>NC_050576.1:26434149-27049173 GCF_011100635.1 Trichosurus vulpecula
ATCCCAATGCTGCCATTTGCTGCTTTCTGGGACTCAGCTTCCCCATCGGTAAAAGCAGGGGTCGGGGCTTACTTCCAGCTGAAAGACTCTGATCCTTCACCTACCCAAAGTAACATTGAGTAAGCTAACCCATTTCTGCCCCACTATTCTGGTCTTGAGTGGACTTGTAATTAGCACGTTAATTATATTTATAATCATTCTTCTCAAGTTTGGGGGGCAAGGGTTTGTTTGTTAAAAACAAAAAGCATGTTAAAAAGACTCCGGGAAATCTTTTTGCCTGGCAATCTGCTTCCCAATCAGTTTGCCAAACACACTTAATGTTTGTAAGCTCCTGTTCCTGCAAGGCATTGTTGGGAAAACGAAACCATCCCTGCCCTCACAGAGCTTATAATCTGCTGGGAGAGGGGCATACGCCATGGACCCAAGTATGTCAACACAATTCTGGACTGACGGATACAGCGCTAGGTCCCTAGTAGTACAAATAATGAATTAATCTCCTGTCTTTGAATTTACACCATTTGAACTTAAATTCAGTAATATATATAGAGACATAATATAAAATGTATTTTATATAATATATATTTATATATAAAATATTTTTAGTTCCTACTGAGGGAGGATCCTGAGTGGGGCGCAGGCCAGAGGTTATTAATCTGGGGGAGGGGTAGTTAATTGGTTAATTGAAGGGGGTACCTGGATAAATTTCAGTGGGTCCTTGATCTTGGATGGGGCAGAAAATTATATCTTCGTTTCACTAACTCATACGAAGGGGCAAGTTCAGACTTGCCATCAGGAGCTCTGAGACCACTGTCCCAATTCCTCCTTGCCCTGCTGCAGCCAGGGCTCTGGGGGTAGCCCTGCAGGGCTGGGAGTTGTCTTTCTAGTGCCTGGGCAGGGCCCTCATTCTGGTGGGATTGCTGCCACCATTATCAGCTGAGAATCATTTAGTCAGCTTTAGGAAAGGCGTGTTTCCTGAGCTGATGAGGTGTTTCTAGCCCACCAGGCTGTGATCCCTGTCAGGGTCACCGGGGAGGCTAGGTCAGTCCTGGCAAGCCCCCGTGGCCAAGGGGTCACCCCCAGCTCCTGGTTCCTGGGAGTTCTCACTTCCCTGAGATGCCGTGAGAGATGGAACTGGGGGAAGAGGGAGCTGAGGCTTTGGAGCATCTAGGAGGCTTCCAAACCCTGGGAGATGTCTGGTCCGGGGAGGGGCAAAGCCGAGATGAGGCCCCGTCTGTTTATTTTCTTGCCACCAGATGTAAACTAATTTGTTTAGTGAAGAAAAACACATTTCTCCTGCCTTCCAAACAATACTTTTTTTTTTCACTGGGCCAGGAGGCATTTCTGGAAAAGCTCTGAGGTGCTGTTGAGAGGAGGGTGATGTTGGCCTCCTCGGATTTCACGTAGGAGGGACACAGGCCAGGGAGATGCCGAGCCTTTAGCCTCCTGGTTTATGGAGAACCGGGCCTGGGCCTGCAGCTGAAACAGAGGCCTTTCTGTGGCCCAGAAGGATGCAAATGTGGCCTGACCCTGCTGCTCACACCTTGTGGGTCTGTGGACAAGTCACTCCCCCAGCCTCAGTTTACCCCTCGGTAAAAAAAAGGGATTGGATTAGATTTAATTAAATTCAATGAATGTATTAAAGCCCTTCTATGTGCTGACACTGTGCTAAGGACATAAAGGTTTAAAAAAAAACCAACCTACTAATAATCCCTTCCCTCAAGGACCTTATGTTCTGTGGGGTGGGGACACATTCAGTCTGGTTAGAACAGTGCACAGAGTACAAGATTTGGAGTCAGGAAGACCTGTGTTATGTAAGGAGAGAGAGGTCACTAAAAACTGAGGTCAATGAGGGAAGACTTTGTAGAGGAGTGGCCCCCAGACTGAAGGAAATGAGGGTTCTGATAGGAACGGAGAAGAGAGGGCATTCCAGGCATCCATGGCTTGGATAAATGCGTGGAGGCTAGAGATGGCACGTCAGGTTTGGGAAATAGATAATAATCTAGTTTGGCTGGCATATAGAGGATGTGTGACATAAACCTGGAAAGGTAGGGGCTGGGGAAAGCCTTTGATGCCACCCTGAACAAGTCAAGTTTCATCCTTGAGACACATGGGAATAAGGGAAGGTTTCTGAGCAGGGCTGTGTCTGTGCCTAAAGGAAGAGAAACAGAGACCAGTTAGAGGGCTGCTGGGATAGTCTGACAGAGTGATAATAATCATGGGAATAGTAATTGGTTATCAGTTAGTCATAGCTGAGAGGGAATGTGGCCGGTGGATGGAAGGCCAGCCAGCTTAGGAATCCGGCAGAGACAAACCCTGCTATTAGCTGTGTGGCCCTGACAAGTGGTTTCATGTCTCTGTGTCTTGGGACAGTGGCTCAGTTAGACCTGGAATCAGGAAGACCTGAGTTCAAATCTGGTCTGTCACTATACTAGCTGTGTGACTCTGGACAAGTCACTTGACTGATGTTTGCCTCAGTTTCCTCGTCTGTAAAATTGGGAAAGTAATAGCACCTTCCCCCCAGGGAGGTTGTCTTAAGTGAGATAATACGTATAAAGTGCGTAGCCCAGTGTCTGGCACATAGTAGGCACCCTATAAAGGCTTCCTTTCCTTTCTTCTCTCCCTCCCTGTAGCCTCGGCAGTTTTCTAAGAAATTGGGTGGGGAATGCCTTAGATTACGGGTGGGGAACCTGGGGTCTCAAGGCCGCACGAGGCCCTCTAGATCCTCAAGTGCGGCTACAGGGGCCACGCGTGGCCTTGAGGCTGTGGGTTTCCCACCCCTGACTTAGATGCACAAGATAAGGATTCTAGAAAGGTAAACTACCCCCAAATTTGCGGAGTTTTAAAATTGGGAAGGGGCTTTACATAAGGTGACCCCTGACTGAGCCTTTCCTTGTCCAGCGAGGGAGATAACTGTCACCCCTGTGACCTGTGAGGGAGCTGAGGCTGAGATAGGCTGAAGGATGCGCCTGGAGCCAGCGAGAGTCCGGAGCGATGCCGGGCTCTCTTCCTCAGCACCGTGACCAGCTTCCTGGAAGACCTGGGCTCAGACCAGGGGGCAGCCGAGGGAGTGTCCAGAGTGACAGAGATGCTGGGTGCGGGGAGAGGCCATTGCTGAAGGGGTCAGGAAGCCTGGAGTCCAAGCTCATCTCGGAAGTGGATTTACCCGGTGTCTGTGTCTGATTTGCCAGTTGTCTCTGGGCTCCTGGAGAGATCAGCGTTTTGGTCTTTGCTTATTTCCCTAACCTTAGCAGAATGCCTGGCTCGTAGTAGGTACTTAATAAACGCTTATTGGCTTGACCACGAGCAAGTTAATTAGCCTCTGAGGTCAATCAGTGCCTTTGTTCATCATATGTAAAGTGGTGAAGCCCTAACATTCTATTAATATTTGTATTATATTTGAGAGAACCTTATTAACACCTACTGTGTGCAGGGCAGTGTACCTGATGGTTGGGGGGTGGGGGAGGAATGCAAAGAAATCCTTGTTGCCTTTAGGAAATGTTCAGTTTGGGGAGTGGGGGGGGGGGGGAGGTTTAGACACCAGCCCAGACTTCCTCTGTGGCCCAGGGATGGGAGTGAAAAGGCCTCCCCCGGACCCCAGAGCATGTTTGAGGACTGGGATCTTTGTCACTCTACCCCCGTGGTTTTTTTTTAACAGAAGTGGCGGGGCTGAGCAGGCGTTAGAGAATCAGGCAAGGTCTGTAAGGCAGGGTTTCTTTGGTGATGACTAGGCTGGCTCTGTGCCAGGGCCTGAAGATATCAGGACAAACATGGAAACTTCCTACCTTCAAGGAGTTTACAATTCAGTGGTGGAAATGGCTTGTAAACAGGGAGGAGGATACAAGCTTATACAGAACAGATCAAGGGTGGGGAACCTGTGACTGAATCCCAAAGGGCTGCACTTGAGGAACTAGAGAGCCGCATGTGAGGTTTGGATTTAGTCAAAGGGTCACACTTGAGGACCTAGATGGCCATTTGTGGCCTCAAGGCTGCAGGTTCCCCACCCCTGGAATAGATAGTGGTAAGTGAGCAGAAGGCAGGAAGAGATGGTTCTCCAGGCCTGCTGAGGTCTTGGGATTTGACCTGATTCTTGAAGGAAGTTAGAGAAGCTAAGAGGTGGAGGTGAGGGGGTAGAATGTTCAGGCATGAGGGACAGCCAGTGCAAAAGCCTGGAGGTGGGAATTGGAGGGTGCAAGTAAGCCAACATTGTTGGATTATAGATTATGTGGAAGGGAGTAAGGAGAGGTAGGAAGGGGTGGGGTTATGAAGATCTTCAAATGCCAAAACAAAAGAGTCTGTGTTTGATCCTAGACACAATAGGGAGCCACAGGAGCTCATTGAGGGGGTGAGGGGTGACGTGGTCAGGCTTAAGTTTTGGAAAAATCATTTTAGAAACTGAATGAAGGATGGGCTACAGCGGGGAGAGGCTTGAGGCAGGGAGCCCCACCAGCAGCTGTTATAATAATCCAGGCATTGGGGAAGAGGGCCTGCACGGGAGGGGCCTGGTGTTGGAGGAGAGGAGGGGGGCACTAGAAAGATGTTATGGAAGTAGAATTGATCGGACTTGGCAACAGATTGGATATGGGGGGGGCAGGGTGAGAAAGATGGGCAGCCTCCTCAGTGACCCGCAGGATGGTGATACCTTGGACAGTAATTTTGGGGGTGGTGGTGCGGGGGAGATTATGAATTTACTTCTGGGCATGTGGGGTTTGAGATGCCTGTATGGAGTGGAGAGCGGTCCAGCTGTCAGCAGGGATGTTAGGGCGGGGTAAATAGAGCTGAGAATCAGACTCATTGGAGACGGAATCGAATCACATCATCATGATAATAGCTAGCACTTTACAAGTATTATCACAGCAACTTTGGCAGATAAGGGCTATTAGTATTTAAAGATGAGGAAACAGAGGCAGAGGCCAGGTGACTTGTTCAGGGTCACACAGCTACCAAGTGACCGAAGCTGGCTTTGCAGCGAGGTCCTTCTGACTGGTGTTCCAGAGTTGAACGTGCCACCTTGGGAGCTCATGTGATCACCAAGTAAGAGGGTATGGAAGAGGAGGGGATGCAGGAAAGAGCCATAGAGAGACTCTCCTGGTTAAAGGACACGATACCGAGGAAAATCCAAGAAAAGAGACTGAGAAGGAGCAGGCTGATAATTAGGAGGAGATGCAGGAAGGAGCAGTGTCCCAAAAACCCAGCAAGAAGGGAGTGTGCAGGCAAGAGGGAGCAGCCACGTCCACAGCCTCAGAGAGGACCCGGGTCGAATTGACAGGTCGACAGATGCGGCGATGAAGCGCCTGCCTGCAGAGTGGAGAGAGCCAATGCCGAGCACAGCAGTCAGACCGTCCGGTGGCTGCCCGGCGTGGAGGTGACCTTCTCCAGGAGCTCAGGCACTAATGGGGGAGGACCGTAGGGCAGTAGCCAGTGAGGATGGTATGGGGACAGAGGCCAAGAAGGAGCTGATAGAAAGGGAGAATTGGGGGGGGGGGGGTTGCCAGAGAAGTTGGGAGATGGGAGCACAGTTCCTTGGACAGAGCATGGCCGGCTGCAGGGCAGCTGGTCTTGGGAAATGGTGCCATGGCCACCACCGAGCTGGGTGGCACAGGGGGCATTGTGGGAGGTAAGGAGTTGGCGTCTGGTGATTGATAGGACACAAACATATAAATAAACTTAAGCCCCTGCTCTGCAGGCTGGACAATAAGCTGATGCACTGATTGTTCCCGGCTGCTGGCTTTTTCTGAATGTCAGAGGATCGGAAGGATCTCGGAAGGCGTCCAGCCCATCTTTGAGGGAGAATCTCCACCCCCGGCCTCCCACCTTATAACATACCTGACAAGGAGTGGTCCACCAGCTCCCCAGTGACCCAGTCCTCTGGGCCTTTCCTGACATCCATCCTAGAGTGGTGCTACCCAGGCCACTTGTCCTCCACACCCAGCGTCATGATCTTTCTGAGTCTTCTTCTCTAGGGTCTTTGTCTTCCCTCCTCACTCCGGTCATCCTAAGTCATAGAATTTAGAGCTGTAAAGGACCTCAGGGATGGATGGTCTTGTCCAGGGGTTCTTAGAGTATTCGTCTGAGGACCCCTGAAGAGCCCTTTCTGGGGTGCCCCAACATCAAAACCATTTTTGCATTAATAATAAGACATTTTAATTTCTAATATGGGGGCAGCTGGGTGGCATGGTGGATAGAGCACCAGGCCTGGAATCAGGAAGACCTGAGTTCAAATCCTGCCTCAGATACTACTTAGTTGTGTGACCCTGGACAAATCATTTAACCCCATTTGCCTTAGTTTCCTTATCGGTAAATGAGCTGGAGAAGGAAATGGGAAACCACTCCAGTGTCTCTGCCAAGAAAAACCCAAATGGGGTCACAGAGAGTCAGACACAACTAAAATGACTGAAAAACAGCCACAAACATCAACGAAGATAACCATACAAATAGAGGTTCTTCGGAGGATCTTCAGTCATTTTTAAGTGCCAGAGGGTGCTGAGATAAAAAGAAAAAGTCTGAGAACCACTGCTGTGGGTCAACTCTGTTATGTAACAGATGGGGAAACTGAGGCCCTGAGGGGGGAGTCACTAGGCTATGGGCAGACGGTTTCCCTCAGAGGACCCTTCTATTCTTCAGATAGCCATGACTTTGTGTCGAGTCTTAGAGTCACAGAATTAGACCTTACAAGTCACCCAGGGTAACCCCTTCATTTTAATAATGAGGAAACAGCCTGGGAGAGATCAAGGGATGTGCTGAGAGTCTGCTAGCTAGTAAACATCCACAGTGGAATTTGAACCCAGACCTTCCTGACTCTGTCTTGGGTTTCATCCACTGTGCGTCTCTTAGAAAAGACACTTTAAAATTTAAATTTGTAATGTCCGTGGAGCAATGCACTAACGATTGCTGATCATCGGCTCCCTGGAGCAGCAAGCTTGGGTGAGCTTGGCCGCCTTGGTGAGTAGGGCACAGGCTACGAGACTCATGATAGGCTCATGGAGGAACCTTAGAACAGGGATCCTTTAATAGGAGCTCAGCTCCTCCGGGTCAGGATGATTGCAGCTTTTATCTTCGTCCCCACAGCTCAGGACTGGGCACAAGGTATGTGCTTAAGAAATGTGTGGTGTTTGATGGTCAGAGCCAGAAGGGGCCTTGGGACCCAGCATGAGTGTCAGAATTGGATCTGAGGCATCTCAGAGATAGAATTTTTGGAAATAGAATAGAATCTGTCGAAACAGGAAGGACTCTTAGAACAAAGACGATCAGAGCTAGGAGGGGCCTGAGAACAGGGAATGTCAGGGCTGGGAGGGGCCTTAGAGCAGGGGATGTCAGGGCTGGGAGGGGCTGAGAACAGGGGATGTCAGGGCTGGGAGGGGCCTTAGAGCAGGGGATGTCAGAGCTGGGAGGGGCCTGAGAACAGGGGATGTCAGGGCTGGGAGGGGCCTTAGAGCAGGGGATGTCAGGGCTGGGAGGGGCTGAGAACAGGGGATGTCAGGGCTGGGAGGGGCCTTAGAGCAGGGGATGTCAGGGCTGGGAGGGGCCTGAGAGCAGGGGATGTCAGGGCTGGGAGGGGCCTTAGAGCAGGGGATGTCAGAACTGGGAGGGGCCTGAAAACAGGGGATGTCAGGGCTGGGAGGGGCCTGAGAGCAGGGGATGTCAGGGCTGGGAGGGGCTGAGAACAGAGGATGTCAGGGCTGGGAGGGGCCTTAGAGCAGGGGATGTCAGGGCTGGGAGGGGCCTGAGAACAGGGAATGTCAGGGCTGGGAGGGGCCTTAGAGCAGGGGATGTCAGGGCTGGGAGGGGCTGAGAACAGAGGATGTCAGGGCTGGGAGGGGCCTTAGAGCAGGGGATGTCAGGGCTGGGAGGGGCCTTAGAGCAGGGGATGTCAGAGCTGGAAGGGGCTAACGTCCAACATTAAAAGCTTCCTACTTGAATCCACCTGTTTCGCAAATGGCATCTCCAAGCCAGTGCCAGCCTGGCCCAAGCTAACGCAGCTCATCAGTGGCCGGTTCAGGCTCATGCTTATTTCTTCCTGAGCAGTGTTCTTTCCCTTCTTTTAAAGCCAATTCTTTCCATTTCTTAGAGGCTTCCAAAAGGCCCGGAGCTGCCTGAGGGGAGTCTCCCCTCCTCTCCCCACCCCTCCATTCCACCTTCTCTCCTTCCCTCTGCTTTTCCTCTGTTATTTCACTTGGTCTCATCCGCTCCCGTGGATTCAGTTTTCATCTGATAACTCTCAAATTGACCTATCTGGTTCAATGCTACTGACACGAAGCCTCCCATCTCCACCCGCCTGTTGGACATCTAGAACTGGACGTTCTGTGGACATCTTAAACTCACAGTGTCCAAAGCTGAATTCATTCTCTTTCCTCCTAAACCTGCCCCCCTTCCCAGTGACCCTAAGACTGGTATTGCTGGTGAGGGCACTGCCATCACCCCAGCTCCCCAGGCTTGAAGGTCAAGGGTCATCCTCCACTCCTCACTCTCCCTCGTACCCCCTCCCAGTCCATCTTCAGCTCAGCTGCCACTGTCACCTTCCCAGGTCACAGGTCTGACCCGTCATCTCCCTATTCAAGAAACAAGAAACTCCAGAAGTTCCCTGTCACCTCTAGGGATCGAAAATAAAGTCCTCTGTCAGTCAGACCCTCCCTTGTCCCTGCCCTCCCCTCTCTGGTCTTCTCACACCTGCCCTGCTGCTGTCCTGATTTTGGATCTAGGTTGTGGAGAGCCTGCTCACTCAGTGAGCAGTCTTAAGTTGCTTCTTTTCTGAAACTCGATTTCTTCATCAGTAGAATGAATCAGGATAATGATAGCCCCTCCCCTGCCACGTACTCTTTCATCCGGCAGTACTGGTCACCTGCCTGTTCTGTGATCAAGACCCTCCGTCTCCAGACTCTGGGCCTGCTGTCTGGCTGTCTCTGTGCCTGGAAGGCTCCCCCTCCTCATCTCTGCCCCTGCTTCTCTGGCTTCCTCCAAGTCTCTGCTGAAATCCTGAACCCCACCTGCCCTGATCCCTCTTTGGATTCTTTCCAGTTTATCCTGTCCAGAGCTTGGTTATACCCAGTTATTTACATATTGTTTTCCTTGTTAGACTGCGAACTTCTCAAGGGACTATCTCTTACCTTTCTTTGTATCTGCAGGCTGCCTGACACACAGTTGGTGTCTAATAAATGTCGATTGATTGGCTGACTGGTTCAGGGATGGCTCATTTGTTGTTGATGAGCTGTAATTGGCCAAAAAACAAGGAACATGTTGATTACCTGGGGCAAAATCATATTAGCTCATAGAGCAGGAAGCCACCTGAGAAGCTGTCTCATCCAGCACTTTCATTTACAGGTGAGTAAACTGAGGCCCAGGGTAATCAGTGACCTATCTTGCCACCTCCAGCAAATCACATCCGATGCATCACTGGGCCTCAGTTTTCTCATCTCTAAAACAAGGGGGCTGGGCTAAATTGGGCTTTCTTAAACCCAGGGGATCCTTAGATAGATTTTAGATGGAAAAAATTAATTTTTATATTCAGCAATCTGTAACTCAAGGTTAGTGTGTTTTTCAATGATCAAAATAGGCATCTGACTGCCCCAGTATTATTAGGTTTAAGCAGATCGGCTAAGGGTTTCAAGTTCCCTCAAGAGTTTAAGAGCCCTTGGGATTTCTCAGCTCCAAACCTGATGCTGTCAGAATTCGTAAGAGCCTTGTATTTATTAAGATTTGCAAAATGATTTACAAATATTATCTCTCGATGTTCACAACAGCTCTGCAAGGTAGAGGCTGGTATTGTCCCCATTTTACCGACAGGGAAATTGAGGCTTGCCCTGGGCCACACAGCTAGTAATTACCCGAGGCAGGATTAGAACTCCAGTCTCTCTGACTCAGGGTCCGATGCCAGGTATCTGTGGTACCTAGCTGACCCTAAGGAAGTCATGTAACCTCTCCGGGCCTGTTGCCTCCTATGTGAAATGAGGGGTTTGGACCCAGCGGTCTCCAAGCTCTCTGACAACTCTAGATCTGTTCCAGAGACCCTCCTCACTCACTGGGCTGCCTTAAGCCATTTTGTTTGAGAATCTGCTTCTTCATCAGCAGTCAGGATCATGATGTCACCTTCTCCTCAGGTTGGTTGTGAAGATAACATCTGAATTGAAAGTTCCCCAAGATCTCCCTGATATTAATAAACACTGAATGCAGGTTGGAAGCAGGGGGTGGACTTTTCACCCGTTGTAAGTTTGGAAAACCATAGCCAAGGTGTCCATGATGGAGGCAGGCACCGTGCTCATGAACTTGAGTGTCCCTGAAGATTGGAGCCATAAAACATTCTATGGGGACAGTTTGGCCAGAAAGGTTAAAGAGATGACATCCAGGCCCAGGGAGTGAGTTATGGGCCTCAGGACAGCAGGAGGGCTGGGGACCCAGACTGGGGGAAGCATTCCATGGCGACTGGCGCCTCTCTGGTCGTTAGAGGCACCCGAGTAGGGAGAACACTGTGTCCTTGCCAACTTGGGGAATAAGAGTCTTGACCCAGGAGTGAACTGGCCGTGGGGAGCCCTGCTCAAGGCAGGCTGGTCTTAGCACAGGGAAGATTTGGAGGGGTCTGGGTGGTAGGATGGTGGATTTTGAGCCAGAAGGGACCCAAGAGGTCTTTTATTCCAACCCCCCCTTTTTTTTAAATGGAGAAACTGAGGTCCAATGAAGGCAAATGGCTTTCCTAAAGTCGCATAAGTAAGTGACGTAGCCAGGAGTCAAACCTGAAATTCTTTGACTTTAAATCCCTTGCTCTTTCTCGCCTTCCTGGGAATGAGTTCCAAGCCAGGTTCCACTCTCCTCTGATATGCAGAGGGGTGCCATTTTCTTCACATAGGTAGGAGACCTAAGTTCAGATGCCGTTTCTCCCGGTCTGACTGTGGGACATCAGGCAAGTCTCTCCCCGTCTTGCAGGCCCGTTTTCCTCCCCTGATCAACGGGCAGGTTGGATTCTTGTCTCAGGAATTCTTAACCCTTTTTTATCATGGACCCCTTGGTGGTCTGAGAGAGCCCATGGACCCCTTCTTGGAGTCATGTTTTTAAATACATAAAGTAAATAAAGATTATAAAGGAAATAAATGATTTTTAAATATAGCTATCAAAATTTTTTTGAAAAAGTTCATGGACCCCAAGTTAACTTAAGAGTCCTTGACAGGATGGTCTGTGAAAGTCCTCCCAGTTGTGACATATGATGAATCTAGCAAGGAAACATGCAGCTCTAGGCTCTGGTGGTTAAGATGACCCTGCCCACCCACAGGTTATGGCCCGATCCTGAAGACTTGAGATGTAGAAACTAAGTCCAAGGCAGAATATAATTTAATGAGAGACAGTGCAGTTTAAACATCGAGGTTGTAGGAGATAAGATGAGGGAGAAATCAGGGGAGCGTGAGTGGGCTGGGGGGGGCTTTAGAGGAAGGCTTAAAACAGAAGGAAGCACAGAGCTCTAATCTAATGGCAGATGAAAAAATCAGTAGCACTGGATGCCACCAGGCATCTGGAGGCAGGGTGCTGTTATAGTCCTAGAATGTCAGGCCTGGAAGGGAAGGCCTCAACACATGGCATGTCAGAGCTGGTGGGGGGGACCTTAGTTTAGAGGATGTCTGAGCTGGGACAGAGCTTAGAATGTGGAATGTCATAGCTGGGACAGATCTTAGAACACAGAATGTCAGAACTGGAAGGGAAGGTCTTAGAACATGGAATGTCAGAGCTTGGAGAGACCTTAGAACTGAGAATGTCAGAGCTGGGAGGGACCTTAGAACAGAGAATATACCACCTGCTCATCTCTACCAGAGGGGAATGTGAAGAGACAAAAATAAAGCCATCCCATTCTGGGTTAAGAATGAAGTGTTCCAAAGGAAACACAGACAATACTTGAGTGGCTAAAAAATGGTAGGTGAGATGGAGAAGGGGAGACTAGACTCTCACCAGGCTTATGGAGAAGAGAGAATACAAATGCACAGTTAGAGCTTAAAACCTACTTGAGGCTCTTCCTGAAGGGAAGGCTGGATGCTCTCAGGAGGGTATCACTGCTGGACCTCCCTGGATTGATGGAGATACAGATGTGCTCTAGGATCACCCATTGAGAGGCAGGCGAGAAGGGAAGAGTCTTAGTACCTGGGTATTCTCACTCAGGGGCATCGAGGCAGCTCTAGTCGACCTGATAACAAGAGGGGCGTCTGTTGTCTTCCTTAGCCGTGAGTCCAAGGCACACAAACTAGAACCACTTAAAACTCCCAGAAGTGGATGGAAACTGCTCACTTTTGAAAAGGGACACTTGGAGAAGGAGCCTGAGAAGTTTCTTCTTATCTCCAGCGATTCTGTTGTCCTGTCATATCTAAAAACTTATCTAAAAACTAGCTCCAACAATCACGAAGCCTCAGGGAAAGAAACCGAAGGCCCTGTAGGGTCACTGGTATTTTTCTCACTGTTGCCTGTGAAGAAAGAGGATGCAGAATAGAAAATGAATTTGACAAGTGAAGAGCTATTTTAGAAGGTGGTGTCTGAGAAGAAGATTTGGATTTCTGAACGACGCTTACAGTGTAAGGTTAACAGATTCTTGGCCAGAGATGGAGTGTACCCAACAAAGATGGCTAAGTGAATTTGCTAGGTCCAATCAGAAGAGCTTTAAACTAAACAGGGTGGAGGAAAGAGAAGACTTCCTATCTATGTTCCCCAAATTGGATGTCATAGGGAATTATCACAAAGAAGCAAGAAAAAGACTAGCAGCTGAGACCCTAAAAATTCACAGGAGACTAAATCCAAGGAAGGAGCCAGTAATAAACTTATGGTCTCAAGTATCTCTATACACACATGCCCAAGCAAAGGGAGGAATGGGACCTCATAGGTGTCATTGAAAATTGGTGGGTTGAGAATCCAAACTGGCCCGTGACTCTGGACAGGCATGCCTTTCTCAAAGGAAACGAGTAGGTAAAGGGGTATCTTTGCACATTAAACATGTATAGATGTGTAAGCAAATCTGGGAACTGGAGGTGAGCAGTGACCACTCTGTCCTAGAGTTTGTGACAGAGGAAAGAAAATCTGAGCATAGTCTAACATGGAGCACAGCTTTTGATAAAGCAGATTATCAGAGAAAAGACAGGTAGGATCCCATGGACTGGTACATGACAAGGGAGATCAGCCTGGGAGAGATGCCTGAGGATGACATTTTGAAGACCTAGGGGGGAAAATTCCATTGAGGAAGGAAAAGTCAGATTTATCTGAACAGAATGATGTGGATGCACAATTCAACTTAGATTTTTGTTGGAAATGCACAGAAGATGGGAACAAGACTTTACCAGTGAATGAATATAAGTGTGGTACGGTCTTGTAAAAGTAGTTTCCGGGATGTCAAAGCTCAGAATGATGAGGGAAGCTAAGAACAGTATTTTTCCCCTAAAGATATATTGGGAGAAAAAAGAGGCCCAAAGAAGTGGGACATTTGGTGGAAACCCAGCAGTAGATGGATGGAACAGTGATGACCGATAACAGAGAAAATGCCGAGCTCCTCCGTTATTCTTACGTTGATTTTTTTCTATGCAAAGGAGAATAGAAATGACTGAATAAAAATGACTAACAGGGAGTCAATACGCTAGATGTAATAGCAAGAGGGCCAAGAGCTTCCTTTGAGGAATTCAAGTCATCTGGCCCAGGTGAACCACGTCCTTGTGTCCTGACACTGGCCAATGTGGCCCCTGAGTTCCTGGTCAGCAATATTTGAAAGATCTTGAAGGACAGGAGAGATGTCACAGACTGGAGAAGGGCTAACGTTGTCCAGACTCTTAAAAAAAGGGAAGAGACCAGGGTCTACAAACCATAGGCTGGTGAATTTGACTTCAGTTTTTAGGGAAATTCTAGAACAGACCATTAGAGATGGTGAATTTCTAGAAAAGGAATTGGAGATGACCCAGAACTAGCACAGGTTTTTTTTTTTTTTTATCAAGAACAGGTCATGCTAGACTTGCCTCATTTCTTTTTTTAAAAAACATGATTATGAACAATTAATAAGTGGAAGGGAGTGCTGTGGCTATAGTTTACTAAGATTTCAGCAAAGCTTTTTGTCGTGTCTTATACTGATCTTATAGAGAAGATGGAGGAGTATGGATTAGATCATGTAGTGAGCTCATTTCAGAACTGGGCAGCTAGGTATAGTGTAGGGAACAGAGCACTGGCCCTGGAGTCAGAAGGACCTGAGTTCAAATCTGGCCTCAGACACTTGACACACATACCAGCTGTGTGACCTTGGGCAAGTCACTTAACCCCAATTGCCCTGCCTTAGCCCCTGCAAAAAAAAAAGAGAAAAAAAAAGAAATATCATGTCTCTCCTAAGTGTTAATGGGAGAGAAAATTTGGAACCCCAAAACTTGTATAACTGAGTGTTGTAAACTAAAAATAAAAAATAAATTTATTAATAAAAAAAGAACTGGGTGGGTGGGCGAGGGGTGGGACTCAGAGTGGTGGTCCATGGTTCAATATCCACATGGCTGGAGATCTCCAGTGTAGGCCTCAAGTTGCTGTGCTTGGCCCTTACATCATTTCACATTTTTATTGATGACTTGGATAGAGGAATAGATGGTATGCTCACCAGATTTACACATGACACCAAGTGCGAGGGACAGCCAGTAATGGATTATCTAGTCAGGATCCCATAGACAAAGACACTGGGCTGAATCTGATCAGAAATTCAGTTTTTATGAAATGTAAAATCTTGTACTTGACTACAATAAAAATCAACTTCAAGAGTATAAGACATGGGAGTCATGGTTCCCCAGAAATTATTCTGAAAAAGGTAAAGATTGCAAGCTGACCACTACTCATTGATGTCACATGGCACTGACAAAGCCCAGGGTGACGTGGGGCATATTGGGAGGTAATTGATGGTCCCTCTGGCCTGTGCTCTAATCAGATCTCATCTGGAATGCTCTGTTCAGTTTTGGGCATCAGAGTTTAGAAAGGACGTCAGTAACTGGAGACTGTCCAGGGGAGAACGACCAGGGAGGTGAAAGGTTTGCATTCATGGCATGGGAGGTTGGGTAGAAGGAACTTTGTGGCCTGGAAAAGAGAAGATTCTCAGATTGTTTCCAGAATAATTTCTGTGGAACCCTGCCTCCCGCGTTTTAGACTCGTAAAGTTGATTTTTTTTGTGCCCAAGTGCAAGATTCTACATTTGTCTCTAGGGATTTGGGAGGGTGGGTGGGGGGCGATGAGACTGGTTTAGTTTGGACACAGACAGGGTAGGAAGTTGTAGAGGGGCAGGTTTGGGTTTGATGACGAAGCCAGGGTGGCGTGGGCTTCCTCAGGAGGTGGTGGCCTCCGAAGCAGAGGCTTGTCAGGAATGTTGTAGTGGGACTCCTTGGAGGTCTGCATAAGACAAGAAGCAGGACCTTCCACCTCTCCAAGCCTGCGATTCTCTGTGGTTGTTGGGGTGAGGCGAGTGGGTGCCTTTGGCCAGAAGGGGCTCACCTCCTCTAGCTGCTGGAGGGACTGGGATTGAAGAGGGTTTCTTGATTCCATGGCAGATGGCTGGCTCCCTGCTCAAGCCAGGACTCCTCTCTGTATGGTGGGGGACTTTGGGACTCAGAATGTCAGGGAGAACCACTGGCTGACTTCCTCCAGTGCTGCAAAGATCACCAGAGTTTTCTGAATAACAACATTCTCAGGTAGGCAGCACAAGTAGCGTTGCACTCATTTGCCTGGTAGTCGTTAGGCCTTTATTAAACACCACCAAGCATTTATTAAGCACCAGCTGTGAGCCAGGCACTTTTCTAGGCACTGAAGATAAAAAGAGAACAAATACAAGTATAAGTGTGGGTGGAATAAACACGACTGAATGGAAGGTTGTTTTGGAGGGAGGCCCCTAACAGCTGAGAGGGTCAGGCAGGGAAACTGAGGTCCGAGGAAGGGAGAGGTATTGAATATAGTTCTGATGTTCAAACAAGAACTTAGACCCAGGCTTTCTGGCTCCAAGAACAGTCTTACTCTTCTTTGCCATGGTCCCACAGGAATGTCAGAGCTGGGAGGAGCCTTAGAACAGGGGATGTCAGAGCTGGGAGGGGCCTCAGAACAGGGGATGTCAGAGCTGGGAGGGGCCTGAAAACAGGGGATGTCAGAGCTGGGAGGGGCCTGAAAACAGGGGATGTCAGAGCTGGGAGGGGCCTTAGAGCAGTGGATGTCAGAGCTAGGAGGGGCCTTAGAGCAGGGGATGTCAGAGCTGGGAGGGGCCTTAGAGCAGGGGATGTCAGAGCTGGAAGGAGCCTTAGAACAGGGGATGTCAGAGCTGGGAGGAGCCTTAAAACAGGGAATGTCAGAGCTGGGAGAGGCCTGAGAACAGGGAGTGACAGAGCTGGGAGGAGCCTTAGAACAGGGGATGTCAGAGCTAGGAGGGGCCTTAGAGCAGGGGATGTCAGAGCTGGGAGGGGCCTTAGAGCAGGGGATGTCAGAGCTGGGAGGGGCCTTAGAAGAGATGATATCATAGCTGGGAAGGACTTTAGAATCCATCTATTCCAGGTCCTTAACCTGTTTGTGTCATGGACCCCTTGGGCAGTCTGATGAAGCCCATCACCTAAGTGAAGATGGCACCGGGAGTTAGGAAGACCTGAGTTGAAATGTGTCCTCAGACATTTGCTAGCTGTGTGATGCTTGGAAAGTTGCTTAACTTCTGCCTGCCTCAGTTTCCTCAGCTGTAAAATGGGGACAAGAATTGCACCTGCCTCCCAGGGTTGTTGTGAGGGTCAAATGAAATGTTTGTAAAGCACTTGACACGCTGCCTGGCTCTATCAATGGTTATTCCCTTCCTTCTCTTTTCAGAATATTTTTAAATCTAGAAGATAAAATATGTATTATATATTATAAAGGAAACTAACTATATTGAAATACTTATTAAAATGTTCTAAAAGCCCAAGTGCACCTTCCACCCTTTAGGAGCCCTGGCTGTAGCACTTAGAACGTCAGAGCCGGGAGGGTCTTAGAACATGAGACATCAAAGCCTCGAGGAGCTTCAGAATGCAGCGTGTCAGAACCCCGGGGGAAGCTGAGTCCATCCGTATTCGGCCTTTCTTAGCAGCTGGCCTCCATGTTCAGTGCTGAGGGTACAACGATAAACAAAAGGGAGTCCCTGCTTCTGATCAGGCTGGGTTTTGTTGGGGGAAGGCAGCACAGAGAATGTGAGGAAGGGGCCTGCCTGGGGGCCTGCTGGCCAAGGGCCTTGGGTCAGGAGGAATGGACTCTCTTCTTCAAAGTGGAGGCCCTGGGATGATCTCACCAATGGGAGAAGGGGGCTGTAGGGGCCCCGGGATGTGCCAAGGAGAGGATAAGAGAACTTGGGGGGTGAGAGGGCAGCTGAGGTGGGGTGGCTACCTAGAACAGAGAAGGTTAGATCTAGCAGGGCCCATAGAGGCCATTGGGTCTGACCCTGCCCCCACCACCATCCTTTTAGACATGGGGAAACTGAGTCTCAGAGAACAACCATTTGCCCAGTGTCACATGGAGAATGAAGAGCAGAGCCAGGGTTCAGTCCTATGTCCTTGGAATCTAATGGCTCCTGCCATAATGTCTCCAGGGTATGCCCCAGGACCTGACTTGTACAAGGCACAGAATAAGAGCTTCTCGACTTAGGCTTTAAAAACCAAAATCTAGAGCTAACTGGGATCTTTTAGCAGATGAATATGCTAGGGCCTAACAATGGGAAGTGGAGTGCCCAAAGTTGTGTGGTTACACAAAGCTGAACTGGGACTGGAACCCAGTCCTCTGGACTCTGGATCTGTAGCTTCTCTCTGGAAAGAAGACCCTCCTGTGCTGGGAAGGACAGCAGCAGGAGGCTATGTTTCCTTTTGGGAATCCCTCAGGACATGGGACTCCTCCATCCCCTGGCCCTTTCTTGCATGACTTAGTTCTTTGTCTTCTCCCAGGTCTGCCAAGCATTGTGTGTTCTTTCTGTCCTGGGCCAAGGCCAGCACAGATTGGCATCACCCACTTTAAGCAGCACTGGTATGTGAGTCACTACTGTGACTCATGGAGCCATTTAAAATGGATCTTGATTTATGGAAATTCGGTCAACATACCTCCCTTTCCCAACAAGATCCCCTTGCATATAGGATAAGGGCCACCCTTATCCAGCGTAGAGATAAATTGAAGTGCATCCACAGGCAGCAGAGTGCCCCCCTCTGTCATCCCCACCTTTCACTAATCTTCTGTCTTTTCTTGTCTACTGGCTGCTTCCCTACTGCCAGAACTTGTCCACATCTCTTCCATCCTCAAAAAATCCTTGTTTGATCCATCTATCCCTGAGAACACTGTCCCTTCCCATTATCTCTCCTGCCTTTGGGGGCTTAATTACTTGAGAAGGCCATCCTCCCCTTTCCCTCTCTTCCTTACTCTCTATAGTCTGGCTTGTGACCTCATCTCCCCTCCAAAGCTGCTCTCTCCAGTTACCAATGATCTCAGCTGCCAAATCCACTGGCCTTTTCTCCATCTTCATTCTGCTTGACCCCTCTTCAGCCTCTGACCCCATTGAAGACCCTCTTCTCCTTGCTATTCCTTTTTCTCCAGGTATTTGTGACACTGGTTACTCTCTCCTGGTTCTCCTCCCATCTACCTTGACTTCTGGACCAGATCTCAGTCTTCTTTGCTGGGTCTTACCTGAAGCTGTGCACACTAAACATGAGTGTTCCCTAAGGTGCTGTCGAAGGCTCTCTTCTCTTCTTTTCAGTTGGTGATCTCATCAGCTCCCAGGGATTACATTGATTACCTTTATGTGGATGACTCCAGCCTCCCGTCTCCAGCTGCCTTTCAGACATCTTGAACCGGCCATCCAGTAGACACCCTAAGTTACGCATATCCAAGACAGAACTCATTGTCTCTCTCCCCAAACCTCCCCCTCTTCCTAACTTCCCAATTTCTTTTGAGGGTACCATCGTCCTCCCAGGCACTCCGACTCAAAACTGAGTGTTATCCTTGACTTTTCTCTCTTCTTACTCCCCACTCCCCCGTACCATTTGTCACCAGATCCCGTTGATTTTGTAATCTCTCTTGAATACACCTCCTTTTCTTCTCTGACACTGGTCTTCATACCTCAAGTCTCTCCCCACTGTAGTACATCCTCCACTCACCTGTCGAAGTAATATGCAGGTCTGACCATGTCTCTCCCCTAGTGAGTAACTTTCCTTCACTTTTGTCTGCATCCCCAGCACAACCCTGGCACCCGGTAGGGAGGTAATCAATGTTTGTTGATTGAGCATTTCCATTGGATGACCCCATGCCTAGAAGGCTCTCTCCCTTCACCAGTACCTCCTGGCTTCCTTCAGATCTCAATTAAAGTCTCCCCATCCACAAGAAGCCTTTCCCTGTCCTCCTTCATGCAGAGCCATCCCTCTGACATTATCTCAGATTTATTTTGCATGTATCTTATCTTATTTGTACATAGCTATTGACACGTTGTCTTCTCCTTTGGACTGTGAGCTCTGTAGAGCAGGGATTGTTTTTTGCATTTATTTGCTTCCTCACCTCTTGGGGCCTAGGCACATAGTAGGTGCCTAATAAATGCTTGCCAACTTGACTCATTTGATTGTTGGTAGATTTAATGCCTATTACTCTAATTATTTTAATCATTATTTCTTTTAAAAGCTGGGATAATTGTAGTTTCTCGACTCCTCTTTGAAGGTTGAGTCCCAGATACTTTATAGTTGTTTTGAATAGTACTTAACTTTCTGTTCTTTCCTCCTGAATTCTGTTATTGTTCTATAGAAATGTTGATTTTTGTGGATTTCTTTGGTATCTGGCTACTTAATGAATGCTGTTAATTGTTTCCATTTTGTAGCTCATTGTCTGCGGTTTTCTAAGTAAACAATCATTTTGTCAGCAAATTGAGATAATTTTGTCTCCTTCACCAATTTTTATGCCTTTAATTTCTTACTCTTGTCTCATTCTTTTCACAGCATTTCTAGAACCATGTCAAATAATCATTGGGAAAAGGGTCTTCTCCCTTTAATCCTGGATTTATTGGGAAAGCTTCTAGTCATTTGCCATTTCAAATGTTTGTAGATACAGGATTTTAATTATACTAAAAATGCCCTTTCTGTGCTTGTGCTTTGAGGGTTCCTGGTATTTACAAAACAGTGTTGTAATTTTGCCAATGGCTGTTTCTTCATCTATTGATACAGTCTTGTTATTTGAGGTGTTTTGTTTATTAGTATGGTTAATTATGAGGCAGCTAGGTTGACACAGTGGATAGAATGCTAGGCCTTGAGTCTGGAAGCCCTGACTTCAAATCCAGCCTTAAATAGTTGTTAGCTGTGTGACCCTGGGCAAGTCACTTAACCTCAATCTGCCTCAGTTTTCACATCTGTAACATGGGGATGATTATAGCACCCACCTCCCTACCTCCTGGGATATTTGTGAGGATCCAGTGAGATAATATTTGCAAAGTGTTTAACACAGTGTCTGCTACATAGGAGGCACTGAATAAATGCTTATTTCTTCCCCCTCCTCCCCTCTTCTCTGTGGTAATTGGGTTCCCAATAGAGAAAGCATTTCATCTGTCATTTAAGTGTATTTACTTACCTACTTCTCTGTTTATTTATTGTTTTACTTGAACATGTAGAACCATCCTTGAATTCCTGTTATAAATCCTCTTAGTCATAATGACTAATTTTTTTGGATATACTGTTAGAGTGTTTTTGTTAAGATTTAACTTAAAATTCTTGCATCACTATTCATTGGTCTAGATTGATAGTTTTTTTTTGCTTTATGCTCCCTGGTTTAAGCCTTGGTACTATGTTTTTCTCATAAAAAGAGACTGGTACAGTGATTTCTTACTCAGTTTTCAGGATACTTTGTGTACCAAAAATATTAATCACTATTTGAGAAGTCGATGGCACACTTTAACTCTCCAGGCACTAGGTGTTTTTCCTTGGGTATTTCTTTTGCAGCTAGGTCAGTTTCATTGTTGGAAATTGAGTTATTTATGATCTCCATTTCATGTCTCTTTATTTGGGTATTTTATATTTAAGCAATCCTAGTTTGCATTTACAATTTTGCCAGAATATAGTTGTATATTCTGTAGTGGGTTTTGGTCTTTTTTTATTTCTTCTCTCTTTTGTGATATTGTCTTGTCTTGCTTGTTTTTTTTTTTAAATTTTCTTCCGGCTTCTTTTTAATGATATTAGTTACAGGTTTATTGATTTTGTTAGTTTTTTTTTTCAGAGAGCCAAGTTTTAATTTTATTCATCAATTTTTAAATTTTTTTTCTATTCTCTAATTGCCAAGCTTTCTTCTTTTTTCCCTGTGCTTATCTTATTGTTGGTTATTGGCTTTTATATTTTAAAAATTGTAAAAAGCCTTGAACCTCACTACAGCTAATTCAATTTTCCTCGCATGTCAACTAATTCATTTCAACACATAAAATTTCCCAACAGCTTTTACGTGGCTCCCTCGAAGTGTCCCACAGAATTCTTTCTTTGTTCATTCATTCTCCTTCACTTTCATAAGGTGGCAGCTACTGTGTACTCCAGTCTTTTCATTTTGCTTTTTTTTTTTACGCTTTTCATGATTTCATAAAGGTATTTCCAGATTTCTTTGTGGTCCTGATGCTTGTTCATCTTAATGGCATGGATATTATTCCATTGCATTAATTGGGCCACAATTTATTTAACTATTCCCCTATGGTTGGACATTGCTTTCAGTTCTTTTCAATTACAAGTAACGATGCTATAAAATTTTTTGAATGGATAGACACTTTAAGTATATTCTTAGGAATGAAATTATTGTGTCAAAGAGTATGATTTTGGGGGCAGCTTTTACTATATACTGCCAGATTGCTTTCCATAAAAATTCTACAAGCTTGCAATTCCACCAGCAATGAATGAGTGTACCTGTTTTGCCACACTTTTACCCAAATTGAGGATTGTTGTTTTTAATTATTTTTACCAATTTGATGGGTATGAGGTGGTAACTCAAGGTTGTTTTAATTTTTATCTTTAATTTGAACATTTTCCCCTCCAGCGATTATTAACAATATGTGTTTCCTCTTTTGAAAATTGTTCATAATCTTTGGCCATTTTCCTGCCATTAACACTAGGGCCTCAGTTTTCCTTCTCTATAAAGCTGTCAAGACTGGGCCAAAGACAGCCCCAAGGTCACCTTTAAGCATTAAGGTTCCATCCATGCTGATTTTTTATGGCTGATTTCATGGTGTGGTCCAGCAGCAACAATTTGTTAAACTGGTCCCTCTGAGAAATAAGATGATCCAGATTCCAAGATGCCTCAGTGGCCTGGAAGATGAGGAATCTGGAAAGGTCATCCTGTCCAGCCCTCTGCCTCTACTCTCCTCTCAAAGTTACATTCAGCAGAAATGGTTTTAAAATTACATTTTAGTGGTTTTGATCATTTTGACCTCTTGGAATCACCTGCCTCCCCTAAGATAAGTTCATCTCCTGAAATCTTATCACCTTGGAGCCTGGTTCAACTTTGATACCATGTACCTTCCCACCCCTTCACTTGCCTCTCCTGTCCGATTAGAGGGCTGGGGATGAATGAAGCATTAGCCTTCTTTTATATCAGGCTCAGAACATTCTGGGTACCTCTCCATTTTCCATCAGGGGCTCTTCCAGGAACATCATCTCCCCGTAGGGCCCCCTCCCTCTTTCAGTTTCTTTTGGTATCTTGTCCTCTCCCATGGCAGCTAAGTGGTGGTGGTGGTAGATAGAGCACAGGGCCTGGAGTCAGGAAGACCTGTGTTCAAATGTGGCCTCAGATACTTCCTAGCTGTGTGAGCTTGGGCAAGTGACTGAACTCTGTTTGCCTCAGTTTCCTCATCTGTAAAATGAGCTGGAGAAGGGAACGGCAAACCACTCCAGTATCTTTGCCAAGAAAACCCCAAATGGGGTCATGAAGAGTTGAACACAACTGAAAATGAAACAATTGAACAAGAACTTTCCCCATTAGAGCGTAAGCTCCTTGAGGGCAGAGACTGCCTTTATTTGTCTCCTCTGCACTTAGCACAGTGCCTGGCACACAGTAGGTGCTTAATAAATGTTAATTGAATTTTGTCATTGGAGGGACATTGGCCTGGGTAGTAGGAGTCACTAACTCTGTCTTCTGTGTCACTAGCTCCCTGGGTTACTCTTGGCACTGACCCCTCCTGGGGCCTCATTTTCCCCTTATGCAGAATGAGGCGCTTGGTCTGAACTGCCTATCCCCAGAGCCTCAGTGGTGGAAGAGATTCAGTTGAGTGAAAAATGCCTAGTAACTAAATAGTGGGTGCAGAGCACTCACCCTCATTCCAACATCTTACTAGCTTTCTACTACCATTTTGCACAGTGGATCAACATTGAGCTTGTGGTCCACTATAGCCCAAAGATCTTTCTTCCACAAGGTTCCCCCCCCCCCCCCGCTTCCCGCCTCGAACCAAGTGTCCCCAAGTCCTAATCCATCATTCTTTCCTTTACAAAAGGTGCTTGAGTGGAAGACCTGAGTTCAGATCTTGCCTTGGACACTTAACAGCTTTGTGACCTTGGGCACAGACCCCTGTCTGTCTCAGTTTCTTCATTTCTGAAATGGGGTTAGTAACAGCAGGTTCCTCCCAGGGTTGTTGTAAGGATCACATGAGACAGTATTCCTAAAGCACTTGGCCCAGTACCTGACACATAGTAGGTACTTCACAAATGCTTGTTTTCTTCCTAGAGCTGCAAGGCCTTCCTTGTCGCCTCCAGCTCCTGGCCCTTGCTCTCCTCTTTGCTAATGACCATTTCAGCTGCTCTCTAGGTGGACCCAGACTCGAAGCCTCCTTTGAACATGAGCCCAATGACGAACCGTCCCAGGCTCAGAGAGTGTCATCAAAAGAAAAATCTCTCCTTGGCCCTGGAAGGCCCGGGGAGGAGGGTGCTGTGTAAACACCAGTTACTATTATGGTTCTCTCAGGTTCTCCGGCTCTGGGCCTGACTCATGAGGAGCAGGTTTGTGGCTCGCTGGTATTTTTCTTGCTGGGATTCTGGGCAGCTCTTTCCAGAGTATTGAGATCCCTTGGAGAGAAAGAAAGAAAGTGAGATGGGAGTGGGGGGGGGATCGCTGCCCACCAGGCATTTTCTTTTCCAAACTCTCTTTCTACTATTAAAAGGCATCTGGAGGCTAATAAAAAGAGGTATTCCTAGTCTGAACACATAAATTACCACGTTCTAGTAAAAAAAATGCTACAGAAAGCCGGGGCCCTCCCTTAGCAGCTGGGCCTAGGCAGACAGGGCTTCATTGATGGGGGTGCCTTGTTTACCTAACCCTGGCCTTCATCTCCACTCCCCACCCATCCCCTAGAGCCGGGTGCCCAGGCCCATCAGCATCTCCTCCCTGGACCTTCCCCACTGTCACCTTGGCCATCACTTGGAGTCTAATCCGTCATAGACAGATTTTATTGGCTCTTTTTTGGCACCTGAGATAGAGGGTTTTAGTTATTGGGTCCAGGGAGGAAGCAGGATGGTACAGTAGGGGCAGAACTCCAGAGCTGGAGTCTGGGGACCCAGATTCAAATTTTGCCTCTGCCCCTTAAAAGCTGGGTGGTCACGGGCAGATTGCTTGCTGTCTCTGGGCCTTGGTTTCCTTCTGTGAAATTGAGGAGTTTGGAATCAACTGACATTTTTAAGCATTGTGCTGGGTGCGAAGGATACAAAGAAAAACATCCCCCCACAAGTCTACATTGTTTTCCCTGAAGAAGCTTACATTCAATCAGAAAATGATACCTTTTTGCTCTTAAGCATTTTAAAAATTGAATTCTACTTTTTTCAATTAACAAACATTAATTAATTTCTCTCCCTCCCACCTCTTCTTAACAACCCCACCCCCCAGATTCCCTCCTTTAACAAATATACAATCATTCAAAACAAATTCCCCCAGTGACCACTTCCAGAAATGTCTGTCTCAATCTGCCCCAAGTCTCTCATCTGATGAGACTAACTCATGAGATAAAATGGGAAGATTGGGTAAAATGCTTTGTAAGCCTTCAGGTGCCACGCAAATGCGAGCTGCTGTTATTGTTAATATTATAAAAAGTATGTTTTTATCGATGTGTTTTTAATATTACCATAGTCACATAGCACAGTGATACTCATGTACCACAGTTCGTTTAGCCATTCCCCCAGTTGATGGGCATCTGCTTTGTTTCTCATTCTTTGCTATCACAAAAAGTGCTGCTGTGGTGTTTTTTTTTGTTTTTGTGTTTTTTGGTGTATATAGGGACTTTCTCCTTATCAAGGATCCCCCTGGGGGATAAGCCTAGTGATGGAATCTCTGGGTCAAAGCATGTGGGCATTTTAGTCACTTTATTTGTATAATGCCAAATTACTTTCCCAAATAGTCGCATCAATTCACAACTCCACCAACAATGCGCTAGTGTGCCTATCTTCCCACAGTCTTGTCACCTCTGTCAGTTTGCAGGGTGTGAGGTGATTCGTTTTCATTTGCATTTCTTTATTGATTTGGAGCTTTTTTCATGGGATGGTTAACAGTTTGTGATTTTTCTTTTGAGGACTGCTCGTTCATCTGCTTTGTCTTCGATCCATGTGATTATTCTTGTAATTGTATTCATTGTAATTATCACCTCTCTGTCAGGAGGCAGGTCCTCTGGGACTGTGGTTGCTCCTTCAGAGATGACTGTTCCTGCAATGTAGTAGTTACTGCATGAATTGCTCTTGTGGTTATGTTTACTTTACTCCGCATCAGTCCACACAAATATTCCCAGGTTTCTGTGAAACCATTTCCTTCCTTATTTCTTATGGCACAGTAGTGTCCATCATATTCCTGTGGCATGATTTATTCAGTGTTTCCCACCTTGTTGGCCACTCCTTCTTCCTCCTTCTTTTTCTTCTACCTTCTCCCATTTTCTTCCTTTTTCCTTCTTTCATCTTTTTCTTTTCCCTTTTTCTCCTCCTCTTCCTCCTCCTTCTTTCCTTCCTCCTCTTTCTCCTTCTGACTTCTCCCCCCTTCTTCTTCCATCTTTTGTCCAGTCCGAAGAAGCTGAGAGATCATCTCCTTTTCCTCATTTTATAGATGAGATGCTTCGGTGGCTGGTCTGTTACTATTCACCGTCAGTGTCGTTTCCCCCTTTGGGGTGTGAGCATTCTCTCCTCTGTAAAAGAAGCTGGCTGATTAGATTCCTTTTAGGCACTATCATCTTCTATTTGTGTTCCTGGGGCTGCCATTCCCAATGACACTCCAATTCCTATTATTCTTTCCCATCCTGTTAGGTCATCATTTACTCAGTCACCAAGCATTTATTAAGCACCTACTATGTGCCAGGCAAGGTGAAAACACACTCTCTGCCCCCTTGGAGCTCCTGTTCTCGTGGGGGAGCCAACATGTCAGTAACTAGGTGCATACAGGATATGTCCAGAGTAGGTCACCTCAGAGAAGTCTCTAGGACATGAGGGAAACAGGACACAACCTTCTGAAGAAAGTGACATTTTTGCTGAATTTTGAAAAGAGAAGCCAAGATGGAGGTGAGGAGTGAGGGCATTCCAGGCAAGGGGCCCAGCCGGGGCAAAGGGGTGAAGGTAGGACTGGGGTCATCACGGTTGAGGAACAGCCGCTTGTTGGTCCCAGAGTGTGTAGAGGGGAGTAAAGTAGGAGAACCTTGGCCTGCAGAGAGATGAGGAAGGATGAAGTGTGGTGAGAGGCCCTGAGATTCAAGGACGAGATCATGGGGACTTCTGGAGAGAGACGTTTCGGTTGAAGGATGTGGTCAGAAGCCAGAGGGAGAGGAGGAATGAAGGCAAGGGGATAGATGCTTTCTCAGGGGAAAGTTAAAGGGCCATGGGAGAGCCCTGGCTAATGAGGAAGCCCCCGCTGGGGAGACAGCTCCCAACTGCTCATTCTCCTGCCTTGATGATCCCAGTCCTTGGTCCCTCCCACTGGTGCCTTCTGGCCTGCACTTTGGGGCACATTTTTCAATTAAAGCAAATTACAGGCCTTCGCTCATAGGATTTAGAGCTGGAATTAGTTTTGATTAGAGCCAGTGAGGGAACTTTGAGACACTTCTTGGGATAATTAGAGACACTTGTGGGCAGCCTGGAGTAGAGCTGGGTGTCGTGGACCTGGTACGGCGGCAGCCCCAGCTTGGCGGACCAGTGTCCCCCGGAGGCTCTGTGGCAGAATTCTGCTCTTGGGCTTTGTCTTTGTCACTGGTTTGGGGGAAGGCACAGGTTGGCCTGCCCGTGCAGTTCTCAGATGACACAAAGCTGGAGGGATAAGTAACGTGGATGACAAAAGCTGGCCTCCACAAAGAACCTAGAGAGGAGAGGATGGTGGGAGGAAGCTTGAATGATGACGTTTGGTGTGGTAAGTTGAATGTCCTATAAGGGGGCCCAAAAATTCAGCCATACAAGTGCAAAACAGGGCATGTGAAAAGGGACGAGGGAGTCCTAGTGGGCACCAGCCAAAATAGCTAAATGGGCCTTTGGCTGTTTGAACAGAGACAGAGCTTCCAGAATGAGTGCTCCCTTCTTGACGATACACTGATATATTGTATTCAATTCTGGGGAACACTTTTCAAGAAAGACATGATGCTGGGCAGAGGTCCAGGAAGCTGAGGAAACTGAGAACCTGAGGTCAGTCCTTCAGTCAGTAAGCATTTATTAAACACCTCCTCTTAAAAAAAGTAAGCATTTATTAAATACCTCCTATACCAAGTACTGTGCTTAAGGACTGGAGATACGAAGAGAGTCCCTGACCTCAAGGATGCCCATCCGGAGGGGGAGAAGACATGCCAACAGTGGTGTGCAAACAAGATATGAATAGAGAGAGAAGATCCTCTGAAGGGGGAAGACATTGGCATTAAGGGAAACCAGAAAAGGCTTTCTATAGAAGGGGAAATTAGACCAGAAGCTTGAAGGAAGCCAAGGAGGGAGTGCATGCCTGGCATGGAACATAGTCAATGCAAAGGCATGGTTATGGGAGGTAAATTGTGGTTGAATGGGGAGGAAGCCAGATTGGCTGGATTGTTGAGTAAGTGAAGGGAAGTAAAGGGGGGAAAGGGGTTCAGTCTCAGAGGGCTTTAAGTGTCAAAAGAGAGGGCTTTATGTTTGGCCCTGAAGCTAATCAGAGAAGTTTTCTTTGATAGACCTTACTATCCCCAACCAAAATGAGGGGTTTGAACTAAATTAATCTCTAAGGTTGCTCCTAGGTCCAGCATTTGATGTTCTGACATTCCCTGCTCTAAGGCCCCTCTCAGCTCTGACATCCCCTGTTCTAAGGTCTCTCCCAGCTCTGACATCCCCTGTTCTAAGGCCCCTCTCTGTTGGTGTCTGACATCCCCTGTTCTCAGGTCCCTCTCTGATAGTGTCTGACATCCCCTGTTCTCAGGCCCCTCCCAGCTCTGACATGCCCTGTTCTAAGGCCCCTCTCAGCTCTGACATTCTCCCCCCACTTCTGACCTTAGACCAGGCTTCAGACCCCACTTCTGGCACCCATGCTTATGAGCTGATCGGACCCTGGGTCAGAGAAGAAAGTGTTTAAGCCTCAAGTAGGTCCCCAGGACTTACAGTTGTGACATGAATTTCCACTAGTGATGAGCTCACCGTCCTTTACCAAGGAAGGAAGGTAGAAAGGGACACTTAATGACTTGGATGAAGGGTCTCTTATCTTAATCAAGACCTAAGCACATACCTCCCAGGGGCCTTCCAGGAGGGCTGTGGAGCCTTTCCAGGAGCCCCATGCTGGGCACAGAGCAGGGAGTTCTGAGAAGGCAGCAAGTGCTGTTAGGGCACTCACTGTCCGTACCCCTCTCTTGGCACCAGGGATATTCTCCCTTGTGTGGCCATGGCAATAACTGGGCACCCCAGCTAGGCTGGGTGCTGCAGGGTCAAGAGAAGATTGCTGCTTTTTCATGATGCTCATCACAGGGATGAACTCCTAGAGATACAGTGAAGAGAGTAATGGAATATCAGGGCTGGGAGGGGCCTTAGAACAGAGGAGGAATGTCAGGGCTGGGGGAAGCCTGAGAACAGGATGTCAGAGCTGGGAGGGACATTAGAATAGGTAATGTCAGGGCTGGGAGGGGCCTGAGAACAGAGGGGTAATGTCAGAGCTTGGAGGGGCCTGAGAACAGAGGATGTCAGGGCTAGGAGGGGCCTGAGAACAGGGAATGTGAGAGTTGGGAGGGGCCTGAGAACAGGGAATGTGAGAGTTGGGAGGGGCCTGAGAACAGGGAATGTCAGGGCTGGGAGGGGCCTTAGAACAGAGGGGGAATGTCAGAGCTTGGAGGGGCCTGAGAACAGAGGATATCAGGGCTAGGAGGGGCCTGAGAACAGGGAATGTGAGAGTTGGGAGGGGCCTGAGAACAGGGAATGTGAGAGTTGGGAGGGGCCTGAGAACAGGGAATGTCAGGGCTGGGAGGGGCCTTAGAACAGAGGGGGAATGTCAGAGCTTGGAGGGGCCTGAGAACAGAGGATATCAGGGCTAGGAGGGGCCTGAGAACAGGGAATGTGAGAGTTGGGAGGGGCCTGAGAACAGGGAATGTGAGAGTTGGGAGGGGCCTGAGAACAGGGAATGTCAGGGCTGGGAGGGGCCTTAGAACAGAGGGGGAATGTCAGAGCTTGGAGGGGCCTGAGAACAGGGAATGTGAGAGTGGGGAGGGGCCTGAGAACAGAGGGGGAATGTCAGGGCTGGGAGGGGCCTGAGAGCAGGAGATGTGAGAACATAGAACTTTAGATCTAGAAAGAGCCTTTATATGTAGAATGGTACAATATGTCACAGTGGTTAGAGATTTTAAGTGAGAGCAGAGCTAGTTCCCAGGATGAATGGAGGGCTGGGTGACAGTCAGATTCCTCACTGTTTTTCCACCGTACAAGAAGCTCCGATAGGCCTTGTCCTTTGCACAGCGGCGTCACAATCTTGTGAAAGCTTTGGCACAATTTGGGGAAGGAACAAGTTCTAGAGGGGACTGGAAAAGCCCTCTGGAGGAGAAGGGACCTCCCAGCCCTGCTCTTCTGTGTTCTCAGGCCCCTCCAGCTCTGACATCCCCTGTTCCAAGAGCCCTTGAAGCTCAGACATTGTATGTTCTAAGGTCCTTTCCAGCTTTAACATTCGATAGTTCTGTGGCTTTAAGTCTCTCTCTCTCCCAGGGTCATCCCCTCCTCTCCTGTCCCTTTCCAGATGATAGGAAGGAATTTCCCATAAATATTCTGCTCACTTAATTGCACTGAGTCCACAGTGGCTCTAGGGTGCTGGGGCTTATGAATCCCCTCACACTGGAGGTGGCCTGCAATGTGTCTGCCATCCCCATGGCCCCCTGCCTTGCTTGGTTGTTGGGCAAGTCTCCGGGGCTGCTCTCCCTCTTGGAGAAATACCCTCCTTGTGCCCAGTTCGGAAGGACAGTTGGGGAGTGTGAGGCAGAAGATTGGAGGGAGAAGAGAGTCTTTGGGACATGGGCAGTTGGCCCACACTGTGTTCACAGGTGCCCAGGATGGTGTTGGTTCTCTCTGTGTTCTTTCCTCTCTGTCTCTCTCTCTCTCCCCCTCTCTCTCCCTCCCACCCCACCCCTCCCTCTCTCTCTTTCTCTCTGTAGGCAAATGAAGCTTCTGAAAAAATTCCCCTTCATATCTTAATGGATTCCGGATGTTGATCAATATTCAAAGCATCAGGAAAAGGGCAGTGGCCTTGAGCATGCTAATGAGCTGATTGGCCAGACTCAGGGAAATGTCTGTCATTAAGAGAACGTTATATTGGGAAGAGATATAACCTCCCCCATCAGGGCAGGTTTTTTCACTCCCAAAGTGTTACATGTCAGTACGTGAATTTAGAGGGCCAGAGCATTGCTCAATGTCAAATCATACTCTACGGAAGTCAGCCAATAAGCATTTATTAAGTACCTACTGTGTGTCAGCTAGGTTGGGAGAAGGGGAATCTTATTGGAGAAACAGCAAGGAGATGATTGTCCCTGGGTCACAGTGTTTGGGGGAGCTGGCGGCTTATCTCTCCCGTTAGGTTGTATGCCATTGAGGGCAGGGACCAGGCCTTCAGCTTCTTTCCAGCCCTTGAAGCACCCAGCAGGTGACGGGGCTGGTAGGCCCTTCCTTGCTCCTCCCTCCTTTCCTCCCTCCCTCCAAGAGAGCTTGTTGATTTGAATTCTAGCCAGAGGCCCAACCTGGCTATAGCTGAGATTAGCCAGAGAGGCCTGTCAGATGGGCGCAGTCATAAGCACAAAGGACAAACAGTTATGAGAAGTGTTTAGATCTTGGGACTGGAACAAAATTTACGGAGATAATCATCTAGTCACAGCATCAGCTCGGTGGGAGATGGGGGGAGTTGTCTTCTTTATGGTGAGTAGAGCACAAGATGCCAAACTTCGCCTGAGCCAGGAGTGACGTTCACACTGGCCGAAGGGGGTCGGTCTCTGGAGCATGCCCAGAAGGGGGTCACCGGGTGGGTGGAGGACCAGAGAAGGAGGAGGCCCAGATCACCCTCGTTGACATTGACAGGGCTGGTGTGTGGGCTGAAGTGGGGTCCATTCCCTCTCTTTGCTCAGTTTCCCTCTTTGTCAGAGGGCGGACCAGGCGGCCCCTTCCAACTCTAGACTGTATCCTACGTGAGTCTGTAAAGAAAGTCTTTAACAAAAGCTCGAGTTCACTGCCAGTCTGGACTTTGTGTTAGTGATGGAAGTGAAAGGGCTGGCTTCCATTCCCTTCAATTCGGCCCATTTAGATAAACATTGATTAAGTTTCTTCTATGTGCCAGGCACTAGAATAGGCACAGGGGATATCCAGACATAAATTTGATGATCCTTGCCCTCAAGAAGCTTACATTCTTGCAGAGGACAGCAAAATGCACGAAGATGAGTCAGTACAAAATACGAAGGAAAAATGGGTGACGGGATTTTCGTTGGGGGTGGCACTTGAGGTGGGAGCTCCTTGATACAGAGGTGAGGAGGGCATTCCAGGCAGAGGCCGCAGCCTGTGCAAAGGCATGGGGATGAATGGGAGATGGAATGCTATCCATGGGGAACATAGATTAGGCCATTTTGGTCCAACACATGAGGGGTGAGAATAAGATGAGGCCTGGCTCAAAGGGCTTTAAATGACGAACAGACACATTCATATTTGATCCAAGAGGAGCCACAGAAACTTCTGGAGCCTTAAAAACTCTCCTTAACCAGATTGGCGAGGAGAGGGCCCTTCTAGAGAGAAGCCTGGGGTGGGGGCAGTGACCCACTATGACTGTCTCTAACTCTGGGGAGACTCTTTGAGGGATGGGTCTGGGCACAGGGCCTGGCACAGAGGAGGTGCTGAAAGGGATCCCAGAGGCCCTCTAGGCCAACCCCCTCATTTTACGGATGAGGAAGTGGAGGCCCAGGAGGTTAAATGACTCGCCCGAGGTCAGAGAGACTCATTTGAACTTGGGCCTTCTGCCTCCAGAGCACTGTAATACCTTTCAGTTGAAGTGCTATAAGGGATCAGACTCATCCTGCTTGACCTCTGAGGGCAGAGCTGTGAGCAAAGTGGGGAGTGGGAGGGGGTGTTGCAAAGAGACAAGTTTGGGGCTTCTTCCTGCCCACCAGAGCTGTTTCCAAAGGGGCCTGGGCTACCTTGGAAGGAGTGAGCTCCCCTTCCCTGGAGGTCTAGCTAAGGCAAGATGACCACTTTGTGGGGATTTTTTAGACAGGACTCTTGTTCAGGTATAAGAGGAAACATACTACAGGAGGGCTAGACGTGGAATTAGAAGGATCCTGGATTCAAGTCCTTCCCCTGACATGTGATAGTTTTGTAGTTCCGGGCAATTCTATTAACCTACCCGAGTCTCAGTTTACACATCTGTAAAAGGGGATGAGTCATCAACCCTGCCTACCCCTTCCTTTATGTGGAAAGCACTTTGTAAACCTTTAAGGGCTATAGAAATCAGGGTGGTTGGGCTAGAAGACCTTTCTAGCTGATGGCTCTGTGACTCACATAACAGTATGGCTGAGTGGAAGGAGGTGTGATTTGGAAGAAGCAGACCTGAGTTCAAATTCCTACCCTTCCACTTACTAGCTGCCCGTGTGACCTTAGGGTGGTCACTCACTTTCCTCATCCGAGGTTTTTGGAGGGCCATCACGAGGAAGAAGAATGCAATTTGTTCTTCTTGGCCCCAGAGAGCAGAACGAGAGTGGGGCTGGGCTGAGAGAAGACCAGGGCTTGACGTAACAAACAACTTTCTAACAATTAGACCCAAAGTTGAACAGGCAGCCTCTGAAGGTAATGAGTTCCCCATCCCTGGAGGCCTTCGAGCAAAGAGTGGAAGACATGTTTGAGATGCTTGAAAATCTAAAAGGTGTTTCTCTTCAGATGCAACTTCTGGTTTCTTCCAACTCTGTCCAATGAGGGGCCTGCTCTAGATTACTGCCAAGGTCCTTTTCCTCTCTGAATACCATGATCCCAACTCTATCACTTTCAGCAAGGTCAATACAATATAAAGAACACTGAAGAGTCAGAGGAGCTGGGTTCAAATCCTTCCTCTGATTCTTGGTACCTTTGAGCCCTTGGTTACTCTCCTGGGCCTCAGTTTCCCTATCTGTAAAATAAAGAGGTTAGATTAGAGGGCCTCCAAGGTCCCTTCTTGCTCCACATCTGTAACCCTATGACCTCGGGCCTCAGTTTCCTCATCTGTAAAACCAAGGGGTTGAATCAAATGACTTCTAGGTTGCTATCCAGTATGAAATCTGTGATTCAAAGGCTTGTGTTCTGACTGCTTCGCACCCGCCTCTCTCCCCCCAGCATTCCTTACCATGGAGTCGAGCCCTCCTTCCAGCCCCGTAAGGCTTAATTGTTGCAAATGGAACCCTTGTTCTACAGAAGTCCAATAAATCTCCAGTCTGTCTTCCCCGTAATCAATCACAGATTGCGCATCACTCGAGGAAGAAGCCCGCCCGCTCTGGTCTCCATGTCAAGGCCGCTGGTGATTTTCATGTCTTGTGGTTTCAGTTTGGCCAATGTCATTTTCAAGGAATTTCCTGCCATCTGCGTTCAATTGAATTTTCTCACAGATTTGTGCTTGCTTGTAAATACTGGGGGCGAGCAGAAAGGGAAGCTTTGTTCTTAGTGATATTTCAGAAAACCGGGAATGCGCTTTGCCAATTCCCCCCTTTTGCTCCCATTTTGTTCTTTCTTCTCTCCCTCCTTATTTTTTTTCTTTAAAAAGGTGTAAACTCTCTAATAGCTCAGCGATTATTTTCAGGCTCAGAAATGCCAGTACCTGGTGAGTCTCCAGCTGAGATTTTCTTCCCCCTTCTCTTTCCCTGACTGCCTCTCCGCCTTCTCCAGAGTGGATTTACTCCATCATTTTTCTGCCGATGTGTTTCGCTAATGAGGAGTGTGTTTATTTGCCTGGTTGGGTTTCTGAGTTCTTGTTTCTCTTTCCCTGGGGAAAGAGAAGTTTTTGTCTCCTTTGCCCTCGGGGTCGGGGTGGGGGTGTTGTAGCATGTGGAAGTCATAGGACTGGGGCTGGCATAGGACATGGTGCGAGGATCAGAAAGGATCTGGATCTGAAGAAGGCCATGACTTTGTAGTAGCCTGTTTGTGGGTGGGTGTCCTGGCCCCCTTTGGTGTTCTGAGGAGATCTGTGAAACCTTTCTCAGAACCATGGTTTTAAATCCATAAGAAAAAATTCAGAGGCTGGCAAAGGAATCCAAGCACGTGAAATACAGTTTCCAAAGTGTTTAAAAAAATGTTTATGGAGCCCAGGTTAAGAACTTCCTTATTTTACAAATGAGTTTAGTGACTTGCTATAAGGGGCAGGTCTTCTGATTCCAAGGCCAGCATGATTTTTACAGAACTACATAGAAAAGGGCCATAGACATAGAGTTGGACAGGACCCTAGATGCCTTTAAACAAACCCCACTCATTTTATAATTTTTTGGTTGGTTGGTCATTCATTTTTCAGTTGTGTCAGGCTCTCTGCGACCATGTCTTAGGATTTTCTTGGCAAAGGTACTAGAGTAGTTTGCTATTTCCTTTTCTAGCTGATTTTACAGATGAGGAAACTGAGGCAAACAGAATTAAATGACTTCCCCAGGGTAACACATTTCCTAAATGTCTGAGGTCAAATTTGAACTCAGGTCTTCCTGACTCCAGGCCCAGCAGTCTATCCACTATGCCACCTAGCTGCCCCTCATTTTATAATTAATAAAGCTTAATGAGATATTTGTAAAAAAAAATTAAAGAGCCATATAAATGTGAACAGTGATGATGATGACAGCAATGACTGGAGAATTCCAACCTAGACCCTCTGACTCGGAGGTCAGCTGCCCCCCTGCCAGGGGCGACAAGGGCCCCCTCCAAACGCCTGCTTCCCCTCCTCTGTAAAAGTGAATGGCACAGCTTTACAATGTTTAAGATTCCGGCAAGCTCCCGTAGGTTTTATCAGTTATGTTCTAACATTCTCTATTCCTCAGCCCTCCCCAACTGTAATATTCTGGGTTCTCAGGCCCCTCCCAGCCCTGACATCCCCTGTTCTCAGGCCCCTCCCAGCCCTGACATCCTCTGTTCTCAGGCCCCTCCCAGCCCTGACATCCCCTGTTCTCAGGCCCCTCCCAGCCCTGACATCCCCTGTTCTCAGGCCCCTCCCAGCCCTGACACTCTCTGTTCTCAGGCCCCTCCCAGCCCTGCCATCCCTTGTTCTCAGGCCCCTCCCAGCTCTGACACTCTCTGTTCTCAGCCCCTCCCAGCTCTGACACTCTCTGTTCTCAGGCCCCTCCCAGCCCTGACATCTCCTGTTCTCAGGCCCCTCCCAGCCCTGACATCCCCTGCTCTCAGGCCCCTCCCAGCCCTGACATCCCCTGTTCTCAGGCCCCTCCCAGCTCTGACACTCTCTGTTCTCAGGCTCCTCCCAGCTCTGACATTCCCTGTTCTCAGGCCTCTCCCAGCTCTGACATTCTCTCTTCTAGGCTTTGGCCCAGCCCACTGTGCCCACTTTAGGTTCTGCTTAGAGCCTCAGAAGGGGCTTTACCAGGGGGATGTCAGGAGCCTCCTCCCCCCATCCCCATCCCATCCCTTTCTCTCTGGAATACTCCCTGCTGTGCCCCCCCCCCTTTTGGCTTCAGAATATGGCACTTAATTTCCTGGGGTTTTGGTCCTCCAACTCACAGAGTCGTTATTGTGATGGGCCCTTGGAAGGGGCTCTGTGTTCCTTGCAGAGAAAATTGCATCATTTACATGGAAAGAAAATAAATATAAACCTATGGGAAAGTGACCATGAAGCTTGAAGGGAAAGCTGAGAAGGTGTTGACTGCAGAGGCTGCTCCCCTGAACTTGTCCCTGGGGGGGGGGGGAAGTCTCCCTTAGGGGAGCTCTCTCTGGGCTTGTAAAGAGGTCTGGAGGGCGGCACTGAGCCAGGAGCAAGCTCTGATGCTCAGCACACAGGATCAGGGTTTGTGGGCATCACTCCAATATTTTGTGCCCCCAAAATGGGGGACTGAGCCCCTGTTGCAAGCCTCAGGCCTTCCCTTCTGGAGAAGCAGTGTGCTTAGTGCAAAGAATGCAGGGGCTGGAACCAGAAGACCACCTGGTTTCAAATCTTGGCACCGTGGCAAAGCCCTGGTCAAGGCCTTGAATCCTGTGCCTCAGTTTCCTCATTTGCAGAACAAGGGGGTTGTATTTAGTGACTTCTGGGGTCCCTTGATCTAATGATCCTAACTGCATGAACCTGGGCAAGTCACTAAGTCCTTTTGTACCTCAGTTTCTTTACCTGAAAAATGAGGAGAGCTCTATTCCTGCTCTGGGATGATGCTAAAAATGAAATGACAAGGAAAGGCAGTCAGTGGGGCAGGTAGAGTGAAAAGGCCACCAGATTCGGATTTGCAAGGCTTGGGTTTGAGTATCAGCCCTGACAGGAGCTCCTGGCAAGTGCCCAGGCAACTCTTTCAGACTGTCAGCTCCAGAAGGGTGGTCATCAGCTCCATTGGGGATACTTTTCCCATCAGGAATCCCCTTTACCCGTATAGTAACTGAGTCTTCTTCCCATTCTCCCATTTCCAGTCTCATCAACTATCTGCCTAACTCCACAAAAAAAAAAAAATGTGCCAGGGGCTAAATTGTTGTTCAGTCCTCTCCAGCTCTCCCCACCCCCGACCCCATTTGGGGTTTTCTTGGATACTGGAGTGGATTGCCATTTCCTTCTGCAGCTCATATTACAGATGAGGAAACTGAGGTAAACAGTCTCAAGTGACTTGCCCAGGGTCACCCAGCGTCTGAGGCCTGATTTCATCTCTTGAAGCTGAGTCTTCCTGACTCCAGGGCTGGCTCTTTCAGCCTTACAGGTGCCGAGTTAGGCACTGATAATATAAAGAGGAAAATGAAACGGGCAGTCCTTCAGCAAGCATCTATTAAACACTTACTAGGCCTTGCCCGCAAGAAGCAGAGAGTTTAAAACAATTTTCAAACATTTCAACATTTTTCAAATTCATTTTTATTCAGATTCATTGAAATAAGTTAAAAACGTTTATTCTTTGTGATTGCCAACTTAATTAACACCAAAAAGAGGACATGTCCTAAGCGAAGAACAAAACAGTAAGATTACGCGTGACACCCCTAATTTCCACTATTTCATAGTAGTATGTAATAGCCCGCGCTGTCACGCTTCAGTAAGCATTTATTATGCGCCTGCCTCCCGGGTGCCGGGTTCTGTCCTCAAGGAGTGTTTAGTTTACTGGGGGAATCCTTTGTTGGAGCCACAAGTATTTATTAAGGTCCGGATATGAATCAGGTGCTGGTTAAAGGCGCTAGCATTCCTGGCTTCTAATCCCAGCCCCGTTGTTAGGTCTTTTCTCGGCTCTGCCTCGGTGGTCGCCTCTGGAAAAAGAGCCAGGCTAAAGAAGGGGATTCTTCATCATTTGAGGGGCCCCCTCTGGTAGTCTGACTAAGCCTACAGACGCCTGCTCAGAGTCTTTGTTACATAGAGAGCTCTCCGGGCTGGGGAGGCGGAGGAAATGAAAGTGATGGCAAAACAAAAGGTAGCGGTAAAAAGGAGATACAATGTAACAAATGAGCCCCAGCCTCCCTCCCGGAGGCGGCTGCGCGCTCCCTGCTCGCTCATCTCTGCAGCGCCCGCCGCTCTTGGCTCTCGGGCTCCTGACATCGACTCCCAGGACCAAACATCTGTAAGCCCACCTGGCCGGGGGACGGAAAAGATGATTTTTCCCAGGGTAAGGGAGAGCGTCCAGAGCGTGAATGGCAGAGCGGGAGAAAAAAAGTTTGTTGCTTTTGTTTGTACGAAGCTTCCAAAAAACGTTTTTCGTGGCAGGTTCAATTTGCTTGTTGGCCAAAACACGGAGCCGGACTTTCCCAGCGGCCTGGCCCTGGCTGGGAGGAAAAATTGAAAGCAGATGCCGGGGTTCGAAATTTGTCTTCCCGTCTCCTTCGCGCAGTCCCCCGCGGGAGAGGCCAGTTTCTGATAGGATTTCTAGGCGGACAGTAGGACCCAGCCTGTGTTATTATGTTAGCCATAATGGTAGCTAACCTTTGAAAAGCGCTTTAAAGTCTACAAAGGGCGCTAAGTACTAATGTTATCTCCATGGACCCAGCCCTCACCTGGTGGGACGTAGGAGTGCGCATTATCTCCGATTTACCGGTGGGAAAATGGAGGCTCAGAGAGATGAAATGGTCTTCACCCCCAAGCACTATCGGTTTTAAAGCGTTCACCAACTCGGTTCTGAGTTGTATTTTGTCAGTAATTGAATTCACAGTGAATTTTGGCCCGAGGTTGGCTGATACTTTTTTTTTTTTTAAAAGAAAATTGAGACATTTTCCCTTCTCTTGTACCTTGTGTGTCCGTCATGTGTCCCAGGTCAGTGGCTCACTGTCACCCTTCTTTCAGGACCCTGGAATGGAGTTGCTCAATTATCTTTGTCCTGTTACTGTATTCCAGGGCTTCCCTAATCAGTGTGCTGTATAGAAACAGGAGCAACTAGATTGGGGTTCTTCTTGTCCCATGACCTGGGGGGTGTGTGCGTGCGTGCGTGAGTGAGTGTGTACACACAGGTATATGCACCCACGTTTATATTCATACATATAGTATAATAATAAATACAATTAATTACAATATAATGTAATATAAATATAATATATAATATGTATACATATATACAGTACATATATACATATGTACAATATAGATTTATATACATATACAGTATACCTGTGTGCACACTACATATACGTATGTACCCATGGATTGGAGATACACACACGCACACATGCATATTTACAGATATACTACTTGGGTATATATATATTTATATTTACAGCAAATGTATACATGTATGTATTTTGATAACTATATTTCACTATGATTGGTTTTCTATGTATCTTATTTGGAACCTTTAAAAGCGTTGTTCTGAGAGGGGTTGGTGGCTTAGCCAGCCTGCCGGAGGGGTCAGGCCACCACCTGGCAGAGAATCCGTAATCTAGATTGTCTCACATCTTGCTGCCTCTACTCCCCTAGCAATATGGATGACCCACCTGAACTTATTCCTCAATGGTGAACAGACTTCCAGCCTGTCATAGTCTCTCCATCCCAGCGATTTTCAGCCCCTGGCTGTCATTATACAGACCCCTCTGCCTGTCCTCCCTCGTTCCCCACTGCCGGCTCCCTTACTCCCATCCCTGTCACCTGAACTCCCCCCCCCCTCCATATCCCGCTCTATAACCACTCACCCTCACCACTGTGACCTCTGGATTGCCTGCTCCAACAACACATTTGCTTTCATCTTAAATCTTTTCTTTTTCACTTCTTCCATCTTTGGGCTCTCACTGAGACCTGACTCCCTGCTGATGACCCAATCCCCCTCTCCCCCTCCCCCCAGCCACCTCTTCTAGCACTGGATGACAGAACAAATCCTTTTAGTAAGGGGATTTGTTCTGTGAAGTTTGGATTCAATCAAACGGCCACACTTGAGGACTTAGAGGGCCACATGCGGTCTTTGGGCTGCAGTTTCCCCACCCGTTCTAGAGTAAAATCAACAAGGAAATAAGCATTTATTAAGTGATTACTGTATGCCAGGCACTGTGCTAGCCTCTGTAGCAGAAAAAAAAGGTGGTCTCCACCTTCAAAGAGCTTCCATTCTAATATGATGGGGAATTCAGTACATGAAATTTGGGAAGAGGGGGAAGGTACCTATGTGGGGTCATGATGGAGAGAGTCAGGGGCAGAGCAGAGTGGGGAGAAGGACTCTGAGTTTCTGGCCTGGACATTTTCCTTAAAATGGAAGACTAGGGGAGGACAGACCAAGCAGAGGAAGGGACTACTGGTAGAGTGTCCTTCCAGTCTGAGAAGGTCCACTTCGTTCTAGTTAAGACATTTGGTGTTCTACGGTCAGTAGGTTGATCAACAAGCACGTAGGATGTGCCAGGCACTGCCTGTGCTCCAGGGTGGGATACAGACACAGAGGATGAAATGATCCTGATTCTGAAGAGTAATGTCAATTTAAAAAGCGATGGGCCAGGGGCCCATTGTATTTATAGCCCCCTTCTGTTCCCCAGTGTTCCTTCTAGCCCAGACATTCTAGGAGAACGTGGTTCTGTCTGTAAAGTCCTGAGGACCAGCATCACCGACGCTCACTCCCCCCTGACCGTTTTTTGGGTTATTCTAGAGAGTATATATATAGTACCCATATTTAGAAGTCACTTCATACCTTCAAACCAAAAGAAATTTCCACACTCCATTAATCATGTCTCAGTTTCTTCTAAATAATACATTTTCATTCTTCCCCCTTATCTTGCTCCTGCTTCCATTTTTCCATGAAGTGAGACCTGACTAGTAGCCAGGTCCTTTCCCAGAAGCCCCTTCTGACCTCAGCTGCTTCGGTTCCAGAGCCTGGTCTGGATTTGCTTGGGTTTGAGGCCCACCTCTCTTACTTGTCAGAAGTAAGAAATACTCTTAAAGCATCTAGACTGTAGAGCTGGGAGGGGCCCTAGAACAGGGAATGTCAGGACTGGGAGAGGCCTTAGAATGAAGAGAGCTGGACCATCAGAAATAGAATGCTAGAAAGAACCTTAGAACCTGGAATGTCAGAGCTGGAAGACTTAGAAATCATTGAGTCAGAAGCCCCCAGGTCACACGGGAGCCCACTGAAGGCCAGTTGCCCAGGTGTTTTGAAGAATTCTGCCAGCAGTCCACGGTATGGAGGGAAGCCTCTCAGGGCCGTCAGTGGCGGTGAGATTCCCTATCAGGAGACCCTGTGGTCTCACAAACAGCCCTTGGAGTCCCCCGGGGAAATGGGCTCAAGTGTAGAAGGAGGCATCTTGCATTTGGGCCATGGAGCTCCACAAGTCATGTTTGTTATCAGGGTTCTGGTTTTCTGTTTTTCTTTTTCTTTTCCCATGGGGGAGGGAGATGAAGGAGGGAGATAAATGCTTGTTAATTGAAATTTTGAAAAACGCCAAAGTAAAGGAACTGGCCATACATCCTGAAAAAAAAAGTAACCCCTGGGACTTGGATTCTAGTTCCATCTTCCCTCTTGCTGCTCCCAAGCACCATCTCTCCCTCCTCATTATGATGTGGTGTCACTTTCTGTGCCTCGGTGCCTTTCATTTTCTTTCCTCCTCTTTTTTTTTTTTAAGGAAGGAAATGATTGGAAACGGGAGGAAGAGGGTAAGGAGAAATGATCCTGTTGGTATCTGGCCTTTAAAAAATCCCTGCCCCCTTCAAAAAAAAAATCACTGGCCAACAACCTCTCCATTTTTAGTGGATTAATTTGAAGACATCGCCCACCTCCATATGATCTGCGTATTTGGGGACTCCACCTTGGAAGGTCAGTAGATCCCAGGTATCAGGCCCTTTTGTCCAAGATGGGGACGGATATTTGCGCTAATAATTTTGCAGATTCTGCTCAGAACCGGGGTGTTAAATGCTGTGTACGCTTGGCCTCTACATTGCTGACAGGCTAACCAACCTCGTCATCATGGGGGAAATGAAAGGAACATGTGAACTCAGTGTCTTCATCGAGGGACCCCTGGTGTCCAGGAGTCTGGGCTTCCATCAAAACCCCATAAGCAGGTAGCAATTTGGCTTTAAATAGATGTCGTGTTAATTAGCAAATTGAGGAAGCAGCTGGAATTAACCAAAGGCTGGGCTGGAGCTTGATGGGAGAGATGAGAGCTGGGATCGGGGCTGCTAGCCCAGAGGAAGGTCCTGGCATTGGGGACCCCAAAGCATTCCCCAGTGTTCCTTTCTCTGAGCTGCTTTGGGGCACATGGAGTGGCCCTCGGGTCACAGAATCAGGCTGTCGGAACTGGGAGGGACCTTTAAGGTCATTGGACAGGAGGAGCAACTGAGGCTCACAGTAGAGATGGATTTCCCAGGCTTGTGAGTGTCTCTAGGCTGTTTTTTCTGTCTATTCCTTCCCTTGAGACTTGTGAAGTCCTGGGTTGGTAGGTTTGAGCTGATGTGTGTGGAGGTTAGAGGGACTGACCAGGGCCTTTGGTAAAGTGGAGGCATTGCAGACGAGGGGAGAGGCATTGGGTCCCTGGCATAGGAGGAGTGGGTAGAAGAACTGCAGGGTTTAGTCTGGAGACAGGAAGTCTGGGGGACCGAGAGCTCCCTTCAGGTATTTCAGGGGCCATTGGTGGAGGGTGAGGGTTTAGTCTTGTTTTTGGTGATCTCATATAGAAGAACCAGGAGCAAGGAAGGGGAGGTGCAAGGCCGCCGATTTCTGTTAGAGGTGATGGGATGTCTTCTAATGATCGGAAATGCCCAGAATGGAAGGAGGAGGTCCCAGGAGCTAGGGAGCTTTCTCCTCTTGGGGAATCTGCAGCAAAGGTTGAGTGGCCCCACCTGTAAAGAGTGGTGTAGAATCCACTGCTGGGTTGGACTAGAAGGCACCGCCCATCTCTGAGAGTTTGTATATCCGTGATTGTTGTTGTGTTTGTACTTCATTTTCGAAGCAGACCATGGCACAGGGAGATGATGACATGACTTGCAGTTGACTTTGATTTGAGTGAGGGAGGACTGTGCAAGATCGCCAGCCTCACTTTCTTCTCCAGAGCCATCTGGGTGCAGTGGCCTGATATTCACCAAGATGACTGGAGATGACCCAGGATGCAGTGAGAGACCCTGGCCCTTTTAGGCTCAGATCTTTTCAGGTTCTCACTTTGAGTGAGGTAACACTCATTCAGTGAGTAGGCCTCTTTAAGAAATGAGTCAAAGGATGGCCCCTTTAATTAGAAAAAAAAAAAGAAAAATATAATCAAGCTGGGAGAGGAAGATCGTGATTACAGTCCAGTAGAAAGAACTGTGGTTCTGGAGTCAGGAGACCTGGGTTCAAATCCTGCCGTGGCCACTTAAGGCTTCACATATGTCACCTCATTGCCCTAATGTCCCCTAAGGGCTGGCCCCCAGGCTCGGTCCTTCTCTATGACTTCCCTTGCTGATCTTGTCAGCAGCTCCCATGAACTCAATTATCACGTCTGGGTAGAGGAGTCTCCAGTCTCCTTATCCAGCCCTTACCTCTCTCTGACCTCTTGTCTCATATCCCCAGCTACCTGTTGGACTTCTTGAACTAGATGCCCTCATCCAACACTGAACTCTCTTCTTTCCCCCAAACCCAGTCCTCATTTTGTTTGGGAGGAGGGGGTGGGTCTGGACTTGGGATTTTTATCCGCTTGGGGAACTCCAGCAGCAGAAACTTGATCCACCCATTCAGATGGCAGTCGTTGAGAAGTTAAGTGAATTCGGACAGGTGTCACAGTCAGTAGGCTGGCTTGGACCCAGGAAGCTTAGGGGGCCCATTGGATAGAGCTCTGCGCCTGCAGTCGAAAAGACCCGAGTTCTGGTGCTGCCTCAGACGCTTCGCTGGGCAAATCACTTCATTGCCCTCAAGACCTCAGCTTCCTCGTTCAGAACATGGGGATGATAATAGCACTTACCTCAAAGGGCTGTTGTGTAATTATATATGTGTATCATTATATGTTTATATGAAAAATATAGTCGTGTATTTATATATGTTTAAAAACAAGTCTCTATTGATATATTAAAAACAAATGTGATTTGTATATGATATGTTCTTCGTCCTCACTTTCAAAGAGGACCAGTGATATCACAGGGTGATGTCTCGATTTGTCAGTGAATCGGATTTAAGGGAGGCAGGTTTGTGCAGAGTTGTCGGCCTCACTTTCTCTTGCAGTGACATCAGAGTCTGGTGGCAAGCCACAGTCAAGACATGTTAATATATTATTACACACACATGTGTATATATGTGTATACATACATGTGCATATAAACACATATATAGATAGATATAGATGTACGTAGAGAGAGACACACACACAGAGTCGGTCCTCAACATTCACACGACTTCAAGCATTTGTGTGTTTTTATTAGCAGCCTCATGTTCACTTTCACATCGCGGCTGTGTATCATAGAGAGAAAAAGGAGAGGGCAGGTGAGCACAAGTTAGCGGGGTGTTGCTATGCTCCCATACTCCAAGACCCTTAACCATCTCAAATGCACTTGAAGTCGATGTCATTGCTGGAGGCTTCTTTCGAGCTGGTGTGGCCTTCATCATCTCACCCGCCATGTTGGAGGTGATGTTGACACTGAGATCTTGATGTCTTCCAAGAGCAGCCCCTAAAAATCCCAAGAACGCCTCCCTTGGTTCTCAGAAGGCAGCCAAGCTAGGGAGGCTTCCTGCCGTAGAGTTTACAGTACAGCGGACTCACACTGCCGTCTGACACGGTGGAAGGGAACATTCTGGTAAAAATTTTATTTGCTGTGCAGTATTTGTGGTGCTATAGATTTCATGTGTTAGGAAAAGTGAATATTGTCCGAAGTCAGTTTTTTTAAAATTGAGATGTTAGCACAAAAGGTCACAGAATTCTAGCAGTTACTAGTGAGAAAAATGTTTTTCATGTTACCAGTTTTATTTTGCGTACTACATTTTATGGGCTATTTCATGGTTACTGCATCGGGAAAAATGTATGTTATAATTAATGTTTTGTTCTAAAGAATTTTGTTTCAGAAGAGTATATTTTCAGCAATCTCTAGCAAAAGATTAGTTTTGGGGGGTCACGGAAACCTAACCCCGTATTTCCCCTTCGTTCAGTGTATCAGCATTTGTATTTTTGACTTTTGCACCATTTTCTAGGAACGTTACCCCCGTGAAAGTTGAGGATTAACTGTGTGTGTGTGTGTGTGTGTAGGGGAAGGTGTATGGTGCTTTGCAAACTTGAGAGTGCTATACAGAAGCAGGAGGCGGCAGAGTGGCTCAGTGGATAGAACACTGGGTCTAGAGTCAGGAAGATCTGAGTTCAAATTCAGCCTCAGATTTATTAGCTCTGTGATCTTGGGCAAGTCCTTAGCCTCTGTTTGCCTTAGTCCATCAGATGAGGAAATGGAAAACTTTTCTAGTATCTTTGCCAAGAAAACCCCATGGACGGCATTGGCGAGCTGTGGTCCTTGGGGTCACAAAGGGTTGGGTATGGCTGAATCGACTGAAAAACAAGAGGTGTTAGCTCTAGTCAGAGCATTTATTAAACGCTTACTATATGCATGGCCAGTACTAAGTGCTAGGAGTACGAAGAAAGACAAGCCTCAAGGAGCTCACGACCTGTGTGTGTACAAGATGCAGACAGAATAAAGGGGAGATGAGCCCAGAGGGACGGCCCTAGCATTCAGGGGGATTGGGAAAGGGTTACAGGCTGGTAAACTCCTTGAGAGCAGTGATTGGCCTGGTTACAGGCACACAGTAAGTGCTTAATAAATGTGTATTGATTACTTGAATCGTGGACTCTTCCAGACTCCAAGGCTGATTCTCCACCCACTACTCCTCACTGCCCTGTGCTTTGTGGATTCTTCATTAATGCTTGCTGAATGAATAAATGAACATTGAAGTTACCTGTGACCAGCATTGAGTGATGGGGAGACAGTTCTGAGGAAGGAGAAGTTGCTATTGAGGGGTTGATGGGGGCACTCAGTGGATCTGGAACAAGGAGGACCTTGAGGGAGGGGCAGGACTTTGGAAAGGCAGAAATAAAAGGAGGGACCAAACTGTGAAGAGCTTCGAATGGCAGACAAAAGAGTTTGTAGGTACTGGGGACACTGGGATTGATGGGGAAGGCTTGGGATTATAAATCTTCAGCACATTTCCCACTAAAAGATGGAGGTGGAAGGCAAATTGTCCACTCCAGCATCTTTGGTATCTCTGAACAGGACCAGTCCAATCTCATGTGGTTGGAAGGGTGCCTTTCCCCCTAAAAGAAAAGGAGAGAAAAGGAAACCAGAGCCTCCTTACCACGCCTGCCATCTGAGTATGATTTCCTCGGTTCATTTTCCTGCAGAGGGCCCCATGCTTGAGTCCCCTGAAGGAAGCTCCTATTCCTTCTCCTGGCGTAGTGGACAAAGAACACTGGGGGCCTCCATATCTCAGCGTGGTCACTTCCTTGATGTGTGACTTTGGGCAAGTCACTTGGGATCCCTGGGCTTCAATTTTCTCATCTGTAAGACTCAGAGATCCCTTCCAGCTGTGATCCTATAAGTACCTTGTAGTCAGAATGCCCTCAGCTTTAAGGCTTATGAGTCAGACTGGCTTATTTGGCTAGATGCCAAAAGTCTGGGGTTCAAGTCTTGCCTTTGACACATACTGGCTGCATCACCCTGGGTGAATCGCTTAACCTCTTAATGCTCTCTATGTAATTTTTTTATTGGAGAGAGTCCCGTTTTGATAAAAATCAAACATTGGGGTAATTTTATTTTTTTTTCAAGATTGCAGAATATATTGAATTGCAGAATATATTGTTTGTTGGGTTTTTTAAAATATTTATTTTTATATTTAGTTTACAAAGACGGTTCTACATAATTTTGAGTTCCAGATTTTCTCCCCTCCCTCCCCCCTCTCTCCCCAAGACAGCATGGAATCTCATATAACTACCACGAATAACTTCGCATTGAATTAATTTATACACTAGTCAAGTTGTGGAGAAGAATTATGACCAAAGGAATGAGTCATGAGAAAGAAGAAACAGAACCAAAAAAAAAACCAAACAACCCAAAAACAAAAACAAAAGAGAAGAGAAAAAGGCGAGCATGAAGTGTGCCTCAATCTGCATTCAAACTTCATAGGACTTTCTCTGGATGGATGTAGATAGCATTCTCCATCATGAGTCCTTTGGAGTTGTCCTTGCACCTTGTGTTACTGAGAGGAGCAAAGTCTGTCAGGGTTGGTCCTCACGGAATCTGTGTATCTGTGGTTGTGTACAATGTTCTCCTGGCTCTGCTCCGCTCATTCAGCATTATGTCGTGTAGGTTTTTCCAGGTTGTTATGAAGTCCATACCATCCCCGTTTCTTATAGCACCATAGTATTCCATTACCTTAATGTACCACAGCTTGTTCAGCCATTCCCCAATTGATGGGCATCCCTTTGATTTCCAATTCTTGGCTACCACAAAAAGAGCCGCTATAAATATCCTTGTACATATGGGTCCTTTTCCCGCTTGTGTGATTTCTTTGGGATACAACCCTAGAAGTGGTATTGCTGGGTCAAAGGGTATGAACATTCCTGTGGCCCTTTGGACATAGTTCCAACTTACTCTCCAAAATGGCTGGATCATCTCACAACTCCACCAGCAATGTAACAATGTTCCAATTTTCCCACATCCTCTCCAGCATTTATCATCCTCCTGCTTTGTTATTTTAGCCAATCTGACAGGAGAGATGTGGTATCTAAGAGTTGTTTTGATTTGCATTTCTCTAATCAGTAGTGATTTAGAGCACTTTTTCATATGCCTATAGATAGCTTTAATTTCTTCTTCTGAAAACTGCCTGTTCATATCCTTTGACCATTTCTCAATTGGGGAATGGCTTGTATTCCTATATATTTGGCTCAGTTCCCTGTATATTTTAGAAATGAGGCCTTTATCAGAGATACTAGTTGTAAAAATTTTCTCCCAATTTTCTGCTTCCCTCCTAATTTTTGTTGCATTAGCTTTTTTTGTACAAAAACGCTTCAATTTAACGTAATCAAAATTATCCATTTCGCATTTTGTAATGTTATCTCTTGTTGGGTCATGAATTCTTTTCTTTTCCATAAATCTGATAAGTAAACTATTCCTTGCTTTCCCAAATTACTTATAGTATCAGCCTTTACTCCTAAATCATGAACCCATTTTGACTTTATTTTGGCATATGGTGTAAGATATTGGCCTATGCCCAGTTTCTGTCCTACCATTTTCCAATTTTCCCAACAGTTTTTGTGAAATAGTGAATCATTAGCCCAGAAGCTGGCCTCTTTAGGTTTATTGCTATAGTTGTTGACTTCCCCATCTTGTATTCCTTGTATTCTTGTATTCCTATCCTATTCCACACCTCTGTTTCTTAGCCAGTACCAGGTAGTTTTGATGACTGCTGCTCTGTAGTACAGTTTAATATCTGGTATGGCTAGGCCACCTTCTCTAGCATTTCTTTTCATTAATACACATTGGGGTAATTTTAAAAGATTTCTTTGTGGGACATCTTTATGGGCCCATTTTCTAGGAATCTTCTGATCTGATCCCTATGACATTTATACTGGGTGGAAAACCATTCTCCTAAGACAGTGAAGCACACAATCATCCCATCCCCTGCTCCCTCTCAGGGTCCCTTGGGCTCCTCATCGATGGCAGGCAAAGGTCCTGATAGTGGGAGAGTGGAATGAATGGAATGAGTGGTGGGGAGGCTGGGTGGGGGAAGGGGTGGTGGGGAGGCTGGGGGGGTGGTGAGCAGCTTTTAGCAGTCTCAATGACCACTTGTCCAGGAGGTTGTAGAGATGAGGATCAACTATATTCTGCCTTTCTTTGTGTCCTCAGTGCTTAGCACAATGGTTGGCACGTAATAGGGCATTAATCAGTGATAGTTGACTATTTGCCCTGTAGAGGCTGGTAGGAAAAACTTCCAATCAACATCCCAAGGGGAAAGGGGTCCCCTCGGGTGATGGGGATTCTCCCTCTGTGGAGGCTTCCGAGCAAAGGCTGGATGGTCACTCGTCAAGTACATTTCAGTGAGGATTCTTTTTCACATGTGAGTTGGACGAGATGCTGAGAAGGTCCAGCTGGGAGATTCTTAATCTCTGAGGTCCATCCCTGCTCCGAATTCTGTGATTTTCTGTGGAGCAGCTTTCTCGAGAGGTGGTGAGCTCCCCATTCCTGCAGCAATTCCAGCAGAGCCCAGAGGACCAGAGGCTTCTCCCACTCCAATCTGACGAAGGACAGGCCTGGTGGATCTCACTTGCTTCAGTTCTCCCGCCCTCCTCCTGAGATTCCAAGGGAGACCCCTGCCTCCATCCCTGGTCTGCATTAGGAGTACCCTTGCCCGTCACATAAATCACCATAATGTAGCTTGATGAACAGAGATGCTGATGGTGGCATGCTCTAATTATAAACATCAGCAGCCCCAGCTCTCTGAAGTCATGAGCGGTGAGGGCTTTGATGGAGTAGAAGCAAGCCTCCTGATGGAAATTACTTTGGACAGTAGAGGTCAGGAAAGTGGGTCCCCCTCCTTCCCATCCTAGATCCTCTGAAGCCATCCCTTGCTTTGCGAATTTTAGCCTATTTAATCATTGATCGGCCTGAAGACACCGAATCCTCCGTCATGGGCCCAGTGGGCCCTGCCTGATTTATTTGGAGATTTCTCTGTTGAGGGTCTGGGGTCCCAGCCACCAAGTACAAAGATGACCAGCCAATGGCCCTCCAGCCTCAACTGGCTGGGCCTTTTGTGTTTTCACATGGAATGAATCAGGCAGCTGAGAAATGAAATAACTCTTAAGGCAGATGCTTTATTATTGGATTTATTCTCACATTTCTTTTGGGGGGAATCCTGTGGGTGTTTAACTCTGCTGAAATGAGCCCTCTACAGTGAGACTGGACAGGAAGAGGAAGTCACCCATGAAGGTTGGAGATGCCTCTGGTTGGCCTGCTAACCCCGGGAGCTGGCTTGCAGGCTCCCTCCTGCCGAGGGCCCGTGGGGAGCCCCTGGCCGGGACAGCTGGACCCACCAGCCCCTGCGTCCAAGAGTCCATTTCCAGTGTCAGTGGTGTGAGAATGACCAATATTAATGGCAGGACCCCTGGGCTCCTGTCCTACCCCTAATCAGCCTCATCTAAGTCACTGCCTTTTTCCAGGCCTCAACTTAACTTCTTTAAACGCGTGTCTAGGCATGAGATGACTGGCAGCTTCTCAATCCATATTGCTTCTTGTCACTCAATAACTGTGTCCTCTAAGTTTGTTGCTTGTAGCTCTTAGTCAATAAACGTCTATTAAGCACCTACTATGTGCCAGACTGAGAACTGGGATTTTTTAAAAAGGGGCAAAAGATAAACCATGCTTTCCAGGAGCTCAAAACCTAATGGGTGAGACAAGAAGCAAACTGATATGTACAAACAATCCACATACAGGATAAATAGAAAGGTTAAGAGGGAAGGCAGTGAGATTAAGGGACAGACTGGTTTCACCTGTCCAGCCCAGCCCTGGTTTAGAGGCAGAGACCTGGGTTCTGCCCTCCCCCATGTGGCCTTGGGTGGGTCACTCTCCCTGGGTCTTAGCTCCTCCACTGGAAATGAGGTGTTGGGCCCCTGCCGAGTGCCTGGCCTCTCTGGGCCCACCGGCTATGGACTCTGTGGGCAGGAAGCGGGTGCTAGATCGGATTGGGAGGCTTTACCTTTCTTTGAATCCCCGGCACTCTACCCACTGCCTGGCACATAGTTGGCACCTACTAACTGTTTCTTTACCAAGTAACTTTTGTCCACGTATCCTCAGCAATTAGTGAAGTCTTTGGGACATAGGGATAAAAGCTTACTGATTGATATTAGGAACCACTGCCCATCCTAGAGCAACAATAGGGATGGTGGTGATGAGCAGGGGGAAAGGGAAGAGGAGGAGGGGGAAAGGGAGGAGGAGGAGGGGCTTTAGGGTCTACAAGGCCCTGACAAATATTATCTCATTTAATCCTTGGCAGTCCTGGGAGGTAAGTGCTGTTATTACAAGTGAGGAAACTGAGGCTGAGAGAGGTTAAGTGAATTTCTCAAGGCTGCACGGCTAATAAGTGTCCGACACAGGACTTGAACCCAAGTTTTCCTGGCTGTGTTTTTGCCTTTTTTTGTAGTCTTGTTGATCAGCCCACCATCGGGCACATAGTTGCTTAACAAAAGTTGATCGAGGATGATGACGGTGACGATGCTGACCCCAGATCTAGTCGGGGTCTCTTAAAATACTTCACAGGGTCCTCATCCATTTAAAGCTGGGAGAGACGTGGGGTTCACCAGGTCCAGTGCCGCCCGTTTCCAGGTGAGGAACTTGAGGCTTGGCTCACTCGCCTTGGCTTGGCCCGGCATCCCCCATTCGCTGAAGGGGGAGGCTTCTTTCTGGAGAAATCCCAGCCGAGGAGTTGAGAGAAATCAGAAAATGGCCCAGTCTCCAATCCCCGCCAAATTTTAAATCTGTTTTTTGTCAGCGTCTTCGAAAATGAAAACCAAAAGAATCCTTTTAATTTTTTCCCCATCCTTTTCCTTCTCTTATTCTCTCAAGAGAGGGAAGGGGCTTTTATCAACAAAATCTTCCCCGACAGAGCCCCGTCTTTGGGGCAGATGGCTGTGGGGAGGGTCCAAGCCTTGTGGTCACCTGCTCTTTGAGTTGATGCTGACCAGAATTCCCTACCCCATCCTGTGCGCTCTTCCCTTCCCTTCTGGGATCAGTCCAGAGCCTGGTTTCATTAGAATATATGATTTAGAGCTGGGAGGGATCCCAGAACTGAGAGCCACGGCCCTGAGGCCCCGGATACACCTAAATGGTGAGACCCTCTCCTATGTCCCTTCTCCTCCCCTCCCATCCCTCCTCCTCTCTCCCCATCTCTCTCTCCCTCCCTCCCCCCCCTCTATATATACACGTTCACTCATTTATCCATCTCATATATCTTTCCATCTCCTAGAAGCAGTGAGGAGCCACAGAAGTTTCTAGAGGGAGGGAGGGTGTGGGCAGAGCTACCCTTTGGTTTCTTGCCAGAGGGCCGATGAGCAGGAGGAGGGATGACAGTCAGAGAGACCACAGTTAAGAGGCAGCTGAGGGTCTGCACTCAGGCGATGCTCCAGAGAAGATATTGGGTGGGAGTGGCACTGGAGAAGTCTGACTGATGCAATTTCTCATCTGGTAGAGCCGCTTCAACTTAGAGACGCGAAGCTGAGGCCCAGCTCATGCAGATCCTGGGCTTAGAAGTGTCGAGATGGAAGGGTCCCGAGGCCCTTGAGTCTGACTCCCCCATTTTACAGATGGGCACACTGAGGCCCAGAGAAGGGCTGTGACTTGCCCCAAGTCCCACAGCTGGTTAATGGCCATATTTGAACCCGGTCTCCTTGCCTCAGCATCTGGTTTTCAGTATGCTGCCTCTTGGGTGACTGAACGGGTCTCGGTCTTCTCCCCAGTGCCCAGCTGTTTGGACTTGTGACTGTACAGGCAGGCTTCTTTGGGGTCCCGCAGTGTGGAAGGGCATATTGTACAGTGGCTGCTGCTTGTCATCTGCGCCCAGCCCGAGGGGACTCCTCACACCGTGCTCTCCTTACCAGCCTCTGCTCACATTGTCTCCCATGCTTGGAACGCGTGTCTCTGTTTCCTCTTCTGTAAAATGGGGATAATTCCAGTACCTGCCTCCTAGGGTTGTTGTGTGAGTCGATCGATCGAGATAACGCATGCAGAGTGCTTCGCATGTCTTAAATTGCTGCAGAACACTGGTTATCAGTATTGCTTTTCTTTTATTAGCTCTGCCCCAAGCACTCCTTCTGTGCCTCAGTCGTGGCCCCTGGGGGTTTGTAGCTTTCCTTCTCCTGCCTTTTCAGCCTGTGCATCAGTGAAATTACCTTCAGACACTTCCTGGCTGTGGGAGCCTAAGAGAAGATGACAGCCTCAGTTTCCTCACTGATGAAATGGGGATGCTAATAGCACCTAACTCGGGGTTGTGAGCACAGAGTGAGATAATCCACATCGAATGCTTTGAAAGCCTTAGAACGTGACATAAGTGCCAGCTGTTGATGCTTGTCACTAATAACACTAACCTCCCACGGAAGACCTGAGTTCAAATTTGACCGCAGACACTTACTAGGTGTGTCACCCTGGGCCAGTCACTTAACCTCTCTTTGCCTCATTTTCCTCAGATCACTGACTTAATCTGTGCTTCTGTTTTCTTATGAAAATGAGGGGATCAGGAGGAGCCACCCCAGAGGTTCTGTCTAGCTCATGGGTCAGATGCAGATACAACTGAGAGAGGGAATTAGAATATAGCGGCAGGATTTGTAGTTGGAGGAGCTGGGTTCAAATCCTGGCTCTGCATTATAATGACTGGGTAACCTTGGGAAAAGCTTATGACCTCTCTAGACTCCCATTTCAACCTCTGTCTAATGAAGGGTTTGGTCCCTTCCAGCCCTTATTTTTAAAGAAAATTATATTGTTATTTTCTATTTTCTCATCACCTGTATTTTCCATAGTATCCCTCCCCTCATCCTTTATAATAAAGATTTAAAAAAAGAAAAATGAAGGAAAAAATTCAGCAAAATTAACAAACAAATCCCAGAAGTCTGATGCTGTATGCAGCGTTCTGCACCCATGGCACCCCACCTCTGCGAAGAAAGAGCGAGGAGAAAGTAGTATCTTCTTAAATCTCCTCTTTGGGGCCAGACTTCCTCATTATAATTCCACAGCCTTGCATTTAATTGTTTTGCTGCTGGTGGTGTTTTCATTTACATTGTTTTAAAAATAATATATTATTTTTCCCCAATTACATGTAAAAAATTTTTTTTCATTCACTTTTTTAAAAAAAATTGTATTCCAAATCCTCTCCCACTTTCCTGAGATGGTAAGCTGTTTGATATAGGTTATATATGTGCAGTCATTCCATTGTGTACATTGCTCCCCTGGTTGCACTTACCTTCCTCTGCATCAGTTCATGGAGGTCTTCCAATTCTTCTCTATATTCTTCAGATTTATCTTTTCCTTGTCACACAGCAGTTCTCCATTACATTCATCTGCTACAATTTGGGGGGCAGCTAGGGGGCGCCGTAGTGCGCAGAGGGCTGGGCCTGGAGTCAGGATGACCCCTCTTCCTGAGTTCAGATCTGGTCTCTGACACTAGTTGTATGACCCTGGGCAGGTCACTTAGTCTTGTTTGCCTCATCATATAAAATGAGCTGGAGAAGGAAATGAGAAACCGCTCCCTCCAAAATGGGGTCCTGTATAGTCAAACATGGGCGAAAACAACTGAACAGCAAATAGCAGCAAACCACAACTTGTTTAGCTGTTCCCACTTGACAGGCCCTCATTTTGCTTCTGTTTCTTCCCAGCCACAAAACGGGCTGATACAAATCTATTGGTGGCTCCAGATTCAGAGGACCAGGGTTTATGAGTATTTTTGCTGTCAGCCTCCTTTGGGTGTATACCTGACAGTGGGATCTCTGGGTCAAAGGCTGAGGCCATTTTTGTCCCTTTCAACAAATAATTCCCAGTTGCTTTCCAGAATGGTTGGACCACATCGCAGCTCCACCAACAATGTATTAGTTGTGCGTGTCCTCCCATAAGCCCTCTGTCATTGACTATTCCTGTCTTGTCTTCTTTGCCAAGTTTCTTGGTGCAAGGTAAAACCTCAGAGTTGTTGGGATTTGCATTTTCTCGTTCTTGATAATTTGGAACATTCTTTCCTGTGGTTATTAATAGTTGCTAATTCTTTAGAGAATGGTTGATTCTGTGTTCCTGTGATCCATCCTTGCCACAGTTGAGTGGCAAGACACCTTCTAGAGTTGATGAGACCTCCACTCGCCCACCACTGCCCCAGTTGCTCACCCTAGGGGGCGAGGCTCTTTGCCTCCAGCCAGGCTGGTCCTCAGATAATGCCTTGAGGTCTGGCACCAGGTCCAAGAAATCTTCTGTTTGGTAGAGATAATAATGACCCCACTTCTGGAGCCTTCACTGTGCCTTGTTCATGCCAAGCCTGAGAAGGAGAAAGGAAAAGCATTTCCATCCCCATTTTCAGATCAAGAAATGAAGGCTGAGAGAGGTTAATGAACATGAAAACATTAAGTGCCTACTGTGTGCCTGCTACTGGCCCTTCCAAGGTGTTTCTATTCTAAGTCAAGGAAAGTAGCCCTTTCCCTCAAAGAGCAGATAATACCCACAGGGAAGCTAGAGTATGAAGACAGACAGGGTGGAGCAAGGGCATAGTTTGGGGGTGGTTGGGTACAGGGGGTGGATTGGTGACCTAATTCTAGGCAAGATATTCCCCTGCCAGAGCCCCAGGTCCTAGGGGTCCCAGGGTCCAGAGTCTGAATTCCAGTGGGAGGAAGGTCAGAGTACAGGGGCCCTGCTTCAGACCTAGAAGGGGAAAGTTAAGCGACGTCCCCAAGGGCTCACATTTGAGATTATCCTCCCCAAACCCATGTCCTCTCCCTCTAAGCCCAGTACGCTTCTCCTTCAGTGACATCTGGGCCTTTGGGTTTAGAAAAATACAGGGTTTGTTTCACTAAGCAGCTGTTTTGATCTTTGGCCCACTAGATTTTCCTATTTCCCAGTTTTCTAGTGTGTGTCTCAATTTACCAAAGGGACCATTTGCCCCCAAAGATAGTGAGTTCTCTGTCACTGGAGTCCTTCAGATGACATATACGTTAACATTTGTTGGGGATGTGATGGTTTGGAGCAGGAAGGTACCCTAGAGCTCATTGAGTTTATGATTCTATTTTATTAAGATTATTTTATTTTATGAAAATACAATTGAGTTCTCTCATTTTATTAAATTTTATTGTCCTTTTAAAGCCTAAGATCCTTCTAGGTGACTCAGATGATATCCCCCCTCCCCCCAAGCAGGGCTTCCCTTGCAGCTGATCATAAGTGCTTGTTTGTTGATTGAAAGAACTAAAACCAATGGACAGAATGAAAGCCTCTGACAGCGTATGCAGGATTCCACACCCACCGCCCCCCACTTGTCCAATAAAGACCCATTTCTTCTCCAAATCCAAGATTATTGCTCATTGGGCTTATGCAGTGTTCACCTTGGTCTTGTTTTTTGCCTTTACATTGCTGGAGCAGCACAGTGACTTTCCTGGTTCTGCTTAAGTCCCTCCGCATTTATTCATATAAATCTTCTCGTGTTTTCTGTACAGGAATGTTTTCGCGTCCTGTGGCTCTGGCTCCATCTTCAATCGAGGCCACTAGGGGGCGCCACAGGGCACAGAGTGCTGGGCCTGACATCCAGCCTCAGACGTTGCTGCCTGCCTCAGTTTCCTTCTCTGTGAAATAAGGATTAGAAGAGCACTAACCTTGTAGAGTTTGTGCGAGGATCAAATAATTTTTGTAAACATTTTTTGTAAAAATTTCATAAAAAAATAATTTTTGCAAAAAGTGCTTCCTGCATGTAGCGCCTGGCACACAATAAGCATGCCTTCCTTGCCTTGTTCTTTTGCTGCCACAAAAGCCCTGTTTTGCTCCAGTAGATTCCTGCTTTCATTGACCTCCTTGGGGGGCTATGCCTAGTGTCCCCTCTCATTTTACAGGTGAAGAAACTGAGGCTGAGAGGGATAGCGACCTGCCCCAAACTCTGGCCCCTAGACTCCACATTCAGTGCTCTTTCCAGCTGGACTGTGAGTTGGTCCTTGGAGGTCCATGCTTCCGGGATTCAGCATCGCTTGCCCCTTACGGATGGGTTTCCGTGGCCAGGAAAGTTGGGGGGCTCCCACATTCTCCTCCTGCTATCCAGCTATTCCAGAGCTTCCTAGTTTTGCCACCTGGAGGGAAATTGTTCCCGGACACTTTGGGTCACTCTTCCATGCAGTGTTTAGCCGAAGAATCCCCACAATTAGACAGGCTAGCTCCTGCCTCCCCTCTGTTCTCCTGCTGCCCACCGGCCCATAGCTGCTCACATCTGTTTCTTGAAACTGAGGTGGCTCGGTAGATAGAGACTGGGAGCCAGGAAAGCCTGAGTTTGAATTTTGCCTCAGACGTCTACAAGCTATGTGACCCTGCACAAGGCACTTCAATGCTGCGTGCCTCAGTTTCCTCGTCGTAAAATGGGAATCCTAATAGCATCTGTCTGGCAGAGTTGTTGTTAAAGATCAGATGAGAAAAGGAACCTTAAAGCCCTATTGAAATTCTGACTGTTCTCCTGGGAACTCGGACTGCTTCTCTGGGCCTCAGACCCTGGCAGCCTGACTGTTAATGGAAGAAACCCAGGGTGTGCGCCCTCAGAAAAGGCCTGAGAACCGTGGCTCACTGCCCAGCCCAGTTTGGCCCCGGGGCCCTGTTGGGATCTGTGGGCTGTTTTATGGCGCTCCGTGGTCCTGGCTGTCAGGTCGGCTGTACCTACAGAGAGACGAAAAGCTCTTTTCCCTCGCCGGTCCTTGTCAGTCCCGTGGCCCAGTGACTCTGTAGAAGAAGGTCGGAGTCAGGAGTCTGGCTTCACATTCTGGACCTGGACCTTGCCTAAGTGACTTTCCCTCTCTGAGCCTTGGTTTCCCCATCTGCAAAGTTGGTGTGATCGTCTTTGCACTCTGTCCTTAGAGGAGCAGAGCCTCACAAACGAATGTTTGTGGCGCTAGGGAAATGGGAGCCATTATTACTGTTAGATGCCTGTTGCCTCCACAGGGCGTGCCGTGTCTATTTTTAAGAGGGAAGCCTTCCAAGAGGAGAAGTGTTAGCGAGATGTTCATGAGCCCACCATTATCTCCTCCCCTGGTGTGATGGACCCCTTGCCGAGCCACGGAGCATTTGGAAATAGCATCTCTCAGAATAGAATTACCTTCAAGAAACAGATGTGAGCGGCTACGGGCTGGTGGGCAGCAGGAAAACGGAGGGAGGCAGGAGCTAGCCCATCTAATTGTGGGGATTCTTTGGCTAAACGCTGCACGGGGAGTGACCCCAAATGTCCGGGAACAATTTCTCTCCAGGTGGCAAAACTAGGAAGCTCTGGAAGCTTGCCCAAACCCCAGGACATTGTCTATCTGGGGTATGAAGACACTTGGGTTTGTGCTTGCTAGATTAGGAAAAAGCACAGAACCACAGAATGTCAGAGCTGAGAAGAACCTTAGAACAGGGAATGTCAGGGAATGTCAGAGCTGGGAGGGGCCTGAGAACAGGGGATGTCAGAGCTGGGAGAGGTCTTAGAACAGGAAATGTCAGGGCTGGGAGAGGTCTTAGAACAGGAAATGTCAGGGCTGGGAGGGACCTCAGAACAGGGGATGTCAGGGCTGGGAGGGGTCTTAGAATGTGGAATGTCAGAGCCAGTAAAATCAAGGTGGAAAATAGAAGCTAGGATATTAGAACAGAAAATGTGGAAAATTTGATCAATAGATATTAATTTATCATTAATGATACTAATTGTTATATCAGTATTATAGCAATAACAGATCTGTTTGCAAATGTTTTGCATATATTATCTCACTTGAGCCCAGCAACTTTGTGAGGTTGGCACTGTGGTTATTGTCACCCCTATTTTAGAGATGAGGAAACTGAGGCTGAGAGTCATTAAGTGGCTTGCCTAGATCATACAACCAAAAAATAACAGAAGTGAGAACTGAATCCAAGTCCTTGGCCTCTCTGGTCCAGCTCTCTAGTCCACTGTACTATAGAGAACATAGAAGAATGTCAGAACTGAAATGGGTTCATTCTAGAGTCCCTCTAACTGAGAAGAGACAGGCTGGTACAGTGAAAATAAAAATGGAGTTGAGTCAGGGAACCTGGGTTTGAATCCTAGCTTTGATACTTTATACCTGTGTGACCTGGGGCAAGCTTCTTCCTCTTTGTCTCATTTTCTTTATAAGATGAAGGGGTTGTACTAGACAGCCTCTAAGATCCCTTCTAGGCCTAGCTCTGTGATCCAAGGAACTCCCTTATTTTACAGTTGAGGAAACTCAGGGCTAGAAAAGATAAGTGGCAGTCACAGTGACTGTGAAGGTCACAGAGCATGTAAATGACAAGCATTCTGACTTCTGTGTTGTGTTCTTTCTGCTTCAGGGGCATGAGTCTCATTCTATCCTGGCTCCTCCCCTCCTGGTGTAAAGGAAGGTGATCAGCCTTTCCTGCAAGGCTCTCCTCAGTGGGGTCCCAAATGGTGTGTCTCCTGAGTGTCAAGTCCTCTTGATCGTACCTACAGCATCTCTCCTGTTGGTTGCCCTCTCTGCTTACTACTAGTAGTGTAACTGTTCTAGCTGAAACCTTCATCCCCTCTCATTGGCCTCCACTCTGGTCTCCTTGCCTTCACTCTCTCTCCTCTCCAATCCCTCCTTCACACAGCTGCCCATGTCATCTCCCTATTCAGGAATCCTCACTGGCTCCCCCTTACCTTTGGTTTAAAGTGCCAACTCGTCAGTTTGGCATTGAAAAGCCTTTCAGGGTCTGGCTTCAGACCATCTTTCAAGACTTTTTTTTTCCACATTCATCATTTTCATACCCTCTACATTTCAGCCAAACTGGCTTGTTTGCTGTTACTTGAACTCAGCATTCCCCTGTCCCTTTGCAAAGGCCTCATGCCTGGAATGCCCCCCCCCCAATTCCAGTTCATCTCTTGAAAGCCCTACAGTACTTGTAGGGTCAGATCAGGTACCACCTCCTACAGGAGGCCCTCCCTGACTGCCCTGGATGTCAGGACTTTCTTCCTCCTCACATTATCTTGCACTTATTGGCTTGTGTGTTCTATCCCTAGGAGAATATAAAGCTCCCTGGGGACAGGGATGGTGTTTTTTATGTTTGTCACCTGGGTGCCTAGCAGTAGGCTCCTAACAAATGTTTATTGAACCCACTTTCTCCTCTCCTTGGCCCTTGTTCGGTCCCTTATCCCCTCTACTTTTAGGCCAGAGGTTTCACCCATCCAGTGTGGCCTGAACTCATAATGGAGAAATGTTTAACAAAATGACTAAAAATACAACAGGACATAGATGATGTTAATCTGTGGTTTTCTAAGTCACTCTGCCTCCTCAGGGATCTCTCTCTATTGAAGTCTGACACTAATGCCTTGGCCTATTGTAATACACTTCAGTTCCAGTGTCTCTTCCTCACAGTCCATCCATCTTGTTCTTGCTTGTCTTCTTACTTGTGCATGGCCTTCACCATTTCCTTCTCCTGCTCAGAAACCTTCAGAGGCTGCTGACTGGAAAAAGTTCAGATTCTTGATCCTGGCATTCAAGGCTCCCCACAATCTGCTTGTAATTTATCTCATGTGTTTCTTTCCTTATGGGCTCAGTTAGCCTGAACTTCTCTGCCTCTGGATCTCACTCATTCCCTTTCCCGTGTCTGCGCCTTATTCCTACCTCTCGGCCCTCCTTGCCTGCTGAACAGTGAGTCCCTCCCCATTTTCAAGGTCCAGCTCTGAGGCTGCCTCCTCCAGGAAACCCTCTCTGATTTCTGGCCCCCCAGGTGACGATGATTTCTCCCTCAGTGTTTGTATCTCTGCCGTCCTCTGTGTTACTCAGTGGAACAATCTTCTTTGTACTCCCAGGACTGATCTCTGTCCTGATTGCTATTGTCAGTCAGACAGTGATGAGACAGGGTCTCCTAGGAAAACATCCAACTTGGTCGTTAGCTCCGGTCACAACCCAGGACATAACCAGCAGTCGCAGGCAGCTGGGAGGCCTTGCCCCTTCCCACTCACAGCTGTTTTGTTATTCGACTCAGGAACCCCAAAGTCTAACAGAGATCGTTGACTCACCTTGAGCTTGTAGTCCACCAAGACTCCCAGATCTTTATCTAAAGATTGTGCTTGCCCACATCATCACCATCCCGGTTGTTACTGGGTGCTAGGAAGAAACAAGATGGCAGCCTCTGGGGACCATTTGAGCTCTGTGATTTTGCGATCTTACAAAGAAAGTAAGCCACAGAGAAATGGACTTGCCCAGGGTCACACTGCCCTGTGCCAAGGGGTGTAGGGTGAGTTACCAGGCCTCCCATTCTGTTCCCCTCCCAGGAGCTCTTGAAGCCCTCGATGGGTCCAGGGCCTGTGGCTCAGAGACCTCCCTGGTGCCACTATCTCTCCGTGTGGATGAGTTATCCTAGCCCAGAACCCTCAATTCACATTAAGTTAACAAATGTTTGTTGGGTTCTCATGTAGAAAATGGGCTGAGGCTACAAAGACAAAAAGGAAATAGTGGGAGCTTAACATTTTACCAGGAGGGCACTGCTGTTAAGCAAAAAGGTTATGCAGAGTAACTCTGGGGGGAGGGGACAATTCCAGTTAGAAGGCGGCAGATCAGGAGGGGCCTGAGTAGGAGAGGGTGCTTGAGCAGGACCTGGAAGGGAAGTAGGACTTCTTAGAGGTGGAGGAGTGGATAGAGAACCAGGGGCAGCATCAGGAAGAACCGAGTTCATATCCTGCCTCAGACACATTAACTGTGGGATCCTGGGCAAGTCGCTTAACCTCTGGACTGTGAAATGGAGGCTCATCATAGCATCTGCCTTCCAGGGGTGCTGCGAGGATCAAATGAGATATTGCCTGGCACATAGTAGGCCCTTAATAATGCTTATTCCCAATATGAGCATTATCATCAGTCCTGTTATCAGTAGGAACCTCCCTGCATTATTGGTAACAGAGATGATGGAATGTTCCCCACAATGCAGTGAATCAGTCTCTCTGTCCACAACTGCAGATGGGGCTTGGACAGAGGTCACTTGTCTGTGTCTGAAGGGCTCGAGGAGGCCCTGGGCCTGATGGTCCTGAGCACACAATCCTGTCGGGACAGGGAATATGCTAGAAGACCCTAGTCAGTGACCCCTCTGAAAGCTGATGTGGTTTCCCAGGGATAAACACAGGCCCTGCTGTCGTTTACTCATTGAAATGAACCTCAGGACTCTGTCTAAATCAATTCAAATTAGAGATAAGGAATAAGAAGACCAACATGCATTTATGGAACATTTTGCAGTTTTCGGAGACCTTGGCTTCACCCTGAGCAAGGGGAGGGAGGTAGCAGAAATTCCCCAAGCTTTATTTTTCTGAGCAGAAACATCCAACAGGAGTAGCAGTGTGTTTTGTGTTTGCACTCACATGGTAGGCCCAAGTCCGGAACCCAGAACTTGTGACTCCAAGGCACAAAAGGCTGCCTGAATACTCCAAGGGGTTAGCAGTGATGGTCTGATGGACAGTTAAAAAGATGGACAAGCAGATGTTTCCAGGGCCCCTTGGATTCATTAATTTACTGGCATGGGGTGTACTGGTGGCAGACTTAGCTGATAACAAAACTTCTGAAAGAGAAATTCAGGACTGGCCACTTCTTAGTTTTGTCCAGGACAGAAGCATTTATTAAGCACCTACTGTGTGCTACAGCCCTGTGGTAAACACTGGGGATACAGAGAAAAGCAAAAACCCAGTTCCTGCCTTCAAGGAGCTCACAGTCTAACGAGGGAGACAAACACACAGATAGTGATGTAAAATAAGACACACGCGACATATTAGTGATAATGTGGGAGGGAAGGGCTGTGGTTAATCCTGGTGTCATAGGGCCAGGGCCTGTGTGGCATTAAGCAAATTACTTCTCCTCTGGGGGGCTGTTTTTGTATCAGCAAAATTTGGAGAAGAATCAAGGTGAGTCACAGAGCTGAGATGCCTTTCAACTCTGATCTTGACACACGTGTGCCTTCAGTTTGGGGAAGAAACTCGTAGGCTCTGAGCTGAGCCTGCCTAACCTGGACATCAATAACAGAAATGCCTCCGTAGCCTCCTCAGTCAGTGGTCACCCATTCTCCCCTCCAGGACCTCCATGAAGGTGGAACCTGCAATCCAGGTGGCTGTTTCCAGTTGGGGATGGGTCTGATTATTGGAAAACTTCCTTACTGTGCTCCAAATCTGCCTTCCTGAAATTTCCCCCTGCCCACAGCTCCTGGTTCTGCTTTTGGGGACCTGGAAGAATAAAGGTGATCCTTCTGCCCAGGGAGGCCCCTCTCTCCAAAGCTTTCTCTCCCCCAAGCTGCACAACATGAGTTCTTTCGACTAAATCCTCACGTGTCCCTTCCTAGTCCTGGTTGCCCTTCTGTGGATACTCTGCATCTAATCAATGTCCTTCTTAAAGCACAAACCTGGTATGATCTGACTAGGACAGAGACTGGTGGACTTCTCGCTTCACTCCTGTGTTCCGGAAACCATGCCTGTCTTCTTTCACAAGTGTGACTTGTCAGATGCTTTAGACTGTTCTCCGAGCGCAAGAAAATGCGGTCGCTCTGCTTGTTTCTGACAAGAGTTGCTGTCTTTCTGTGTGTTTTGATTCTTGCCCGCATTCCATCTCTGGTCTCTGTGCATTTGCCCAAGCAGGTGCCCCCCCCATTTCAAGAATTCACTCCCTTCTCAGTTTTGCTTCAGAGAATTTTGTAGCTTCCTTAAGGTATCTCCTCTGACTAAATGCCTTTTCTCATCCTCTGAATTATTAATGCTTTCTTCTGGGGCAAAAGTCAAGAAGACTCATCTTCCTGAGTTCAAATCTGGCCTCAGACAATTACTAGCTGTGTGACCCTAGGCAAGTCACTTAACTGTTTGCCTCAGTTTCCTCATCTGTAAAATGAGCTGGAGATGGAAATGGCGAACCACTCCATTATCTCTGCCAAGAAAACCCCAAACGGGGTGATGAAAGAGTTGCATACAACTGAAACTGAACGGCAATCTTTTGATGTTACTTTGTATCACCTGGTGTGGAATGTCTGTTTACTTTTTTGGATACAATGTATTTCCTTGCCAGTAGATGGTAAGCTCACTGAGGGCAGAGATGATTTCTTTTTCTTTCTCAGTTTTTCCTCAGCACCTAATATAGTACCTGACTCATAGTAGGTATTTAATCAATGTTGGTTGAACTGAGTTGAATTCTGTCCTATTGCCATGTGATTTAGAGCTGGAATGGACCTTGGTGGTCACTAGGTCTCAGCCCCTCCTCTTCCAGAAGAGACCTCGGATCCTGGGTCAGAGAATCAGGAACGTTGTCCCCGAGGCCAGGGTGCTGCCCCAGCTCCTCGAGGGCCCAGCAAGGCCTGACTCCACTCCGCCATTCTGCTCCCGCATCTCCATGAGATAATGGAGACGAAGAAAACTTTGCTTCATCATTAGCTCGGTACAGACTGTCTGCGTGATTTATGGCTTCAAAGTGTCTCTAGTTAATCTGTCCGAACGGATTTGAAATTTCATCCGTCTTCCCTCTTGGCACTTTTCTCTACCTTGACTTCAGCTGTCTGACATGGATTGTAGCAGAGTCACATTTTAAAAACATTTACAGTATGTGTGGGGGGGCATGCAGGGAGGAAGGGGGGGTAAAGGTTCCATTTGGCACATCTGCTTTTAATTCCCGTCATCCCAAAGAGGGAAAACAACTTGAAAGTTGGCGCAGAGAAGGGTTTCTCTGTAGCTCTGAGTGGTGGACCGAGGCGACTTTAAAGCAGAGGGGGGATAATTACGGAAAATGAATTGTCACAGATATAAAAATCCTGAGTGATTATCACCAGTTAGAGGGAGCAGAGCTGCCCATCTGCCGATCACGTGCCCAACTCTAGCTGGGCCCCCAGAGGGACCAAAGGGAAAAGGCCCCGGAGAGGAGAAGTGGGTGCTGGGATTTTGGAAACATTCTCTCCAGTGCACCCCCCGCCCCATTCTTCCCTCTCAGGTGGTGGATTATGGGCGGCAGATGCTCTTGACCTGGGGTGAATGTAGAAGTAGCAGCGAGGGATTCGCCACAACACCCTGATTTAGTCCTGACCAGACGCATTACCCAACAAAGAAATGAGTAAAAATCAGAGCCGACCCACAGCAGCCTCCGCTGCGGAGTGGGGAGTGAGCTCCCTGTCACCAGAGTGGAGGAGGGGCTTGAGGGATGGCCCGAATCTGCTGACTCACTATGACCTTTTCCTGGCTTACCCATTGCTCAGTCACATGTGCGTATATGTCCATATCTATATGTGTGTATAGTCTATATGTGTGTATATTATATATATGTGTATATGTATACACATAGACAGCGCTTTTAAGGTTCACAAAATACATTTACTCCTCACAAATACTTTGAAATGTAGGCACTACTATGATGCCCATTTTAGAGGTGAGGAGACTGAGAGGAAGGAAGGTTGAGTCACCTGCTGCTTAGGAGTCACACAGTTAGTTAATGTCTGAAGCAGGATTTGAACTCAGGTCTTCCTGAACCCGAACCCAGCTGGCTTCACTTTACTGTACCCCCTCAGTGCCTCTCTGGTAAGTCACCTTGGTTCTTTTGGCCTCAGTTTCTTCATCTGTCCATGACCTCTGATCTTAGAGACCACGGCATTTATTTGGGGTCAGGAGACTGAGGGATGAATTCCTTTGTGTGTGTGTATGTATGTGTGTATGTATGTATGTATGTATGTATGTGACCTTGCTCCAGGTGTCCTTCTCCTCCCTGAGCTTCAATGTCTCTGCCTCTAAAATGAAGAGCCTGGACAAGATCCCAGAATCCCAGAATGTGACAGTTGGCCTGGGTTCGAATCCCCCATGCTGCTCTTTCTTCCCTGGGTGATTCTTGCGGAGTCACTTCCTTACTTTGGACCCAGTTTCTCCATCTGGAAAAGGAAACGAAGGTCTCTGTTAGTTTTCCATCTGTCCTCGCTGCTGAGACAGACGCACATCAGCCTTCGACCTCAATCTCGAGAAAGGAGCCAAGCTGGTGTCTCAGAGATGCCCAGACTAGAGTCGTCCGAGTGACATCGTTTTTATCTTGGCATTCCTAGGATTCAGGATAGCATTTCACATAGTAGGTACATTATTATTATTCACATATTAGGTGTTTTATTATTAGGCTGCAGTAAATTGAATCAAATCAGGCAGCAGGGTTGAAAGAGTCAGTCTGCTTCAACAACATCATTTTACAGAGGAAGACACAGTTTGTAGAGGCCCTTGCCGGAGTAAGATGGCAACATTATGGAACAACACCAACTAGAAATGCAGAAAGTAAAAAGAGCTTAAGAATCTTAGAATCTCAGGGTTGAAAGAGACCACCTGAAAGGCCACCTGTCCTTACTCCGCTCTGAGGATAGTGAGCTCACTCCCTCCTCCCCATGGCGGCCATTGTCAGACAGCTCTGATTTTTAGGAATTTCATTAAATGTCCACCCCTTGCTGCCCCCTTGAGCCAAGCAGAGCAGGTCCTGCCATGGTAAGAAGCCCTTCAGATGCTCAAAGATTCCCTCCTAAGATACCTCTTCTGGGTCTTGGTTCCTTTAACTCATAACTGACTTTTTTGTGCCTGAGATCACTTTGGAAGTCAGTGATGAAGCTGATGGACCCCATCTTAGAATCACATTTGTTTGGTTGGTTTTTATGGCAATTGGGGTTAAGTGACTTGCCTAGGGTCACGCAGTAGTAAGTGAGAATCACATTTGTTAATGCGTGAAACAAGATGGGGAGAATTACAAGGGGAACTCATTCCAACGATACCTACTTAGCAGCATTTAAAATAAAAACCCAACTTCACAGATGCCAGAGTGAGATGCCCTGGGCTTTACCCAATCACTGACATGCCCTGGTCTCAGTCTGCTTGCCTTAGGTCTATCCTAGTTTGTCATTCCAAAAGGGAAGAAGGAGTGTCTGTGTGTGAATAAGCATTTATTAAGCACCTACTGGGTGCCAGCCCTTGTGCTAAATGCTTTATAAATGTCTTATTTGAGATAAACAACAGTCTGTCAATGGGTCTTATGTGAGACTTTTGGGTGGCCCTTTTCACATCCTGTTTTGTCTGTCTTATGGCTATCTGGTGATGTGTATTATGGAATCTTTGAGTTGGAAGGGACCCCAGTGGGATTGGGCCAACCTCTGCCGAACAGGACACCCTCAGGAGAGAGGCTCTGAGTGTCCTGGACTGGCTGGTGGGGGGGGGTGCCTGGCTGGACAATGGGAAGGAGGAATGGGCAGATTCTGGAAGCCTCTGGGGCTGGGACCATGTGCAGGGCAAAGGGGCTGAGCCTCACCACGGAAATTATTAGTTCTGTCTCCTGTTTGTTTGTTGGGTTTGAGCGTTCCTGCTCCATGAGGCAGCCTGTGCTAATGGGGACAGAAATATTTGGACGAGGTTCCGTTACACAACACAGAGGCCTTGCTCTGTTTGCTTGGCGGCAGGAGGCAAGGCATCAGAGGGCTCTGCCCTTGGGGATGGGGGCTGAGCCCTGGGGACCCGAGGGAAGGGCCAGGAAGCTTCCCAGCCCTGGGCCAGGCATGCCTTCCAAAGCCTGGGCCTGTGTTGGAGGCTGTGCCACAGTGGAAAGAACCCAGGACCAGGAGGTGGGGGAGAGCAGATGTCTCATCGGTTGTGTGATCTTGGGATCTTTGAGCGTTTTTGGTCCGGGCTCTGCTTTGGCAGCACCCCGGACCATTTGGATATCTCTGCTCCTTTGTTCACCTTCTGTAGGAGGGGGATGGTCAGAGTCTGTGTCTCCTAGTGGTCATTCAGTTCCAAGGCCCCTCCCCTCCCAGTCCTGACATTCCATGTTCTAGAGTCCTTCCCAGTTCTAATATTCTCAATCTTCCTCCCCTTCCCCTTGACATTGTGTTATAAGGTCCTCGCCTGCTTTGACCTTCTGTGTCTAAGTTCCCTCCCAGATCTGCCATTCTCTGTCCTACCCCACCCCCATTCTCTGTTCTAAGTCGCCTCCCAGCTTGAACACTCTGGGTTCTAAGGCTCCCCGCCCCCATCTCTGAGATTCTGTTTTCCATACTCCGACATTCCGTTTTCTAAACTGACAATTCTAACGTCCTGTGTTCCATGGTCTTTTCCAGATTAGAGATTTTTCTCTGTACCTCCTTTCTCAGCTTCCCATTGGTTCTAGCCTTCCATGCTCTATGTTCTAATGTTCTAGGCTCCCTCTCACACTAGTGCTTTGAGCCCTTTTGTGGTAGGCTGCTACAGGGCCCCTTCTGTCTTCCCACTCTAGACACCCCCCGCCCCCATCCCCTGTTCTGTTTATGTCCGATAGTGGGCCCTTTTGGGTTGGCTTTCACCAGCTGCTGCAGTGAGGGAAGAGAAAGCCACCTGGCAGCTCCTTGGGATTCGAATGTTTACGGCACCAGAAGAGATGAAAAGGCAGCCCATCGATCTTGTTGACCGGCCCTAAACATTGCATATATTCCTGGGGCCTGGGGACTCAGCTGGGGCTGGGTTCTGGCAAAGACAACCCTCTTGTCTGGGCTGGCTTTGAAACCATCATGTTCTGAACCAAGTCCAGAAGGGACCCAGGCTGGCATCTGGGAAATTAGGCATTGGGCCTAATGACTGTCAGACAGCCGGCCCAGGAGCACTGGAATCCATCAGCCAATCAGCCAACCCCCAAATATTTATTGATCACCCGCTCTGGGCTGGGCACGGCTCTTCATTCCCTCTCCTGGCTTCAGCATATTGGAGAGCATTCACGGGTGCGAATGTCTTCAAGACAGATTCTTGGGGGCTGTGAAATGTTTTGTTTTCCCGCGTCCCATCTCTGTTGGGAAGCTGTCCCTAAGATGCCTGTAACACTCTCCTGGATGCTTTCCCCTCCTCCGCAGCCTCAGATTTTTCCAGGGTCCCTTGCTTAGAACTTGGTTTTGTCTATGTCATTCCCTGCCTTGTGTCATACTTGAGAGAGGCAGCCAGTGCTTCAGCAGATAGAGCCCTGGGCCTGGAGTCAGGAAGACCAAAGTTCGGATCCAGCCTTCAGATATTTCCTAACAACAATTGGTAGAAAAAGGGCTAGACCTTTAGTCAAATGACCTGGGGGAGGAGAGCATCTAGAGGAGACAGAAGAGCTGTCTCCAGCTAACTGCAGATGGCTGATGTCACATAGTTAGTCGTGTTCCACTTGACCCCAGAGGGCAGATTGGGGAGCAGTAGGGGAAGCTGGCATCTAAGGTCCTTTCCATGGGGACCTGGCTCCCCAAAGTTTGGGTCTTTCTTGGTGGCTTTGCATGTCACTGACCATCAGCTTGTGCAGACCTGCCAACATGGGTCAGGGTTAGGTTTGCCACATCCCTTTCTGAGCCCCCCACATAGGTGACGATTCTTACTCAGGGATGGTTTGGATAGATGCCTCCATGGTCCCTTCCAGCTTTAACTATCAGTAAACATTTATTAAGCACCTACTATGTACCAGGCACTGCTCTAAGCACTAGGGATACACAGAAAGGCAAAAACAGTCCCTGCTCTCAAGGAGCTTCCAGTCTGAGAGGGGAGAAAATCTGCAAGTCACTGTGTACGCAAAAGATCTGTATGTGTGAGTGATACGTATGTGTGTAGGTAGCCGTGCACACGTATTTATACGTAGTAAATTGGAGGCAGGTTTTCATAGGGAAGGAAAAGTGGGTGAGGTGGGGGAGAGCCGGAAAGGCTTCCTACAGAGGGTGGGATTTGTGCGAAGCCTTGAAAGAAGCTAGGGAGGTGAAAGTGTAAAGATGTGGAGAAAGCACATTCCAGTGGTGGGCATTGATTCATTCATTCATTCACTCATTCACACTGATTCATTCACCTGTTCATGTTCGTTCATTCATTCACTCATTCACATTCATTCATTCACTCACTTGTTCATGTTCATTCACTCATTCACATTCATTCATTCATTCATAGCCAGTCCAAACCTTATTTTCACCATCTATAAAATGGTGGCAGTAATCATTATATATTCTCCCTCCGCGACTTCCTGTGAGATAGATAAACTCTTAGTTTGTTTTCTTGTGTTATTGATCCATGAGTGACCATTCTCTTTACTTCTACATATCCTACTACATTTCCCTCCTTAAGCTGTCAGTCCCTTTCTAGCTCGGCTCAGATACTGCCTCCTCCAGGACAGCCTCCCTGATCTCCCCAGCTGGGCAGTGTGAAGTGGACTTCCCCTCCTTAGATTAGTTGGGATTTTTCCTCAGCCTCCCCCTTCTCCCACTCATCTCTGTGTACCTCACTCCCTCCCCCAATATTCCCAGGTGGAATTGAAGCTCTTTGAGGGAAGAGACCCCGTTTATTTTCATCCTGGTGTCCCCGACTCATGGTATGGAATTAAATGTAAATCTTTGAGACGGGTGGACAATCCCCTACACAGAATCCTGTACAGAGGATGGACTTGCTTCAGGAAGAGGGTTGGATGAGGGGCTCCCAAAGGTCACTTCCAGCTCAGAGATGCTATGATTCTTACTGGCCCCTCTGACTGTGGGCCTGACCCAGAGGCTTCCCTCCTGCAGAGAAGCAGCAGAAATCATTTCTTAACCCTCACCTACAGAGTAGGTGCTTAATAACTGATGGTGACTTGATTTGCCAATCCCTAGAGAAACAAGAAGGTGAAGACTAGACTAGGAGACTGGAAACTCCCTGAGGGCAGGACCTACTTCACTTTTTTCTCTGTATTTCTAACATGTAGTATAGCACACAGTTGGTGTTTAATAAATGCCTGCTGAGCTGTGTTTGGAAAGCCCTCCAGAGCTGACTTCCTGTCTTCACTGTGGTGAGGAGGGTCATTTGCTGGCCTTAAGACACTTGGGGAAGGGAAGCTGTGCTGCCCTACCTCTCTTTGTCCCCTTTGGATAGAGGTGACTGAAGGCCCCTTCTCTGCAAGGCTGCAGGCCCAGGGGCTGATCACAAGCCTGCTCATCCCAGACATTGGCCTGATGGGAACATCTCTCCTGCCTGTTCCTCTCTGTCCAAGCCCCCTCTTCTTAGAAGGCTGCTCACAGGGGCTGCCCAGACAGCTGTGTGGAGGGGGGTGTTTGTTACATGGGCCTCTTTTCAGAAGCTTCACCAGGCTCCTGTCAGACCGCAGGGGGGCAGAAATGGAGCCCCTCTCTGTGCCTATTAGGGAACCCTCGGGCTTGCTTTTTAAAGCTGGCTTCTTTTACTCATTTTTTTTAATGGTATTACCAAAATTTTCCTAAAACATTGATTTTTCTAAATGTCTCTCCACCTTCCCCTCCCCAATCCAGGCCTTTTTAAAATCTCTCTTTGGGGAGCGGATAAGGAACTTTATGCAGAGAAGCGTTAGTTTGGTGGAAAGAATACAGATTTGGGGTCAGAAGACTGAATACTTACTCCCTTGGTGACCTGAGCTCATCAAGGCCCTCTCTGGGCCTCAGTTTCCTTTTTGGTAAAACAAAGGGGTTGGATTTGACAGCATCCAAGAGCTCCATGATTATGATCTGCCGTCTGGGGGAGGGGGCTGTGCAACTTTTAAAAGGTTATTGTTCTTGATTTTATGGAGAGTCAGTGGAGAGCCAGAGAGGGTGTCATTCTGCTTCAGTAGAAGGATTTTCCTCACCTGGGAGTTCCCAGTACCAGTGGGATCATGGTCCAGTTCCTGCCTCTTTTGTGAATCTCTTTTGTTCGTATATTTACTTTATTTCTCAAGGTATCACTGTGCCCCACCCCTGCCCCACCCAGAGAAGTGGCAAGAAACCAGGGTCCTTAACCAGAAGGGTGAACTTTTGTAAAAAAAAAAATATTTGGATAACTGTTTCGAGATAAATGATTTCCTTTGCAATCCTGTACGTTTTACTTTATACATTTTAAGAGCGTAGTTCTGAGGGCCTCCACAGGCTTCACCAGACGGTGGGGCCAGAGGGGCCCAGTGACACGAGAAAAGGCTGCAAACTCCAGCCTCACAACAAAGAATGAAGCAGAAAAGAAAGCACTTCAGCAAAACTCAGCACATCCTTCAAGCCCAACTGTGTATGCCGTATTCCACACCCCTAGGCCCCCACTATGATGAAACAGAGGGTCTGGGTTCAAGTCCCACCTTCGACACTTTCTGTGTGACCTTGGGCAAGTCCCTCCAAGTCCAGCACTTCGCCCACTGTGCTACTCTGTGTCATGAATGAATGAATGAATGAATGAATGAATGAAAAACGTTTACCAACCACCAGCTTTGTGCCAGGTGTGGAGTTAGACCTGTGGATTCCAATTTAAAAGTGATGTGGAAAGGGAGATTGGATCCAAGCCCCTTCCAGCTCTAAAACACCCTGTGTTTCATCATCTCCATCATCAGCATCACTAGCCTTTATTTGACTTTAAGATTTACAGAACTTTTCCTCTATGCTACTTTATCTGAGCCTATAAACAAGATAATTAGACTTTGAGTGGTCCCCAAATACCAAACAAAAAGCAGCCGGTGGAAATTAGAGAGAGGTCAATGTCAATTCAGTATAAGGAAGAATTTCCTGATGGTCAGAACTGGCCAACGGGGGAATGGGCTGCCTTGAAAGGTAGTGAGCTCCCTGTCCCTGGAGGTGTTCAAGGATAGGTTCTTACTGAAGATAATGCAGTAAGGATTCCTGCTTTGGTCAGGAACTTGAGTGAAATGACCAGTGAAAGTCCAAGTCCAGAATTTTTCGTTGTGTGACTCACAAAAGGCCCTGTCTTTTGGGAACGTTCAGTTCGTGGTGGGAAAGAGGACTTAACGCGGACAGACCGAGAATTACGAGCCAGCAGCGCTACGTGCGGAGTGCCGTGCCCTGGGCACGGGCCATGCTGGGCATGGTCAGCTGATGGGATGGCACATGCCAGGGCAGGGTCGTAAGGTCTTGGGCCCTTCAGATCCTCCGGTTCAGTCTTACAACGAGGAATGGAGGAAACTGAGCCCCCTGGTCCTCTTTCTACTGCTCCTGCCTTCTGAGGTCACCTTCCACCCACTCTGTGTATATATTATATGTATACAGTCATCGGCCTGTTGTTCACCTTGCCTGTATTAGGATGGGAGTATTGAGGGCAGGGTTGGCGTTTTGCAATTTTCTGTATCCCCAGTACTTCACACAGGACCTGGCTCATAGTAGGTGCTCAATAAGCGTTTATCACCGACTGACTGACCTTTGATGAGAGGCCCTTTCTCCACTGTCCTCTTTAACCCTAACCCTCTAGAACTTTGCATATATTTTGTACTTATTCGTGTTTTCTCCCTCTGTTTGAATACAAGCTCCTTGAGGGCAGGAACTGCTTTGATGTTGTCTTTTTATCTCCAGCTCTTAGTAACCACTGGTTGAATTGAATTGGGCTGAACTCCTTGGCCCCCAGAAGGACACAAAGTAGAGACCAGCCAGGGTCCTGGCCTCACGGAGCTTATGGTCACAGTCATGGAGGTTGAAGAGCTAGAGATAGTCATCGGAGCTGGCCACTGAGATATCTCAGAAACACCTGATTATGAGAGGAGTGTCTTGGATGGATGTGATCCAAGTGTCCTGTGAGGTCTGAGGGAGGCTGTCCTTCCTGTCTTGGGGATGAGGGTATGATCCTGGGAGGCTCCCTGGAGGTGGTGACCTGGAGCTGGGCCTTAAAGATTGAGGAGGGGCTGCTTAGGGGAAGGAAAAGAGAAGGCATGCCAGGTGTGTGGAGCAGCCTGAGCCAAGGCAAGTGGGCATGGGTTGTCATCCCGGCTCTGACAACACGTACGTTGGATGAGAGGTCTTTTCAGAAGCCGGGGCTCATGAGGAATTGATGACTGTCCTGATGGGGGCTTAGTGTTCCCAAGGCTTTGTTTCACAGCCCCTAGTGGAGGGAGGCTAAGGACACATTATCATCCCCGTTTTAAAGATGAAGAAAACAGAAGCTGCTGAATTCAGGGATGAGGTGTCTGCCCCAAGTTCTGTGCTTTCAGACCAAGTATTGGATGGGGCAAAGCCTGGAGCAGAACCCAGATCTGCAGGCTCCTCGTTCCCTGGCTCTTACGTGTCTCATCATCTCTTCAGCCTGGTGTCTGGTGGCTCTGTGCCCAGCCCTGTTCATTTTCTCCTGGGGCCGTCCCTTGGAGGGCGTGAGCCCTTTGGCTCAGGATGGATGGGATACTGTTTCTGTAGCTGCCTGTGTAGGAAAGGCACTGGTGAGCCTGAGACTCCTGTCTGGAGTGCCGGGCAAGGCCAAGGAGAACAGGACTTTGATGGTTCCCGTGGCTGTGGGAGAAGGGAGGAGCAGAGCCTGGTCTTGGCTCTGGGCACCAGGTGCCACAGCCCCACCTTCATCATCAACCCACCACCCCCCTTCCATCCTGGCCTGGCTTCTCATGGCTCCTGAGAAGCAACTGTAAGAATGGGCCTTTATAAGGGCCGTGGCAGAGGCTCTAGGCCGGCTTCCCCAGCCCGAGATCCATTCCATTGTATCTTCCTTCTTCTCTCAAAGGAGTCAGCTGTGATACACATGCGCCTCAGACCATGCACTAGAGCCCTGCCGCCCATGCTTCCTTTTCTAGAAAAATTATTTTTATTTATTTCATTAAATATTTCCCAATTACATGTAAAATTTTTGAGAAGGCAAACAATTTGATATTGATTATACATGTGAAGTCATGTAAAACATGTTAACATATTAGCCATGTTACAAAAGAAAACACAGACAAAATTAAAAAAATAAAGAACATTTTATAAGTATACTTTAGTCTACAATGAGTTCTTCCGTTCTCTCCCTGCAGGTGGAGACTATTTTTCATCATGGCTCATTGTCTTGATCAGAGTAGCTTAGTCTCCCATAGCTGCTCATCGTTATATTTCTGTTACTGTGTACAGTATTATCCTGGTTCTGTTCACCTCAGTCTGCATCAGTCCAGTCTCCCAGGGGCTTCTCAAACCATCCTGCTTGTCATTTCTTAGAGCATAATAGTCCGTCATAGTCATATACGACAACTGGTTCAGCCATTCCCCAACTGAGGGGCATCCCCTCAGTTCTGGCAATTCTTAACCACCACAAAAAGATCTCTAGCGATCTCTCTGTCTCTCTGTCTCTCTGTATATGTGTGTGTGTATGTATACACACACATTTACATATATGTGTGTGTATATACATATATGTATATATATACACACACACACATTTACATATATGTGTGTGTGAGTGTGTGTGTGTGTGTGTGTGTGTGTGTGTGTATTTACAAATAGGCCCTTTCCCCTTCTCTTAGATCTCTTTGGGATGCAGACTTAGTATTGGTATTGCTGGGTCACTTGAGTAAGCATAGTTTTACAGACATTTGGGTATAGTTCCAAATTGTTCTCCAGAATAGTTGGCCTAGTTCACAACTCCACCAGCTATGGATTACTGTTCCAATTTTTCCACATGATCTCCAGCATTTTTCATTTTCCTTTTCTATTATGTTAGTAAATGACAGGAATGAGGTGGTATCTCAGATTTGTTTTTATTTGCATTTCCCTAATCAGTAGTGATTTAGAGAATTTTTTCATGTGACTGTTAATAGCTTTGATTTCTTCTTCTGAAAACAGCTTATTCATATCCATTTACCATGGCTCTTATTTTTATAAATTTGGCTCAGTTCCCTATATATTTGAGAAATGAGACCTTTATCAAAGAAACTTGCTCCAAAACTTGTTTTCCTTCTAACTTTGACTGTATTGGTTTTGTTTGTGCAAAAACTTCCTAATTTCATGTAATCAGGTAATCAAAATTACCTATTTTACGTCCCATAATCCTCTCCATCTCTTGTTTGGTTATAAACTCTTCCCTTATCCATAGATCTGACATACATTTTCCACACTGCCCCAATTTACTTAAATCACCCTTTATGTCTAAATCATTTATCCACTTTGATATAATATCTTGGTATATGTGAGATCCCATTTTATGCCTTGTTTCTGCCAAATTGCTTCCCAGTTTTTCCATTTTGTCAAATGCTGAGTTCTTACCCCAAAGGCTTGGGTCTTGGGATTTATCATTGGATTATTATGGTCATTTACTGCTATGTATTGTATACCTAATCAATTCCACTGAGTCACCACTCTTTTTTCTTAGGCAGTACCAGATTGTTTTGATGATTGCTTCTTTGTAATATAGTTTGAAATCTGGAACTGCTAAACTGCCTTTTTTTTCATTGATTTCCTCAATATTCTTGACCTTTTGTTCTTCCAGATGAATTTTGTTATTTTTTTTTATAGCTCTGTAAAAATAACTTTTTGGTAGTTTGATTGGTACAGCACTGAGTAAGTTAACTTATGTAGAATCGTCATTTTTATCATATTCGTGAACAATTAATATTTCTTCAGTTGTTTAGGTCTGATTTTTTTTGTATGTGAAAATGTTTCGTGATCGTTGTTCATGTAAATCCTGGATTTGTCTTGGCAGGTAAATGCCCAAGTATTTTATATTGTCTGCAGTTATTTTAAATAGAATTTCATTTTTTATTTCTTCCTGCTCAGTTTTATTGACAATATATAGAAATGTTAATGATTTATGTTATATTTACATACATATATTTTATATATGTTATATTTATTTTATATCCTGTAACTTTGCTGACATTGTTAATTATTTCAAGTAGTTTTTTAGTTGATTCGTTAGGATTCTCTGAGTATACCATCGTAACATCTACAGAGTATTAGTTTTGTTTTCTCATTGTCTATTTTTATTCCTTCAATTTCTCTTTCTTACCATATTGCTATAGTTAACATTTCTAACACAGTATTGAATAATAGTGGTGATAATAGACCTCCTTGCTTCACCTCTGATCATATTGGGAAGGCTTTTGTCTCCGTTACAGATAATGCTTCCTTTTGGTTTTAGATAGACACAACTTATAATTTTAAGAAAAGCTCCATTTATTCCTATGTTTTCTGGGTTCTCTTTTTATTTAGTAAGAATGGATGTTGTATTTTGTCAAAGCTTTTTCTGCATTTACTGATAAAATCATGATTTTTGTAGTTTTTGATATGGTCAGTTATGCTGATAGTTTTCCTAATACTGAACCAGCCCTGCATTCCTAGTATAAATCGCACTTGGTCACAGTGTAGGATCTTTGTGATTTATTGCTGTAATCTCTTTACTAGTATTTTGTTTAAAATTTTTACATAGATACTCATTAAGGAAATTAGTGTATAGTTTTCTTTCTCTGTTTTTGTTCTCCCTGGTTTAGGAAGCAACACCATATTTGTGTTGTAAGCGGAATTTGTTAGGACCCCTCCTTTGCACCTTTTTTTCAGATAGCTTATATAGTATTGGGATTAATTGTTCCTTAAGTGTTTGGTAAAATTCATTTGTAAATCCATCTGGTCCTGAGGATTTTTTCCTTAGGGAGCTCATTAAAGGCTTGTTCAATTTTTTTTTTCCCCTAAGATGAGGTTATTTAAATATTCTATTTACTCTCCTGTTAATCTCGGCAGTTTATATTTATGTAAATATTCATCCATTTCACTTAGATTGTCGGTTTTACTGGCACATCATTGGGTGGAATAACTCCTAATAATTGTGTTAATTTCATCCTCACTGATGGTGCATGTACATCTTACATATTTGATACTAGTAATTTGGTTTTCTTTTTTAAAAAATCAAATTAACCAATAGTTTATCTGTTTTGTTGAATTTTCATAACAGAGTCGATTCTGTCTGTGCCTGTAACAAAGAGAGAATTTTTTCATGGGTGGGGGACTTGCTAGGATTCTGGGTTGTTTCCAAAGGCATGGTCTTTGTCTTTTGAGGTCCAGGTCCCACCACCCCATCACTGCTATTCATTTTACTTGTTAGTTCAGTGTTTTTTTCTTTAAATTTTATTAATCTCTCCTTTTGATTTTCAGGATTTCAATTTTGCTGTTTAATTGGGAATTTTTATTCTTTTTATAGTTATTTTTAGTTGTATGCCCAGTTCGTTCGTTCCCCCCCCCTCTCTCTGTCTTCACTGAGGTACTGCTTTGGCTGCATCCCATAAATTTTGGAATGTTGTCTTATTGTTGTCATTCTCTTTAACGAAATAACTGACTGTTTCTATGATTTGTTCTTTGACCCACTCGTTCTTTAAGATTAGATTATTTTGTTTCCAATTAACTTCTAATCTGTGTTTCCTTGGCCCTTTATTAAATGTACTTTTTATTACAATATGGTCAGAAAAAAGTGCATTTAATATTTCTACCTTTCCGAATTTGGTTGTGAGGTTTTTATACCTTAATACATGACCAGTTTTTGTGAAGGTGTCATGTACAGCTGAGTAAAAGGTATATTTCTTTCTACTTTAATTCATTTTTCTCCAGAGGTCTATTATATCTAACTTTTAAAAATTCTCTTCATCTCTTTGACTTCTTTCTTATTTATTTTATGGTTAGATTTAGCTAGCCTTAAGAGGGAGAAGGTTGAGGTCTCCCACTAGTATAGTTTTATTGTTCGTTTCCTCCTATAATTCATTTAACTTTTCCTTTAAGAATGTGGATGCAATGCCATTTGGTGCATATGTTTAGCATTGATATTACTTCATTGTCTGTGGTCCCTTTTTAGCAAATGTAGTTTCTCTGTTTCTCTCTCTTAATTAGGTCTATTTTTGCTTTTGCTTTGTCTCGGGTAACGATTGCTACTTCTGCTTTTCTTAATTCAGCTGAAGCATAATAGAGTCAGCTCTAGCCCCATGTTTTAATTCTGTGCGTCCGTTTCAAGATTGTTAGATTCTGGTTTTTTAATCCATTCTGTTATTCACTTCCATTTTGTGGATGAGCTCATCACATTCACAGTTATGATTACTAACTATGCATTTCCCTCTATTCTGTTTTCTTCTGTTTATCCTGTTCTTTCTCTCTCTCTGTCTCTTCCTTCCTCCCTCTCTCTGTCTCTTTCTCTCTCTGTCTGTCTCTCTGTGTTTCTCTCTCTCTCTCTCTCCCTCCCTCCCTCGTTCCCTCTCTGTCTCTGTCTTTCTCTGTCTCCCCCTCCCCCCATCCTCCTTCCTCTAAAGTCTGTTTTGCTTGTGATCACTGCCTTCTTTTATTTGTCCTTCCTTTTATTCCCCACCCCCCATCTTATTTCCTTCCCTTCCTATTTCCCTGTTGGGTAAGATATATTTCTATTACCAATTGAGTGTGTATATATGTGTGTGTATGTCTCCTTCTTTGAACAAATTTAGATGTGAGTAAGGTTCAAGCATTGTTCTCCTCTCCATTTTCCCCTCCACTATAAAAACTTTTCTTTTCATGCCTCTTTTATGTGAGATAATTTCCCCCACTCTTCCTCTCCTTTCTGCCTTCTCTCAGGGTATCCCTCTTTCTCACCTATCCATTTTTTTTACATTATCTCAACATAATCGAGTCATTCCCACACCCTCTTTTTATGTAGAATCCTTCTAAGTGCCCTGATACTGATAAAGTTCTTAAGGGGTTACATGTGTCTTCTTCCCATATAGAGAGGTAAACAGTTTACTCTTATTGAGTTCCATTATGGTTACTCTTTAATGTTTACCTTTTCATGTATCTCTTGAGTCTTGTATTTTTGAAAGTCAGATTTTCTATTTACCTCTGTTTGGTTTTTTTTCCATCAGCAATGCTTGAAAGGCCTCTATTTTATTAAATATCCATTTTCCCCTTGAAGGATTATGCTCAGACTTGCTGGGCAGGTTATTCTTGGTTGTAATCACATCTCTTTTGCCTTTCAGAGTATCATATTCCAAGCCCTCAGCTCCTTTAATATGATACTGCTAAATCTTGTGTGATCCTGACTGTGGCTCCATGATATTTCAGTGTTTTCTTTCTAGATGCTGGAAGTGTTTCCGCTTTGACCTGGGAGCTTTGGAATTTGTCTCTAATATTCCTTAGAGTTTTCATTTTGGGTTCCCTTTCAGGAGGTGATTGGTGGATTCTTTCGGTTTCTGTTTTATTCTCTGGTTCTGTGATATCAGGGCAGTTGTCCTTGATAATTTCTTGAAATAGGCTGTCTAGGCTCTTTTTTGATCATGGTTATCAAATAATTCTTAAATTATCTCTCTTCCTGATCTATTTTCCAGGTCAGTTGCTTTTTCCAATGAAATAATTCACATTTCCTTTCATTTTCTAAACTGTGTTTTATTGTTTCTTGATGTCTCGTGGAGTCCTTAGCTTCCACTTGTCCCATTCCAGTTTTTGAGGAATTATTTTCACCAGTGAATTTTCATAGTTTTTTTTCCATTTGGCCAATTCTGTTTTTTAAGGTATTATTTTATAAAGTCTTTTTCTGCTTCTTTTACCAGTCTGTTAATTTTCTTTTCATAATTTTCTTCCTTTGCTTTCATTTCTTTACCTAATTTTTCCTTGGTCACTTTTAATATTGAAAATAATTTTTTAGCTCTTCCAGGAATTCTTGTTGGACTTGTATCCAATTCCCTTTTTTTTACTTTGAGGCTTTGCTTGTAGCTATTTTGATTTCATTGTCTTTTTCTGAGGTTGTGTCTTCATCTTCCTTGTCACCATAGTAGCTTTTTCTGGTCAGGTTCTTTTTGTTGTGCTGTCGTTTGCTTATTTTCGCACCTTATTTCTTGATTTGAAACTTTATGTTAATGTTGGGCTCCACTCCCAGCATGGGGTAGCACCATCTCAAGCTTTAGGCTTTTTCCACACTGTTGTTTTTAGAGCTAGCTCTGGGCAGTTGGAAGTCTCTGTTTCTTCCAAGAGGTATGATCTGGGGAGGGGTGTGGTCACTCCTGTCTTGGCTTGTACTCTGGTCCTTACCCAGGAAGGGCCCCTGATCCCTTGGGATTGCAATTGATACTGCTCCCCAGGGCTTTTCCTCTCTTGGGATCAGAAGTGAAATTGTCCCTCAGGGCTCCTACTCTTAACTGAAAGTGTTCCTCTCCACTCTTGAACTCAGACCCAGAAGTGGGCATGGGCAGTGGAGTTGCTAGTATGTGGTCTTTTGTCCCTGGCTAGCACAAGGTCCCCTCTTGTCTCTTTCTGATCAGTTGCCAGGCCCTCTTACCTCCTCTGCCTTGAGAGCTCCCAAAGCTGCTGCTGCTTCTGTCTCTACCACCCAGTCCCACCACTGGCATCTCATCCACATGGGCTCTAGGCCATCCTCCTCCCCTGTGGCACAGATCTCTCTTTCCAGCCTCCTACATTGTCTTGGGCTGGGAGTGTGTCTCACGCTGACCATTGGTTGGCCTTGCTACTCCAGAACTTGATCTGAGGCATCATTCTAGAGCCGTTGGGAGAGCTCAGCAGAGTGCTTTCTCTACTCTGCCATTTTGATTTAGCCTCCACCTGAGGTTTCCTTGTGTAATCTCTGACAGATTCTTGTGTTTCTCCATGCCTTAATTTCACCGTCTGTAAAATGGGGATAATCATCACCTCCCTTAAAGGTTCTGATTAAAGTTAATGAGGTGAGATCTGTAAAACACCATGGAAAGTCATTATTTTTGTTGTTCCAAGACTCAGACCTACATCTGCCTCCTCTGATACTGAGGTACTCTTATCAGTTAAGGAACAGTTTTGTAAGAAGCATTAATTAAGTGTCATCAGGCACAGGAGATAGAGAGACCAAAGTGAAACAATCCCTGCCGTCAAGAGGCTTACATTCTAGTGGAGGAGAACATGTGTACATATGTTCTATAAGCTGTATACAAAATCGATAAAAGAGAGTCTGATGGGGGCAGCTGGGAGATCAAGAAAGGCTTCATATAGAAAGGGCCCCTGAGCTGAATTGTGAAAGAAATAAAGCATTCCAAGAACTGAGGGTGCGAGGAGAGTGCCCCCCAGGAATGGGGAACAGCCCCGTTCAAAGATACGGAGGCCAGAGATAGACTTCTGGCTGTGAGAAGCAGTGAGATGACCACTTTGGCTGGGATCTTAGAATGCCTGAAGAGGAGGAATGTGTAATGAGGTTAGAAATAGAAATTGGAGTCAGATTGTAAAAGAAGGCATTCAGTGCCAAAGAGAAGAGTTTATCTCATGGGATGGTTCTATGTTTATTAAGCCTTGGGGCGATAGGGTCAGACCTTCCCTTTAGGAATTTCACCTTGGCAGCTGCATGGAGGCTAGATTAGAGTGAGGAAACACTTAAGGCCAATTAGAAGGCTGTTGCACTAGGCTAGCTGAAAGCGGATGGAAACTTGAACCAGAGTGGCGGCTCCTCGAGCAGAGTGAAGGCAAAGGATTCAGGAGGTTTCCTGGAGATAGAATTGAGAAGACTTGGCAGCTGATTGGATGTGGGAGTTGAGGGGAAGAAGGGAATTGAATATTATGGGCTACCTCAACAGAAAATGGGGAGTTGGAAAGAGGAGAGGGTCTTGGGGAAAAGACGAGTTTTTGGACACACTCAGTCCAAGATGTCTCTGAGACGCCTGATTGAAATGCCCCATAGGCAGTTGGTGATATGGAACAGATTGAGGCTGCAAATAGAAATCATTTGCAGAGAGATGATCATTAGACCCCTGGGAACTGATGAAATCTCCAAGGGAGAGCGTAATTGAGAAGATGTCTCATGGTTGAAGAAGATGAGATGGAGGGTGATTTAGCAAAGGAGCAGTCAGGTAGGTAGGAGGGGAGCCCTGGGTGCCAGGAAAGGAAGGAGGGAGCTCCAGGGGGGCCATGAATCTTGAAGATGCAGAGTAGATGGTGGAGAGGTCGTGGCTAACTTGGGAGACAGTGGTTAAGTGGAGCATTGACGTTGGAGGGGGGAATACAAAGGTTTGGAGACTGAGGGAGGCTGATGAGCAGATGGCACCATTCTGAGGCCCTGGATGGAAGAGGGTGCATGACGCAGGTAGCTGTCCCCAACCACAGGGGATAGTGGACAAAAGTCTAGGCCTCTGAGCAGCTGATGACGATGCAGAGCCTGGGGGGTATAGAACAACAGCCTGAGGAAATGGTGGGGTCTGCTGACTCAGATCTCGGTTACCTTCTCGTGATTTTCAAGGCTTAGCTGTGTGTCATCCACTGTCTGCCGTCCCCTGACTCATGTTGGTGTCATCTGCCCCCTGCCCCCCAGGAACTCAGATCTGCCATTGTCAGCTGCTGTTCAGAGGCACAGACTTTGGGCTGCCATGCCCGGTGGTCCGGGGGCAGCTTGGAGCTGAATCATCTCTGACCTTCTCCGATCTCTCTCCTTTTCCACCCAGGGTCTCAGATCTGTGGTCTCACTCCTTTGTTGTTCAGGGACACAGATCACAGGTTCTGATGGGAACTCCAGCATGGTCCTGGAGCATTCTCCTATTCAGTGCAAACCTTCAGGGATCCATACTGCTGCTCCTGTGGCTTTGCCCATCCCCACAGAGCCTGAGCAATCTCCTTGGCCAAGCAAAGTTAGATATTACAGGGGGACTAGAATCCTTGGGGTGGAAAGTCAGTCAGTTAATAATCAATCATATTTATTACAGTCCTACTGTATGCCAGGCACTGTGCTAAGAACTGGGGATACAAATATAGAGGCAAAAAAGACAGTCCCTGCCCTCAAGAAGCTTAGAATCTAATGAAAAGCGCAGTAGAGAGTACAGTATTATTCAGGCTAATTATTGAGTAATCCTCTTGTTCCTGAATCCTCGGGCCTGGGGTTTGCTATGTGAAATTGAGCTTTTAAAATCTACTCAGAAAAAATGGGCGGAGGCACCTGTGATCCTGGAATGTTTGTCGGAAGCTATGTTAAGCCCCCCAGAACTGCTGAATGTGGCCAGTTGGGTTAGAGAAGGCCATCAAAGAGGCCAGTGAAGGGAACCACAGGGCTGGGAGGGGCCTTAGGACAGGGAATGTCAGAGCTGGGAGGGAGCTTAGAACAGGGGATATCAGAACTGGGAGGGGCCTTAGGACAGGAGATGTCAGGGCTGGGAGGGAGCTTAGAACAGGGGATGTCAGAGCTGCGAAGAGGTTTGGAATAGAGAATGTCAGAGCTGGGAGGGAGCTTAGAACAGGGGATATCAGAGCTGGGAAGAGGCTTAGATCAGGGGATGTCAGAGCTGGGAGGGAGCTTAGAACAGGGGATGTCAGGGATGGGAGGAGCCTTAGTACAGAGGATGTCAGAGCTGGGAGGGAACTTAGAACAGGGGATGTCAGGGATGGGAGGAGCCTTAGTACAGAGGATGTCAGAGCTGGGAGGGAACTTAGAACAGCGGATGTCAGAGCTGGGAGGAGCCTTAGTACAGGGGATGTCAGTGCTGGGAGGGAGCTTAGAACAGGGGATGTCAGGGCTGGGAGGGAGCTTAGAACAGGGGATGTCAGGGCTGGGAGGAAGCTTAGAACAGAGGATGTCAGAGCTGGGAGGGAGCTTAGAACAGGGGATGTCAGGGCTGGGAGGAAGCTTAGAACAGAGGATATCAGAGCTGGGAGGGAGCTTAGAACAGGGGATGTCAGGGATGGGAGGAGCCTTAGTACAGAGAATGTCAGAGCTGGGAGGGAGCTTAGAACAGGGGATGTCAGAGCTAGGAGGAAGCTTAGAACAGGGGATGTCAGGGATGGGAGGAGCCTTAGTACAGAGAATGTCAGAGCTGGGAGGGAGTTTAGAACAGGGGATGTCAGAGCTGGGAGGAGCCTTAGAACAGAGAATGTCAGAGCTGGGAGGGAGCTTAGAACAGGGGATGTCAGAGCTGGGAGGGAGCTTAGAACAGGGGATGTCAGGGCTGGGAGGAGCCTTAGTACAGAGAATGTCAGAGCTAAAAAGACTTTAAAACATAGAATGTCAGAGCCAACAGATCTTGAGGACAAATATAACATAGAATTTCATAATTGGGAGGGATCTTGGAAAATAGGATGTTATAGCCCTGAAATCTTATAACCAGCAGAACTAGAAAACACCTTGGACCAAAGACTGTATGGATGTAGAGCCCTAGATTGGGGGCAAGGACACATGCCAACCTTGCCTGGTGAAGGCTTATTACTATTGCTTCTTATGACCACTGCTTTCTAGAGGATTTTATATTTTTCAGAGTCATTTTCCCACGTTCTCATTTTCTCCTCCTAGTATCTGCGGAGTGCTGTCATGAAGGCCCGTGGTTCTAGGTGGACAGCCCTTCAGAACCTCCTCCATGGGCCCTCTCTTTGGCCCTCTGCTCCCCCATCTTGTTCCCGAGGGCCCCCTGTGGCCACTCAAACATCTCTCTCCCCTTTCTCTCTTTCTGCTAGTGAATGGTGGCTACGGCCACTGTCACCTGACCCCGGAGAAGAAGAGCCTGCTGGGCATAGAGATGACAGACAGCACGGTCCCCGTCTGCCGGCAGAGTCTCTTCATCCATGCGGCCAACCCTGGGCCCCGCGACCACCCAATGCCCTGTGAACGACGCCTCCACGTCGGGCAGGCCAACCTGACTCACTCAGACAACAGGTACTGACTGCCCCTGCTGGGAATGGGCTGTGAGAAGCAGCAGGTGCCCTGGCCTGAAGCCAGGGCTTTGGCTTCCTCTGGCCATGGGATTGTCTCCAGAGGGATCTCGGAAACTGGGGAGAGGGTGTGATGAGGATCACACGAGGTGTGTTTAGACCTTGAAGTGCTCACTATTGATGTTTTAAATGCATAAAATAAAATGCATCGTAGCTAATTAAATAAACATACAGCCATCAAGATGTCAAAATGACAAATTCATGGTCCCCAAGTTTTTAGAATCCCTCGTTATGTCCCCTTTGCCCCTTCTTTGCTCCATCCCCGATTAAGCCTCCCTTGCTACCTTCTGCCCTGGAGTGCCAGGATAGTGTAAACAGAGCCCTGGTCTGGGCATCAGACTGAGACTCAGTTTCCTCTCCTGTGATATGACGGGGTCCCAACTACCTAGTAGTTGAAGGGGATATCTCAAGGGAGTAGTAAGTTCCCCATCACTGAAAATCTTCAAGTAGAGGCTAAATGAATTTTTATTTGAGATGTTGTGGAAGCAATTCAGGTCCCAGCTGTTGGTTGGACAGGATGCCTTCCAGCTCGAGGAGTCTGAGGTGCTGTGACTCATGCCTGGACTGTTGTGATAGTCTGCTGATTGGCCTGCCTCATCTAGCCTGATCTCTCTGCTGACTGCCAGTCTCCCACCTCCACCTGGACTCATTGTCTTTCCCCTCAGCTTGTCCTGTTATGATCTGCCTTTCCAGACTTCCCCATTTCTGCAGAGGGCATTACCGCCCTGCCAGGTCCTCAGGCTTGAAGCCCACAAGGCCTGCATCTGTCTGTTTCCCTTACCCTGCATGACCACACATTGCCAAGGCCTGTCCATTTCACCTTTTCGGCATCTCTGAAATATGCCCCCTTCTCTTCCTGGTCACTGCTCCCACTCTGGTGTAGGCCCTCATTGCCTCACTATAGCAGTAGCTGCTGGTGGGTCCATCTGCCTCAGTCTCTCCCCTCTCCAGTCCTTCCTCCACTCGGCCACAAAAGGGATTTTCCTAATGTCCTGGTCTGATCGTGTCACCTGAACCCCACCGCCCACCTGCAGGGTCAAATACAAAATCCTCGCTTTGGGTTTTTAAGCCCTTCATTGCCTATTTCAGGGGTGGGGAACCTGCGGCCTCGAGGCCACATGTAGCCCCGTAGGTCTACAAGTGTGGCCCTTTGACTGAGTCCTGGGTCCTCAAGGCCACATGTGGCCCTCCAGGTCCTCAAGTGTGGCCCTTTCACTGAATTCTGAGGCCTCGAGGCCACATTGCAAGTTACCCACTGCTAGCCTATATCCTCCCCCCTCTAAATCTTTCAAGTCTTACAAAGTCTTTGACCTTACCCCTCACATGGATTCTGGGAGCTAGTGGCCCTGGCCTCCTGGCTGTTTGTCACACAATACCCTCCATCTGTCAGCTCTGGGCATTTTCCCTGGCTCTTCCCCACACCAGGAATGCCCTCCCTCCTCATCTCCACCTCCTGGCTTCCTTCCGGTCCCAGCTACAGTCCCACCTTTCCTGCCTCCCCCTTAATGGTAGTGCCTTCCCTCTGCCGATCATTTCCAGTTTATCCTGTATATAGCTTTTGTTATTGTGTGCTCTCTCCCCCTTATACTGGGAGCTCCTTGAGAGCAGGGGCTGTCTTTTGCTTTTCTTTGTATTTCTGGTGCTTAGCAACGTCTGGCACATAGTAGGAGCTTAATAAATGTCTATTGCCCAACTAGAAAAAGGGTGAATTTTGTGTATATGTGGGCGGGGGGAGTGGAGGGGGGAGTGGAAGGAAGAGGAAGAGAAAGATAATACATTCTGTTTGAGGCATTTCAAGATGGAGGGGCCAGTGAGACATCCGGTTCAAGATGTCCAAGAGGCAGTTGGAGATGTGGGGAGGTAGTTCAGGCCAAAAGTTAGGGCTCGATAGAAAGATCTGGGGATCATTTACCCAGAGATAATAACTGAACCCTGGAAACCGATGCTGCCACTTTATAACAAGCGAGGTGGTATAAAGAGAAAAGAAGGCCCAGGACAAAGCCTTAAGGGACACCTCAATGAAGGGATATGATCTGAATGGAGATCTGGCCGAGGAGACTGAGAAGGACCAGCCAGCCTGGAAGAAGAGGAGGGAGAAGGGAGTGGTTGGACAGGATTCAAGAGAGAAGAGAGCGTCCTAGAGTGATTGACAATGTCACAGTGTCTGGAGAGGTCAAGAGGGATGAGGATACTCACAAGCTGTGTGACCCTGGGCACGTCACGTAACTCTGATTGCCTTCCCCGCCCCAAAAGAAAAGAAGAAGAATGAGGATTGAGTAAAAAAGGCCAGTGGTTTTGGTGACTAAGATCGTTGGCAACTTTGGTTGGAGAGTTTTGCTGGAGTGTTTTGGGTTTAGAAGAGCGTGGGAGGAGAGAAAGTAGGAAGTGAGTGGTGGATAGCTTCTGAAGGACTTTAGTTGAGAAGGGAAGATCTCAGATGCCAGGTAGCAGGGATGGCAGGGTCTCGTGAGGATACTTTGAAGATGGGGGAGACGTGGCCGTGTTTGTCGGCCGTAGAGAAATAGACAAGACTGGGAGAGGTCAGTGAGAGAGGGGGCAGTGTGCTGGAGGAGGTGGGATGGAATGGGGTCAGGAGTGTGAGGAGAAGGGCCGCCTCCTCTTCAGCAGGCATGGGAGCGAAGGAGGGGAATGTCTCAGTGATGTGAGCTGAGGAGAAGGAGAAGAGGGAGCCCTCAGCCAATTGCTTCGTTCTTGTCAGTGTGTTGTGAGGTGAGGTCTTCAGCTCAGTGTGGGGGTGGACAGCTGGGGAGGAAAGAGAATAGTCACTGTGGTGAGCAGGGCAGTGAGGACCAATGATATCATGAGAGTGAGGTCTTGACTCGCCCTTGAATTGGATGGGGTCACGACTGAAAACCAACTGAAGTGAATCAGTTAGGGAGGAGGAGAAGGACAGCCTTGCAGCGTTGAGATTTACCTTATCAATTTGTAATGGACCCCAGGCCAGCACAGATTTGTGCATTCCTCCAGCTCCATTCAGTAACATATGCGTAGGATTCAGCAATATACGGGTAGGAAGGAAGGAGGGAGAGGCTGGGGTTTAGTCAGGTTTGGATGATCAGCAAGCAGACAAGGGAACAAGGCATTGAGGAGTCAGGGACAGTGTAGACTAGCAAAGGGTTGAGATGGGGAGGGGCGGGGGAAGGGCTCTAACCAGAGTGGGAGTAATGATCTTGGATAGATAGTATGGAAGGAGGGAAGGAGCAGAGATCACAGTGGGGATGAAGACAAGCTTTCAGAATAAAGGATGGGGAGGGATGGAAAGATAAAAGATTATGATTAGATAAAGGAATTTCAGAGTTGTGAGCTCCCCAGTCCTGGATGTGTTCAGACCAGGGCTGAATAATCACTTACTGATTAAGGGTGTTTTGGGGGCTTCACGCTTGGGTTAGTTGAGATGTCCTTGAGGCCTCTTTTGGCTCAGAGATCCCTGATTCTGTGATTCCTGACACAGTCGTATTTTGTTCCATGTGTCCAGGGTTAAAGGGTGTGTCATTTACCCCCAAAGTTCATGTGTTTTGGACCCAGTGCTCCTCAGTCATTTTTTTCCAGACCCTGAATCACTTGTTGGTCGGAACATTTTACACAGCCCAGGAGAATTATTGATCAGAAGTCTGAGGAGCTCCTCCCAAGAGCCGGAAACCAGGCTAGTTGGTTGGGTGGAGGGAAGGCAGAAGAGGCAAACGCTCCCCCTGTGCCAAGGGCCTTGGACAGACAGCAGGGTTGGCCCCCCATCGCCCCCCCTCCCCAGCAAGAGCCTGCTTCTCACTCAGTATTGGAGCCTGAGCCCCCTCACTTGCAGGGAGAAGGGGATGGCCCAGATGGGCTTCAGATGATGAACAGATGAGTTTATATTTGATCTTAGGGCACAAGGGGACCATTGAAGTTTACTGAATAAAGTGTAACATGGTTAGATATACCCCTTAGGAAAAAAACGACAGACCTTTGGGATTACCTCTGTCCAGTAGACAAGATAGACTGGTGAGGGAATGAGGGTACCCCAGCCAGGGAGGAAACTCTGGTATTCTCTGCCAGGGTTCCCCAGCCTCTATCAACAAGGGTCCCCCCACCTCTGATCCAGGCAGGGCTCAGAAGATGCCATCACTAACTTGTGATAAAATCATCACCAGCCTTTTGGACTGTTCCGTGCCTAAGGCCTCAGGCAGCTCACAGGCTGGCCCAACACACAAGGCCGGTAGAGGAGCTCAGACCTGTACACATAGGTGTCCAGCTGTTCAGAGACCCTGGATCCCCTTGGTCTTATGGACCACCTGCAGGCTGCCTCAGAATTTAGAGGGCTAAATTTGGAGCTGTTCGAAACCTTCTCGTCCCCATGGATGAACCAGCCTGACTCCTGACTGTGAAAAAAAAAACCCTGGAGAAGGGCAGCTCAGCTCTGATGGCTCTACATGGACCTTCTTCCTTTTATCTCTTCTTACCCCAGCACCTGCTGGCTCTGAGGTGCTGGGAGGGATGGGTCTTTGAAGAAGTGGATTCTATTGAGAGAGCTCTCTTTGGGAGAAGCTTAGTCTTCTCTTCTTTTTGGTTTGAATCTACTATTTCATTCAGGTGCGGAGCTCCCAAGGACAAAACTCCGGCTCCCAGGGCAGATAATCAATAGACTTCAGGAGTTAATGGGGCATCGATAGGTTATGTGACAGGCCCCAGAATGATTAACATTTTAATCAGTGACTTGGATAAAGTAATGGCACGATCGTTGAATTTTCAGGTGGCCTGTAGCTGGGAGAAACAGCGGACACACTGGCTAACCCAGGAATTAAAGCAGATGAGGGGAAATTGAGCAGAGATTAGTTCACAGTCTTACACTTGAGAGTAAAAAAAAAATCAACCTTGTGTGTCCAAGATGGGGTGATAGTGAAACCTTTTCCCCATGGACTGAAGATCTGGGCATTTGACTGCAGAGCTTGGTGGAAATGAGCTGTATATGATGTGGCTAGTGTGATCTGGGGTGGCCTTGGGAGGGGCCTGTTCAGAATGATGAGGGTGTTCATCCCTTTGGGTTTTGCCTTGGTCAGACTACATCAGGGTGTGAATTTCAGGTTGGGTCACCGCCATTTTAGCAAGGACATTGGTAAGCTGGCAGAGATCCAGATGAGGGCCACCAAGACAGTGAGGATGAGGTTGGGGGACTACCATTTTAGCAGGGACATTGGTAAGCTGGTGGGGATCCTGATGAGGGCCACCAAGACAGTGAGGATGAGGTTAGGGGACTGCCATTTTAGCAAGGATATTGTCAAGCTGGCAGGGGTCCAGATGAGGGCCACCAAGACAGTGAGGATGAGGTTGGGGCACCGCTATTTTAGCGAGGACATTGGTAAGCTGGTGGGGATCCTGATGAGGGCCACCAAGACAGTGAAGGTGGTACCAACAAAGATCAGTAGGAGGAACCAGACGAGTTGAATGAAGATCAGAGAAGACTCGGGGAACAGGACATTTATCTTCTTTGTTATTGGGGAGGGCATGAGTGAGAGTCACACGTTATAGGAGGATGTGGAAGGCTTGTGATCTTCATCAGAGGAGAGAATGCCCACATTGCTGAGAACACAGAACTTCAGGAGTATTTGAATCCAGTCTAGAACTCAGTCAGTAGATAGTAATTTATTAAGCACCTTGTTCTAGGCACTGTGCCAGGTATAGACAGAAAGGAAATAGCCCTTGCCTTCAAGGAGCTTATCAGGAAAGACAGTCTGTACCCACTGAAGATGGCTACATCTTTAATTAATTTAATGTAATACATCTTCATTAAGAAAGCACCTTAAGGCAGTCTAGGAAGAAGGGCAGTGCTAGCTGAGGGGATCAGGGAAGGCCAAGGACAATCAAGTGACTTCTCAGTTGATTTGAGTGGTGTATGCAGTGTTACACACTCATATTACCCCACCTCTGCAAAGATGGGAGGGAGGGCGTTTTCTCATTTCTTCATCATCTGAGCTTGGTCATTGTAATTTTGTGGATGTCTTTGGAGCCCTATAAAGTTAGACACTTTATCTCAGACCTTTTAAATATCCAGAGCTCTCATCTGGGAGCATTCACTCCCAAATTTCCATAGCCCCAGTGAAGAAGGGAAAATGCGGTCCTTGGGAGCTCATCATGGAAACAGGGCTGGTTCTCATTTTACAAGGAGCCCATGGACTTCGTGTCTGCCCAGTTTCTGTTGCCATTGGGGAGCTGAGCTTTCGTGGGGGAAGATTATCAGACAGCATTGCCCAATGGTCAGTGGAGTAGGAGCTTGAGGAAATTTGGCTGCCTGGGCCAGAGCTATCCCGGGATAGCCAGTCTCTCCCACCAGCTGAAGGCTCCTTCTTCATGGGGAAGGGAACAGAGTCCTGGCTGGTGGAGTCAAAAGGCTGTCCTCCTCCCATCCCTGACATTCTCTGTTCTCCCAGATCTGAGATTCCCTGTTCTAAGTCCCTTCCAACATCAGGTATTCCCGATAGTTGAACAAGGGCGCACCCTCCCCCTCCTCATCTCCCCTCAGCAGATTGCTTTTTTAATGCTCTTTCTTCTTCAAATCCTGACTCCTTCAAATCCTTAGCTCCTTCAAACATGCCCAGTCTTCATGATCCTTAAACAGCCTTCCTCCCTCTCCCACCCCAAGGTCTCATCCTACATCTCTCTTCACTGCCTCCACCCTTTCCTTGCACCCAGTACTTGACTCTGTAGCCTGGCTTCCAGCCTCTACCATTTAACTCAGACTGCTCTCTCCGAAGTTACTGGTGATCCCTTGGCTGCCAAATCCAGTGGCCTTTTCTCAGTTCTCATCCTTCTTGACCTCTCTGTGGCCTTTGACACTGTTGGCCACCCTCTCCTCCCAGGTCCTCTCTCCTCTGTGGGTTTTCCTGACCCTGCTGTCTTCTGGTTCACCATCAACTTGTCGGACCAGACCAGACCCCTTGGCGTCTTTGCTGGGGGTTCCCCAGAGTTCTGTCTGGGCTGTCTTCCTTTTGGTGAGCTGGTCAGTGTCCATAGGTTCAATGATCGTTTCTATGCAGATGCCCCTCAAATCTCTTTTTCCAGCCCCATCTCTCCTTGAGCTTTGGTCCCATTTTGCCAGTTGCCAATTGGATATTTGAAATTGGATTTCTTGGAGATGTCTCAAACTTACTGTGCCCCAAATTGGGCTCATTCTCATAGCCGCTGATCTCTTCTCCCCAGTTTAGACTACTCAGTATCTATCTGATGCACCACTGTCCTTCTAGTGTCTAATGGGGGTGATCTTGACATTCCCCCTACTCCTCACTCTCCCTTACCCCCACATACCAATTATGTGCCAAACCCTGACCCTCCTGCCTCTGTAGCTTTTTACATTCAAGCTGGAAAGCTACCTCATCGCCCCTCACCTGGATTATTGCAGCAGCCTCCTGATGTCTTCCTGTCACATCCCTCCCCACTCCAGCCCAGGCTGTACTTGCTGCCAAAAAGATTGATTCACTCACTCAATCGACTCCAGGGGCTCCCTATTGCCTCTAGGATTAAATGGAAGTTTGGCTTTTAAAGCCGGTCTCCCATCTCTCCTTGTTAGACTTTACTTTCCCCCATGCTCTGCAATCTAGCCTAATCTGACGTCTTCATTTTTGTGGTAAGGCTAGTGTGCCTTTGTTCTCTTTATGCGGTGGACTAGAGCACCGAGTACTTTTGTTTTTGATTTTTTGTTTTGGGGATGTGTGTTGGAGGGGGTGGGGACACCTAGATGGGCTAGCAAGAAGGAGTCAGCAAGACGTGGCAAAATCTCCACCCATGGAGGTCTTTGAAGCAAAAATAGAATCGTCGGATGTGAAAGCCAGAAAGGACAGCTGCTTGCAGACTGTTAGAAAATAAAATGTGAAGGCTGGAAGGGCCGTTAGAAATTATCTAGTGGCTTCTCCTGCTTTTTACAGGGGAGGAAACTGAGGCCCAGAGAGGGAAGAGGCTTGCCTAAGGTCCCACAGTTTTGTGAGTGGCTGAGGTGGGATCCAGAGTCAGAATCTTTGAACCCAGGTGTTCTGATCCCAGCCCCAGGACTCTCCTCTTCCGAACCACATTCTCCAGAAGTGTTTCTGGTGCTTTCATTTCAGCCCAAGATAGTCTAATCACTGCCACTGGTACAGGGAATCAGAGAATATTGGAGCTGGAAGAGATTTGAAAGGTCATTTGGTCCAGCTCCCTCATTTGACAGAGAATGAAATATAGGACTAAGGTCCTTAGACTTTTGTGATGAAGCCCCGGAAGAGTTCGCAGTAGGTGTGGTGAAGTCGAGGTGTCTTTTTTCAGTTCACTTCTGTTCATTTACCATGTGGCACTGAGAGAAGCAATGGCAGACAGAAGGAGAAAGGGTTTGCATGCACAAGAAGGCAATTTGTGTATTCTCTTGATCAGTACTTCGTTGTCATCCACATTCAGAAGTTTTGGAAAATTTTCTTTTATTTCCTGCCTTATAGAATTCATTTTTTTAAAAATTGTGATATTTTTCTAGGAAATCTTTTTTTAGATTCCCAGGTTATCTCTGCACATCCTATCTTCAAAGGCCTTTGCTTTGGCTTCTTTAAAATTCACTTGTAACATTGTTGCCTTTTGCTTCTTTTCTGTTAAATTTTCCTCTGCTCTTTTGTGTTCTAAATTCTTTCTTCTCCCTCTCACAGCTCTCTCACTGTTTCTTTGAAGACTCTCCATCATATATTCAACTTTTTATGCCCTGCACTCTTTTTCAGAATTCCAAGTTGAAACCTCTAATGTCTCACCTAAATTCATTCCCCAATTCTTCTAAGAGTTTTATTTCTCTTCTAAAGCATTCTGGACTTTCTTGCTATTTCTCCATGATCTCTTCAGTTAATATTGCCTCATTTTCACTCATTCTGTAATCTTTGTTTGGCATGTTTTGGGTTCTCTTTAACATTTTCCTCATTCTTCTCTCTGCTTACCTGCCCAGGTGTTGGGTGTTTATTCAGGCAGTCTCCCTGGATCTTTCAGAGCCTAAGCTTTTCTCATATAATCTCTATCTGTCATTTGTCTTTGGGTCCCATTTGGCCACTTACCTTTGCCTCCATACTCCATGGCGCTCCCCCCCCATCCCGAGAGTTTGAATGTTCTTATGTTGGCAAGTATAGGAGTCATTTAAGGAGGGGGACTGAGGGACAGCTTCTAAGTAGCAACTAATTTATTTCTTTGGGAGTTTGGGGATTGAAAGTCCTATTATAGAGGCCTCGAATGCCAGGTGGAAGAGGCTGGCCTTGACCCTGTAGGCCATGGGGAGCTATGGAAGATGTTGGACTTTAGTGTCAGAGGGATGCATTCAGTTAATCAGCAGCCCCTTGCTGCACATGTGATCTGAATGTTACATTGTAGTAGAGTGTGTGTAGGGATTTTACACACACATATATACACACATACACATATATACATATGCATACACATATATACATACATATGCATACACATGTGATCCACTTGACAAGAATCTCTTTGCCCAGAATAAGGTGAGAGTAAGTCTGTTTTCCTGAAAAAGGAGAAAACCTGAATTTCTCCCATCTCCCACCTGGGAGGTCATCTGATGCCTCTCAGCTTTACCCCAAATTTACCATGAGGCTTTGGAAAAATCCTTCCCTTTCTCTGGATTTGAAGGTCTCTTTGGGTCCATCTGCTTCTAGTCTCCTGCAGTTTATTTTGCCCAGGTTCCTAGAGGGATGATTTCGCCATTTTGGGAGGAGGAACTAGAAGGTGCAAATCCTAACAGTAATTCCTCGGAGTAGTGGTGACTGGCATTTCCACGGCATTTGTAGGTGTCCAGCTCCCTGTGAGGTTGGGAGTACCCGATTTAATGTCTTCATCTTCTATCTTGGCCCGGGTGTTCTGTGGGGCCCAGACATGCCACAGGAGGGGCTAGTTCAGTCTTGGGTAATCCAGCTCCCATCCTGGAGCCAGAGCATGCAGGTGTGAATGCTGCCTCTGCCCCTTAGTAGCTGAGTGGCCATGGACAAGCCACTTAGCCCTCTGAGCCTTATGTCTCTGTACATAGGAAGACTGGGCTGAAGGTGATCTCTAAGGACCTTGGGCCCAGCCGGAACCTGCTGGGGTTCTGAGCCTTCCCAGTCTGTGCCTCGTGGAAATCCTCAGTCTCAAGAGGCCAAAATGGGGTGGAACCTTCCTGGGCTCTGTAGGCCTAAAGCATCCCTGTTTCTCTCACTGAAGTCATCACACAATGGTCCCTAAGCCTTTGAAAAAGTCTCTTTTCCGAGTGGTGCCGGAGGGCAGGAAGGCCTTCTGGAAGCTGGGTAGCTAGTTGTCACAGTGGGTGGAGTGGTGCCTTGTAGTCAAGAAGGACGAAGTTTGAATCCTGTCCCATATGCAAGTTGTGTGACCCTGAGCGGGCCGCCTAACTTCAGTTTCCTGACCTAGAAAAAGGGAATAACAGCATTGGCACCTTCAGTTAAATGCTTTTAAGGAACAGGAAGAATATGTACAGAGCTCTTGGTAACCTTTAAAGCCCTGTAAATGTTGGCTGTGATTGTCAAAAGTGATAGGATAGCCCTGCTGTTAGACTTGGAAGCATGGCAGGTTGCCCAGGGCAGTAGTTTACATACATAAAGGGCTGAAGTTTTTAAAATTTTATTTAAAAAGCAAGAATTGGAGGCAGAGGAGCTGGGGAATTTTACACCGGTCTGGAACACTGTTAACAAAGGTCAGAGATAGAAGGGGATGGTTGGTCGTCCACTTTGCCCTGAGGAGAATTTAGAGAGCAGTGGTGCAGTGACAGTGGAAATGTTAACCGAAGTCCTGTTATAGAGGCCTCGAATGCCAGGTGGAGGAGGCCGGCCTTGACCCTGCAGGCCGTGGGGAACTATGGAAGATGTTGGACTTTAGTGTCAGAGGGATGTGTTCAGTTAATCAGCAGGCATTAGTTAAGAGTTTATTCTGTGCAGGGCTCAGGGCCAAGGATTGGGAACATAGACCATAAATAGTCTCTGTCCTCAAGAAGCTTACGGTCTAACAAGGGAGGCAGCTTGTTCATAAATAGGTGTGTAAGATGTAGACAGCAATTCCTCGGGCCAGCGGATCAGAGGTGGAGTGTGGACCAGAGGCAGAGGGGCCTCTGGGAGGAGCCCCTCAGTGAGGAGGCTGGAAAGTAGTCCAGGCAGGAGGTGAAGTGGCAGCCCTCTGTTAAACAGAGAAGAGGGGCAGGTTGCTTGGGGTGACAGCTTACATAATTAACTGCTTTTTAATTAAAAAAATTTTTAAAGAAGATTGCAATTTTTAAAATGCCTGAGTCAGGGAAAAATCGAAGAAGAATTTAAAATTAGGAGCAGATTTCCACGTATCCAAGGCGTCTCATAAAGTTGTCTGCGGCCCAGCTCTCCCGGGACACAGACCTCGTGGCCTTCAGAGCCCTGGGAACTTGATTCCCCCAGGGCCCTCTGGGTCAGGGGGCAGCCGGAGCCAAGGATACAGAGAGGGCTCTGGGTGAGGAGAGATACCAATTAAAAAAACACGATCTGCTTTCTGGGCCTGTAATCCAAAGCCCGGCAGGGGCTTTGTGCTTTACAAAAGAGCAGTGTTGGTGGGGTCGGGTTCATCTTCTCTGCCCGCCTTCTCCTCCCTCCCTGGGTCATCATGCTCGTGCACTTGCCCCCCTCTCTTTTCTCTCCCCTTGCTGTTTTCCCTCCAGCTCCTCAGCGTTCTCCTTCTCTCTGTGCTTTCACCCACCCACCCATTCTCCAGCCCCATCTCCACATTCTCCCCATCTCTCTTCACTTCCTCTCCCTCAATCTCCCCTCAATCTGACCTGAAGCTCTTTGTGACACCCCTCCCCCAAAACAAGCCAAAACAAAACTGGTCATCCTTCTTGGATCTGGATCTGGAGTGTCCTCAGAGGTCAAGTCATCCCAGATCCCTCACTTTACAAGGGAGGAGACTGAGGCTGACTTCCCCAAAGTCACACAGGGAGCAGGTCAGAGCTGGGACTTGAACCCAGTACCTCTGACTCTAAATCTGAGCCTCTTTCCACTGTAGTTTCCTACTTCGCATTCCCCAGTCTTTGGTCTGTGTCTTGTGCCTCAGTGGCCCAGCGTTGCTAGCGCTTTCCTGTTGAGATTGCCTTCCGTTCACACTACAGAGATCCTGTATACACCCATCCGAATGTGAGCTCGGGGGCGGGGAGGGAGAGGGGACAGACAGGCAACTCCCAAGCATGTATTCAGCACAAACACAGTGCCAAGCTCTCTCTGTCTTTCTCTGTCTCTGTCTCTCTTGCTGTCTGTCTCTTTATCTGTCTCTCTCTCCATCTCTGTCTCTGTTTCTCCTCTTTCTTTCTGTCTTTGTCTCTGTCTCTCTTCTCTTCTCTTGTCTCTCTCTCTCTCTCTCTCTCTCCTCTCTCTCTCTCTCTCTCTCTCTCTCATCTCTGTCTGTCTCTCTGTCCCCCATCTCTTTCTGTCTCTCTCTCTCCTCCCTCTCTCCCCCCCTCTCTCTTTCTGTTCCCCCCCCCCTCTCTCTCTCTTTCCTTCCTTCCTTTAAGGTTCCTGTTAACATAGAGCCGCTCAGCTCCTGGGCTAGGGCCTGGGGCCCTGATCTGACCTCCCTCTAAGTGACCCTTCCTGACCCTCTGTTACAGGTGTCCCCGGTTCCAGGACCCTTCCTGCATGAATGGAGGAAGCCACCCCCCTCAACAGATCAAGCAGGAGTGTGTGAGCAACTACAAGGCTGGGTCCGACCTTTCTGCTCCTCGGAGGTTTGCTGAGGCCTGCCCTCCCGGGCTACACTCTGACCTTGACCTCATGAGCAGCAGCCCCTTTACCAACCCCTCCCCATCCTACCTGCTGAGCAGCGAGCATCATGCTCTGGGCCCAGCCTCCTTGGGAAGTGGTGGGCTGCCACCACCACCCCCTCCTCCAGTCCGCTTCCCAGCGGGTGCCATGAAGAGGTGCTGTTTCTCTCTCCTGCCGCCACCCTCTTCCTCCTCAGCCTCCTCTTCTCCACCCTTATCCATGGAGGGCCTTGACATCACCACCATCATCCGAACCCCTCAGGCCTCCTTGGTGACCTGTGTCAGTGGCCTCCGACCCGGCCCTGTGGGCATGCCTCCCAATCCTGCACCGCAGCATGGAGCGCCTAAGCCCCCCCGGCCCGTGGCCAGCCACCCCTGCAGCCTGCCCTCACCACCAGCATGCCTCGTCCCACTCCCGGCTGAGCGGGATCGAGGGGACCATGACCTGCTGCCGATGCAGCACCTGCGGCACCTAGAGGGTGAGGGGGCCGGCATCCGGCTTTCTATGAGCGGGGCCATCCCCCAGCAGGAAGCCTCCCACGGGGGCATCGGGGGCCCCAGCCACAAGGTGGGCTTCCTGAAACAGGAGCCAGCCGATGACTATTCCTCCAACCCAGAGCTGTATCCTCCTGCCCATCCGCCCCCTCATCACCAGGGCCTGCCACCCCCCTATCACCTGCATCAGCAACTGGGGCTCCACCTCCCCGGCTCCCCCAAGGCTCTGCCCCCCAGCGACGGAGAAGAGCTGGAGCTGGGTGGTGGGCGGCAGGTGTGTCGCTGGATTGACTGTGATGCTGCCTATGACCAGCAAGAGGAGCTGGTACGTCACATCGAGAAGACCCATATTGACCAACGCAAGGGCGAAGACTTCACCTGCTTCTGGGCGGGCTGCGTGCGGCGCTACAAACCCTTCAACGCCCGCTATAAGCTGCTGATTCACATGCGGGTCCACTCTGGGGAGAAGCCCAACAAGTGCATGGTAAGTCATGGCCAGCATGGCGCCCGCACGGCGGGGCCTCCCTTCTCCCTTCCCCCCACTGTAAAGTGATGGGAATCTTCTGTTTCTGTTGTTGGTTTCCCATCTTGTAGCAGGAACAAGGAGCAGAGTTGGATCTGCAGAGCTGGCGCCATGATAAAAGTAAATGAAATGGGACCATCAGGTTGTTAGCAGTAGACAGACCCAAGATGTGGGCTGTGGTGGGAGCGCAGGGGCTATCCTCTGTTATGGGACCTGGGTCCCCAAGTGGTCAGCAGTGAAGACTTTGCCCTCTGTGGCACCAAAGACGTCTTCCCTTGCCCAGTGCCCACATCTGTTGGCCTTCGTTGGGTCTTTGGGATAACACAACTACTAAGCGCTTCTTGGCCTGGGTGACCCAGACTTGAGTTCAAGTGTTTCTCTGTTCCATAACTCATCGGGTCTGGGTCTGCCCCAGCAGAGCCACTTCTAAATCAGTCACACAATTAGTGGAGAAAAAGACTGAGAAATAGAGACAGAGAGAGAGACACAGGGTAAGGGTTAAGATGGGAAAGAGAGACAAGACACAGAGAGATCCAAAGGGCCGAGGAGAGCGATGTCAAGAGAAGTGTCAAGATGCCAGGTTTGGCATCCACAGATTTGTTCACAGGGCAATCCAGAGGCTTTAACTAAGCAAAAAATTTGGGGATGGGTAAGTGCTGGCATCTGTGGTCAGGTTCATCTGTCTGACAAGCTGCCACAGGACCCTTGTAATGAGCTGGAGTTCTCACCTCAGTATGGAGGGAGGCCAGGGCCAGAGGTCTATCATGGGAGGGAGGGGTATCAAGGACCGTCCAAATGTGGATGCAGTTGTGTGAGGAGAGGCTGGAGCTGGCTCCTACTCAGTCCAACTCTCACCCTGTGAGGAGGTGGTAAAAGCCACCCCAAGAGAAGGGGCATCATCATGGAGGGCCCAAAGGGTGCTTATACTGAGAAGCAGCGTCTGTGGGGTAAGCGCCTGACTCACAGGCATCTGGCTCGAGGCCCCGTGGCCCTAGCACCTAGTAGGCCCTTTTTTCTAAAGGCTTGCTGATCCGTCAGTGTTGCTGTTTGCAGTGATAGCAATCCCAAGCTTCGTCTGTTTGGCCCTTGGCTGGGTGGCACCTGCTTGTTCATATGCCTACCTTTCAGCAGCTTTTACTGGACAGTGAGCCCATATATGTGCAGGGTAGTTGAGGGCGGATGCTTAGTGATGGACACTCAGTGCTAGCACCAGCTGTGGAGGGGTCCCTATCCTGGCTGGATTTCCCAGTCCTGAGCTCCATGGGCCACAAGATGCCTATCCCATGCCCTGCCCCCTTCCCATCCCCTCGAGGGGGCTGAAATGAGGCAGGCCACAGCTAGTGTCACCACCCATTTGTGGGTCTCTCCTTTCCTCCCTGGAAAGAGCTCAAACCAGCCCTGGATTCTTTCTGCTTCAGTGTAACTCTCAAGGTGCTGATGGCCTCGTCTGGACTGCCTTAATGGGGAGGGCAGCGAAGGATAGATATGGAGAGAGGGCCCAGCCTGGAAATCTCATTCATAACAGGAGCATTAGCGTGTGGCCTCCAAACTGTGGACCCTAGACCCCTCATACGGTTATGGGGAGGTGGGGGGTGAAGGTGTAACAAAGAGGCCGTAACCTGTTGTGTATTTTCTGCACCAGTGATGCCGACTCGAATAATGTATTAAGTCTTCTGATAGTTTTTTTTTTTTAAATAATCTTAAAAAAAGGTCCTCCTACTTACAGAGGTTGGGAACCCACCACGTGGGGCTGGCAAAGCATTTTCTGCCTAGTGACCGTGTGAAAGAAAGAAGGGAGGGGAGGGAGGGACCAAGTATTTATATAGCACCTACTGTGCTCAGGCCCTGTGCCAAGCGCTCAACAAATACCACCTCTTTTATTCCTCACAACCACCTAGAGATAGAGGCTATTATCCTGTTTTACAGTTGAAGATACTGAGTCAGACAGAGGCTAAGTGACTTGCCTAGGGTCACACAGCTGGTAAGTGAGGCCTGATTTGAACTCGGGTCTAATTGACTCCAGGCCAGGGTTCTGTCCCCTGCACCGCCTGTGAGGGATGTCATGCCTATAAAGGCATCTCCCTGAGGGTGACACGTCCCTGCAGATATCGCTTGCTCGACCCTCAAAGATAGGAAGACATGACTGATGCTTCTGCGGCACTCGGACATTTACAGAGGTATGTTACATATGCTGTGTGTGAGCACGGGGCTTAGCAACAATTCAGTAAGCGCTTAATAATAACAGATAGCCGGCCTTTATAAAGGGCTGTAAGGTTGAAAAGAGATTTACCTAAATTCCGACGAGTACTCTCTTGTTCATTTCATTGTTTGAAGTAGTATTGAAAAGCTCGTGAGTAATTCAGTGTATGCTCAACAATTTTGCTTTCTTTTTTTGAGCTCCCATATTTTCAATTCACTAAATGTGTTGTAGGTTTGTTTTGTTTTGTCTGGGGGGAAAAAAGTGATGTACTTGCGTGAAGTGACTTCCCCAGGGTCACACAGCTAGGAAGAGGACAAGTCCTGGTTGCTCTGGCCCGTAGCAGCATGAGGGCTCAAGCCCCTCCTCTTCTTCCCCCTTGTTCCCTCTTCCAGGGATTTCAGAATTTGAACTCGGGACTTCCTGATTCCAAGTTCAGTCTTCTCTAGTCATGATGACTTGAGAAACGCTTTCTCATTTAGTCATTCTGCAAGCATTTTTCAGCACCTCATGCATTCATTGTCTCATGTGATCATCGAACAAACCTGTTCAAAGGCAGGATGTGTTCCATTGTTGGGCAGCTGAAGCCCCCTCCTTTTATAGATAAGGACACTGAAACTCAGGAAAGTGAAGGGACCAATTGGTAACTATGTAAGTGGCAAGACTAGCATCGAGGCTAATGGAGAAGATTGCATTGAATAAATTAACAAGCATTTATTAAGCACCTACTGTATGTCAGACACTGTGCTAGGCACTGGGGATGCAAAGAAAGGCAGAGAGAGCTCCTACCCTCAGAGGGCTCCCATTCAAATAGGGTCAAGATAGTCACTGAAAGGGAGCTGGGTGGGGGTGAGTGCCTAGACGTGGCTTGGTAATGGCTGGAAAGACTGAGTCCGGCTGGTATTTGGAGTTGGAAGGCTTGGGTTGGACTGCATCTGTAGAAACACACGTGCTCAGAGATTCATGCAGTGGGATCAGCTCAACTTTGGCCTTGCTAGGATCCAGCCAGACCTTGTTCCAGATGCGGGCTTGAGGAAGATATCCCTAGCAGAGGTAGCTGAGTCTGGAAACGTCCTGGAAGTGGCCTAGGATATCAGCGGAGAAGTAGCCAAGTTGGTATACACTTTGGTATCAGAAGCCAAGTCTCTTGACAGTCATAAGGCCGCCATCGTGGATGGCTCACCAATGTGTCTCTACAAGTCGGGGGTTCTTAGCCTGGGAAGAGACCAGGGTCAGAGGGGGAGAGGGATCCACCAGAGCCCAGGGCAATGGGTCTCTAAGCAGCCTACAACAGCCCCATGCTATCCTCTGGCTTGGTCTCCATGTTGTCACCACTGGCCAGAGCATAACAATTGTTTCTGTTTTGACCAGAAACCCAGAGGCTCTTCCCTTCCCAGATCTATTTTTTTTGTTTCATATTTTGTTATTTAATATTTTAATTTTCAACGTTATTTCCACAAGATTTTGAGTTCCAAATTTTCTCCCCATTTCTACCCCCCCCTCCAAGATGGCATATATTCCAATTGCCCTGTTCCCCAGTCGGCCCTCCCTTCTGTCACCCCACTCTGCCTCCATCCCTTTTCCCCTTACTTCCTTGTGGGGCAGGATAGATTTCTATGCCCCATTCCCTATATATCTTATTTCCCAGCTTCATGCAAAAACAACTTTTTTTTGAGCATCTCGTTTTAAAACTTTGAGGTCCAAATTCTCTCCCCACTTCCCTTCCCACTCCCCCTCCCTAAGAGGGCAAGTAATTCAACATAGACCACACATGTATCATTGTGCAAAACATTTCCACAATAATCATGTTATGAAAGACTATTTTTCCCTCCATCTTATCCTGTCCCCCTTTATTCAGTTTTCTCCCTTGACTCTGTCCCTTTTCAAAAGTGTTTGCTTTAGATTACCTTCTCCCCCTATCTGCCCTCCCTTCTGTCATCCCCCTTTTTTATCCCCTTCCCTCTACTTTTCTGTGGGGCAAGATACCCAATTGAGTGTGTATGTTATTCCCTCCTCAATTCAAATCTGATGAGAGCAAGATTCACTCATTCTCCCTCACTTGCCCCCTCTTCCCTTCCAACAGAACTGCTTTTTCTTGCCACTTTTATGTGAGATAATTTATCCCATTCTATCTCTCCCATTCTCCCTCTCTCAATATATTCCTCTCTCACCTCTATGTTGGTAAGCAAAATGGTCTCTTAGCACTTAATTCAACCAAGTACCCTTGAAGAGTTTGGCTTTTGCTTCCTTTGAATAATTCAGTGTATTTCATTGAGTCTTACTAAGTGCTAAGCCCCCAGCTCTAACCCCTATTAGGTGTTAACTTAACCTATGTGGATGTGAACCTCCCAGGGTCCTAAGGGGAGGGGCTAACTCAAGAGCCAATCATAGCAGCCTAAGTTCTGGTCATTCAGATGACGTTTGATGACGTCTGAAACCCTATAAGAAGAGAAGACAGAGCCATTTGCGCAGGGCTCTCACTTGTGGTGGTGCTGAGGTGGAGACTCCGGGCAGCTGTAGCTAGGAGCCCTCTAGCTTGTAACTCGGATGCTGAGACTTTGTTAAACTCTGGTAACTATGTATTGGGATTTGAATCAGACAAGGTCTGTCTGTTGATGTTTGTAATTTGTTTGTATTTTGTTCTGAAGTTCAGGGTGCTGCCTTCCCCTGAACTAAGTGAATGATATTTGTATGCTGAATTAAAGTAAGCTTGTCAACCCCTTCATGTAGCTTTCCTTAAGCTACATGAACCTGTGATTTTGCAGCGTGCTGGTAGCATTCTTGTTGTTGGGCTTGGGTTGGTCTTTTACCCCCACAATAGCTGCTAGCCGGATTGTTGAAACAACCTCTTAATTTTATTTTATTTTTTTAGATATCATCCATTCATATTCAACTCACCCTGTGCCCTAGGTCTATATATATATATATATATATATATATATATATATATATGTATATTCCCTTCAACTACCCTAATACTGAGAAAGGGCTCACAAATTGCACACATCATCTTTCCATGTAGGAATGTAAACAAAACATTTCAACTTTAGTAAATCCCTTATGATTTCTCTTTCTTGTTTACCTTTTCATGATTCTCTTGATTCTTGTATTTCAAAGTCAGATTTCCTATTCAGCTCTGGTCTATTCATTGAGAAAACTTGAAAGTCCTCTATTTTATTGAAAATCCATATTTTGTCCTGGAGCATGATACTCAGTTTTGCTGGGTAGGTGATTCTTGGTTTTAATCCTAGCTCCTTATCGTATTCCAAGTCCTTCGATCCCTTAATGTAGAAGCTGCTAGATCTTGTGTTGTCCTGATTGTATTTCCACAATACTCAAATTGTTTCTTCCTGGCTGCTTGCAGTAATTTCTCCTTGACCTGGGAACTCTGGAATTTGGTGACAATATTCCTAGGACTTTTCTTTTTGGGATCTTTTTCAAGAGGTGATTGGTGGATTCTTTCAATTTCTATTTTACCCTCTGGCTCTAGAATATCAGGGTAGTTTTCCTTGATAATTTCTTGAAAGATGATGTCTAGGTTCTTTTTTTGATCATGGCTTTCAGGTAGTTCAGTAATTTCTACATTATCTCTCCTGGATCTGTTCTCCAGGTCAGTGGTTTTTCCAATGAGATATTTCAGGCTGTCTTCCACTTTTTCATTCCTGTGGTTCTGTTTTATAATATCTTGATTTCTCATGAAGTCACTAGCTTCAACTTGCTCCAATCTAATTTTTAAGGTGGTATTTTCTTCAGTGGTCTTTTGGACTTACTTTTCCATTTGGGTAATTCTGCCTTTCAAGGCATTCTTCTCCTCATTGGCTTTTTGGAGCTCTTTTGCCATTTGAGTTAGTCTATTTTTTAAGGTGTTATTTTCATCAATGTTTTTCGGGGTCTTCTTTAGCAAGTCATTGACTTGTTTTTCATGGTTTTCTTGCATCTCTCTCATTTCTCTTCCCAAATTTTCCTCTACTTGTCTTACTTGCTTTTCCAAATCCTTTTTGAGCTCTTCCATGGCCTGAGACCAATTCGTATTTTTCTTGGAGGCTTTTGATGTAGGCTCTTTGACTTTGTTGACTTCTTCTGGCTGTATGTTTTGATCTTCTTTGTCCCCCCAAAAAGATTTTAGAGTCTGAGTCCTTTTTTGCTGCCTGTTCATGTTCCCAGCCAACTACTTGACTTTTGAGCTTTTTGTCAGGGTATGACTGCTTGTAGAATAGCAAGCTTTAGGGGCCTCGAGCTGCTGTTTTCAGAGCTACTTCTCCTGGACTGTCACCGCAAGCTCTTCCACAGCAGTGCTCCTCCTCGCCGCCCTGCCCCCCCGCCCCGACCAAGAACCATCAACCAGGACCACAACCCAGATCCAAGCAGGGTACAACAAGAGAACCAACCTGCCTCTGCACCAGCAAAGCACTCTTTGCACTCCCTCTCTGATCTGCCACTTGATTCCTCCCACTATGTGAGCCAGAGACTTGGGAAGCAGCCATAGGAGCTTCCTACTGCTGCCGCTGCCACTGTGCCACCTCTGCCACCCCCAGGGCTGGAGTCAGACCACTCTCGAACCAGATCCAGAAGTTTTCCCACTAACCCGCTCCATGGTCTTTGGCGTTTGTGGGTTGAGAAGTTTGGTAACTGCCACAGCTCAAAGATTCATGGCCCTCAGGCCTGCTCTACCTGACTCCCAGTCTGGTTGGTCCTGGCACCGCCCACGCTGGGCTGTGCTCACTCCCAGCACTGTGCATTAGACCCTTCCCAGCAACCATCCAGGCTGTCCTGGGCTGGAGATCTGTTTCCCTCTGCTATTTTGTGGGTTCTGCAGCTCTAGAATTTGTTCAGAGCCTTTTTTTACAGGCGTTTGGAGGGATTTGGGGGAGAGCATAAGCAAGTCCCTGCTTTCTAGCTGCCATCTTGCCTCTGTCCACTATTTTTTTAAGAGGCCATTCTTCGCCTTATTTTAAAAGCCTTAATCACTGAATGGTTGCTGCCTCAGTCAAACTGAGACCTGTTAAAGACCTTAGCTTGAAAAGGCCAAAGTCCTCCAGTGCATCCTGGGCCATCTCCAGTTGTCCTGATCCATTTCTGGCGGCTGGACCCAGATGGCTCCAGGGGAGAAAGTGAGGCTGGTGACTTTGCACAGCCTGGCCCCATTTGCATCCAATTCACTTGCATGTCATGGCATCACTTCCCTGATGTCATGGTCCTCTTAGACAATGAACGAAAAATAATTATCTTAGCCTACGGACTATGACCTTTTTTTTTAATATTGGGATAACTATATTTTGATATAATTGGTTTCCTTGGTAATCCTACGATGTGGTCTAGCCAAATTCCCTTGCTTCATTTTACTTTTGGCATTTACAGACATGATTCAGAGAAAGGTGAAGGATCCTATGCTGAGTCCTATCCCAGGACAAGTTCCTAAGTCCCAGACCAGGCCTTCTCTTGTTTCACTGAGAGAGCCCCACTAAGAGACAAGGGCATCCCCTTCAGCAACAACTAGTAAAAGAATTACTCCCCCTCATTTCTTTAACACCCTGAAGTTTCCAAATCATTTCCCCAGTCATGATATGAGTGTACATGTGGGATCTAGAGCCACAACCCTCAAGGTCACCCCACAACAATACTGTGGGATAAAGAATGCCAATCTGATTATAGAGACAAACTGAGGCTGGTAAAAGAGAAGTCAACGCTGGCGTTTTATGGGTGGGCTCTAAACCAGGTCTTCTGACTTTATAACCACTGGGCTTTCCACCAAATGTCCTCACCCACACCCTAGAAGTGGGAGCACCTTCTAGCTGGGCATGGAAGGCCTCCGGTGATGGAAGAGCTGCTGCTTCCTGAGGCTGCTGCCTCCATTCTGCAAAGGATTTGAAGCCCTGGGGATGGGGAGACGATAAATTGCTTTAGAAAGTCTGCTTCTTAAGAGCTAAGTGTGAGGCCACTTCAGATGCTGTAGATCGCTTCTCTGAGCAAACCTGGCTGAGGCATCCCCAGCTCTGGAGCCATATCCGACTGGGCCTTTGGGAGGCCCGCAGAGCTGAAGCCCTTCTTATACCTCCCCCCCATCCCCCTCACTGCCCCTCTGAAGCTTCCTGGAAACACCGGACTGGGTAAAGCCAGATCCTTGGCCAAAAAAAGAGCCAGGTTCCCCCTATTACTATTCAAACCTGCATTGCCAGGCTGGGCTCTCCAGACCCCTGTGCCCAGGCAGGCCAGAGGCTTCCCAGTGTTCAAAGTTCTTCTCTTTGAGTCTTCTCAGGGGAGGGGTTGCATCTTTGAGGGGGGATGTGCACAGAGAGGAGGCTCTGAAGCTCTTAGATGGGGAGCTGGAAGGGATCTCAGTGTCCATCCATTTTATGGGACGGAGTAACCTACCCAACATCACAGGCAGTAAGAATCAGAGAGAGGATTTGAACCTGGGTCCTTGGCCTCAAGAGGCAGTGGTTTTTCTTTTGAAACACACTGCTCCAATGACAGGTGAGGGGAATGCTCCAACAAGCAAAACCAAGCCACAAGTGCCAAATACTGTCCCATTTCATCTCCTTAGAGCCCTCTGGGCCTCCTGGATGGAGACTCCCTTTCTCTGTCCATGCCCATTTCTCCCTTAGTTCTTTAAATGGATTTCTCTTTGGGGGATGGGCTGCAAGCTGAGTAGGGGTCCTTCCTCAATCACCTTGAATTTGCTTGGATTTGGGGGGCTCCCCTTAACTGTCCCACAATCACCCATTGTGTCCAGTCTCTCCAGCCCGCCCTTCACCAAGGCGGTTTTTTCCTCCTGCCAGATTGTTGGCCGGCTACCTAGGTAATGGGGTTGCCGTCTTTCCTGGCGGGTAGCATCCCCGCCCAGATAAATAAACTCTCTCCTCCATGGACAATTATTAATTTCTCCTGACAAGCTTTGATACCATGGGCTATAATAGACAAAAGGAATCTGGGAATCCAGGCTGCTCGAGAACAGGAAATAGAAGAGACGTTTTGATTGAGAAGCGATCGGTCTGGGCCGAGAGCAGCAGTTAATCCTTCTATTATCTTTCCAGCAGCGGTTTCCACAAGCCTTTCATGAGGTAAGTTTCCTCCTCGTCCAACTGTAACACTCATCCTTCCAGCTGGTTTAAATTTAACTGGCCTGCTCCTGCCTCGGCCAGGCCCGCAGAGAGGCCGGCGGGAATGTGCCCGCGTTCCCTCCTGGGCCTGGGGTCATCTCAGTACCAGAGCCAGGACAGGCCCGGGGGCTTCCCTCGCTTCTCGTCTGTAGCCCCAAACCCATCCGTCGGCCGGGCTGTCTCCTCCATGGGACCCTTTGGGGCTTTGGCTTGGGCTGTTTTCTCCCTCCTTTCCTTTGTGTTCTACAAGTAGTCAGAAGGAAACTACCTAATCTCTCGGCAATATCCTGTTATGTTTCATACTTAACTCATGTTATTTTAGCCTTATTAAATTGGAGCTTCATCTGCATTCTAATCCAAAGGACAGCCAACCAAAATACTGGTGCCAGGAGGACGGGGCTCGGGCTTTTGAAAGATTAGTCTCGTGTCTTTCTGAGATTGGATCTCCCAGACAAGTGGAATTTCAATTGTCTGAGACAGCAGAAATTAGCCACTTAACGCATTTCAGTCCTCCACAAAGAAGGAAAAGTCTTTCAGGAAGGAGTCATGATGACCTCTTGTGCCCTTGACCTCTTTCGCTTCACACCCTGTGGTCAGTGGAAGACCATCAACAGGTGGTGGCCCACGAGCCCATCCAGTGCAGTCCCATCGAAAGGGCCTGCCCTCTGCTTTGTGTCCTCTCTGGACGCTGGGATTCATTGGGGACCCGCATCCTTGCCCGCTTGTTTCGTGGAGGGCAGTGTGGGGCTGGGGTGAAAGCTCTGGTTCCTTTGCTGTTCTTTGACCTTGAACAAATCCCCCTTCTCCCCATCCCACCCCTGTCCTTGTGAGCCTTGATTTCTGCATTTGTATGGTGGGCGTCATGATCCTTGCTCTGCTTACTTCAGGGGGCTATTGTGGGGAAAGAGCTTTGTAAATCTTAAAGGCCACATACCCTCACACAGATATCACCTCCCTTCCCTGCGTCACATCCTCACACAGAGAGACCGGGAGGAGGCAGATGCTGACGGGATGGCTCCCAGCCCAGGAGACAAGGTACCTGGGGATTCTGATTCAATGGGTGAGCCCATCTGGGGCAGAGCTTTTCTCAGGTAACAGGAAGGATGATTTTGTTGAGGTTTCAGTCAAGGTTCTGCTGTACTTTCTGAGAGGCATCATTAGGTCAATGGAAAGTATACTTGGAGTGTCAAGAGTGTGGGTTCTAGCTCAGCTCGGACACTCACTAGCAGTCTGACTTTGGGCAACTTAACTTCCCCTCTGGGAGTCTTTGTTTCACCATTTGTAAATTGAGGGAGTAGTGGCAGCCCAAGTTCCTTCCCTACTCTTACATTGTGTGTTCTCAGGCCCCTCCCAGTTCTGATGTTCTATTGCAAGTTCCCTCCCAGCTCTGACATTCTCTGTTCTAAGGCCCTTCCCAGCTCTGACATCCCCTGTTCTCAGGCCCCTCCCAGCTCTGACAAAATCTTTTCTAAGGCCCCTCCCAGCTCCGATATTCCCTTTTCTAAGGTCCTCCCAGCTCTGACATCCCCTGTTCTCAGGCCCCTCCCAGCTCTGACATCCCGTGTTCTCAGGCCCCTCCCAGCTCCGACATCCCTTGTTCTTAGGCCCCTCCCAGCTCTGACATCCTCTGTTCTAAGGCCCCTCCCAGCTCTGACATCCTCTGTTCTAAGGCTCCTCCCAGCTCTGACATCCCCTGTTCTCAGGCCCCTCCCAGCTCTGACATCCCCTGTTCTCAGGCCCCTCCCAGCTCCGACATCCCTTGTTCTTAGGCCCCTCCCAGCTCTGACATCCCCTGTTCTAAGGCCCCTCCTGGGTTTCATACTCCCTTTTCTAATGTCTGTTCCGGCCCTGATGTTCCAAGGTTCTAGGTGAGGACACTGAAGCTCCACAGAGTGCAACCATGTGTTTTCCCAGTGCTTTCCATCAGGGTAGCCAAAGTAGTTGTTATTGTCTGCATTTTAAAGATGATGAAACGGAGACTCAGGGACATCAGAATCTCATGGCGGTCCAGCCCCCATTTCAATGAACTGGACTCTAAAGTCCCTTCTTGCCCTCAAGATCCTCTGGTTTATTCTAGAGTTAGGAGGTCAGAGCCCTGCCTGTGTGACAGAGACTGAGCTCACCACCAGGCAGCCTCATTCACTCCTTCATTCCTTCCTTCCTTCACTGAATGTTTAAGAAGGTCCAAATTTGAAAGTGTATTTCAAAATGTGCTCTTAAAAAGCCCCAAGACTCCTGTCAATAAAACAACATGAAAATGAAACGGCACTTCTTGCCTGGACCCCCTTCAGCTGCCTGAGCTTTTAACAACCCAGGGGTTTTCTTTCTTTCTTTCTTTTTGGCCATTTTTCCTCCTGTAGAACTAATTAGTTGCATGAAACCAAATAACTTGGCTGTCCTGAGCTGAGGTTTCTGGTCAAATTAAAAGGCAATAAAATGAAATATTGTTTAAAAACCGTGCCAGCAATATCCTTTTTAAGCTTCCTGATGAAGCCAATCCTTTCTGTGCTGGAGATTGGTAACAGCAGTTTTCATTTGTGCGCCCTTCCCTACCCTGTATGGATTAAGCTGTGTTCAGGACCTTAGCAGGGATGAAGAAGACCTGGGACTCTTTGTGGAAGCTTAACTTTTAGCCTGAAAAAGCCAAACTCCCTATACTGGGCACAGATTATGTCTTGAACCCTGTGTGAGCTCCAGCAAGGCACTAACCATCTCTAAATCTCTGTTTCTTCACCTCTGTCTTGGCTGTGTGGTGGAAAGCAGAATCCATGCTCTGCCTGTGTCACAGGGCCATTGTAATCACATGAGGACATTTGTGGAAAAGCACTTTGAACCTTTAAAGGTCTGGATGCATATATTAGAACCTAGACCAGCAGAATTGGGGAGTTGCTTAGAGAGTATCAGAGTGAAAGGTGAACCTTGTATGTCACAGATTGGAGGGGCCTTAGAACAGGGAATGTCAGAGCTAGGAGGGAACTTAAAATGGGGAATGTCAGGGCTGGGAGGGAACTTAGAACAGGAAATGTCAGGGCTGGGAGGGGCCTTAGATGATGGAATGTCAGAGATATAACCCTTTCACCTGTTAGGAGAGGAAACTGAGGCCCAGAACACAGGATCTTTACAGAGTTGACATTTAACAAATAATATATGTTTATTGACTCCTACAATATAAATTTAAAAATAAAGAACCCTGAGTGAATGATGATAATAAGAGAAGGCTCTAAGGGCCATTAGCCAATACAAAGATTGTCAGAAAAATCATTTTTGGCTTGGAAAAATATTAATTTTCAAAGTTTCCAGGATAGCTGAATGAGGCCTCTCCCAGCTCTGACATCCCCTGTTCTAAGTTTCCTCCCAGCCCTGACATTCCCTGTTCTAAGTACCCTCCAACTCTGACATTTACTGTTCTAAGGCCCCTCCCAGCTCTGGCATTCCCTCTTCTGAGTTTCTTCCCAGCTCCGACATCCCCTGTTCTAAGGCCCCCCCCCACCTCTGACATCCCCTGTTCTAAGGCCCCTCCCAGCTCTGACATCCCCTGTTCTAAGGTCCATTTCCCCCACCCTGACATTCTGTTACTTTACGGCTCACTGATTGTGGCCAGTACATCTGTCGTTCTCATGAAAAGACGCAGAGATCTGAAAAGGGAGGCTTGAAAGAGGAGGTTTCTTGGCTGGCATCCGTCTGTTCCTTCTTTTTCTCCACTGTGCAATCACCAGGTGGGGGCTCACTGCCCTGCCCTCTCCCTCTCTCTTCTGCTCGGGAGCAAGCATGTTCCTTTCCAGGTGTGGGTCCAGATGGGTTCAGGGCCCCTCTGGCCCTCAGCTGGCATCCTCAGGAGCTGGGTAATCGATCTTGAGCTCCCTGCAGACCTGGAGATGGGAAAGGCACATCCGCCGGTGGGTCCGGCACGCAGCGACTCAACTCAACTGCCCTCTGTTTCATCATCCAGGCGGTAAATCTTCCCCCTCTGCCCCTCGAAAGCGCCTGCGAGGCCTGCAAGTGATTACCCCTTCTTGTGTTGGGATGCTCATGAGACATTTTTCTTACATGGGTAATGATAAAATGAGAGTCCATCAGAAGTCTTTTATGGCCTGGCCCAGCTCCCAACCCCCCAAAGAGCCTGGATCCAGACTGGCAGTCCTTGGACCCTGGGCTGCCTTTAACCCCTTCCTGACTTGTCCACCCCAGCCTCCCAGTATGGGGGAGTGGAGCCAGGTTCCAATTTCAGCTGTTCTATTTGTGACAACCTTTATAACCTCAGCAAGGGACAGATGAGAAGGAATAAGCATTAATATGGCACCTACTGTGTGCCAGGCACTGTGCTACTTTACAAATATTATCTCTTTTGATTCATTTGATTTAGAGCTGGAAGTGGCCTATGTTATAGACCAGCCCCTCATTTTAAAGTCAAGGCTGGGGTTCAAGGATATGAAAATCAATATTTATCAAAAAAAATACAATTTAATTTAAAAACAGTAAAGTGAAGGAAACAGAGACCCGGGGGAAGGGACTTAATTAAAATCCCATGGGCAGTAATAAAATAAGTGCTGCCAGTTCTCTGGCACCTTCAGGTTTGCCTGGGATCGTTGATTTAAAGCGGGACAGGAACCAAGGGCTTCTAATCCTTCCCCCTTTTAGAGGTGAGGTCATGGTTAGGTGACTTGCCCAGGGTCACCTAGCTAGTGTTGGAGGCATTGCCCCTCTGTTAACTCAGGTGGTGGTCGGTAGAATTTGAACCCTGGCCCTCAGACTGCAATTTTAGCCCTCTTTCTGCTAGGCCTGGCTCTTTCTAGGAAGGGCTCTGAGGGTTAGGGTTAGGTGCTAAGAAGGTATAAGGGGCCAGGAGGGATGAAGCCTGGGCCAGGCCGACAGAATTCCTGCAGAGGCACTAGGGAGCGAGGCTGTGGGGCCTTCACCCACAGGGTGCCCGAGGTCAGCCCCTCTGTTTGCCTTCTTGGATCCACAGGGCAGCTCCAAGCCCATCTCCTCCAGGAAGCCCTCCCAGATTTCCCCAGGCCTTCACTGCCTGTTCTGTCTGGCTTCCCACAGGACCTTGCCTTTAATGGATCTACCAGATAGTACTGTGTCTCCTAACTGTAAGCTCCCCAAGGGCAGGGGCTGCATCTTCTTATCTCAGCTTCCTACAGCCCCCACCACTCCATAGAACACCCAGGGTTCAGACTCTCCCCATGTGACTTTAGGCAATTCTCTCTCTCCCCTGAGCCTCAGTGTCCATATCCTTTGAGTGACAGGATTGGGCTGGACGGCCTCCCCGCTCTAGGAAGGGGGAAAGACTGGCTTCTGAGGGATTCCTCTAGCCCCAGCTACATGAGTCTTTCAGAACTGGGCTGACCGTTTTGTGAAGAGATCTCAAAGCACTTTCAGTCCTAAGGTGCTGGAAGACTGTGGGCTTATTGGCTGGGCTGGGCCTTCTAACTAAGGGGACTGGGGGGGGGCAGCAGAGAAATAAGTGAGAAGGAAGGTTATAAAAGCCCTTGATGAAATGTCAAATGGTCTGTACGGTACGTGGCACACAGTAGGTGCTCAATAAATACTTCATTCATTTCTGTTACTCTTTGGATGTGGTACAAACCTTGAATGTCACTGGGTGTAGGGATCAGCCACCCTGTTCTGTAGCTCCATGGGTAGGTCTTAGAGGTCTGCCTGACCGCCATGGGGTAAGTGACTTGCCTAGGGTCACCCAGTCCATTTGTATCAGAGGAGGGACCCGGGCCCAGATTGTCTTCAGTTCTAGGCCTGCTCTCCGACCATTATGTGAGATGTCCTAAGGAGAGGCAGATCCTACCCAACGAGAAGCCAAGACTTAATGGCCATTGGAGAATAATCCCTCTCCGCAGCTGACTGTGTCCCCTGGGCTCACTCAGTTCCAGTCATCTCTGGAGCCAGGGCCTTCGATTTCCTGAGTCCTTTACAAGGGTAATGGCGGCTTCCCTCCCTCTGTTACCCACACGTTAACCTAGTTTCCAGCCCATGATATTTGAGGCTCTGCTGTGTACAGTCTTGATCATGGATCCAGAGTATCAGATGTGGGAAGTCCTTTAGAACAGGGAATGTTAGGGCTGGGAGGGCCTTAGAACAGGTGATGTCAGAGCTGGGAGGGATCTTAGAACAGGGAATGTCAGGTCTGAGAGGGTCTCTAAAGACTACCCAGCTCATCCACATTGCTTAAAGAAGACCCCTGAAACCCAGAGAAGGTCAGGGACTCCGAAGAGAGACTTGAACCCAGGCATCCTTACTGTAAGCCTGGTGCTTTTCCTATGGACTAAAGCACGTGTCAGCAAATCTGTTTTCCCAGGAGAAAATGGGCCGCTGAGGGGTGAGAGGGTCTGTCCATGGTCAGTGATGCCTATGATGGCCCTAAGGACCCTGGCTCAGGCCCCAGCCTCTTCCTGGTACTCACCCCATCTGCGAGGAAGTGGAAAGCATTGGAAAGAGAGCACAGGTGTCTCAGGACATCTGCGCTGTGGGACATTGGCAGAGATCCTTCCTTTCTTTAGGCCGTAGCTTCCTCCTATATAAAAAGGAAGGGGATAGAATAGGTGATGGCAGAACATCCTGCCTAAACCTGTGTGATATGTGCCCCTCCCCTTGCCTTCCTGGGCCTCAATTTTCCCCATCTGTAAAACACGGGGGTTGGACCAGGAGGCCATTGGGGACTCTTCCAGTTCAGGATCTGGGATCCCCTTCCTTCTCCGCTCTAGTGGCTGACCTCCTCTCAAGATTTCTTTTGGTTCCCCAAGGAACATCATGGATCTTCTGTGTGCAGCCAAAGGGACTTTGGGGGCCAAGGCCTGGGCTCACCAGAGTCAAGTTGGGAAAGCATTCTGAAACAGGAACATTTCCCCTCAATGCCTCACCCCCCCCAATCCCTATCCCCCACAAACCATGGATACTAGAACCTTCCAGAAACCCCTTCTTCCAGGGCTTAATTTCCTCTCTGAGGCCACCGACCACTCAGATCAAACACACCATTAGACAGTGGATTGCTGCTGTATGACTGTGATGAGGCCAAATGAGGTAACTCCTTGCTGTTCTCGTGGCCCCAGGCCTGTGGGGCCAAGGCTCGATCAGGCCCCTGAGAAGGGATGACCTGGGTGCCCAGGAAACAGCTGCTGCTGGGGGCAGATCGGTAGGGGCCAGGGGGCTCTGGAGCTCAGGCAATTTCCACCCAGAGCCTGGGAGAAGGAAGGTAAATAAGGTTTTTACTAAGGAGCTGAAGCCCTGGTCCTGGATTTGCCTTGGTGTTCTGGCTGCCCCCAGACGCCTGAAACAATCTAGTTTTCCTAAACTTTTCTTGATTTTTGTAAACAGTTGTTGATATCCTGGAGATTGCCTGAGGTTATCACTCCAGTGGTGGTGGAAAAAGAGAGCTGGATGGATGGAGGCATCTTTGGATGTAGGGAGCAAAGCTTGGCTCTGCCTCTCAGACCTGCCCTGCCAAGTATTGGCACTGGGACGCTGGGCAAGACTCTGAGGCTCTCTGGGTCTCAGTTTCCTTGTGGAATGAGGGGATCGGATTAGATTAGCTTTAAAGGTCTTTCTAGTAGTCTGTATTCTAAGCCACCCCCCCAGCTCTGATATTCCCTGTTCTCAGGACCCTCCCAGTTCTGACATCCCCTGTTCTCAGGCCCCTCCCAGCTCTGATATTCCCTGTTCTAAGGACCCTCCCAGCTCTGACATTCCCTGTTCTAAGGCCCCTCCCAGCCCTGACATCCCCTGTTCTAAGGCCCTTCCCAGCACTGACATTCCCTGTTCTACTCCCCTTCCCAGTTCTTATATTCTAAGGTGTGATGGCCTTTCTAGCTACATACAGATCTCCGCTTCCTGCATAAGGGTGTAACCAAGAAATGCTCATGCAAACCAGGAGAAACATGTCTCTGCCATTGTCATTAGCACAGTGGACATGGAAGTGACAGATGTGGTCATGATGTGATCAGAATTTACTTAGGGCACATGGATTTGGCGGTCATTGGAAGGATGCATTGGAACAGGGAGACACCTAAGGCAGGAAGACCAACCCAGAGGCTGTTTGAGCAGTCCAAGGGAGGGTGGCCATGTGGAGGAAGAGAGGGGAATGAATGGGGGAGGTCTGGTAGGTGTTGAATTGACAGGACTTGGAAGCTGATTAGATGTGTGGGGTGAGGGAAAGCGAAGGCTTGAGGATAAGGTTGGGAGGCTGGCTCTTCTGAGGATAAGGTTGGGAGGCTGGCTCTCTGGAAGGGTGGTAGTGCCCTAGACCACGCCCACAGGAGCACGCTGAGGGAGAAGGACAATGAGCTTATGGGACACCCATTTGGAGATATCTAAGAGGTGGATGGGGGAGCTAGCCTGGAGCTCAGGAGAAAGGTTAGGGCTGGATGTGTAGGTCTGGTGGAACCCATGAGAGGGGATGGGACCACCCAGTATAGAGCGTAGAGTTAAGAGAAGTCAGAGACTGGAGTGGGAGGCTTTGCTGTGTGAGCCAAAATGGCGGTTGGAGGGGCTGGGATAACAATCACAGGAACACAGAGGCTGACCTTGGCCAAGGTCACCTAGCTAGTGAATGTCTAAGGAGAGATTAAGAAAATGGGATCTTCCTAACTCCAGTCCTGAGAGAGAGAGACAGAGAGGGAGGGAGAGAGACAAAGAGGGAAACAGGAAAAAGACAAAGGAGAGTGAGAGATAGAGACACGTGAAGAGAGGGAGTGACAGAGAGACAGGAGACACAGACAGAGGAGAGAGATAGGGGAGAGACAGAGGACAGTGAGGGACAGACAGAGTCAGAAGGAGAGATCCTGACAGCCGCTGATTAGCCGGGTGTCCCTGGGGAATGACTTTAGCCCTCTGGGCCTGGGTCTCTGTCTCTCTGTGGGGCCCCTCATGCCCCAAGTCAGGGTTCCTCGGATCTCCTCCCAGACCTGCAGGTCCCGCGCAGGCCCCAGGCAGGCCCGACTTTTCTGGGAGAGCCGCCGTGTGGTCCTCGGGCTCCAGGAGACGGCTCCAGCTAGAATGGATAAGAACAGGAGATGTGCTGTGGGCCTTCAACACCTCCATCAGAGCGGCAGCCGGCCCTAATTGTCTCCACATTGAGGACTGCTGGGAAGGTAGCCATGGCAACCAGTAGGCAAGCTGGGCCTGTGGCTCCCAAGCTCCTGATAAGAACAGCAGATGCCCCAGGCCTTCAGGAGCAGCCTGGCCTGGTCAGGAGGAGGTTTGTCCCATGGGCCTCACCCACCTCCCAGGAACTCAGACAAAGTGTCCCCATGCTGGGACTCCCCAAGGAGCAGGGACTGTGGGCAGTGGCCAGGCAGGGATCCTGGGGCTTAAAACCTTAAAATCCCATCTTGGTAATAACAATAAATGACTTTTGGCTGGATCTCTGATTTCATCATCAATTCAGGGACCACCCATTGAGGTCTCCCTCCCCAATGCAGATCAGCACCTGTTCCACCAAAAGCCAGCCCAGGGTCCCACCCCCACAGAGTGTCAGAGGCAGGATTTAAACCCAGGTCTTCTGAGACCGCTTGTCTCTTCATCAGTCCACGTCTGCCTTTTCTAGTAACCACCCCAGCTGGCCTTTATTTAGCTATTAGACCCCTCGGAACACTCTGTCTGTTCTCTCGTTGTAGCCTCACAACTTGGTGAGGAGGAGACAAAATCAGAAACTTTGGGAGAGCTGAGGAGCAGCGGGGACTCTCCACCGAGCCATGCCTGGGGATTGGGTCTGGGCAGAAAGGCCAGGGTCAGAGCTGGGATTGGAGCACAGCCGCCTGAGCCGGGGGCTGGAACCGGTTTTGAAATGTTTTGATCATGTATTTCACAGTAATGGGTTTCCTTGGGAATCCTATTAATTTTATTTTTTGTGCTTAAAAACATGATTCTGCAAGGAAGTCCACAGGTTTAACCAGGCCAGGAAAGATGGAAGAACCCTTGGTTTGGAGGGATCTTAGAACATAGAAGGATAGAACAGAAAGGGATGATAGAACATCAGATGTCAGAGCTGGGAGGGGCCTTAGAATATGAGGCTTCGAGAGGGGGACAAGCATTATTAAGCACCTACTATGTGCTGGTGCTTTCCTCCCATATAATTTGATCCTCACTGTGCTGCTGGGAGGTGGGTGCTCTCATTACCCCATTTTTACTACTGAGGCAGACAGATGAAGTGACTGGATCAGGGTCACACAGCTGAGGCGTGTCTGAGGCTGGATTTGAACTCAGGCCTGGCACCATCCACTTGCTGTCTTACTGCCACTCCCCATAGTGGCTGGTAGCTGAGCAGCTCCCCAGACATAGGGTCCTCTCTTCTGGCTCTGTGCACAGGCTGCCCACGGTGGGGGGAGCAGTGTGGAGGTGCTCCCCTCAGAAGCCCCAGCTCCCCTCAGGCTCAGCCTCCTTGCCAGGCCTTTCCTGACCCTTCCCCTGTTCTCTCCCCCGACCCCCCTTTTGAACAGCTCATTCACTTTCCTTTGTGCATCTTGTTTTCCTCCCGGCTGGTTAATTACTGTCAACCCTATTAAGCATCTCCAGCCTCAGTTTCCTCGCTTGTAAAATGAGGGGTTGGGCTTGTTAGGTCTCCCTCTGGCTTCGAGTAGCGGTGGCAGTGTTTGAACCCGGTTCCTTGATCGGGCCTTTTTTCTGCAGTAGCCCCTGCTCTGGGATGACCCCAGCAGCCCCTTCCAATCCAAGCTGGAGACTACATCTGCCGGGGTTCTGTCCACTTTCTGGCACTGCCATGAAGCTCCAGCCTGTACAACTGCCTCCCGGAGTGCCTGCCCTCAAGGGCAGGAGCTGTCTTATGCCTTTCTTTGTATTCCTTGGCACATTCTAGATGCTTAATAAATGCTTATCGGCTGACTGACTCAAAGTAGCAGGAGATAGACATAATCCCTGAATAAAGGACAACATTCTAGAGGCAGAGTCAGTCTCTTTGTGCCTCAGTTTCCCCATATGCAAGATGGGGAACTTAGACCGAGCTTATACTCAGTTGCCCTGAGGACCCTGACCCTCTGAATCTATGAGTCTGCGTTTGCCCCGTGCCTGTCTTACAGTAGTCAGTCATTCACATCTGAATATCTGTTGGATATGTTACAGTGAGAGTTCCTGTCCATGGATGAGGAGGGCTAAATCGCTGTGACAGGCGTCCTCAGGAAGGATTAAGCGGGGAGAGGTTGTGAAGGGAGCCTGGACAAGGTCTAGCAGGGGATTGGTCACATGGGGCAAGGGACGCTAACAAGATCGTAAGCTTGGGTGACTAGAGGGACAGTGGTGTCCTGGACCCTGTACGGTAATGGGAAGGTGCAGAAGAGGGTGCTTAAGGACAAAAATAATGACTTTCATCTTCTGCATGGTGGGCCCTGGAGGTGCCTACGAGATGTCCGTTTGACAGCTGATATAGTCACCGGGACACTGGACTTGGTGTCAGAAGATCTGGGTTCCAGTCCTCCCTGAGACATTTCTTAGCCAGAGCACCCTGGGCAGGTGACTTCAGCTTTCTGGGACTCAGTTTCCTCACCTGTAAAATGCAGAGGTTGGTCTCAGTGTTCTGTAAGGCATTGGTGATGCAGGAGAGAGATGAGCTACAGACCTGGTTCCTCCTCCCCCTGACTGTCACCTCGTGCAGGAAGCCTTTCCCATCTCCCTCAATGCTAATACCTGCCTTCCGCGGGATACCTCCTCTTTAGCCAGTCTGTATCCTGTTTGTCCATAGTTGTTGTCTCCCCTGTTAAACTGGAAGGTCCTGGAGGACAGCCACTGCTCTGATCTTTCTTTGTGTCTCTAGCACTTAACGCAGTGCCAGCATATAGTAGGTGCTTTGTAAGTAGGTGCTTAGTAAATGTCTGTTGACTTGTCAGCTCTGACTCTATGCTAGCCAATCATGCACATAGTAGGTGCTTAATAAATGTCTGTTGACTTGTCAACTCTGACTCTACACTAGCCATCATGCCCCCTGAAACTTGACTTGTCACATGGGACCCTGGCAGTTCCCAGCACTGAGGGTCTGCCCTGTCCTTTGTATTCAGGGAGGATTTCTCTCTTTCCTCTGGGCCAAAGGCCCTTCCTGCTTGAAACCGTTCCCTGTATTTAAGAAAAACACAATTAGCCGAGATCCAATCCAATAAGTGCAAAATGTCCTCATGTGTCAGTCTCGGAGAGCTGCGTGCGGGGCCGGCCTCCATCTGTTCTGAATCTACAGCTCGCGTAAGTTATCGTAATGGAATATATACTCTGCATCTCCTAATTATGTTAACGTTTACAGAATTGAAATAAAATGAGTTTACACAGTGGACTCAATCCCGAAGTTAGGCTCGGCCACACAAACATACGAGGCCTTGAGCGGAGCACGTGTGGATATGAATGGGGCTTGTGAGGACATTTATGGAGGTAGCCTGGGTTGGGGGAGATAGGGCTTTCTGGCGGGGCCTCAGAGGAACAAGGCTTGGAGGGACCTTAGAGGTCACGGAGAGATGGGTCTAAATTTGGTCTTGGCCCCTAATCCCAAGGAGCCTCAGTTGCTCTGTCTGTAAAATGGGGGTGAATTGCACTTCCTGCCTTGAATGGCTGTTGGGAAGGAGGGGCTTTAGCTGTAGAAATGGGCCTTACTATGAGCAGGTGGCCCGGGGCTCCATCAGAGGGAAGGGCCCTGGGCTTGGAGGGTGACCTGAAGTTGGATCCTCGATGCCAGTGGTGCGAATGTGGCAAGTGATGCCGTGGCAGAGCATCAGTGACTCAGTGAAGAGGTGTTTATCGTCCCGGAGGGCTCGGAGATATACAAAGACAAAAATGAATTGGTCCTTGCCCTGAAGGGGCTTACATTTTAACTGGGGGAGCTTACGTTTCCGTATAACCCAGTGGTACAGTGAGTAGAGCTCTGGGCCTGAAGGTGGAAGCCCTAGCCTCAGACATCTGCTGTCAGTGGAATCTTGGGCAAGTTGCTTCCCCTCTGCCTCAGTTATTTCATCCGTAAAACGGATATTATAATAATAATAGTGCCTACTTTCTATAGTCGTGATAAGGATCAAATGACATAATATTCGTAAAGTGCTTAACAGTGCTTGGCACATAGAAATGCTATATAAATATTAGGTATCTACAGAATAAATATTTATATAATAAATATTAGAAATGTACAGAATATATAAATATTAGATATATACAGAATAAATATTTTAGGAGTACTTTGGGGAGGTGGCACTAGCAGCTGGGAGCAATCCAGGAAGGCTTCCTGTAGGAGATGAGTTGAGTTTTGAAGGATGGTAGGAATTCTGAGAGGTTGAGGGAAGGTGAGAGTGCATCCTGGGCATGTATAAAGTAGATGGGAGATGGAGGACCGTATATGAGGAAGGATAAGAAGGCCAATTAGGCCAAACTGTCAGTTTCCAGAAGGCGGGCAATGTGTATTGGGGCTGAGACCAGGCTGTAAAGGGCTTTAAATGCCCAATGGGGGTAGGGGGTGTATTGGATCCTGGAGGCAATAGGGAGCCGCTGGAGTTTATTGAGTGAGGGAGTGACTTGGTTAGATGTGCTTTAATAAAATCTCTTTGGCAGCTGAATGGCTTGAAGTGAAAGAGACCTGAGGCAGGAAAGCCAGTTAGGAGGCCATTGCACGGGTCAGTGAGACATCATAAGGGTCTGCAGTAGAGCAGGGATGACGTGAGGCCTTGCAGAGGCAGATGTGGGAAGATCTGGCACCTGCCTGGAAGTGTGGGGTGGGATAGAGAGATCTGAGCCATCCAGCTTCTGGATATTACTGGAGTCACCCAGGGAGAACGTGAAGAGAAAAGAGAAGCAGGGCCTGGGACGGAGCCTTGGGGGATACCCACTGCTCATGAGTGTGATAGGAATGATGAGCCGGCAGTGGAGATGGAGGAGGCTCAGGAGAGGCCAGTGTCAGGCAAGACCCAGAGGAGGCGGGGGGAGGGTGGCAACAGCAACTTCTGCTCCCACATGCTGCTGATGATCTCAGAGACCATCTAAGCTAGGCCAACCCCCCCGCCTTTACAGAGGTCAGGATGAGGAGGCCAGGAGAAGGGAAGGGTTTGCTCAAGGTCACACGGCCAAGCCCATTTCAGATCCACATTCTGACACCGACTGCACCTCTTACCGTACCCCCTGCGCTTCTCCTCTCTCAGTTTTCTCATCTGTAGAATGGAAATATTCATCCCTCCCAAGGTTGGGAGTCCCAGTCTTTGGACCAACTCGGCCAGCAAGAAGTGACCCCATGCCTCCCTCCATTCCAGAAAGCGTCTGCTGAGCTGTGCCCCGGCGGCCTTCACATGCTGAGGGGGGCGGGGGGGGGGGGGTCCTTCCTTGTTATTGGTGTCCACCACAGGCATTCTGTGTAGAGAAATCCCGGCTTATTCTAGAGGGATGCTTTAAGGCTGGGGGGAAATTCGTCTCCATTCCTGCTCTGTAAGCTCACAGGTAATAACTTAATTCAAAAACCCCGTTCCAAGAGCGTAATTAATGTCTTTTGTTGCAGTTTCCCAGGGTTTAATAACGTCTTTCTTCCAGATTAATATTGGTTTCTGGAAAGTTATGCAGAGTAGAGTGTTTTTCCCAATTGGCCACAGCAATCCTCTTGGCTTTGCCAGCTGCCTTGGTGCGGAGCTGCTGGGGATGCCAGGCATCGCTCACACTGGCTCATTACGGGGGATGGGGGTGTGCGGTGAGGGGGAGTGGAGCAGGGTGAAGGGAAGGGGAGGGGGAGGCCAGAGAAAACTTCATAGTATGAGCCTGTTGCTGAGATGTTTGCAAAGGCTCCGACGTCTCAGGGTGAAATGTTTACTCGATTGTATTGGAAGGCTGGAGAGTTTAGTCTGGACTGGGGTTGGGGCTGTAATAAGGAAGACCATTGACAGAAAAGCCCTTGTGGACCAAGGAGGAAGATTTCCTTGGGCACTGAGCTCCTGCTTCTGCTCCAAGGAGACGCCCAGGGCCATGGTTGTTGGACATAAGAGCGAGCCGTGGAGGGGGTGGAGTGCCCCGTGAGGAGCCCGGAGCTGCTGCTAGCTGCCTGAATGCCCTGCTTGTCAGCCCCAGGGTGTGGCTGCCTCTTCATTAAGCACTTAATTAAGCATTAAGTTAGTATCAGGGCAAAGGAGGAATAAAGAGAGTTGGCCCACTAGTCAAGCTCTCAAGCATTTATTAAGAACCTACTGTGTGTCCAGTGAAGGTCCCCCACTGCATCCTGGGCCATGTCCAGTCCTGATCTATATCTGGCCACTGCACCCAGATGGCTCCAGAGGAGAAAGTGAGGCTGGTGACTTTGCACAGGCCTCCCTGATGTCACGGTCCTCTTCAGGAAGGATACCGAGGAATTCCTGTCCTCGAGGCCGTATATATCTATCTATCCAACCATATGGGGCCTGGGGAGACCTTTATCCCTGAGGGCATTAATGTCTCCACTGTTAAACAGGGGAATTGGACGCAGCCTGGAGACCACTGGGCTTGGGTTTAGATCCCACCTGTGTGACCCTGGACAAGTCACTTACTTCTGCCTGTTGCCTTCTCTTTAAAATGAAGGGGCTGGACTCAGTAGCCTGTAAGAGCCTCTGCTCGAAGCTCCTTCCCAGCCCCCTTAGCCTGTGTCCTGAGCTCCCTCCCAGCCCCCTTAGCCTGTGTCCTGAGCTCCCTCCCAGCCCCCTTAGCCTGTGTCCTGAGCTCCCTCAGTCCATGTTCTAAGCTCCCTCCCGGCTCTGATAATGTTTTAAGGTTTCTTCCAAGTCTGACAATGTGTGTTTTCAGGTTAGTCTCAGTACTGATGTTCTCTGTTCTGGCGACCATCCCAGCTCTGACATTCTGGGCTCTAAGGTCCTTGCCAAGGGTCCTTGGCCAGTTCTCTGCTCTAAGGCCCCTCCCACCTCTCCCCTACCACGTTCCATTCTGTATCTCTATCCCTAGCTCAGATAGCGTCTCTTCTGAAGGCCGTCTTGGCTCGGCATCCTAGAAGCCAGATAGCTTCCTCCTTGCTGGCCGGGTCAGCTATCTGGGGCAGAGCTTCAGGGCAGGCGGGCTTCCCGTGGGGCCTTCCCCACCTGCTTCTTGCTCTCTGCCCGATACAGTAAGTGGGATTGTAAGAAATGCCACCGGCCCACCTCCCAGCAGATCCCTTTCTGATGGAGCCCCACATTACTGCTCCTCCCCAGACTCAGTGCCAGCCACCTCCCCATCAGGCACAGCCTTTAGGCCAAGTCAGCTTGTGTCAGGAGCTTCTGCATTAGAGATGCTGGAGGGGGGACCCCCGTGATGAACATTCAGATAACGAAGTCCAAACAAGCTCTAGATGGGACACTTTGGAAATAGAAGGAAGGCGTTCAAATGGAGGGGGACCAGGAAGGGCATCTTGTAGAAGGGAGGTCTCCAGAGGCCAGGAGATGGCGTTAAGGAGGGAGGGATTTCCAGGCTTGGGGGACAGCTAGGGAACATGCCAGTCAGGAGATGGCGTGACTTGTTTGAGGTACAACAAGAAGCCAGTATCACTGGATCTCAGGTGCTTGGTCAGGGTGAGGAGGGGTTTCATGGGAAGGTGTAAGAAGGCTAGGGATGTAGGGGGAGGGAGAGCTGACGTAGGGCTTTGACTGCCAAACATAATATTCTAGAGGGCCACTGAGGTTTATTGTGAGGAGGGGTGACATGCTTTAGGAAGATCAGTTGGACAGCTGAGAGGAGGATGGACTGGAGTGGGAGGAGGCGGGAGGCAGGGAGAACCACCTACCCACAGGCGTGGGGTGATGAGGACCTGCCCTGGAAGGGTAGGCAGTGCCCCAGGAGAGAAGGCGCCCATCCTGGAGGTGATTGTCAGGCCTTGGCAGGAGATTGGCTCTGGGTGTGAGAAAGAATGGGGAATCAAAGCTGTCTTGGAGACTAGGAAGGAGGCTGGGGCCGGACAGAGAGCCCTGAGAACTATCTGAAGTGAAAGGACATCTGAATCCTCGGGCGCAGAGGTTGTCGCCAGGTTCAGTGCTGTGGACTCTTTGCCATACTCTCTGCCTCTGCACTCTAGAGGGAGAAGAGAAGAGGACCCTGGGAGACTCCTGGGGTTAGCTGGTGTGATGGCATTGAAGAACCTGAGGAGGGGGCCCGACAGCTAGAAGCAGTGCAGCGTCACTAAGCTAGAGAGAGGAAGAGGGTGGGCAGCAGTATCTACAAATGCAAGGGGACAGATTTGTCTTGTTTGGTCTTTTCATTCATGTCCGATTCTTTGTGACCCCATTTTGGGGCAGAGATGCTGGAGTGGTTTGCCATGTTCTTCTCCAGCTGAGGATGAGGAAACTGAGACAAACAGGGTGAAGTGACTTGCCCAGGGTCACACAGCTGGTAAGTGTCTGAGGCTAGATTTAAACTCGGGAAGATGAATCATCCTGACTCCAGGCCCTGCACTCTGTGCACTGCACCATTTATCAAGCCAAATACTGTGCTAAGCACTGATTCTAAAAACAAAAATGAAGCAATTCCTGCCCTCCAGGAGCTTCTATCCTATAGGTAAAAGCAACACAGTTTTAATGTAAGCAGGGAAGCATATTCAAAAAAATATGCAAAGTTAGAGTAGTCTGGCTTCAGGCCAAGAGCAGCTGAAGTAACTGCGTACGGGGGTCTGTGATGAGATGAGACCCTGGGACAGACCCATTGAAAGGCAGCCACGGGCAGTGATGGAGAGACGGAGGGAGACTTCATCAGGGCCTTGGTCTCAGTCTCACAACTTCCTTGGGGAAAAGACCGAGAGACGTTATGGGATGGTACACGTAGCAGGGACTGGTTCAGTGATTGGACCCAAAGGGAGACATCCCTGCTCAGCTTTCCTTCTCATGGTCCTCATCATGTGACTTTGCTCAGGGAGTCTGGGGGGGCCTCGGTCTCCTTAGCTGTCAGAGGAGGGGCTTGGACCCCCCGACCTCCGAGGGCCCTAGTGGCTCCTGACCCAGGGTGATGTCAGAGGCTCCCCATCGTCTGCTCGATGTTGTGTGTGCTCCTTCTGAAAATATCTGAGCAATTTTCATTCCAACCAACACACACCAAATAAAACCAGCATTCCCATTTACATAGTGGAAAAGGAACATGAAACTGGGGCTTTCTCTTATCTGTATCTTGCTTTTTCTTTTTAAGGGGATGTCGAATTCGGTCTGGCTTTCAAAGCTGTCCTGCTTGTCTGTGTTTCTTTGCTGCCGTGTGTTTTTTTTAACTGCTTCCTAACCCTCTTTTCTTCATTTTCTTTTCAGAAGCCATATTATGCAGCAGAGACTCCTTTTTTTCCCTTTTTAAAAATCGTTTTATTACTGTCTTCTGTTTTCATGGCCCATAATTTTCTTCTTTTTCCCTAACCCTTCCTCTCTCCCAGAGAGCCATCCCATAGAACAGAGACTATTTTACAAAAAAGACAAAGAAAAAAAATCAGCAAAACTAATGAATACATTTTAAAAGTCTGAAACTAGACGCGCTATCCCACACTCATGGTCCTGCCCTCTGCAGAGGACGAAGGGTAGGGGTCTTTCACTTCTTGTCATTTTCCATGGTTGCGGTCATTGGGTAGATGGCTTTCTTGACTGTTTACTTCGATGCTCTTCATTCTTCCAGGTAAGTCTTCCCGGCAGAAGGTACTCCTGTCATTGGCCTTCGAGACCCTCGCATGCCACGTGGCCCCCCTCCATCCCTCCATCTTCTCGTTTTTTGGCCTTTCTTTATGTTTTTGTTCCAGCCAGCCCATAGCACATCCTTCCCTTAGTCATGTCTCCTGCCCCACTCTGTTCCAGGGCCTGCTGATGCCCCTGGGTGTTCTGTCCCCTGCCTGAAGTTCTGAGGCTGCTCAGATGCCAACGCCCTAGTCGCAGCTCCCTGCGTCATCATGGGAGAATGCTGGTTTGGAGCCTCTGCAGCCAGGAGCGTCTGGAGGTCTTGGGAAGGCCCACAAGTTTTCCTAGATGCAGTCAGGCCCACCTTCTTCCTCCTCCTCCTCCCCCCCCCTTGTGACTCGTTATCCGTCTACAGTTCCTTCCCAAGGCTTATATCTGCATCAAAAACATTAACAGTAAAATGGAGGTCAGAGGTCATACCTCTAGAACTGAAAGGCGCCATTGAGTCCAGTCTCCTCCTTTTTACAGATAGGGAAACTGAGGCTGAGTGGTAAAGTGTCTTGGGCCCAGGATCACACAGCTAGTAAATGTCGGAGGCAGGTTTACCACACTATCCACCGTGCCTAACAGTGGCCAATGCCATTGGAGGGTACAAGGAGTCAAGGCCGGGGTAATTCCTTTGGGGAGGGAGATCAGTGTGGGCTCTTCTGATCAAGGAAGTGGGTCTTGAAGTCTGATCAGAACGGAAGCTCCCTGAGGGCAGGACTGTTGTATTTGTATCTTTGGCCTTAGAATGGTGCTTTGCATGTAGAAGGTATTTAATAAATGCTTGTTGATTACTCGATCATGCTGAACGTGAACTTAGCCCTTACTCCTGGAGAGCAAAACTTGTTTTTTCCTCTGTGTCCTCAGCGTTTAAGACAGTGCCTGGCACATATTAGGTGCTTAATAAATGCTTGTTGCTTTGTGGACTTGATGTAGCTCACCCCCTCATTTTTCACAGGAGGAGGCTGCTGCTCAGAGGCAGGAGGGCCATACTGGGTTTGGGGACAAAGGATCTTCTTTTAAGTCCTGCCTCCCTGGGTGGCCCTGGACAGATCGCAACCTTTTGGGTCCTGGTTTCCTTGGCTGTCAAATGAGGCCTGGATGCACTCTAGATCTAGGCTCCTGTGGTCCTATCAATGCTTCCTTTTGAATTCAGGGGCTCGGCCTAGGTTAACAGGGGGCAGCCTGGGTCCCGTTGGGTGCTCCCAGGAGATCCTCATCACCCATTCCTGCCCGGGGCCCTGGCGGAGCCTGGGGAGGAGAGCTGGCTCAGTTGGAAGTGTGTGTGAGCGGCCGTACATCATGGAATCCATGTTCGGCTTCCAAGAAGATTTCAGGGGCGGGCTTGGGGGGGCACCCAACTTTTTCTTCTTCCCCTTTAAACTGCCACATGGCCTTATTTACAAAAATAAAAATCGTGTTTGGGTATGTTCACATAATTTATTTGGAAATCCCAGGGGGACAGAATTCTTTTCCAGTGGATGCGTGTGCCATGCCCCTTCTCTGTGACTCATTAAGGCCTTTAACCAGCTCCCCCCCCCCCCACCTCCATTTGCCGGCCCACTTGGGAAGGGGGAAGGAACGGGGCCAGGGACACATCATCCTGCTCCTTGCATGTGTGCTGTGAAGATTGAGAGGCCTCGGTCTGTTTGGGAAGGGAAAAAGGACAAGAAAAACAGTTCTCAGAGGTTCCCCAAGCAGGGCCCCCTCTGACGGCTGGGGGACGGCACCTGGTGGCCAAATGATGAGGGAGATACAGACTGGGTGCTGGGGGGACCCCCCTTATGGGGCTTTTTGGGGGGCTCTGCCCCAGGGGTTCTCAGTGAATCCAGCTGCTGGAATGTCAGAGATATGGAGAGACCATAGAGCATAGAACGTCGGAACTGGGAGGGCCCTTGGAATGGAGAATGTCAAAGCTATTGTGGGAGGTAGGGACCTAAGAACAGGGAATGCAAGAGCTAGGAGGGGCCTTAGAACAGGCAATGTCAGAACCTTAGAAAAGGGAATGTCAGGGCTGGAAGGAGCCTTAGAATAGGGAATGTCAGGGCTAGGAGGGCCCTTAGAACAGGGAATGTCAGGGCTGGGAGGGCCCTTAGAACAGGGAATGTCAGAACCTTAGAACAGGGAATGTCAGGGCTGGGAGGGCCCTTAGAACAGGGAATGTCAGAACCTTAGAACAGGGAATGTCAGGGCTGGGAGGGGCCTTAGAACAGAGAATGTCAGGGCTAAGAGGGCCCTTAGAACAGGGAATGTCAGAACCTTAGAACAGGGAATGTCAGGGCTGGGAGGGCCCTTAGAACAGAGAATGTCAGGGCTGGGAGGGGCCTTAGAACAGAGAATGTCAGGGCTAGGGGGGCCCTTAGAACAGAGAATGTCAGGGCTAGGAGGGCCCTTAGAACAGAGAATGTCAGGGCTAGGAGGGCCCTTAGAACAGGGAATGTCAGGGCTGAGAGAGCCCTTAGAACAGGGGATGTCAGGGCTGGGAAAGACCTCAGACATCACTTTGTGCAGTCCCTTCATGTTAATAAGGAAACTGAGGACCAGGAAGGGAAGTGATGGGTCCAGGCTCACCAGTGAGGCCGTGAGCAGAGCTAGTACTTCTTTCCAAGTCCGCTCCTTCCTGAGCCGTCCTTCCCCCTTGCAGAGCACAAGCGTTGTTCTCCCCATTTTCCACATAAGGAGCCTGAGGCTTGCTGAGGTGATGGCGCTCACCTATCACATACCTTGCATACAGTCTGTCCTGCTGTTCTTGGGGATACTGTGAGTCGATTCAGGAGAGAGGAAGCCGCTCAGTGGAGAGACCCAGAGGAGTTGTGTCACAGGCTCGGAACAGGATTTCATGTCTCTGCCCCTGGGATCTGTGCGTGGCCCTGGGCTGTCTAACGTTTTTAAAATGACGTAGATGAAGACACAGAGGGCAGGCCCGTCCAATGTGCAGATGACACAGAGTAGGGACGGACAGTGATGAGCCTGGATGGCAATCAGGATCCCCAAATATCCCGATGGTTTGGAACAATGGACAAGCCTCCTGAAATGACCCGACATCGGGATAAATTTAGGATCTTTTATTCAACTTCCCAAGTACAGAATGCGGGAGGTAACAGTTCATGTTAAAAAAAAAAAAAAAAAACTTGGAGGGTTCAGCAGACGCCTAGTTGAACAGTGGGAGAAGGAAGCCAAGGAAGGAAGCGCGGTCTCAGTCTGCGGTGCCCGGCGTGGCCAGAGCAAGGACAGGGTGATTCCGTCCACCTGTCCAAGGCCGGCTCAGACTCTCTCTAGAGTGTCCTGGCCAGTTCTGGCCTCCTTCCAGCGCCACCCCACCCCCACCCCCCGCCCCTGCAGAAAGCTTTTCCCCCTCAGCCTTAATCTCGGTGCCTTCGGGGGGCTGCCCCCACCTGATCCTGTCCGTGATTTGTTTGGACAAAATTGTTGCCATGTTGTCTCCCCTTAGACTGGGAGATCATCGAGGGCAGGAACTGTCTCTTGCCTTTATTTGTATCCCTGATGCTTAGCACAGTGCCTGGCGCATAGTAGGTGCTTAATAGCTTTTTATAACTGACTAATCTCCCTCTCAGAAGATAAGCTCCTTGAGGGCAGGCATGGGTTTTATCTAAATGTTTATTGGCTACAATGCTGTTTATTGCTTTTCTTTGTGTCCCTACTAATTAGCACAGTGCCTGGCACATAGTAGGCTCTTAATAAATACTTGTTGACCTGTAGGAGAATCTAAAGCCATACATAAATTCCATACAAAGATCGGCTGAAGGAAAGGGGGTGTTCAACCTGCAGGAGATAATACTCAAGGCCTACCATTGTAGAAGCAAAGTATCATACACTTAGTGCTTAGAGGAACCTCAGAAGCCCTCTGGGCTAATCCCCTCATTTTATATGCCCAGGGGGGTAAGTGACTTGCTCAGGGTCACACAGCTAGTAAGGGCTAACTGCCTTCATTAGAAGAGCTCTCATGCACAGAAGGCGCTGGACTGATTTTCAGCTTGGCCCCAGGACCAAACTAGCGGTGAGAGGTGCATGTTTCAGAGAGAGCGATTTCAGCTTCATTTAAGGAAAAGCGTCCTTGGACATCACCCTTAGACATATCCCAAAGTGCCCAGGGATATGGTCGTGGGGATTCTTTCTCTAATATAGGTTGGCCTTGTCACCTTTGAAGTTCGTTCTGACGATGAGGTTCTGTCCCTGTGCCCAGTACGTGTTTAATAAGGGTCCAGTGGACGGATTTTTGGCTTTTGTAGCCTGGGATTCCGCGGGAAGCAAGGCGCTAGAGAGATCAGATCATTGAACTCACACTCAGGAGCCCTGGAAATCACGCTCATGGGTGTGTTACTTGTCTAAAATGAGTGGGGGGCTAAATTAGATTCAGTTCAATTCAGTGCACAGAGATCAAGGGCTAGCTTTGGGCAGGGCTAATTGTTGGGTCAGGGTGAGACTGGATTCCGTGTCCTCAAAGGTCTGTTCTTGATCCTGTCAATCTGTGGCCCATCAACCACAGAGCCATCCAGACTGGAAGCTGCTGATTTAGAAAGATCCCACTAAGTGCCATGAGAAGACAGCTCCTTCCACTCATGTGGCGAGATGTGGGTCCACGGATGTGCAACGTGGCATATGAAGTCAGGTTTTTATTTTAGTTTAATGATCAGCTTGGCTGAATCTTTTTTTCTTTTCTTTTTAAAATAACTATCATAGATAATGGTTTTGGGAGGAGGAAGGGGAGGACTTTGCCTCTTGCCTCAGTTTCCTCATCTGTAAAAAGGACTATTGTATAAACAGTACATCAATAAAAACCCACTTTTTTAAATAAGGAAAAACACTGCGGATGGCTGCTTTGGGTAAGGATATGTGGGAAGAAGAGATTGGTGGGCCAGAGTGCCTCTGAGATTCTTGGATCATAGGGTGTTTTTTGTGACCCCGAAGATGGATGCCAACTGTTAAGAGAAGAGTCAGCCACCTCTTCAGGCTGGAGTCTGGAGCTCCCTACCTGCTCTGTCTCTGAGCTAGCTGCTCACCTCCCCCCCCATACCCTTCAGCCTTATTCTCTGAGGGTGAGGTGCCCGCCAAGCCTATTATTTATTTTGGGCCCGCCGACACTTTGCCTGCAACATTTCATCAGTCACGGAGAAAGAAAAGATTTATGGACTTTGTAACACAGGAATGATTTCAGTAAAAGCCCAGCCAAAAATAATGTAAAGACATACAGTGCTGGTTTCAAAAAAGTTTGTAATTAGGTGCCCGTGTTTGGGTCCGATTTACAAGGTCAGCTTGGACTCCAATTAGCAATCACAGGGTTCTCTTAAGCCCAGCACACATCCTTCTAGAATTATGTAGATTTTCCAATTACTGTGTTATGTTGAAATTCCAGCTAGAGACTCATAAAGTGGGCCATAGTTTATAAATGCAGTATATTCTTAACTGCCTAGCCCTGGGGTGTACCGGCAAGGCTCCTCTGGGGGGACAGAGATGTCTAGGATCACAGACAGAGCGGGCAGCTGGGCATGGATCAGCCTGAAGGGACAGATGCGGAGCCTCCAGCCTGGCCAGTTTGGTTGGACCAAAGGGAAGGAGTGATGTGTAATGAGCCTGGAAAGGTAGCATGAGGCCAGGCTGTGAGGAGGAGCTCTAAATGCCAGAGTATTTAATATTTGGTCCCAGAGATAACAAGGAACTGCCGAAGTTTATTGATTAGGGGAGAGACGCGGTCAGACCTACAATTTAAGAAAATTACTTTGCAGCTGAGTGGGGATAGATTGAAGTGGGAAGAGGGTGATAAGGCTGCCATTGCAATCAGCAGTCTGGGTTCGAGGTGGTGAGGGCTTAACCAGGGTGATGGGACATTGAGTTATTTGGTTCCACGGACCCTTGGAATCATACATAGAGCCACGGAAGCTTGGAAGCATCCAGGCAGAAGCTTAGACTCATAGACTTTTCCAGTCTTAGAATCTTAGATCTGGAAAATATTAGAACCATAGAATTCCAAAATCTTGGGATTCCCTAAACCTTAGAATTACAGCATTACAAAAGCTTAGTTACACAATCATAAAATATAATCAGAACCTAAAAACCATAAAAGTGTAAAAAAAATCTTAGAATTTATGAGCCCAATGCCATAGAATTGTGACTTCTTAGAATCATAAAGGGCAGCTAGGTGGGGGAAGGTCCAGTAGAGGGAGAACACTGGACCTGGAATCAGGAAGAAACTGAGTTCAGATCCACCCTCAGATACTTACTAGGTTGTATGCCTGCCTCAGTTTCTTCATCTGTAAAAGGGGGTACTAACGGCACTTAGCTCCCAGGGTTGTGAAAATCGAATGAGGTAACATTTTTAAAGTGTATGGTGTAGGTGCTCACTATTATAATTATTCATAAAGGCTGGCTCCAGCCTATCTTTCTAGACCAATTATATGTCAGTCCCCTTCACATAGTCTGTATTCCAGGACCAGACTGGACATGGTTCCCACCTCTTTACCTTTGCACAGGCTGTGCCCCCATGACTGGAAGTCTCTCTATCTCTTTTCCTTTTGGATCCTCTTCTTCTCTTCCGGGTCCAGCTGGAGCCCTTCCATCTCCTGTAAGAGATGGTTCCCTCTGTTGCTAGTTTGCCCCAGATCACAGGCTATCGACCTCTCTGTAAACATGCTGGATCTCCCAAAGCAGATGGCAAATGCCTTCAGGATGATATCTTCTCTCACGTTTGGATTTGCATCCCCAGGGCTTGGGAGCGGCCTGGCACATAGTAGGCATTTATTAATGTTTCCTTATTGTATCTCCTAATTGCAGAATTAAAAACTATAGGAACGTCAGAATTACAGGCAAAGGATCATAGCTTACATTCTTCTAGGATGTTTAGGTTTACAAACCTCTTTACTCTGTCACAGCAACTACTGGGGGTCGAAACTATGATAAGGTTAGATAACTTAGATAAATTATTCTCTCTCTCTCTTTTTATTGATGAGGCTCAGAAAGTTAGTTAAATGACATGCCCAGGGTCACACAGCTGCCAAGGATCAGAGGCAGATTTTGAACCCCGGTCTAACTCGTCTTTCTAAATTCGTGTCCTTTACTGTAATCCTATGACATCACATTAGTCACCTAGCTCGTCTTTTGTCTTGGTTCTTACTGAGCCCTTGGTATTAAATGGGTGTTGCCACAGACAAAGTGAAGCCTCAGAAAGACCTTAATTTAGAAAGGCCACAGTTGCCCACTGCCTCCTGGGCCATCATCTTTTCTTTTGTCCCCTGGACTTTGATGACTCTGAAAGAGAGAGTGAAGCTGACAGCTTTGCACAGCTCTGCCTCACTTAAATCCAATTCATGCACGAGTCAAGATGTCACCTGTGATGTCGTCGGTCCTCTGAAAATGAAGGACGAACAACAACAAATGACATCCTGTAATGACAATGGCAGATTATGTAATTTAATATATTAATATAGTCATGTATGGTGTATAATGATGTATAAAACATTTCTATATCCCTTTAAATTTATAAAGCATTTCTTGTATGTGTGTATAGATGCATACATGCATGCACACACATACAGTATACGTAACAAAATTTGATTTTATTTTCACAGCAAGCCTACTATAATCCCCATTTTACAGTTGAGGACGCTGAGACTGAAGGAGGCTAAGTTACTTTCCCAGGGTCAGCTTGCCCAGTTAACCAAGAAGCATTTCCTAAACTCCCGCTCTGCACCGTGGGTGTCCTTTTCTATGGAAGAGACAGCAGGGACAGTGATAAAGATATGCAGCCGAGGTGTGCAGTGCATTGGGCAGCTAGGTGGAGCCATTGGGCATGGAGCGCTCCTCAACACTTCCTAGCTATGTGACACTTCACCCTGTTTGCCTCAGTTTCCTCATCTGTAAAACGAGCTGGAGAAGGAAATGGCAAGTCAGAGAGGACTGAAAAATGGCTAAACAAAATTAAGTGAATGAAGACAAACATACACAGGACGCACAGGATAGTTGGGAAGGGAGGGCCCAAGTGGTTAAAGAATCATGAAAAGCCTCTTGTAGAACCTAGGCTGCATCTTAAAGGAAGCAAGGGACTCTGTGTGGGGGAGGGGAGGAGGGAGGGCATTCCAGGCATAGGGAATGCCCAGTTCAAAGGCCTGGAGATGGGAGGTGGAGTATTGTGAGGAGGACATATGTGAGGTGGAGCAAGGTCCATCGAGGCCAGCAAGACACATCAGGGCCAAGTTCTGTCTGGCTTTAAAACTTTTTTAAAATTATATTTGATTCTATAGGAAATAGGCAGCCCTGGAGTTGGTTGAATGAAGGATGGTGGCAGTGGGGATGGAGGTGTAGAGGGCAACTTAGTCATGGGGGCAGAGTGGAGAGACTCCAGGCAGGGAGACGGCTTCGTTCAGAGCCTGGGGGGAGGGAGGATGGGTACTGTGTCAGCTGAGAGAAGGAGTCAGACAGGATTTGGGGACTGATTGGATTTATGGGGCGTGAGGGAGGGGGGGGGGCGGGGAGCCTAAGATGGCACCAGGGTTCCAAGGCTGGGAGACTGGAAAGATGCCGGTGCCTTCCATAGAAATGGGGGCATATGGGAGAGAAGAGGATTTGTGGGGAAGAGAATGGTTCGGTTTGGGACGCGTGGGGACTCAGAGTCCCTGGGTCACACAGCCTGGGAGTGCCCGGATTAGATTCAGGCCTGGGCTTCCTGACGTTGTCATCTCCTCCTCCTCCTCCCCGTCATCATGATCATAGCTGACATTGCTCCAGCTTTGTCTTTCTGCTCAGCCACATGGACTTGCTGCAGTCTAGGATCATAGAATTGCATCATCTTAACGTCTTGGGCTCATGGGCTTGCGGTCTGTGCCTTGGGGAAGGGGCCTCGGAGAGCATCTGATCTACCCTCCTCCCTCCATGGTGGGCAGGGTGACCCCTGGATTAGTCCCAAACCCCATCGATGGGGGCTGTTGTTTTATTGTTGTTCATTTTCCCCCTTTAGGAAGATTTACTTTGTGTGTAGTTTGGATCTGGCCTCCAAGGTGTCTCTGGGACCGTTATCACAGATTCTGGGAAGAGCCAAAGTCAGGAAGAGAAGCTCATTACCACCCTGAGGCTACGGGGACTCCAGACAGCTTGCCCTAAGGAATCCCATGGAGGATCTATAGAATCCTCAGCTCTTGGAGATGGGAGGGACACCAGGCATCAAGTGAAACCCCATCTAGCTAAGTGTCCCCTCTGGAACATCTCTGATAAATGAGAGGGGTCAAGCAGCCTGGCGGATAGAGCCGCTAGTGGCACCCTGCCCCTGCCCAGTTATCTTGAATACCATTTATAGACATGTAGATGAGAGATATATATCGATTGTTTATCACATTCGTACATATTTATAGACAGAGCATGTGCTTTATATGCAGTTTATACACATGGAAATTATGTACCTTGTATAAGACTTAGAGACACATAGATTAGAGATACATAGATAGGTTGTTTATTACATTCATATGTATTTATAGATAATTTGCTTTGTATATAATTTATAGACATATAGATGATACAGCTTGTATATGATTTTAAGATAGATTAGATCTAGATTATGGATTATGCCTTGCATATATTCATATATATTTATAGACACAGAGTATTTCTTTGTATGCGATTAAAAGACATTTAGATGATATGCTTTGTGTATAGACATGGATGCTACATAATACATACAGACCATATGTTTGTAGACATAAAGGTGATATGCCTTGCGTATAATTTGTGGATATGCAGATTATATATTTATAGACATATAGATCATAATAGGCTTTGTATATAATTAACAGACATATAGATTATTAAACACATTTTGTTTATGTTATATTTATATTATGCACATTTTTATTTGTAGGCATAGATTACATATTATATACACCTGTATTTATAGCCATAGAGATGATATGGTTCATACAGACTACAGAGAAAGCTGTGTACCAGGTCCATGTGTACGTGTGGAATGGAAGCTCCTCGAGGGCAGGGTCTGTTCTGGGCTAGTTTGCCATTTCCTTCTCCAGCTCGTTTTTACAGATGAGGAAACTGAGGCAAACAGGGTTAAGTGACTTGCTCAAGGTCACACAGCTAATAAGCATCTGGGGCAGATTTGAACTCAGGAAGACAGTCTTCCTGCCTCCAGGCCTGGCGCTCTGTGCACCATGGCGCCACCTGGCTGCCCAGTTCATAGAGTTATCCCAAAATCCCCTCTGGCTTTATTCTTCTGGGATCTGACTTTCCCTGGAGTCCTATAAACCTGATTTAGCTCCTCTCTGGCCTCGAGATATCTCGTATCTGATCGGATCCAGTGGACATTTATTGAGCACCCAAAGAACGATAGTAACGGTGATAAATAGCTGGTTCATATTGTATTTTAAGGTGTGTATACGTGATCTCCTTTGATCCCAGGTCACACAGCTGGGCAGCTTGCTGTTCCTGACCCAGAGCCCTGTGCTCCGGCCACTACAAGACATTGTGCCCTAGCACTGAGGAGACAGAGATGGAATTGAAACAGGTCCTGTTTCCATTCTATTAGAAGGTAGGGCATGTAAACAGATGTGTGTTTACATGTGAGTGTGACCTGAAGAGGAGAGAGAGGCACCAAGCGCCAGTCAAGCTCAGATGAAGCTTCCTGCTGCAGCCCATACATCCATCTGGCCTCAGTCGCTCCAGCTACTTCTTTCTCTCTCTGGTCCCAGTGGCTGTGCACAGGCTGCCCTCCGGGAAGGAAGCGGTCACCTCATAAACACCAAGGCCATTTCTGGATGCAGCCCTGGGGTATGGCAGGCTCATGATCAGCCCCAAAGTGTCCCCAGCCTGATGGACAGCGCCCAGAAAATGTGGGGGATCTGCTGGGGCAGGCACATGCAAAGTCTCCCAGGGACTTCCCTTGCCCTCATGGAGCTCCCCTTTACCAAGTGGCCAGTGGCTTCCAACGTGCTTTAGGGCCATCATTTCATTTTAGCTTTATGGCCTCCCTATATAGATGAAAAAACTGAGTTCTGGAAAGGTTACATTTCCCCACTTTTCCAAGTTCACATAGCTAGGAAGAATTTAGGATTAGGATTTCAAATCCAGGGCTCTTTTCACCATAGCAGAGTTTCTTCATTTACAAAATTTTCTTATCACCTTTTTCACAGGGTTGGGGTGTGGTCTGCATCTTTGATTTCCTAAATATAAGGCCTTCCAGGGTGAAAACTCTCTCCACCAATACAAAACAGCTCATCTATCACTTATCATAGCTTCGTGAGTCATGGAAAGGTCAGGTGACCTGCCTAGAGTCACTTGATGGCCAGTTGATGCCAGAGTGGGGACTCGAACCCAAGTCTCTGAATCCAGCACTAGCTGTCCATCTGTCCCACCACTACTTTCTTCACTAGGTAACTCAGATATTAAGGTCCGGTCACCCAGTATGTTTAGTTGAAGGAACTGTTGGTCAGGATGTAAGTAACATGAAAGGAGCGTTGGATTTGGACTCAGGAGACCTGGGTTTGAATCCCAGCTGGGCCATTGAAAATATTTACTGCTTGTGTAACCTTGGGCAAGTAACTTAGCGGTAAATTGGGCCTTCGTTTACTGAACAGTACTGTAAAATGTAGGAGTTGGAACGAATGAGAAGATACTTAAAAAGTGCTTAGCATGGTGCCTGGCACACAGTAGGTGCTTAATAAGTGTTTATTCCCTTCCCTGCTTTCTGTGATTTCTAAGGTCCCTTCTAGCTCTCATTCTGTGACCTACAGATATTTGGCCTGGAGAACAGAGCATCGAACATGCCAGCATTGGTACACGTTGTCTTTCCCAGATACTGTTTGAAGGCAGGGATGTTTCATGTTCGTCCAGTATCTAGCAGAGTCCTTGGAATACAGCAGGTGTTTAATAAATGTTTAGTCACTGGTGAACATAGAATCTTGGAATCCTGGCATTGGCCTGATTGGACACTGAGTCCTCAGGCATCAGGGTACGTCTCAGATCAGCAGTAGGGATCAGACAAGCAGCTTCCTCGGTCTCCAGCAAGCTACTGTGAGATACCTTGTGGCTCCCATGACATTTACAAAGGCTTCTCCTCGTCTTCTCCCCATCAGATCCGATAGACGAGGCAAAGATCTGTCTTCCTCGGGAAGCCCATTATCATTTCCAAATGGTGTATTTCAAGTTGTTTCCAGTTTCTTTGCAAATGTCTGATTCCTGAATAAGCCCTTATGTATTCCATGTGTCCCACTGAAGTCAGTCTTGACAGTCCAGAAGAAGGTCCATAAATCACCAGGACCCTTTTCCACAACCATGGGAGCCGGTTGTGTTACTGTCAATCATATACTATTAATGTAAATGGAAATCAGAGCCCCTAATTAGAGCACGGACTGCCCTGAGAGGCTGAGATCAGAGAGAACAAGGCTGTGGCCGGGCTTCCCAGGCTGGCTGCGGGATTCGTTGGAAATGCTGAGTACCCCTCAGAGGGCTGCCCTCGCTCCATTGATCGGGTTTGCTAGGCAGGTCTTGGATCAGAGCCCCAACTAGCCCACAGAATGACAAATAAAGGCTGACTTGGGGGCTTGTTTATGTGTCCCAAAGGGGGGATGAGCAATAAAGGGAGGAAGTGGGTTAACAGCTCACCCTTCACTCCTGAAGACCCCCAAACTGGTCTGACCTTTGCCAAGAGGAACACAGCAGATCCCCATCTGGAGGACGGTCAGATGTTGGCCTGGTAGCTTTGGGGATAGCTACCCCAGATCAGCCTCTGCCAACCTAATTTTCTTTGTCCAAGAGGGAATTAGCAAGGGCTCTTGCAGCTCATGCATTTTGTTTTAAAGTCCTTCCAACTCTAACATCCTGGGATCCAAGGGCCCACCCAGTTTTGACATTCTCTGTTCTAAGGCCCCTCCGAGATCTGATGGTCTGTGTTCTAAGGTCCCTTCCAGTTATGACATTCGATGCTCTAAGGCAGGGGTTGACAGACTTTTTCTGCAAAGGGCCAGAGAGCAAATATTTTAGACTTTTGGGGACAAGTGGCAAAGCTATGGATATTACATAGGGACTTCTGTAACAAGAGAGAAAACAGATTTCCAGGTTTTTTGATGAAATTTAAAATATGTTGGTAATGATAATTGAGGAGAATTTTTGCAGTAAAGGTCTGCTAACGAGAAGAAAGCAGTATGTGGGGGGATGATATTTTTAATGAAGGCTCGTTGTTGGCGTTCTCAGTCATCAGAATCAGTGGTCAGTCTTCATCTGTTAATGTCGATCTGTGATGAGATTTTGGCAGCTGGGTGGGGCAGTGGATAGAGAGCTGGGCCTGGAGTCAGAAAGACCTGAGTACAAATCCAACCTCGAAAACCTAATAGCTGTGGGACCTTGGGCAAGTCACTTCACCTGGTTTGCCTCAGTTTCCTCATCTGTAAAATGAGCCGGAGAAGGGAATGGCAAACCCCTCCAGTATCTTTGCCAAGAAAACCCCAGAAGGGGTCATGGAGAGTCAGACTCAACAACAGCGGTGAGATCATACGTGTTTCATCTTCGACTGTGTCTTTTTACAGCGACAGGTACCGTCAAATACTGATATAAATCCAGGAGCGCGTGGTTTTAATCGAGCCAAAAGGCTGATCATCTTAAGTAAGTTCGTTTTCTCTGGATGCCATTCTTCAGCTGCAGCAATCGAAAACGACCTGATTAATTCACCTTTAGTAAACAGCTTTCCTTGCTTGACAGTCAATGGAATGAACGACTCAGAAGCACCATCCAGCCCCATGGTCCTGCCCCACTAGGCCTCTGGACGAGAAGCCTCCCGACTGCACAGTTCACAAGCGGTCATCCAGTTGGGCTTGAAAATCGACTTCTCTGGGAAGTCCAACCACACGGCGACCGGTGAACATTTATTAAGCTCCTACTGTGTGCCAGGCACTGTGCTAAGCGCATGCTGGGGATACTTCTTAAACAAGGGGCTGAGCTGGTCAGATCGATGCTTAGGACATTTACTCGCAGAGGCCACATTGAGGCTGGAGGCATGTGGGCTGATTGCAGTGGTCTGGGAGGGAGGTGATGAGGGCAGTTAGGTGGTGGAATGGATAGAGCTCTGGACTTGGAGTCAGGAAGACCTGAGTTCAAATCCTGCTTTCAACATTTACTAGCTATGCGAGCCCAGGCAAGTTACCCCGTGCACCTCAGCATCCTCATCTGTAAACGCCATGACCTCTGAGCTCCTTCTCAGCTCTCAATCTGGAAGCGTGTGAACTTGAGTGTTAGTGGGAGGGCCGAGAATGGTCCATAGGGGAGAGATGCAGAGCATCCCAGAGCCTTGGCACTGGGCTGGCTTTTGGGGAGCCTCTCCTCTTCATCTGCCCCATTATTCCTTCTCTGGGGGTATCCCACCCCACTACACTCCATCTTTGTCTCATTGGCACTGAGGATAGACACCCTGGCACAAAGCTGCTGTTTCATATTGTTGACGTGAACCGAATTGTAAGGCTGACTCTGCTCTGGCAGCCCCCAAAGCTGGCTGCTTTTAGGCTGAACTGGCATCTGTGTGTTCTGAAAGAAAGGAGCTGGCTTGAACCCCCAGTGACTGGAGGCATTGTGGAGTAATGGGCAGGCCCTTGGGGTCGGACCGAGGGCCTTGCTCTGAATCAGGAAATTGCTACCGGTGACCCTAAGAAGGGCAGCTGTATTGCTTCTTTTCTAGGGTTCAGGCTGCTGGGCTGGGGCTTCTGAAAGGCCTTTTTCCTGCAGAGCATTGATGGAGAAAGGCAGGTGAGAGTTCTGGGTGTAGAGCAGTGGGAGGAACCTGGGTGACTTTCTCTTTGTGTGTGCACATGCATGTGTGTATATGTGTGCATGTGTCTACATGTGTGTATGTGTGCACATATGCGTGTGCATGAGATCCAGGAAGCTGGACTAAATTATCTCCCAGGTACCATCCGGTTCTCCTGGACTGTGCATCCATGTCCTGGTTCTATGGCTAGAGAGAACAGACATTGCCAGTCGGGGGCAGGCTGGACCTGAACAGAAGAGCGAGTCCCATCCAGAGCCATAGGTCAAAGGGCCTCCAGGGCTCTAGGCTCTTAGCATTGACAGCTAAGGTGCCTGGACCCCCTGAGGTCTCCCGCTCAAGGCTGGTAGCCAGAACCAGGGCAGGGCAGCAGTCCACTAGGCGACTGTGTTCCAAGGCTCCCAGATCTGCGGGATGGCTGAAGTGGGTGCTGTGTCCACCCAGCAGTCACCTTCCCAGCTGTCCACTAGGGGCCAGGTGTGGGTGACAGTGAAAGCCAGCAGGGCACCTTCCCCACTCCTTATCCTGAACTCATTGTGGAGGAGACCTTTAAGCTGGTGCCTGTTTTGTTCTGGTCTCTGCCTCTCTCCTTTCCTTTCCTCCATCCTTCATCTTTCTTTCTCTCTTGCTCTGTCTCCCTCCTTCCCTCCCTCTCTCTCTTTGTCTAGCCCTCCCTCTCTCTGTTTTTCTCTCCCTCCCTTCCCCCCCGTCTCCTCTCCCCCTCTCACCCTCTGTCTCTTCCTCCTTTTCTCTCTCCTCTCCTTTTCTCCATCCTCCATATCTCTCTCTCTCTCTCTCTCACTGCACTTCTCCCTCCCGGCCGTCCGCTGTCTCTCTCTCTCTCTCTCTCTCTCTCTCTCTCTCGCTCTCTCGCTCTCTCTCTCTCTCTCTCTCTCTCCTTCCCTCCCTGTCTCTGTGTCTTTGTCTCTCTGTCTGGCCCTCACTCTCTCCCTCTGTCCCTCCCTTCACCCCCCACTCTGTTTTTCTCTCCCTCTTGCCCTCTGTCTCTTCCTCCTTTTCTCTCTTCTCTTTCTCTCTCCATCTCTCTCTTTCTTTCTTACTCTTTCTCTATTTAATCACTTCCAAACACACCTCTCTCCCACATCTCTCCATCCTCCTCACAAAAATACCACCAGAGACTTCATTAAACACGTTGGTAAATTTAGATTAATTCCCACCTGTACCACACACCCCCACACCCACCCCCTCCACTGGTCTGCTTGGCCCCTGTGGGCACAGCCAGGAACAAAGAGGAGACAGAGGCTGGAAGTCAGGAAGATCTGCCCACCAGTGAGGGCCATCCTAGAGTGGAACAGGCAGCCCAGGAGAGGGTGGCTGTCCCTCGCCCTCGAGGTCTTTGAGTAGAGGCTGGATGCCCACATGCTGAGTTCTCTTCCAGGAAGGGTTCCCTTTGGGGATGGGATGTACCCTGTAGCTGCCAAGGTCTTTCCTCATTCCCCAATCCCGTGACTCGAGGACGCCGGTGATGCTGTCAGTGAAGAAGGGGGCGGTGCACAGTGCGCCTGGCACCTCCTGTTCTCAAAGCCATTCATGCTCTCTGGACATCCCCTCTGCCTCTTCTAGCTGGTCACCAACCTTCTTTTTACTGAGACCATCTCGCATTTTGCTAGGACACGCGCTCAGGCCCAGCCTGCTAGCCTCGCTTCCTCCCTGTTGTGATAATTGGACATTTGCCCCTCTCCAGTCAGCGCTAACCCTCCCGTTCTCCCTGACCCTTCAGATCCCTCCTGGAGGCTCCACCGGTCCCTCTGCCTGATCTTTCAGGCCCCAAGTGCGTCATGCACATGGGCACTTTGAATTCTGTCAGGGGCAGCTCAGGGATTCTTACCATCTCAGAAGTTACTGTGGGCATCAGCTCCTGGTCAGTCTTTATCATCTCCAGCATAAAGTGCAGAGAAAGCAGAAGCAAATTAAGAGTCGAGCTGCACTGCCTTCTCTGTTGTCAGTTACCACCCCCCCACACCAGCCTCAGTTCTCTCATCTGTAAAATGGACTCCATGGCCTCCAAAGTCCTTTCTGCCTTGGAGCCTAGGACTCTTCATTCAGCTGTCATGGTAATCTCCAGGTCTAACCATGGGGAGCCAGTGCAGAATGCTCTCTTTGGCATTCGGAGCCCTTCACCTCCTGGCCCCCTCCCACTTTTCCTGTCTTCTTACGCCCTAACACTCTAATTCGGGGTGGCTGGTCTCCCGGCCATTGCACCAACAAGAGCCTCCATCTCCTGACTGTGGGCATTCTCTTTGGCTGCCCCCCCATGCCTGGTATGTTCCCCCCATCTCAGGCACCCCCAGCCTCCTTCAAGCCTCGGCTATAATCCCACCTTCCACAGGAAGCTTTTCTCCAGCCCCTCCTGTGGGGGAGCTGCCAGAGCTTGGGGGGTACCCGCCATGCTCCTGCTGTTGGGAGCAGGGAGGCTGTGCTGCCGGCCACCCCTGCCTCTAACCACTAGGCTTCCAGACTGCTCAGAGCCCCACCAGCTCCAGCCACACACCCAAGGCTTCTGAGAGAGAGAGGAGTAAGTGGCATTACTGCTTTCTACAGATGGGGAAACCGAGTCTCAGAGAAGGGGAAGGATTTGCTTGTCAGTGTCAGAGCTGAGCCCAGGACCTTCAACCAAGCAGCTGCCCCTAAGACTCTGCACCGACACGTGTGTAAACAGACACACAGACATAGAACAGGCTTGCACATATGTGGAAACACTCTCGTCCACACATGTGCTCGACACATAGTAGGCACTTAAATGTTTGTTGATATGCAGATGCATGTGTGCTTATCTGAATTTACAGACATGCCCAGGTGTGGGAAAGATATGTATGTATTAATATATATATAAAATATAATTATAATATTATTATATATCATAATAACATATTAACATGTGTGTACACACAGACACACACAGAAGGGAACAAGCAATTATTAAACACCTACTAGATTCCAAGCACTCTGCTAAGCGCCTTCCACAACAACCCTTCCAGGTAGGTGCATTTTACAGATGAGGAAACTGAGACAAAGAGAGGGTGAGTAACGTGCCCAGGGTCCCACAGCTAGTAGGTGTCAGAGGATGGATTTGAACTCAGACCCAGCACCCCATCCACTTTGCCAGCTAGCTGAGAAAGACAAGGAAGGGAGCCGAGCTGGCGTCTCTCCCCGTGTCCATCTCTGTGGTACCCCCTCAACCCCTCCCACTCGCCTGCCTCTCCCAGGGGTGTAAAATGCCTTAGCGCATAGTTGAGGAAACCACAGGTCCCCATGGCAGCCACATTCCCCGTTCTGCTCCTGGAGGTTCCCCCTCTCCTTTCATTGATGATTAAAATACTTTAAAGCCGACCACAAAGTTCAGTGTCTTCGCCTTCTTCCCCCAAACCCCTCCCCCACCTTTTTTTAGGGAGGGAAAAATAAAAAAGGGAAGAAAAAACTCAGTGACTTTCAGAGCTTCCTCTGATTTTCCTTAATGATAATTGACACAGACCACAACGAGTTCTTGGAAAAGGCAAACAGACGTCTGGAGGATGAGGAGAGAGAAGGACGTTCCTCCCTCCACCCCTGACCAGGGTCTGGTATGGAAATTTCGCTGACGGTCACCCGGTTGGGCCATGAAAGGCCACACACAAGCACATGGAGAAAGGGCTTGGGGCTTAGCTTGGAGACACTCTCCCCAGTGCCCCTCTGTGTGGGGCCAGTGTGACACAATCATCGGCACCCAGACCCACCCACTCACTTCACAGATGAGGAATTTATGGGTCAGAGAGGTCACAAAATTTGTCCATGGTCACGTAGGAAACAAATCAGAGAATCAGGATTCGAACCCAGGTCCCCAGCCCTTTGGAAAGAGTCAATAGGCATCCATGGTGGTGAGAAGTGTTGCCCCCTCCACCACTAACCCAATGATCTGGTATGGAACTTTGGGGTCTAGCTGCTTTTCCTTCGTACCCTGCTGGTATGGGTTGTATGTCTGTATGTCTCTGTGATCATGCATGCGCATTTTGTGTGGCCCGATACATGCTCGTTCATGGGTTTATGTGTCCGTATTTCTAAGTTTTTTATTTATTTCAGAGTGCGCCTGTGTGCTTGTGTCCATGTATATGTTTCCGTGTGGGTCTTTTTAGGAGATGAGGTTGATCTGTCCTTGATGAAGCGACGCTGGCCCAGAGTGGTCCCTTTCACACAGACCCTCGCGTTAGCAGTAGATCTGGAGACTGGCCAGGAATCAAAGTCAAGCTCCCTGACCTGACCCAGTTTTTGGAAGACCCCCAGCCTTTATTTCTCCTTCTTTGAAAATGGAGCCATTTGCCTTTCTCTCCATTGGAATGAGATGGACTGAAATAAGCATTTATTAAATGCCTGCTGCGTGCCAGGCACTGTGCTAAGCACTTTACAGATGCGATCTTATTTCTACCCTTACCTCTCCCATTCTCCACAATTTTCAAAGACCAGTAATAGTGATTGGGCCAGGCTAGGCAAGCTGTTCATCTGGGCCTTGGTGCCTCAAGAATAGCAAATGGTTTCTCTTGGTATCTCATTTATCTCAGACTTGAATTCGCCATTTTCCATTCTGTCCTCCCTAGCCAAAACTTGTTCTTGGTAGACAAAGGAGTTGAGTATTTCTTCCTTCCCTCCCCGTGCCCGTTCCTTCTTTAACCTTTCTCTTGCCCTCAATAAAAGTTAAAACAAACCCAGCAGCCTCAGCTCCATCTGAGTTTCAGCAGAGCTGGCAGTGTTTTATCTCAGTGACTATTTCCTCTTATCGGACATTTGCGATAATCTCCGTGTGTCTTTAACATCTGAGCTGGTCAGCAAGATCCCTTTAAATAGTTCCCCCTTTCTCTCATTGCTGGAGGCATTTGTGTTCTTTTTTTTTTTTTTTAAGCAATCTTCATTCTTAAGATGGTCGCATCCCTCCTAGTTAGGCCAGCTTCCCAGGTAGATTCTAACTTAGAAGCCGGGATCCTGCTTAGCCTTTCATTTAAACATTTCTTAAAAACAACGTATTGGTGCTGTTTGCTTTAACATCATCTTCACTTCTAAATATGCCCCCTTACCCATCTCACCATCCCTTGTAACAGAAAATACAAAATAATGAGTGATTAGTGAATAATAAAGCATTTATTGGGCTCTTACATGCCAGACCCTGAACCAAGCCCGGGGGATACAGATGGAAGCTAGCAAGCCAGGCCTGTTCCTCAAGGAGCTTAGGTTCTAATGGTGGAAGCCAAGGCATGATGGGGAACTGGGGGTAGGAGGCAGGGGCAGGCGTGGCTCATAAGTGATCCAGAGGCCCGATTCTCAGCAGGATCAGGGGAGAGCTCCCCTGAGAGAGATCCCGGGGACCCTGGTCAGAGTTCAGCTGGCTCTGGTGCAGTGGGTACAAGAAGTTGGCCAGAGTGTGGGGAGCACGGTTTGGCAACAACTTGTGAGTAAAACATACAGGAAAAAAGACAGTTTAGCCAAATTAACCCATGCGTCAATCGAGTCTGATGATCGGTGCCAAGTTCCCCAGCTAGGGTCCCCCCCCCATCTCTGCAAAGAAGGGAGTGGGGAGCATTTCCTCCTCTTGTCCAGAGCCTGCCTTCATTCTGAGGCCTTCCAACTCTGCTCTTGTCAGATCTAAAAGGCCCTCCAGTCTATTGCCATCCTTACTCCCTTCCTTTCTTTACCTATAACTATGAACTCTATGAGGGCAGGGACTGGTTCCCTGAAGAGTTAGGAACCTAGGAGGTGCCTTGATGCATGCAGATTGAATGAAAATGATGTGAACAGGGTGAAACAGAATGCCAAAATTGTATAGAACCCAGGAACAGAGAACCTAGAATGGAGAATGCCAGAAGTGGGAGGGCCTTAGAACATGGAATGGTGGAACAGAGAACACAGAATGTCAGGACATAGATAATCAGAGATGGGAGGACCCTCAGAGATGATTTGGTCTAACCCCCTGACTAATGATGCAATGTTATTATGATTTGTTATCATCACACAAGGTGATAGAGAGAAGCCCCATGCTGACGTCAGCCTAGCGCTGCTTCCTCCCTGAGACACAGCAAAGTCCAAAGTCCAAGGGCCTCCTAACCGTGGCCTTCGCCAGTCACAGTGACCATCCCTGGGCCTCTAGCTCCGAGGCTCACCTTCTCACCTGCCAGGGCTGGACCCCAAAGAATGAAGGAACAAAGGAAGGAAGGGATGACACCATTCTCTCCTGTGATCAACACTCCATCTGAGGCTGAGAAGGCAACATTGCTAATTTGTTAATAGGCTCCAGAGGCCCAGGCTTCTTGTGACGCCTTTGGTTTTTGGCTCAGGCTTCAGCTCCATTTAAAATTTTATACTTTGTGGGTTTCAGTGAGTGTGTTCATGAGCCAACCATGAGGTTCTTCAAGGCAGGGTTTACCACTGTGTCACCTTTGGGTAGGCCGCTCTTTCCTCTTCTGTTCTCAGGCCCCTCCCAGCTCTGATGTTCTCTGTTCTAAGGCTCCTCCCAGCTCTGACATTCTCTGTTCTCAGGCCCCTCCTAGCTCTGACATCCCTGTCCCAAGGCCCCTCCCAGCTCTGACATTCCATGTCCCAAGGCCCTTCCCAGCTCTGACATTCCATGTCCCAAGGCCCTTCCCAGATCTGACATTCCCTGTTCTCAGGCCCCTCCCAGCTCTGACATTCCCTGTTCTAAGGCCCCTCCCAGCTCTGACATCCCTATTCTAAGGCCCCTCCCAGCTCTGACATTCCCTGTTCTCAGGCCTCTCCCAGCTCTGACATCCCTGTTCTAAGGCCCTTCCCAGCTCTGACATTCCATATTCTCAGGCCCCTCCCAGCCCTGACATTCCCTGTTCTCAGGACCCTCCCAGCCCTGACATTCCTGTTCTCAGGCCCCTCCTAGTTCTCACATTCCCTGCTCTCAGGCCCCTCCCAGCCCTGACATTCCATGTTCTAAGGCCCTTCCCAGCTCTGATGTTCTCCAACATTTTGGTTCCCTCATATAACTTGAGTAGAAGACTGTTAATCTCTGTTTACAAGGCAGGGACACACTGCTCTGAAGCTTTCCTTGTTCTCAGACATGCCCAACACTTGTAACCAAACTGGGTCTTCCATGTGGTCCTCCCCTGTGACACTGGCCTCCCTCCGCCTCTTTTCTGATCTCTTGCCTTTGGTGGAGATTGAAACAATCTGGTCCCATCATGTGTTAACCAGAGAAGCCTGATCTTGTGAATGTGCATTCCCATCTTCTAGATTTCCTTCCTTTGGACATGAGGTCCAAAGGGTTTGCTCAGCAAGGTTGAAATCAGGCCTGTGCAGCAAAGATTTACTTCATTCAGTAAGAGCCTCCCTTTCCCCATCTGTCACATGGGATTTTACCAATCGATAACATTTTGCAAAGTATTTTATTCCCAGCTCTGAGCTCGCTAAGGTAACCAGTTATCTCTAAACAGCAAAATCTTTGGCCTTTGCTTCCCCTCCCCGTCACTGACCTATACGGCTTTGGGTGCCTTTGACCTTCCAAGTCTTCCTCTTCCCCCTTGAGCCCGCTCCCTCTTGGTTTTCCTCTCATCTCTCAGGCAGCTCAGTTTTCTTTTTCCTTAAGACTCATGAAACATTTTTTCACAACACCTCTATAAAGACGATCGTGCGAGGTATATTACCGTGCCCACTGTACAGGTGAGGGTCATATTCACAGCATTCGGGCTGGCACCGAACTCAGCCTGGGTGTATGCAGGAAGCCTCACTCCTGTGAAGGTGCTCCCCACGCCTGCCTCTGCCTGATACCAGCATCTGGGGCCCTCAACCCAACCCCTTCTTGGGGGCTTTGTCTCTCAAGTAGTCATTGTCCTCGTCCTTCCCAGGCTTGACTGGCTGTCCTTCCAGGCTCCAGGAACGTTTTCCTCTACTTCATCCATTTATTTGTTCATTCAGATATTCTCTAACCAATCCTGATGACTCGTGACTTCTTGTCTGATGAGCTAAGGCCAAACCCTGTAGGTCTCTATTTTTCTAAGATGACACATAGACAAATATGGTCTTCCTTTTGAAAAAAAACCATCACCTTACTTTTATTACCATCTTTTTTTATGCCATTTTCATTTCAAAGCATCTCTCTTCCCCCTTACCCAGTGAGCCACACCTTGCAACAAAGGAGAGTCATTAGCACATCTGAATACATTCTGAGGTCTCTGCCTGATGAGAGAAGCTGGTTCCACAGTCCTCAGCCAGGCTTGGTCACAACAATCCCACAGATTTCACTTCCCTGTCTTATTTTCTTTTGGTGTATGTGGTTGGAGTCCTCGTGGATACAGTTTTCCTGGTTCTGCTCACCTCCCCCTGTATCCATTCACAAACATTTTCCCAGGCTTCTCTGAATTCTTGGTATTTATCATTTTTCACAGAACAGTCCTACTCTATCACCTTCAGGTTGGGCAGCCCAGGGGTAATAGGTTGTCAGGCTTGGGGTCAGGGAGACTGGAGTCTGGATCCCTCCTTGGACACCAGCTGTGTGATCCTGGGAAAGCCATGTCAGATTTCCTAGGCTCTGCTTTCTCTTCTGTAAGAGGGAGGTAATAGTGGCCTCTATCTCACGGCTTTGTGGCAAGAATCCGATGAGATGACATTTATAAAGTGCTTTGCAAACCTTAAGGTCTATCTAAGTGTTAATTATATGTAAAATTATTAAAATTATATAAACTTATTGTTTATCATGTGCCTGCCTTTCCACAGCCCCTCCAACATTGACTTTTTCTACCTTTTGTCTCCTTTTCCAATTTGCTGGGTACGAAGTAAAAAAACAAACAAACCTCAGCACTCTGGATTTTTATTTCTCTGATGAGTGATTTAGAGCCATCTTTCATACGGTTGTTCAATAATAGAGATTCTTCTCTTGAGAACTGGCTGTTCATATCTCGTGGCCACTCTGGGGAATGATGCTAAGTTCCTTATACATCTGGGATATCCGGCACGAGGCAGCAATATTGGATGTTCTTCTGGAGAACCGTAGCTCAAGATTCCTCCTCTTCTGGGAAACACAGAGAGAAGATCATTCTCTCAGAACCTCCAGGGGAGGCTAACCTCCTCACACACAGACATGATGCAGATTCCCGTCGCATGGGGGGCCGGCGTCGCTCGGCGTGATCCTTGAGGGGCCCGTGTGATCTCAGACCTTTACCTTTCCACAAGTGAGCGATCGTATGTGGTCACGTCAGATCACTAGCCAAGAGCCTTCCCTCCAGTGGAGCTCGATCATCTCCCAGCTGGAGGGTGGTGAAGCAGGGTAGAGGGCTCCCTGGCCTCAAACACACTCTGTCTGATGGTGTCGAGGCTGAATGGGGAGGTCGAGGAGGATGCGGTGAATGTACCTCAGAGATACCTGTGGTCCGATTCTGATTGACTTCCATTGTATTACTGTCAGTTAACAGAGAAGCAGTATGATGCTGTGGGATGATCCCTGGAGACCTGGGTTCCAGTCCTGGGATTCTGCCACTAACTTGCTGGGCATCACAATTTCCCCACCTGTAAAATGGGTTGCTTGAACCAGATGATCTCTAAGGGGCAGATCGCAGAATTTCAGAATTGTAACAGACCTTGGAGGTTGTCACGCTGATTGTCTGTCTCGCTGAGCCACCCCTATGCCAGGTTCCCCTCTACAAAATGGGGAGGAGGAGGAAACAAATGCCTGTGTAAAGCAATTTATAAATACTAACTCACCCTGGAGGCTATCCTATTTTACAGATGAGGAAAGTGAGACACAGGGAGGTTAGGTGACTTGCCTAGAGTCACACAGCTAATAAGCATTCCTGAGGCAAGATTTGAACTCAGATCTTCTGACTCCCAAGTTCAACACTTTAAAGAAACCTGCTTAATCATCTGTACGATTAAGGGCTTAGACAAGAAGACTTCAACAATTCAGGTTCTGTTCTAAGGCCCCTCCTAGCCCTGACATTCTCTGTTCTAAGCTCCCTCCCAGCTCTGACATCCCCTGTTCTCAGGCCCCTTCCAGCTCTGACATCCCCTGTTCTCAGGCCCCTCCCAGCTCTTACATTTCCTATTCTGAGGTCCCTCCCAGCTCTGACATCCCACGTTCTAAGACCCCTCTCACCTCTGTCATTGTCTGTTCTAAGCTTCCTCCCAGCTCTGACATCCCTGTTCTAAGGCCCCTCCCAACTCTGACGTTCTCTGTTCTAAGGTTCCTTCCTGTTCTAACTTGTTCTGAACTTCTCGTCCCTGTTCTTGTGTTCCTTCCAACTCTGATTCCCAGTGGTGCCAGGTGAAAGGCCCAGAGTCCTCCTCTGAGCTGGAGATGTTCCCCCCAAACGTCTCCCGGCCCTAGGAGGCACACTTCTCTCGTATTGCAGGTTGTGCTCGGCACCCCCAGCTCCTCTGACCCCCAGGATCCAGCAGGCCAGACCTTGGCCCGGGCTGGGGCCACTCTTCCCAGGCTGACCGTGGGCTCGGTACAATGGCACGCCTCTCTTTTTTCCTCCATTTAATTTTAGAAGCCAAAGCTAAATGTTTTAATTTTACATTATTCGCGACATAATGCTAATCGGTTCCAGGTGTCCCCTCTGCTCTGAAGGCAGCAATTTTGCATCGAAAGCATCTGAAAAGCCCCCATTTGACTGCGTTTCATTTTCTTCTCAATGGACGACTTCCCAACGTGTTTCTCCTTAAGCGGCTCGCTTAATCATATGGATAGAATTTTTTTCAATTTACATTGCAAGTCCTTTAGTGTGGTGGCCACGGGCTGCTTCTCTCCTCCCTCCCCCCCAGATTAAACTCACATGTGGAGGACTGGATGAGGTGCCTTGCTTTCCAAGCCTTTCCCAGGAGGCGAGGCAGGCCAGCAGCTCCCTTCAGGGTCAGGGGATGGAGGTGACAGCCCCAGGAGCCCCGTCCCTTCAGACTGGACATGGCAGTCAAGGCTGCCTTTTCTACAAGGAAACTTGGGGAAACACGGGGTGTGTGTCTTTAGAATCTTCATCTGGTAAATAGGAAGGCCTTCAGGGATGCCCCGTCCACTCGAATGTTGCTCATCTCACTCCAGCCTCTACATACGGCCATTTCGCTTTCACATGAATACTTCCCGTGATGGGGAGCTCATCACCTCCTGGGGCAGACCATCTCACTTTGGATTGGATATTTGAATATAAGCCCATTATAGGCAGAGACTCTGGATTTTGTATTTGTACCCTCTGTGTGTGCCTAAGCAAGGCCTTTACTTTAATTTAATTCATGCTTTATAAATGCCTTTCAGTCATTCATTGAAACTTAAATGTGCTCTTGTAGCTTCTAGCTGGGCTAGATACCCTCAGATTACTTAGCCTTCAGCTGAGATCATCCTTTCTTGTCTCTTCCGTGTCTTGTGGCCCACTTAGACCATAGGCTTAGAGCTGGAAGAGACCTCAGAGGCATCTCTTCTGACCCATAGCTGAAGGGGAGTCCTCTCTACGACCATTGGCCGTCCAGGCCTTACCTGAAGACATCCATCACCCCCAGGGCAGCCTGCGCCACTTGTGGTCAGCCACTTGTTAGGTGGCACTGGTTTGCTTATCTTGTTTTGTTGCTGTTGAGTCTTTGCAGTTGTGTCTGACTCTCTGTGACCCCATTTGCGTTTTTCTTGGCACAACTACTGGAGTGTTTTGCCGTTTCCTTCTCCAGCTCATTTTACAGATAAGGAAACTGAGGCAGACAAGGCTCAGTGACTTGCTCAGGGTCACACAGCTAGTAAATGTCTGAGGCCAGATTTGAACTCAGGGACATGAGTCTTCCGGACTCCGGGTCCAGCACGGTGCACTGTGGCACCACCTAGCTGCCCCACCTAGTTCCGAGACCTCCTCTCTAGCCTCACCGAGCCCACCTCTCTGTATCTTACCTACAAGGAGAGCCTGGGAGATTTTTCAGCTGCTTTGCTGAAATTGGATAAACTGAGCTTAGCTGAGATGTCAAACCTTCGGCCCTTGGGCCCCAGGAGCCTGGGAAATGAGAGAGCAGAAGCTGGAATAAAATGTAACTGGGAACGTTTAACAAATAGGTAACGATGCAGCTCGTCCTAGGGAATGTTGATTAGTGGTTTTCTAAGTCCGTATGCAGCCGGCAGGGTCGGGTTTGACAGCACTGCTCTGCTGTGTCCCTCTCCTGCCCATTAAACAGCAACTACGTCGAAAAAGGAAATGGCAGGCAGCTGTAAGGCCTTCTACAAAGGGAAGCTATTTTAGCATTTGGCCTCAATGGCCTTGTTGGTGGACGCCTCAGGGCCCTCTACATCCAGACTCGGCCTCCCTGGCCTTGTCACCAGCCCTCAGCCCCTCGTATCCCCCACAAATGCTCTTTCCCAGCCCTGGAACCACCGTCAGATCAGTCCATCAGTCAGTATTAATTAAGCACCTACTGTTTGCCAGGCACCGTTGCTACAAAGAAGGCTAAAGCAGAGTTCTTGCTTTGGAGGAGCTCACAGCCTGTTAGAAGAAACATCATGCAGCCACGTTCAAGCAGGCTGTAGACAAATAAATAAAGAAGAGAGTGCACTAGAAGAAGAGGGCTTGGGGAAGGCCTCTTGTGGGATTTTTAGCTGGAACTTCAAGGAAACCGGGAGGCAGACATGAGGAAGGAGAGCCTTTCAGGCATGGGGCACAGCCAGTGCAAACTCCCAGTCTGGAGATGGAGGGAGAGCAAGGAGCCCTCTTTTTTCCCACGTTTCTTCTACTCCTTCCCTCTCCAAATACCCAATACTGACCATACATTAAGAGAAAAACAAATCCAATCCAGAGAGTGGCTGCAATGCGGGAGCAGCCTGAGAATGGAGTGGGGGGGGGGGGATGGACTGGGAACCTGGAAGGTTTTTACTTTGTTTCCGGTCTTGGCAAATAGTCAATTAACAAATCAGCACACCTTTATTAAACACCTATCCAGGCACAGAACAAGGCACCCAGAATGCAAGTAAGAAATGGCAATGATCCCTGCCCTTGAGGGCCTGGCCAGGAGGGTCAAGCCACCAAACTGTACAGAGCCAAATGCAGTTTCTAATAGAAATTAAAGTTTCTCCTCTGAAGCTCCACCGGGCCCCAGAGGTAGAGCACTTAACTATCTCCCTGCCTGTCCTTCTCACCTGCAGCTACCTCTTGGCTGGGGCTGTCAGCCTGAGGCCTGGCAGCTTCACCAGAAATTGGGCCAGGGGGACAAAGGGAGGGAAGGCCCCTCGCATCTATGACCATCACAGCATGAGCTCCTGGAGGAAGGACCAGCTCACCAGCTTGGCTGTGGGGCAGTGGAGGGGCAGGTGAGATAGATCTGAAAGACAAAAAGTGATGGAGGAAGATGAAGAGAAGGGGAGAGGGAAGAGAGGAGTTGACAGAGTAAGAGAGAGGAGAGGGAAGGAGAGAGAAAGAGAGATGGATTGAAAGAGGAGAGAGGAAGAAAGGGGGAAGAGAGAAAAAGAGGAGAGAAAGGGAGGGAGAGGAGGAGAGGAAGAAAGAGTGAGAAGAGAGAGGGATTGAGAGAGAAAGAGGGGGGGAAAGGAAGGGGGGAAAGAAAGAGAGGGAGAGAAAAAAAGGAGGAGAGAAAGAAAGGGAGGGAGAGAGAGGGGAGAAGAGGAAGAGAGTGGGAACAGAAAGAGAGAAAAAAGAGGAAGAGAGAAAGAAAGGGATGGACAGAGACAGAGGGATTGAGAAAGGGGGAGAGAGGAAGAAAGGGGGAAGAGAGAGAGGGAGAGAGAAAAAAGGAGGAGAGAAGGAAAGGGAGGGAGAGAGAGGAGAGAAAAAGGAGGGAGAGAGGGGGAGAAAAAGAAAGAAGGAAGGAGAGAGAAAGAGGGAGAGAAAAAGAGAGGGAGAGAGAAAGAATGAAAGAGAGGGAGAGAAAGAATGCCTTTCCCATAACAGGTGTCAACTAAGTGTTAGAAGAAAGGAGGGAATGGACTAGACAAAGAGAGGGGGCTTGCCCACCATGCCCTATCCCAGCGGAGGCTTCCTCAGGTCTCTAAACCTGCCCATCTCCCAAGAGCTGGTCCAGGTCCCTCATCGAACAGATGAGGAAGCAGAGGTTCAGGGATGGAACCATTTGGACAAATAAAGGCAGCTTTCCGAGGTTCTCTGGTTCTGTTTCCTTCTAAATGGGCCGCCTCCCCAGACAGGCCTGGTGGGTGGGGAACAGCAGGCCTTTCTTTGGCCCGACATGAATTGGGCCAGTGTTCTGTAGGAAAAGGACCTCTTTAAAAGCTCGCCCAATAGAGGAATGTAAACGGTTCTGCTCGCGGTTAGACGGATGGTGTTTAGAGCAGGTCCGTTGAACCTTGTCCTGCCACATGTGCAAAGTTGGGGCCCTCTTGAGATCTGGTTTCATTTGGGGTTTGAGGTGGGCCGGGCCTGGCAACGGGTCTGGGGTTACCGGCAGTTTAGCTCAGTGTTTCCCCCTCGGATCTGAGAACTCAGGGCCCAACAGAACAGTCATGATTCTTGGAAGTCAGGGAGACCATGAAGGGAATTCCTTGGTGGGATGAGCCTCTTACATAGCCATGGGGCAGCTAGGTGGCACCATGGTTCACAGCCCTGGGCTTGGGATTAGGAAGACTCACATTCATGAATTCAAATCTGGCCTCAGACACTAGCCATGTGACCCTGGGCAAGTCAGTGAAATCTGTTTGCCTCAGTTTCCTCATCTGTAAAATGAGCCGCAGAAGGAAATGGCAGTCCACTCCAGTACCCAAGAAAACCCCAAGTGCGGTCATGAAGAGTCAGGACTGAAATGACCAAACAAGTGGCTGTGGTGAGGGGAAGTATGGTGTAATGGCTAGGGAGCCAGCCAGATGTGGGGTCACGTCCTGACTGGGTGACCAGGTTGCTTTTTCTCAATGCCCCAAACCCTAAGACTCCTGAGTTACAGAAGTGTGGCCCATCTATGTCACTGGAGGGAGTTCCCATGATGGGAGTCCCCTATGCAGGTGAAGTCAGAGGTCCTAGTCCTAAAGGCAGGAAGAGTATAATCTAATCCCAGACAGGAGGAGAGGAGAGATCAGACAGAGATGTCTTGGAAAATGAGAAGACGATGAGATTGCTTTCGGATTCTATGATTTTATGATTCTTGAAGGTCTTAGAGGCTCTGAGAGCCTCAGGCGTCTTTCCAAGACTTGTAGAGTGGATGTTGATCTGCTTTGGAGGGTGGAGTTTCCTCACCAGGTCTTCTCTAACTGTGAAAGCACAGGTCCAGACCAAAGGGGGAAAATGGCCCATTCTGCCTAGTGAACTGGCCATGGCTGAGCAGCTTGGCCTCCTGGCTGTCTTGGCTCTGTGTCCCCTGAGAATTGTGCGGTGCTGTCTGGTTGTAAGGATGCTTGACCCTGTTACAAAGGGACCAGTAGAACCTGGCCTTTCCCTGCCTACCTCGGGCCTCTCTAGAGCCAGATTGGGGGGGGGGGGGGAGGGGTTCTGTGCCCATACAGTCCTGAGGGGCAGCATGCATTAGGAGAAGTTCAGCTGAACCAGCCAAATGCCCAGCTGATGTCTTACTCTTAGGCCTTTGAGCCTCCCCTCCCTTCTGGCCAGCTGAGGACAGAGAAGCCCCAGACCCTGCTCTGAAGAAGTCCAGTGGGTTGGGGAGGCCGGGGGCCGTGTCGAGAGACCAAATCAAGCTGTGAGCATTTATTCACCAGACGTTGTGCTGAGCACTGGAGATACAAAAAAAAAAAGCAGAAAAAGCTTACATTCTTCTTGGGGAGACATTGTCGTCATCATGATGGCTGCCATTTATGTAACACCTACTGTGTGCTAAGCACTTTACAAATATTATTTCAGTCAGTCCTCACAACAACCCTGGGCAATACGTGCTACTATTGTCCCCATTTTACAGAGGAGGGAATGGAGGCAGACAGGGTAGGTGACTTGCCCAGAGTCACACAGCTGGTAAGTGTCTGAAGCTGGATTTGAACTCAGGTCTTCCTGACTCTGGGGATTGAGACAAAGAACCATCCCTGGAGAGCCTAGAGCAAAAGGATGCACCCACACATAATTAGCTGATGACCTGACCAAAGGGTGGGCTTTCTCTTGGCTGAGCCAGTTCAGTTGGTTTAAAAAATGGTGAAAAACCAGCACTGGTCTCTGCCATCCCCATAGTTCTTGTAAAGTAACCGGGAATTCTCAAAACAACGGGAAGTTGGTTCCAGAATGGCCTTGCCAGCCACTTGTAACTATATATTTTACCCTTAACTAGAAATGTGTTTGTCTGGTTAGAAGCCAACATCATCCGCCAGTGCTGTTAAGAGAAGGCATTTCCTTTGCTGGGCAGCCTCCTCCTTGTTCTCTTTTCTGGATTCCCTGAAACTCTCCCCCATGGAACTTTCTCTCCAGATTCCCAGATTGAGCCCAGGAGCCCCTGAGAGCTCTCTGTCTCTGGGTGTGTGGTGCACACCAGCAGAGAAAGGGTTAATGACCCCCCCTCCCCCCCGCATTGCCAGCGGCCCGCGGCCTGGGCAGATGGAGCCTCGGACCTCCTCCCCGCCCATGCCTGATATACCGATTCTGAGCTCAGCCATACAGAGAAGAACACCCCCCCCCCCAGACCTCCCTCTCCTCCTCTCTCCCTTCTGCTGGGCTTTTATCTCCCATCCTGCCAGTTCTATTCAGCTCCGTCGGACGGTAATGGATGCCAGGGGGGTTTGATTTTGCCCTGCTCGTTACTATAAAACGCCAGATGTTTTGAGACTTCACGGTTCTCTTCATCCCTTTTTTCCCCTTTATTGGAATCTTCTTTTGTAACATGCCACACATGTGGGAATCGACCCTTTCAAGAAGCGACCTCTCTCTGTTCATCAGACACAACTGTTTCCCCGCCCCACCCCCACCATCTACATTGTTCCATTTTCTGTCCTGTCCCACTTTGGTGCAGGGGCCGAGCTGCTTGGGCCTGGGGTCAAGGCTCAGCTATGCCCCTTATGTGCTGTGGGACCTCGGGCATGTCCCGGCCCCTCTCTGTGCCCCACTTGTCTCAGCACTCGGACTCGGTGGTCTCTGCGGATCTTCTCCCTTCTGTCATTTTGTGCTCTGATCTCCCTCCCAGCTGAGAGCCTCTGTTCTCATGCACATTCCGTATTCTAAGGGCCCCAAACTCTGACATTCTCTGTTCTGAGGTCTCTCCCATGTTTGACATTCTGTGAATCAGTGAATTTAGGGTCTCACAAGATCTGTAGATTTTTCTGCTCTTAATAAACTGCACACACTTGTTCTTTCCTCGGCCCATGGAAGGACGGTAGGGGTCGGGAGCCACCCCAGGGAATTAAAGCTTCTGGGGCAGACGTAGTGGCAGGTAAAAGCCATAGTTCTGTCTATGGCTTTGTCACACTAACCTCGGGCTGTGGCCTCCATTCTTGGCCCCAGATGAACAGCTTGAATGGGCCTTCTGACTATTTCCTAATTACAGATTAAGCAGATCCCCCAGAAGAAAGGACCTCCTCCTTCTCTCCAGCTCAAAGGGATGGGAAGAAAAGACTGCCTGTGTATACTCCCCACCAAGTTAGCTAGAGGAGACGAAATCCCCCGAAGGAACTATGGCCTTAAGTATCTAATACCCAAATGCTCAAAGTTTAGGCAGCAAACAGAAAGAACTAGATATCCTAACACAAGGAGACACATTTGACTTCGTGGTGTCAGTGGGACTTGGTGGGATGAAACCTGTGTCTCCGGGTGGTGCAGCAGATAGAGGCCTCGGCCTTTAGACTCATCTTCTGAGCCCAAACCCAGCCTTGGACGCTTCCCAGATGTGTGACCCTGGGTAACAATGCAGTGAAGAGGAAAAACGGGGTTTGTTTGAATAGACTCATGTGGACGCACAGGTTGCTCCCCAACCACCTTTGACTTTTTTAAAAAATGTACAAAAGGTGGAAAGAAGGGTGGGTAATGGAAAATAAATATGAGTGCAGCATAGTCCCATTTAAAAAGTGACAGAGATGATAAAGCACAAAAGGAACTGAGGTCGGTAGACAAATTAGGACAACAAAAAGAGGGTTGTTGTTTTTTAAGCTGTATTGTAAGAAAAAGCACACTCACTGAAAGGATGGGCTCTTTGCTTGGGGTGGACAGTGATAACAGAATGGAGAAAGAAGCTAAAGCCGCTCAATTCTTTGTTTATTTCTCTGCCAAGAAAAATAACTTTGCTTTGGAAAAGAGAGGATAAAAATGATTAACCAGAAGCTGATACCCAAGATAAGTAAGGTGAGAGGAAGAGAGTCCCAAGCTGCCCTGGAGGGATTCAAGTCACCTGGCCCAAAGAAACCCCATCCTTGGGTCTGAAAAGAACTGTGCATGAGTGCCGAGCTCCTGGTCAGGGACGCGTGAAAGACTGTAGAGGACAGGAGAGGTGCCATCAGATCAGAGAAGGGCAAACATTGTCCTGATTCTCATAAAAAGACTGAAAGCTACAGGCCAGTGAACTTGATTTCGGTTCCTGGAAATACTCTTGAGCAGAACACTAAAGGGATGGTTAGTAAGCATCCAGAAAAGGAAGCAGCAATCTCCAAGGGCCAGCCTGGCTTCATCAGGAACAAGTCATGCCAGATTCATCTCATTTCTGGTATTTAGAGAGTCACTAAACAAACAGATTAGGAGTATGTTATGGAGAGAGTTTACCTTGATTTTAACAAAGCTTTAGAAGATAGAGAAGGATGGATTTGACAGTAATACAGTCAGATGAATTCAAAGCCAGATGTAAGTGGCCAGATGTAAAGAAGAGTTGTTATGGTTCATCATTAGCCAGAGTTTCCAGTGAGGTATCCCAGGGCTCTGTGCTTGTACTGTTGAACATTTTCATCAGTGACTTGGATAAAGACATATATAGGTAAACCTGCATTGTAAGCTCCTTGAGGGCAAGGACTGTCTTTTGCCTCTTTTTGTATCCCTGGTACTTAGTGCAATGCCTTTTAATGAATGCCATTTAATAAATATTGTTGTTCAGTCATTTCAGACCTGTCCAATTCTTTGTGACCCCATTTGTTGTTTTCTTGGCAGAGATACTGAAGTGGTTTGCCATTTCCTTCTCCAGCTTATTTTGCAGATGAGGAAACTGAGGCAAACAGGGTGAAATGACTTGCCCAGGGTTACGCAATTAGTAAGTGTGTGAGGCCAGATTTAAACTAGGTCTTCCTACCTCCAGGCCTGTGTGCACTATGGCGCCACCTAGTTTGAGTGCCTACTCCATGCCAGGTCCTGTGCTAGGCACTCAGGATATGTATAAAGAATTAACAGATTCCTGCTCTCAAGGAGCTGACATTCTAAAGGGCAGAGGGTACTTAGGAAAAACAACTGCTGTGTCCTGTTTGTCCCACAAGGCATCCTCCTGCTTCTGAGTGGAGAAAAATGGTCAGATGTTGTAGAGCTTGAGGAAAGATGACAGATTTGGCAGCTGATTAGATAGGTAGGATGAGGGAAGGTGAGGAGTCTGAGATAATGCTGTGATTAGAACTTGGAGACTAGAAGGGCCGTGGTTCCTTGGTCAGAAATAGGGAAGTACGGAGGATTCAAGGGTTTGGGGGGAAAGATAATGAGTGCCATTTTACACATGCTGAGTTTGAGATGTCTTTGGTCCAGCAGGCAACAGGCAATGTGGGATTTTAGCTCAAGGGAAGAGACAGGCTGGATATATAGATCTGGGAGTCATCAGGATAGAGATTATAGTTAAATGAGTGAGAGAGAGAGAGGGAGGGGAGGGGAGGAGAGTTGAGTTGAGTTCAGGTCTTAGGACAGAATCTTGAGGAACATGCACAGTAAGGCGTTGATATGGATATGAGCCCCCAAGGAGTCAAAGAAGGAGTAATCAGACACCTGGAAGGAGAGCCAGGAGAGAGCGATGTCACCAAAGTCCCAGTAGGAAAGAGTAATCAGGAATAGAAAGAAACAACTGAATTAAAAGCAGTAGAGGTCGAAGAGGATGAAGGCATCAGACTTGGCAATGAGATCGTTGGTAACTTGGGAGAGAGGACAGTTTCCATTGAGGGATGACGATGGAAGCCAGTCTCCAAAGTGTCCAGCCGCTGTTCATTCCAGCTGAGGAAGGGAGGAGAGATAGAGCAGGCTCCCTTGAGGGTCTAATAAATTTTGGGCTGGTTTTTTTGTCTGTTTTTAAGGATGAGAAATTCTTGTGCGAATAAGGAAAAGTTCGCAATGTGAGAGGGCAGGGTGGAGAGTACAATCTGCAGCATGACCAACGCTGCTGAACACAGTAAGGTCTGTACCATCGCTGTGTACCAATACCTTTCCTGATCTCACAACATCCTCATGAGATAAGTGGGTCGGGGGCATTATCCCTGATTAACAACTGAGGAAACTTGAGGCCGAGAAAAGGCAGGTGCATTGCTCAAGTTCATCAAGGTAGTCAGGGAACAAGGAGAGATTTGAACTGAGGCCTTCTTAACACGGTGTCCAGTCGCCTCCAAAGAGATGGAGCCCAGAGATCTAAGGGCCGCTAGGTGGCGCTGCAGTGCTTAGAGCACTGGGCCTGGAGTCAGGCTGACTCATCCTTCTGAGTTCAAATCCAGCCTCAGACACTTCCTAGCTGTGTGACCCTGTGTGGGCAAGTCACTTCACCCTGTTTGCCTTAGTTTCTTCACCTGTAAAATGAGCTGGAGAAGGAAATGGCAAACCGCTCCGGTATCTTTTCCAAGAAAACCCTAAAAGGGGTCACGGAGAGTCAGACACAACTGAACGACAACCACGGATCTAATGCCAAAGAAAACGTGTCTCCCAGGATAATGATCATTAACTCTCCTTTCTCTGGTACTTGACAGTTGTGACTGGGAATGGGCCTGTGTGTATGAGGTAGGAGTTAGTCAGAAAGACCTGAGTTCAAATCCTACTATTTACTGAACACTGAGCAGATCCCCTAACCTGTCTCAGCCTCTGGTCCTCATCTGTCATCTGCTTGGACTCCATGGTCCTTTCTAGCTCTAAAGTTGTATTTGATCCTTTGAGCTGTAAAATGGGGGTGATGATAATAGTATCTCCCTCACACAGTTAGCGTGAGAATCAAATCAAGTAGAATAAAATATGTGTTTTTTTTTTCAATCTAAAGCACTTTACAGAGTATTTTACTTACAATAAAATGCACACGTGGCACACTTGGCATCTTTTCCAATAGAATGGAAGCCCTTTGCAGTCATCATCATCATCATCATCGCCCGCGTTTACAGAGCACTTTGAGGTTTGCAAAGCATCTTACAAATGCAATCTCATTTGATTTTGGCAACAGCCCTGTGGTGTCATTGCTACCATTATCCCCGTTTTACAGATGAGAAAACTGAGGCTGAGAGGGGTTAAGGGACTTACGGGTCACGTAACTGGTAACCATCAAAGTCCGGTTTCAAACTCAGGTCTTCCTAACCCCCAAGGTCCAGCACTCCATTGTTTTATCTCCATATCCCCAGTGCCTGGCACATAGTAGGTCCTTCATAAATGCTTATTTGCTTAAAATGTAATAAATGCTCATTGACTGAACAAGGTGGGTAGTGTAAGGATTATCTCCCTGGCATTTACTTATTTTTAATTTTTTAATGTATACTTGGTCACTTTCCAATCAATTACTTTCCCCTTGAATCATCCTTGTAACTAACAAAAGCAATTAAACAAAACTGACCAATGAAATGAACGTGGCTGAGAGTCTGGACAACACCGTGTTTCCGTAGTTCCTCATTTCTCTAAAAGAAAGACGTCCATTTCATCTTCTGGTCCTTGTGGGAAGTCCCACAGACCACTGTTTCCTTGGCCGTTCCCCAATCAATGAGCACCCCCTTTGTCTCTAGTTTCTGACTAACCATAATAATGCTACTGTGAGTACTTTGGAGTGTATGGACCTTTGACTTCCACGGGGTTTATGCCTGGCCCAAGGCCATGAACAATTAATCACTTTTTTTGAGGTCGTCTCCATTGTGCAGACAAGAAAACTGAGTTTTGGAGAGAGAATGTGAATAACACAAGAGGCTGGGATCCTTCTGCTTCTTTTACTGGATTATGCTGGTTGCATTAACTGAGCACTTTCCATTCCTCCATCGAGCTTTTCTGGTCAGTGGTTAGCGCTGGGGGGACCACATTTGTTACCATCCAGGTGATTTTTGTATTGTGCTCCTCAGGCTTGACAGGTTGGAAGGAGAGCGTTGCTTCCGGTCACTGACGCCATTGTGGCCCCCTTTCTAATACTGTCAGGGTCGGGTTTGCCTTAAAAAGCCAAGTGACAAAACCAGCGGGGGGGCGGGGTACAGTGGAGATTCCACAAGCCGGATGAGGCCAGATACTTCAGAGGCTTTCCTAGTGAGGGGCTTTGGAGGGAAGGTCCTAAAGATGACGGGGGACCTTTCACAGATGGGTAAGTTGGAGCCCCTAGAGAGGAAGTGACCAGCCCAAAGTCACAGTGCCAGTACTTATCAGAGCTAGGACTAGAACACAGATCTTTGGATAATTGTAGTAGCTGTTGGGGAGTCTCCTGCCTCCAGCCTCTCCCCACTCCAGTCCATCCTCCATGCAGCTGCTGAAGTGACCCTCCTAAAATTCAGATCCGACCATGTCACCCCCTACTCAATAAACTCCTGTTGCCTCCAGGGTCAAATATAAAATCTTGTTTGGCATTCAAAACCCTTCATAATCCGGTCCTCCTCTCTTCCCCCATCTTTCCAGTCATCTTGCTCTCCTCCCCGAACCCCTCTCTCATGGCACTGACCTCATTGTGATCTCTTGAAAACAATGCTCCATCCCCCCAGCTGCAAGGCATTTTCACTGGCTCTTCCCCATTCCTGGAACTCTCTCCCTCCTTGTCACTGACTCCCGGCTTTCCTGACTTCCTTCAAGTCCTAGTTAAAATCCTATCGCTACAGGAAACCTTGGAAGGCAGCTGAGCAGCTTAGTGGATAGTGTGCTGGGCTTGGAGTCAGAAAAACCTGAGTTCAAATCCAGCCTTAGACACTTACTAGCTGTGTGACCTTGGCCAAATCACTTAACCTCTATTTTATTAATTCACTGGAGAAAGAAATGGAAAACCAATCCACTCCCTTTCCCAGGAAAACCCTATGGACAGTATGGTCCATGGAAGAGTCATACATGACTGGACAACAAAACAGGAAACCTTTCCCAGTCCCTTTTATTCTGCTTTCTCCCCTCTATTAATTATCTCCCATTTACCCTGAAGGTATCTTGTTTGTGCTCAGATCTTGGCATGTTTTCTCCCCTATCAGACTGAGCTTCTTGGGATTGGGGACTGTCTTCTGCTTTTCTTTGTCTCCCCACTATTAGTCCAGTGCCTGGCGTATAGTAGGTGCTTACTAAATGTTGGTCAGCTGACTGACTTTGGTCTGTACTCATCTGTCTCTACAGCTGTCTCTGTCTATCTCATTCCATCTCTCTACCTATATCCATATTTAGGTACCCATTGATTTCTATCTGTATCCATCTCTATATCTCTATGTGTATTATTTAGCTAGCCAGCCAGCCATCTCCCTGTCTCTGTTTTTCTATCCAGTCAGATATCCATCCATCTTTCTCTGTCTCTCTATCTCTGTCCATCCGTCCATCCATCCATCCATCTATCTTTCTCTATCTCTGTCTGTCCATCCATCCGTCCATCATCCATCTATCTTTCTCTCTCTCTGTCTGTCCATCCATCTGTCCATCCATCCATCCATCCTTCCATCCTTCTCTGTCTCTAATTGTCCATCCATCTATCTGTCTGTCCATCCATCCACCCATCCATCCATCTTATCCATCTTTCTCTGTTTCTCTGTCAGTCCATCCATCCATCTATCCCTCCTTCCCTCCATCCATCCCTCTATCCGTCTCCGTATCTGAATAGAAATCCCCTCTGCCGCATCTCTGATAAGCGGTCATCCATAGAGACAGTCCATTCCATATTTAGGAAAGCTCTAATGGTCACGAAGTTCTTCCTGACATCAACCCTAAATCTGTCGCTTTGCAACTCTCTGCCCACCCCGACCTGCACCCCCTCACTCACCTCCTCCCTTGCTCAATTTCTCCTAGCTTTGGCTTCTGGGGCCAAGCAGAGTAAGGGCGATCCCTCCTTCATAAGGCAGCCCTTCCGGTACTTTGATGACCGTGTCACAGCCGCAGGATGACCAAGTGTCCCTGGCCTGTGCACTGTCCACACAGGGGCGGCAGAGTGCTAGCACAGCCAGAGGGAGCCCTGTGCCTCTGGGCAGCTTCTTTGGCCATCCAGGCTGCTTTGACCTGCCCTGGCCTTTTTGTAAATAAAAGGTGACCTAAGTGGGCCCGGCAGCCAAGGTGAGCTCTAATGAGGGTTTCTGCAGGCGGCACACAGCCTCTTCTCAGGCCTGGCTTCTCTCTCCCCCCACCATAACTCATTTCTAACATGAATGCCACTTGCCGCCGCCTACACAGTTGTCTGCTCCTGACCCTGTGGGTGACAGGTATTCCAGACATAGCCTGGTATGAAACCTGAGAAAAGCTGCCTGAGCTGCCTCGCCCCTCAGGTGCAGCTCAGCTGTGAGAAGGGAGCAAAGAAAAACATTTTAGGCAATTGGAGTTATTACGTTAAATTGTTTGGGTAAGGCAGGCTGGGAGCCTCACGGAGTGTGTCCTCATCAAGCCAGGCCACGAGGCTGTGTTTTTAATTAGCTCTGGTACAAACAGAGAGCGTACTGGGGCAGCTTGGGGAGACAGCTGGCATGGATTCACGTCAGAATCAGGAGGAGGCTTAGAACAGTGAATGTCAGAGCTGGAGGAGCCTTAGAACAGGGGATGTCAGAGCTGGAGGAGCCTTAGAACAGGGGATGTCAGAGCTGGAGGAGCCTTAGAACAGGGGATGTCAGAACTGGAGGGGCCTTAGAACAGGGGATGTCAGAGGTAGAGGGATCCTTAGGACAGGGGATGTCAGAGGTAGAGGGGTCCTTAGGACAGGGGATGGTCAGGGCCAAGGGTTGAGGGGGACATTATGGAAGCATCATAGGATGGTAGATTTTAGAGCTGGAAGAAACTTTAAGTGCCATCTAGTCTATCTCCCTCTTGTCCCAGATGAGGAAACTGAGTCCCAAAGAGGTTTAAGGGACTTGCCCAAGGTCTCACAGGTAATAAGTGTCAGAGGAGGGATTTGAACATGGGGCCTTTCACTCCAAATGCAGTGTACTACCCTCCTTTTAAAGTTCTGGATTCTCTTGCATGCCCCCTGAGTCACATGGGGCCTTTCACTCCAAATGCAGTGTACTACCCTCCTTTTAAAGTTCTGGATTCTCTTGCATGCCCCCTGAGTCCCAGCTTCCTTTTGACCCTGGAACCCAATAGTGATCTAAGTCTGTCCTTAGCACTGACTGCTTTCTGAAGGCTGGGCTATGTGGCCCCAACCTCTGCCTCTCCCTCCAGGCTTTGGGGAGGGCTCTTCTCCCAGCCTCCCTTGTTCTTCCCTCCAGGGTGCACCAGCTTTGGACGAGATTCCAGAGAGCTTCACTGTCTTGCCACAAAGCCCAGGTCACTTTGTCTCCTTACCTCAAGCCTCTCCCCTCTCCAGCCTATCCTCCAAACAGCTGCCAAATGAACATTCCTAAAGCACACATCTGCTGCCTCTCCCAATAAACTCCACTGCCTCCCTATTACTTCTAGGATCAGCCAGTCAATCAATAAACGCTTATTAAGTGTCTATTATGTGCCAGGCACTGTAGGGGATACAAAAGAGGAGAAAGACAAGCCCGCCTTCAAGGAGCTGATGTTCTAATGAGAGAAACAAATGTATACAAAGTAAGCTTTATACGTGATAAGTAGGGGAAAATTCAAGAAATCCACTTCAATAAACATTTATTAAGCACCTACTATGTTCTAGCCTGGGCAGCTAGGGGGCACAGTGGATAGAGCGCTGGGCCTGGAGTCAGGCAGGAGTTTTCATCTTCTCGAGTTCAAATCCAGCTTCAGACAGTTGCTAGTTGTGTGACCCTGGGCAAGTCACTTCACCCTGTTTGCCTCAGTTTCCTCATCTGTAAAAGGAGCTGGAGAAGGAAATGGCAAACCAGCCCAGTATCTCTGCCAAGAAAATCCCAAACAGGGTCATGGAGAGTCAGACACCTGAACAACAACTGAGCAGAAACAACAAATAAATCTGAATGCACTGATTATATGTTTATGCTGAAGGTGTCCTTCTAGCACATCCTTGGTTTTTCCCTGATGATGGAATGTCGACTCCTTGGGAGGAGGGATTGTTTCTTTGTACCTGTATCTTCAGTGCCTAATAGTGTCTGGCACACAGTGGGTGCTTAATAATTGTTGGTTGGTTCAGGGGGAGAGAAGCACCTGTCACCTTGATAACTCTGGCCTGTGCACTGGGGGCTCGTTGGCTTAGTGAGGAATGAATCGTAGCCGTAGGCTGGACCCTACATCAGGCCCTTGGTAAAGTCAGCAGGAGGGGGAAGGACAATTGCAGTCAGAGTCAAGAGTCCTACATCCTCATCCTAGTCCTGGGACGTGGAACGAGACACTTCATTTCCCCCACGGCCTCAGTTTCCTCGTCCCCAAAATGGGTGCGATGATACTAAGAATGCTCATTTACCTAGGGAGATGTTTCTGTCCTCCCCCAGAACACACCTGAGAGGCAGGAGGGAGGGCAAGTATTAACAGACCCATTTCACAGAGGAGGAAACAGACTCTGAAAGGTTGTGACTCGGTTATGATCTCATAGTAAATCAGTGGCTGAGGCAGTATTCAAACCCAGGTCTCCCTGCAGTCTTAGATCACCCTGTACCCAAAGTGCTGCTGAGAAGAATCTCTTGTAAGCCAGGACTCAGTTCCTCCCTCTCCTGGAGGCTTGTTTCCACATCTTTTCAGGTCTGGCCTGTTAGGTGTGGGCGGGGCCTCAGGAAGGGGCCAGCTTTGGAGATTTGGTTCCAGGTTGTACCACCTACTTACCTATGTCACCTTGGTCAAGTCACTAACTTCTCTGGCCCTCAGCCAGAAAAGGCAAATAGATGACCTGTAAGGATTTTTCCGGCCCTATATCTGCAAATCCTCTCCTTTTTAAAAAAATTAAATTTTATTTTTTCAGTTGTCAAGCTTTTTTTTTTTTTTTTAACTCTCACTTCCCTGCACCTACTGACTTTGTAACAAATGTGCGTAGTCAAACAAAATAAACTCCCATATCGGTCACGTCCAAAAAAATCTGTGCCTCCTTCTGCATCCTGAGCCTCTCATCTCGAGGTGGGCAGTGTGATTCATCAGCAGGCCTCTAGAACGTTGGTTGGTCATTGAATTGGCCAGAGGCCTTAAGGCTTTCAAAGCTATTTGTCTTTACGGTGTTATTATCACTGTATACATTGTCCTCTGGGTTTCGCTTACCTCACTCTGCATCAGCTCATATAAGTCTTCCCATGTTTATCTAAAACCATTGCCTTCCTCCTTTCTTACATCACAATTGTATCCCAAGCTTCCAACACTCTTACAGATGGGACTTCCCCAAAGCCCCGGGGTAGAAGGAACCCCCTTGGGCAAGTCTTTGAGACTGCAGTTCCTCATCTATAAAATAGGGATGATACCAGCACCTACCTGCCAGGGATCTTGTGAGGGTCTGATGAAATAATAGGAACCAAGTGTCTGACAAACCTTGAAGATTACAGAAATGCTGTTGCTTGGCCCCAAAATCATCCCTACCTCCACCTACCCAACCAGGCCTTTCCAGTTATATCCATAAATCTTTTTTTAAAGACCCAAGAGGCTCTTACAGGAACAGAGAATTTCAGGACAAGATCAAGGAATTTGTCCAGGACTCCAGTCTTCCAGATAGTGAGATCAAGTAGTGACCAATGGATACCATACTCTTCTGGCTGGGCAGTAGTTTGTGCCCTGGTGAGGTGCTGGCCCAGGGCCTGAGTTCAGGGGGCCCATCTGTTCCCCAAAGCTGTTGTCAGTGGCAAGAGCCTGTTTCCTCAGGAGTTGCTGCTTTTTCTAGGTCCCAAATGGGCAGCTGTAGCTCTGGGAGACACCCACACTGGGAAGGCTTTTTAATCAAAAGCAATGAATACCTCCATATTCTGTATGAAGAAAGGGAAGATCTGAGGCAGGGTCACACAGCAAAGAACAGCAGGAAGGGACACAGATCTGCTCCCTCCAAGCCTGCCAGCATGCTGTCTCAATCACTTAGTATATGAGTCAGGTTAGGGATGGATGTTTCCCATTGGCATAGGTTTGGGGTTTCTTTATGGGGCTTTTTGGTAGAGAAGAAACATAACCCAATATGAAATCTTGGGCAGTCTTGTTTCCCACATAGCGATCCGCCCTCCCCACTCCCACGAGCACCAGCTCACACTTGTCATCACTTATCTGAGAGCAAGTATTAGCACCCGGAGAAAAAACTGATAAAAGAAACCATCCTTAAGCACTTAGCCTCGAAGTCTCTGAAACAGTCAGAGGGCACAAGCCCAGGACGAGTCTGGTTAATCCTGATCGAGCTTGTGGGTTTTCTTTCCCGGGAGCCATCTGTGCCTGGGTGTGGAAAGACGGCTGATCTGAGTGGGAAGGAGAGGTTGGAGAGGGAAGATGGAGGCAGAACGTTGCCAATACCCCGGCTGGGATTCAAGACAAAGATCACAGGACTAAAGGAGCCTAGATTTATTGCTAGGAGACAACTTAGAGGTCTTTGAGTCTGCCTTCCTGTTTTACAGATGATGAAACTGAGGTTGAGAGTTTAAGTGACTTGCCCAGGGTCACACAGCTCCTTAGTGCATAAGGCAGGATTTGACCATGGGATCATAGATCTAGAACTGGAAAGGACCTCAGAGACTATCCATCCCAACCTCTGCATTTTACAGATGAGGAAACTGAGGCCCAGGACGGTTAGTATATGTGAAATACATATGTCGATCAATATTAGGGTTTTACATATAGGTCAGTTATTATTATAATAAAAATAAATAATTTGTGGCTCCATATATGGCAGTTATTATTATCTATAAAATGAGAATAAAATCCTTCCTCCCCTTACCTCACTGGGCTATTTTTGAGGATCAAATGGGACAGTACAAATGAAAATAATTTGTAACCCGTGCACTACTATCCACACACCAGGCATTTATTACAGGTTAGCATGTCAGAAGCTTAGCAGGCCGTCCCCAGCCCAGAAGAGCCTGGCCACAATCTCTCCCAGACAGAAGGCTTCAGCTGTAGAAGTAGTGCTTAGGGGGTAACCCAGCCATCCAGTTGTAAGTAACAGTGTTCCTGATGGCCCAGAGTTGGAGGGGAGCACTGTGGAACCCTAGGATATTCGCATCATAGAATCTCAAATGTTGGTCACAGAATTCCAGAATATGGAATTCTAGAATTATAGAGTGTTCAAGCCCCAGAACCCCAAAACGTCAAGCTGTTAGCTAGGCGGTCTTAGAAGTCTAGGCTGTCTGATCTGGAAGGGGGTCCCTTTGGTGTACCAAGGAGAGTGGCAGGCAGAGATGCTGAGTGCAGTGCCTGGGGTCAGTCAGTTAACTGTTAATAGAAGGGCTGTCACTGGATCCTGGGTGTCTAGGCTGTTGGTTTTTCCTCCCTGCCTTGTATTATTCAGAAGGTTTGGGTTTGTATTTTATTCTGGGAAAAACTGGGGGTGTAGATTCCTGGAAAAGGAGACAATCAATTATTTATTAAGTTCCTGTCACGTGGCAGGCACCATGCTGGGCACTGAGGGTACAAAAGCAAGACACCAGAAGCTTGGGCTTCTGGTGGGCTCTGATGGGCTAAGAAAACGTTCACTAGGAAATAAATATCGAATAGGACAAATAAGGAAAAGTGGTTTGGCAAGGCAGGGAGCACTAAAGGCTCTAAGGCCTTTGAAGGAGGCAGCCCTCCTGGGGCTTGGGAGGGAGCTAGAAGCTGCAAGAGATGGGAGCAAGAGGGGAGAGTGTTCCACACCTGGAGGACAGACTAAAGAAAGGCATGAGGGTGAGATGGAAGGTTGCATTTGAGGAACAGCAGCTAGGCCAGTTTGGGTAATCAAGGCAGTCAGCTGGCTGCCTCATTTATAAAGAGCCTTAAATACCAAGCACTGGAGTTGTCATTTTATCTTACAGGCAATAGGAAGCCACTGGCATTCTTGGAGAGGAGAATCGGGGCGAGGGGTCAGACTGATGCCTTAGGAATCTCACTTTGGCAGCGTGTGGAGGAGGCAGAGGAGAGGGGAGAGAGGACCGAAGGTACTGCAGTGACCCAGGCAGGAGGCAGCTAGGGCCTGAATTTAGTCTGGGGCTGTTTGAATGAAGAGAACAGGACAGATGCAAGGGAAGAGCTGAGGATGACTCTGAAGTGTTAGACCTGTGGAACAAGACAGAGAGAGAGAGGACAGAGACAGAGAGAGAAAAGAGAGAGAGAAGGAAAGAAACAGAGACACAGAAACAGAGAGAGAAGGAGAGAGATAGAGAGAGAGAGACTGAGACAGAGGGAGGAGAAAGACAGAAGGAAACAGAGACAGAGACACAGAAACACAGAGAGAAGGAGAGAGAGAGACTGAGACAGAGATGGTGAGAGAGACAGAGAGAAGGAAAGAAACAGAGAGAGACAGAGACACAGACAGAGACACAGAAACAGAGAGGAGAGAGACAGAGAAGGAAAGAAACAGAGAGAGACAGAGAGACAGACACAGAAACAAAGAGAGGAGAGAGACAGAGAAGGAAAAAAACAGAGAGAGACGGAGAGAGAAAAGGGAAAGAGAGAAGGGAGGGGGGAGGAAAAGAGAGAAGGAGAGAGAAAAAGAACGAAGAGACAGAGATGGAGGTGCTTTTGAAATCGTTCAATTTATTGATTGACCTGAGAAAGGACCCGGAGCCAGAAAATGCCTCACCTTAGGTCTCAAAGCCGATTAGTGGCGCACAACTAGCCATCACTAGAACCTGGATCTTGAGACTTGTACGATAATAGGAATAAAGAATTTCAGAATTAAAAGGAAAACTGCCAAACAAAATATCCAGAGAAGACCCCTCTGTGCACACACAGGCTACCCCCACCCACAGGTCGCTACACCACCAGAGAGGAAGGAAACACAAAGAGAATACTTGTGACCAACAAAAATGGAAAAATGCACATGGAGGGCACCAATGTGGCCAGGACAAATGACATCTCCATCTCTGCTGGCTGCTGACGGGCTGTCTCCATGGAGCTGCTCTCTGCCGGCACTGTCTGTCTGGTGTCCTCTCAGTGCTGGGCAGCTCACTGTGTGTTGGGCAGCCGGCTCATCTTGTGGTCACTAAGCTGCTCTCTGCCAACATCTGCTGGGCTTCAGCTCTTCGGAGACATCTCCCAGGCTCTCTTACTCCTTCCTTTAACCAGGATAGGCTGACATTTCTTAGTTCATTGTTGAGGCTGTGAGACACCACACCTACCTAGCCAACAGAATAACACCCTGGACTAAAACTGTCATTTTTTTATTGTCTCTGTCCAGTGCTGATTCAAGTTTTATGGTCTGGGAAATTGTCTAATTTGGGATTCGAAAATTCCTTGTAACTCCTGCTGAATCCCTAACTGTAAATTTGTGTCTGCAGTATCAAATTGGGGGGGTGTGGATTCTTGAACCTCAGGGAGCCTCATTCCCAAGGTCCTCTTTGATTGCCACACAAATCAAGCTTGGGGAAACAGTCAGAGTCCAAATTCCTGCCTTTGTGTTAAGGAAGTATTTCTGCTTCTCTGAGAGGCAGGGCAGCATAATGGAAAGAACTCAGGTCTGGATCCAGCAGGTGAGAAGAATCTCAGTGTTAGGGTTGGCCCTTTTTGTCAGCTGCACCCCCACTTCTGCTGCCCGTAGCCTCGGATTTGGAATCCGGGACCAAGGGTAGAATTCCAGATCTGCTGCTTCCTCCAGTCTGCCCTCTGCCACATCAGGCTGCCTCTTCTAAAATGAGGGAATGTATCAGATGACCACTCAGATCCCTCTCAGCTCTAATCTATGATCCTTGGGGGACACCGGGTTCCTCTTTTCCCCTGGGTGATCTTGGTCCATTCCATCTGGGAGTGAGGCTGGCAAAGCATCTCCAGGCATGTCAGAATATGCAGGCTTCCCCAGCCTGCCCGTCCTGCTTCCATCCTCTGACTCCTTGGGTCTCTTTTTTCCACCTTCTTAGCCATTGCCTCCTAAGGCTTTGGGGAAGTCAATCCTATCAAGCTTCACTCTTCAGAATAACCTTGTGCCCTTTGGAAGGAGATTCTAATGGAAATCGTGGCACATGTTTCCAAATGGTGGTGGGAGGAAGAAGAGAAAGGGACAGAGGGACACATGAGGTCAGTTCTGGGGTTAGGATTTGCCTCCCAGTACAGTCTGAGAGAGACTTCAACCAAACCCTCCCTGCCTCCTTCCACCCAGCTCCATTTTGATTACTCTCTCTCTCTCCTTGTATCCAGTTTGAAGGATGCAGCAAGGCCTTCTCTCGGCTGGAGAACCTGAAGATTCACCTCCGGAGCCACACAGGGGAGAAACCCTACCTGTGCCAGCATCCCGGCTGCCAGAAAGCTTTCAGTAACTCCAGCGACCGGGCAAAGCACCAGCGCACTCACCTGGACACGGTAACGCCCTACCCAGCCCGCCTCAGCCTTTAGAAGGGCAAGAAAAGAGAAGGAGGGAAGAAGACAGGCAAGAAGAGGAAGGAGGACAGGAGTCTAGAGTTGGTGGGAGGGTGGTATCAAAGGTATGCCTTCCCACTTCCTTTCAGATGCACCCAAAAAATGACCAAGTCTATATAAACATAAACCATCCCACTTCCTTACTTCTCCCACCAAAACAGCACACAAACCAAGCCAAGCTGCTTCCTTATTTCTCTCCTAGAGCTAAGAATTCGCCATTCCATTCTCTTCTTTTTTTTGCATCACTTTCAGACAGGAGAGGAGGGAGGGAATTGGTCCAAAGAATCCAGGTGACCTCTGGCTCTAGGATTTCAGATCATTCTTTAGCAGGCAGAATCTTTCCCTGTCCCCTAACTTCCCCCCACTACTTCTATCCTCTCAGGGAATGATTTGGGCCAGTCAGTGCATTGCCCGGGAAGCTCAAGGTTCCCATAGGCAGCTGGGCCAGTCCTACACGGCCTGAACCAGAATCTCATGGAGTTGAGGAGCAGGGGAGAGGAGGGCGGGATTCTAACCAGGCTTACGACTTGGTCTCTGCAAGTCTTGGTATGAACAAGGGCCCACCTCTCTCCTCTCTTTGCAGAGGCCCTAGAGAAACTGAGATGGCTTCCACTTGGCTAGACATCCCTCTATGAGGCTTAAAGTCATTAACATGGAGGGGCAAGGGCAAAAGGGAGGGCTCTGTTGGCCTCATGTAACCCCCATCAGACTCCTATCTATTGAAAAAACTTGGCATCTTGGCTTGTTCTAATTCAGATAATACTAACAATAATTCGTTCACACATATATAATCAATACTCATATTTTGCAAGCCATGGGACTCCAAAGTTCCAGAAAATTTTTAAGTGAACATCACACAGGGCAGTGGAGAGGTGCATGGTGGGTGTTCTAGCAGGTGCCACCACATAATAAATAATTCATCAAGGAGCAGGCATTTATCAAGCATATTCCATGGTCTGGGCACTGGTCTAGGCACCAGGAAATCCTGTAACAAAGGGTGTCATCAGTTACATGTAGAGGAGATGGGCTGGCCACATGGCCAGAGATGGAAGTGACCAATGGACAGTCCCCAGGTTGCTGAGCTGCTCTCTAAATGGCAAGCAAGCTTGAGGAAGGCCCTCTGGGCAGTGGGTCACATCATCTGCTTCTGCTCCAATCCCTACTAACAATAGTGCCCAGGGAGTAGGTGGACGAGACAGAGCTTTCCTCCTGAGGCCTTTCAGCCACTGATTGACAGGAGGGAGAGAAGGAGAGTGATGAGGACCCGAAGAGACACAACAGAAAAAGAAGGCCACTTGGCACACTAAATTTGGAGTCAGGGGATGTGAGTTTGAACCTGCCACTTCACGACCTTTCTGTTTTTGGAAAAGTTCCTTAAGCTCCTCTCTAATTTCCACATGTATAGAATAAAGGGGATGACTGAATGGCCTCTCGGGACCAGCTGCACATGTACTCTGATCCTGTAAGCCCTGATCTCTTTTGGGAAGAGGAGTTTGGCCTCATCTGAGGTGACACCGCAGTTTGCCAGAGGTCACAAAGAAGCTCAGTCATCCCTTTGGGGACATATTGTAGAAGAGACTCCAGTTCTGCTCAGGGCTGGCCTGGATGTTCTCACAGGCCCCTGCCAGCCATGAGATTCTGAGATTTTATAAAGCTTGCACTGTGGCATGAGTGAAGGACTCTCGCTCAGAGAAGTGAGGAAAGAAGAGATTGGAAGCTAAGAACATCTCTTCCCACCCCACCACCCCGACCCTCAGCCATGAGTTAATTCATCAGTCATTTTCCGAAACGTCTCATGTCAATCAGCCAGACAGACAAGTTTTTGTGAAGCCCTATTATGTGCTGGGCACTGAGCATACAAAGATAAAAAAAATTACATTGTCTCTGCCCTCAAGGGGCTTATTCTTTTGGGAGGTAGAATAGATAAGTCAGAGATAGAATGGATCTTAGAAATCATAGCGATAAAAGTAAAGTTTTATAGGAGGGCTTAAAAAATCAGTTGTTCTAGTACAGGGTGAGGGAGGCATTTGGCTAGATGACAGTTCTTAGGAAAATGACCTGGGGAGTTTTTGTGGCCATTGGGACCCATGTGACTTAGTTGAACAAGCTCCTGGGAGCTGAGTCTACATTGAGAGGCCATCCCTGGCCAGAACAAGGGAGCTAATAACTAGGCCCATGGTCCCCTGCCCTGATCACACTCCATTTGGAAGGTTGAGTTCAGTTCTGGATCCCCAAAGTTAGGAAGGACATTGTTAAACTAGAGCATCCAGAGGAGGGCAGCCAGGATGGGAAAGGGCCTCAGGTCTGATAGGATCCTTGGAAGGAATGCTGACCTGGAAAATAGAAGGATTTAAAGAATTTGTCCTGCAGAAAAGGGGTTTAAACTGGTTTTGTTTGGTCGTAGACGCCACACCCAGGAACAAGGAAGGTATAATTGAAAGGATTTGGGGAAAAAAAAGAAGCAAAAGGGGGCAGCTAGGTGGTGCTACAGTAGATAAAGCACTGGCCCTAGAGTCAGAAGGACCTGAGTTCAAATCTGCCCTCAGACACTTACTAGCTGTGTGACCCCGGGCAAGTCACAAACTCCTTTTGGAAAGGATGAAGGATTTAGGCCCTCAGAGTCACAGAGAACTTATTAACAATTCGAGCTCTTCAAGAGTGGAGTGGATTCCCTTGAGAAGTAGTGAGGTCCCCATCACTTGATGCCTGCAAGAAAAAGCTAGATAACCACATAACATGTGTCATAGTGGGTATTTCTGTAAAGGTTCAGGTTGGACCAGGGGACTACACTGGTTCCTTTCAGCCTGAGGTTCTGTGAGTCTGAACTGGTCCAGCCTCTTCATTTTACAGAAAATCAGGCTTCGGTGTCTATCCGGGGTTTGGCTGCCCTCGGCTAGTTTGCTCAGCCATTCATAAAAGCGAAGTGGTTATCGTGATAAATGAAGCATTTTCTCTGCCCCGTCTCCCCACTGCAACCTTCAGCAGAACGTGGTTGTGTCTCCTCTGGGAGACCTAGATGGCGTCACGACCCCTGTCTTCCTGTGCCTTCCTTTTGGGCATTTTGGGGTAGCCCCCTAATCTGGGATATGGGCAGGGGGATCCTGGAGACCCAGGCCCTCTATACTTTGCTCCAGGTCCCTCGCTTTCCTCTTCTCTCCCATTCCATTCTGGGACTTTGTAACTAATCTTATCACATCTTGGTGTGGAAGCAGAGCATGAAAATGAATGGGACAGAGTCAGCCCTGAAACATATCTGTGGGACATCCAAGAATGTCAGCTTGTGACCAGGAGTCCTCTTCCCCAAATATCCAAGAGACGAGTTCATTTGATAAGCATTTATCAGGCACCTGCTATATGCAGGAACTGTGCTAGGCAGTGTCCCTGCCCTCAGGGAGCTTCCAGTCTTTTGGACTCCCAACCATCCATTGATCCAGCATTTATTAAGCACCTGCTGTGGGCCAGGCACTGGGTTGGCAGTAGGCATACCTAGGCATGCCTGCCCTCAAGGAGCGTACACTCTCTAGGGAGAAACAGCAGTGTCCCACAGAAGGAAATAAAAGTTTATATACAAAGGAAATACAGGATAGTGGCAAGGGTACCAGCAGCCAGCAGGAATCACGATGCCTGTTTGTCCACACTGCACATGTTTATTAAACCTTTGCTGTGTTCATGGTCTGTTCTTAGGGCTTCAGGGGAAGGCCAGGGAGAGAAATCAAAAGAAATAAGAGATAATGAAGAGAAATGGGGGCTCCTGCCCTTCTAGAGCTTACAGCTATCAACAAACATTAGTTAAGCATCTGCTGTATACCAGGCACTGTGCTAAACATTAGGAATACGAAGAAAAATCAGAAACAGGAGCGGCCATTTAGCTGGAATGGTCATTTCCTGACACTCGTGGCTGGTACGGTCCTGGAACGTGAGCTTTGCCAATTTTTTTTTCTCTGGGGGCTGGCTGTGCCCCTCACCAGATTCTGTCTGGCGCAGCACGCAGTTCTGGCTTTTTCCTGAAGATGCGATGACTCTCTGATCAATCAGCCGGTGGGCAGCCAAGCTCCTTCCCTGCTTCTGGATTCTCTCAGGAAGTGTGGGGGAGGGGCAGGGGAGGGTGCCGACGGTGACGCTCCACTGTGGAAGCGCGGCACCTTCGCTAGCAGCTTCCTCCCTGCTGGACGTAGGTGGCTCTTGGGGGCCACTTTCTCAGGCACGGGTCAGCCCAGCCTAGCTCTCCTAAATGATCTCCATCCCTAGATTAACCAGCTATGGACTAGCTCATGGGTCCTTCTTTTCCTCCCACCCGGGAATCTGTCCTCTCCCGGGGTCCCAAAGAGCAAGTCAGTTCCCCCAGTGCCCAGGAGGAAACCAGGACGATATGGGGCCTCGGGGGCCGGCGTGCCCTGGCAGGATCAACCCGGCCCTTGGCAGCCTGCTGCGAGATGCGGCTTGAAGGGTGACTCCTCCTTGGAGCTGGCAGGCTCCTCCTCGTCTCCGTGCAGAGATTTGAGATTGATTATGTCCCTGTTATGTCCCCAGATACAGACTATAAGCTTCCTGAGGGCAGGGGCGGGTTCACTTTAATCTCCATCTCCAGTACTCCACATAAGCCCCTAAGAAGTGCTTATTGATTGACAGAATGTAAGCTTCTCAAGGGCTGCCTTCCTTCTGCCTCCCATGCTTATCAGCACCATTCCTGACACGCAGTCAGGCTTCTTAAATGTTTGCTGAATGACTGACTGATTCACCCACTGCAGGATCTGAGCCTTGTCTTCCGGCACAGCCCTTAAATCCCCCGTGTCTCGGTGACAGCCTTCTGGCGATGCTGGGGGCCTATGGATGAGCGTCTCCTACGTAGCTGGACACAGGCCCCTGGGGCCAGGCTTGACTCCTCTCTCTTCCTCCCCGCTGGGGTACCTTTGAGAGCCCGGGGGCCCCTGGGGCCTCACAGGAGGACATCGGGGAAGGGTCTTAGCAGAAGAATATTCCATTCCTTTGCATGCGGAGTTTATAAGGAGCTTTGCAAAGTGGCCTCTAGGAGGCCCCCAGGCTCTCAAAGGTACCCCGGTGGGGTGGGAGAGACAGGGGTCAAGCCTGGTCCTAGGGACACCAGGGGGAGGGGGAGGTTCTAGGTCGGCAGCGGGAGGCTGAGGCCTGACCAGAAGGGGCCGGATTGGGGGAGGGGCCTTCCCAGACTGCTGGGTCACGTTCTTCTCTCTCCTCCTTACTTCAGTGAACCTCATCACTGTCTCCTTGTCCCCGTCACCTCCTGGTCTCACTCCTTTCTTCTCTCCTTTCTCTCTAAATGCAGCCATGAGCCTCTCCAGCACCAAGGTACAGTACAACTTTCCTGTTGACCTTCCCGGTCAGCCCTTGGGGTACACTCATCCTCCACCAGCCCATTGTACAGGGAGCAAAGTTGAGTCTAGGGTCGCCAGCTGAGGATGGGGAAGGCAGGCTTTTCAAAGGTGGACAGGTCATCCTAGAGTCCAGTCTATGCAAAAGAATCTCGCCATCTAGACTCACAGTCAGCAGCATTAGAGCGCCAGTCCTAGTCTGGGACAGCTGGACGGGCCCCTCCGAGCGGCTCATCAGCCCTTCGTTCATGCCAGGCTTGGGAGTTTGAGTCTTCCTCTGGAGATCACTGGGAGCCGTTGAATCGTGGCGGCAGCCGAAGAAGCCATGGGAGGGAAGGGCCTCCGAAGGAAGAGGGGGGAGGACAGAGCCTGGGGGGCATCCAGTCGGAGGGATCCAGGAGAGTTGAGGAAGGAACTGTCAGACAGCTGGGAAGAGGGTGTTGAGAATCAGGACCATGGCAGCCCAGGGAGAAGAAATCATTAGGGAGAAGAGAGCGGTCCGCAGAGGACTCGAGGAGGGGGAGGCCCAAGGAGAAGCCATCAGACTTGGGGGGCGGGGCTTCCTCGATGACCTTCGAGCTGAGCTCTATCTAGGAATCCACCCGAAGGACAAATCCATAAACCTCCATGTGGCTGGGCTGGAGCACGAAGGGGAAGGGAGACAAAGCCTGGCATCGCCCCACTGCTGGGGCGTCCACAGGGCTGGAGGAGGCAGAGGGAGGGCAGGGAAGAAGCTCACCCCAACCCCATCTGGAAGCTCTGGGTTCAGGCCAATGATTCTCGCTAAGTGCTAGGCACTGTCGACTCTGGGAAGCTTTCTCCAATATCAGTGCCCTGGTGCAAAGCACCAGTGGCCCTGCCCTCGTTAGTGCTAGGCCTGAAAGAAATTAGTGTCAGCTGAGGATGAACCAAGTCTTAAGGAGTTGGAGGGCACTGTGAGGAAATAGAGGCAGTGGCTCTGATCGTAATTGGGTAATTGAGCCTGGTGGGGGGAAGGTATTGCAGGGGTACAGTGCTGCTGTTTAGGATTAAAGAGGCCTGAGCGTGTTTGGGGGCAGATGGGAAGCAGCTGGTTGAGGAGAGAAGCTTTACAGAGATCTGGAGGCACGTTTCCAGAGACATCCTAGAAGGGATTCCTGCATTCATGGGCTCCTACGAGGGTCCTAGGTCTAGAACTGGGAGGGACCCTGGAGACCATCCCCCTCTTTTTACAGATAGGAAAACTGAGGCCCAGGAAGGGGAAGGGACTTGCCCAGAGTGACACAAATAGTTGAAAATGGCAAAGCTGGGGATTTGAACCCAGACCCTCTGCCTCCAGATGCACTGTACTCTACCCACTATGCCACCCTGGGTTGCACCAGATTCCCCATCTCTGAGGATCCAGGATCCAGCTCCAGGATTCTCCCATCTGATGAAATTGAGATGAGGGCAGAGCCTGGAGGCTGCCTTGTTTCTGGGTGCTGGGAACCCTAGGGAGCCCCTTCCCCCATCCGTTGTTTCTATAGGTGACAGGCAGACACAAGGTACTGATTTGGGACTGGCTGAACTCCCCTGCTGGTTTTCTCCAGGGCCTGTGGCCAGCGAGAAAGCCCTGGCAACCTCCCAAAGCATAGTAGGAGAAGGAGAGTTAGAAAATCATGGGTTGTTCTTCTGTGACATTTCTGTTTCTAAAGCTAGTTGTTTGTTAGCATAAGGCCCTTCTGCCCCAGGTAGGGGCAGGTGCAAGGAAAGAGCATTCGGATTGCACAAGTACCTTGGGTTTGCTGACATTTCACACCAAGGAGTCAGGGCTCACCTGGCTTTGCCCCTTGCCAAACCTCCACTCCAGGTGGAAGGCCTCACTTAAATAAGAAAAAAGTATTAGCTTTGAGAGCAGGAGGGTAAACAGAAGCACAATTCATGAATAGAGGTGAGTGTTCTTCCCTGTCACAGGAGTGTCAGTGGATCCAGCTAGGGACCTGACTGAGCCAGGTGAGGTGGGGGGAGGGGAGAGGAAAGGATGGAGATGCCTAGTTGGGGTGGGGGTGGGGGAGTCAGGTGAGGTGGGGGGCGAAGAGAGAATGGAGCTGCCCAGGTTGGGGTGGCAGGGGGGGGGGGTGGCCAGGTGAGGTGGGGGGAGGGGAGAGGAGAGGATAGAGCTGCCCAGGTTGGGATCGGGGGCTACAGAAAGACAATTAAGCAGTTCCCGTCTGGGCTCAGACAGGATTCAAAGGCAGGGCCCGCCCTCTGAATTCCTGGGAGCTTTTTTCTCCTAGGCTTGGCTCTGCAGGGTCTGGGCCTTTGGGGGATCAGCTTCAAGCTGTACCCTCGGCCCAGCCAGGCCTCATTCAACAGGGGGTCAGGGGGAGCTTGAAATCCCAGAAAACCTCAAGAGCCTGGGCCCTGCCCCCACCCTAAGCCTGGGGACTTTGGAGGGCCTGAGAGAGCTTCGGCCACCACTGAGAGCCAGGGTCTGGGCTTATAGGATGAGATGAGAGGGTCCGGGCAGGGTTAAGGCCATAACAGAGAAGGAGCCTGGTGTGGCCCAGGGCCTCTGCTTCTGCAGAGCCTCAGCTGACCCCTGAGAGGGGGTGTGTGTGTGTGTGTGTGTGTGTGTGTGTGTGTGTGTGTACATGTGTCTGTATGAAGGCCTGAAGGTGTGAGCGTGTACACGTGGTCTGAATGTGCCTGGGGTGGCTGAGCCCCCGTGTCTGCGTGGGAGTGCTGGTGCAGTGCGTGCAAGGGGTCTGATTGCTGCTCCTTACTGTTTATTTGCCTCAGCTTTTATTTTGTAAACAAAGAGAGGACTTATTAATGTAAATTAGGAACAGGGCAGGGTGTCCTGCAGGGGGCCGGCCTGGTGCAGAGGCTGCTGCAGCTGCCCTCCCTAGGGACCCCAGGGCCCCCTAGCCTCTGACTGGCAGTCCTGAAGAAGCCTGTCCTCAGGTCTGCTCTCCTCCCTTTGTAACAGGCCCCTAGCTAACCAGCACAGACTCCCCAGGGTCTCTTGGTGCATACCCTGGGTCTGACCCACTAGCCCTGGACACGGGAGGACTTGGGTTTGACCCTTGACTGGCCTCTTTCTAACTCAGTGACCTCTCTCTGTGCCTCAGTTTCCATTTCTGTAAAATAAATGAATTTGGACTAACGGTTCCCTAAAGTCTCTTTAAAGTTCTGGCCCAGCCTGGGAGTGTCCGAGGCTGGCCCAGTCTCAGAGTCTCCGGGGCTCTGGCCTGGCCCAGGAGTGTCTGGGGGTCGTCAGCCCAGCTGGGTCTCTAATGCTGTCTTCCCCCTACCCGGTTACAGAAACCATATGCTTGCCAGATCCCTGGCTGCTCCAAGCGCTACACGGACCCGAGCTCCCTCCGCAAGCACGTGAAAGCCCACTCTGCCAAGGAGCAGCAGGTACGAAAAAAGGTAAGCGCTCTGAGGGGCTGCCTCCTGGGGCTTCAGCCTGCTGGGCCTGGGCACTTGTGGCAAAGAGGCCAGTGTGAATCCTGCCTCTGCCTGTCGCTGCTTGCAGAATCTCAGACAAGCTGTTTGATTCAAGGGGAAGAGAGGGACTAGCACGTGTGAAGCACCTACTGTGTGCCAAGCTGAGCATTCATGCAGAATGCGTTCCGTTCTCTCATTTAAATGCCTCAGCATCCCTAGGGGGGAGACGTTACAGGTATTTGTGCCCCATTTTACAGAGGAGCGGACTGAGGCCGACAGCGGTCTTCCTGAGGTCACACGGTGTGGCAGGATTTGAAATCTCTTCCATGACTCTGAAGTCAAGTGCTCCGTCCACTTCACTTTTCTGGGCCTCAGTTTCTTCATCTGTAAAATGAAGTCCAGCGGAGAGAGTGCCCTGTCCTTGGAGTCAGGAAGAAGTCTGGAAGACCCGAGTTCAAATCCAGCCTTAGCCATTTTACTAGCGGGTTACTTCCCTTCTGTGGGCTTGGTTTCCTCCCCATCCAGGCCCAAAGCTGCTCTTTTCAACGCCCTTGATGCCCCCCCACCCCACCCCTGGCAGGCTGCTGGGTTATCAGCAGGTCAGGGTGGCCTGGGCCCAGCCTTTCCCAGGATCAAACAGCAGCCTGGCCTCGAACACAAACCCAGCGCTTGGCACAGTGGGTGCCTGACAAATGTTCGTTGACTGTTGACTCCACCTCTCAAGTCTGTAGCTCTCTAAAGGTTCCAGAGCACCACCCTTAAAACACTCCCCGGGGGGGCAGTATACAGATTATGATCCCCATTTTGCAGACAGGGAAACTGAGGTTCAAGAAAGTTAAGTGACCAACTCAAGATCACACTGTCTTAGACCTAGAACCAGAAAGGGGCCTCAAAAGCCACAGAGTCCAGCCCTCTTATCTGAGGCCCAGCATGAAGAGGCCAAGATATCCAGCTAGGAGCAGAGATTTGAACCCAGAGCCAATACTTTTCCTCTCTGGCATGCCAGATCCTCTGGCTCCACAGGCTGGCGGTGCTTGGGCCTGCTGCCCCCTTTGTTGTGGGCTCTGCTTTAGTGTCCGGCTTGCCACTGGCAGGCTCAGATTTCCCTTCTTCTCCCATCACTTGGCTTCTCCAGGCCTTCTGATGCTCTTGGGGAGACTCTGCCTCCGGTCCCCAGAAGAGGCCAGTGAGGGGCTCGGCTTCAGGCTGATTTAGAGTGGGAAAGGTCCACCCTCTTCCTTTACAAGCCAGGAAACTGAAGCCCAGATGGCTCTCCCAAAGTCACACGGGCAGTCATGCCCTCACATTCGAGAGAGCGACCCGTTTCCCATCTCACACAAGCAGCCATCCAGGGCTTCGAATGCTAACCCACTTTCCCCAGGCCCTGCTGGGTCTGAAGGGCGTGGCCGGGGCCCAGGGGAGCCTGAGATACAGAACCGTAAAGTCTTCCACAATGGTTCGTCCTTAATGGCCCTGGGAGATGATGAATGTTTCTGGGTAACCCGAGCCCTGTATTATGACAACGACTTGGCAGCTGGGTTGTGTTTAAAAAGAGAATTAGAAATGCTTTTCTTTCCTAATTCTCCTCTCCTGCTGGTTTTAATATGAGCGACATTGTGGTTAGCTAGAACATGTCTTGGCTGTTTTTTGCCAAAACGTTCGTTTACATGGAGAACAGCTGCCAAGTCGCGGGAGCCGTATGCACTCGGGAGTCAGGCAGCAGTGCCCTGGTCCTGGGCACAGCTGGCAACTTGGACCCCAGGGCACACGGGGGGAAGAGTTCTTCTGGCCGGGTCCATGTCCCAGAGCCTCAGAGGGAACATGGAGGAGAATCTAGTTCGAGCTGTTTTGTAATCAGGTTGTAATCCAGTCCCTGCTACATCCCTAGCCTGTGTTTGAAGGGTACACCCCAAGTGATGGGGAGCTCATTACCTCCTGGGGCAGCCTTTCTTCTCTCTCTTCATTAATCACTTGTTGCTTGCAGGGTATTGGGCTCAGTTCGAGGAATGCAGAAATGTCAGTTTTAAGGGAGCCCTCTGACCCCCAGCCTTCCCAGGTTTGGTTTTCTCCTTCTTTACCAAGTCCAAACTGGAAGTCTCGCTGTCCCCAAATGTGCCCCACTGTTTTCCGATCTCCCTGTTCCCTCCTCACCTTCCCGCCTGCCTGTCTTCATAGACCCAGATAAGGTGCCCCTTCCTCCTGGAAGCCCTCCCTGATCTACCGTCACCTCCCCCTGAACTCTTAATTCTCTTCGCTTCTGCCTCCACCATATGCTTTCACATTCGATCACTTATCTGTGGCTTGTGGCCCCACTTAAACCTTCAGCTCTTCCACTGCGAAGACCATGGTTTTCTGATGGTGCTCAGCAATGGAACAAGCCATCTTGTGAGGGGGGAGCAGCTCCCCATCAGTAGGTGCAGAACGCTGGCCTTGGAGTCTAGTCAGCAATTTATCCAGTGTGCTGGGTCAAAAGCCTGAGTTCGAGTTCTGCCTCAGATTCCTAGCTGCGCATTAGGTATTTAAAGGAGGCCAGATGCCAGTAGACATTGGCCGGCGGATTTGCACTTGAGTCAGGCCTTGAACCCAGGGGCCTCCGCGGTTCTTTCCATTGGTGCTTTGTTCTTTGGATCCCTCACAGTGGTGAGCTCAGAGTTTCCCACAAAACAGCCACATCTATGCGTGGAAAGATGACTCATATCAGACGACATGGGTTCGACTCCCATTTCTGCCACTTACTGTCTTTGCTTTTGGCCTCAAGTCCCTTCTCTGGGCCTCAGTTTCCCTGTCTGTAAAATGTAGGGTTTGGACTAGAAGGCCTCTGAGAAATCCCGCCGGGCCTTTGGTGAGTGAGAGTGCCATTGGCAACCACGTCGGCTAAGCTAACCCTCTGTTTGCTCATCTCCTAGCTGCACGTGTGCACAGAGGTCGAGCCGGACGTCCTGAATGAGTGCCTGGGCATCCCACAGGTTCCCCCAACCTCCCAGCATGGCCTGGATGGGAAGTGTGGAAGACCTGTGGGCCATGAGCTGCTCCCAGGTAAGGCAGCCACGGTGGGGGCCGGCGGTCCCGAGGGAGGAGTGGAACGAGGCCCGAAGTTCTTGATTCAGTCTAGAACAGGCCCATTCAGAACCTGGCTTGGGGCGAGGGGTAAACCACAGATGTAGCTGGATCTGAGAGAGGGGCTTGATCCATCCCTCAGTACGCATTTATTAAGCACCTACTGTGTGCCAGCCTCTGTGCTAACGACTGGAGATACAAAGGCAAAAAGAGCCCCTGCCCTCAGGGAGCTTATGTTCTCATCAAAGAGACAGCCCCTGCACAGGGACTGTACAGGTTAAATGAGTAGTAATCACAGAGGGAAGGGTGCTCAAGGTGGGAAGGGGGTGTCTGAGAACAGCCTCCCACAGAGGGTGGGATTAGAGCTGAGCCTTGAAGGAAGCCAGAAGAAGAGCATTCCAGGTTTGGAGAGGGTGATGATGAGGACCTGAGGACCGTGGCCAGTGTGACCTGACTTCAGTTAGGGGGAAGAAGCCAGGAGAGGGAGGAGGGGCTCGTTGGTGAGGGGTTTTGAAGGCTAAATCAGGGTGTTTCGTATTGGATCCTGGAGGGAATGGGAGCTGGTGCAAGTCATTGAGCGGAAGAGACGACCTCATTGGTGGCTGAAGGGAGGATGGACTGGAGTGGGGAGAGACCTGAGGCCAGCAGCCACCAGAGACTGTTAGAACATCCAGGGATGAAAGGACCAGTGTCCGAGGAGGGAAGGACACATATTCGAGAGATGTTAGGAAGGTCACATCAACCCCTTCAACATGGGGCCCCGGAGGACTCCTGGGTTGGACCAGGGTCTGGCATTGCCCCCCACAGTAAGAGGGAGATCAGGAGGTGGGGAGGGCTGGAGGGGGAAAGGTCATGAGTTCTGTTTGGTTCTTATTGGTGATGTGAGATTGGAGGTAGGAGAGAGGTCAGGGATGGATAGCTGGGTCTCAGAATCATGTGCATGGAGGTGATCATTGCCTGTGGAAGCTTTTCAGGTTGGGGGGGTCCTAGAGAGGGGGAAGAGAAGAAGCATCAGCCATGGTGGGAGGGTGGGGTCTGGAGGAGGATTCTGCAGAGGACTCTGAAGAGGGGTCAAATAAGCTTTGCTGGGCCTGAGCCACAGAGTGGAATGGCCCAAGGAGGGGCTCGATGGGGCCACAGGGGGGTCAAGAACGAGGAGCAGTAAGAAAAGCCTTCTAGATGCAGCCACTAAGAGAGCACTGGCAACTTTCCTCCAAAACCTTCCCTCCATTGTCCAGCCGCCTCCAGCTGCAAAACCTTCCTCCCTAGGGTGACCTAGGCCCCATCCAGGAGCTTCAGAGAATGCAGGGGCAGGGGCCACACCCAGCCCTGCTCCATCCTGGACCTTGGGCACAGCACTTCTCTTGGGGATTCATTGTCCTTGTCTGTAAAGTGACATTGTCCTCATCTGTAAAGCAGGCAGAGCTGGGAGATCCTTGGGTGTCTAACAATCTTTCTTCTGTGTTCTAACATTCTCTGGTTCTAAGGCCCCTCCCAGCCCTGACATCCCCTGTTCTCAGGCCCCTCCCAGCTCTGACATCCCTGTTCTAAGCCCCCTCCCAGCTCTGACATCCCCTGTTCTCAGGGCCCTCCCAGCTCTGATATCCCCTGTTCTAAGCCCCCTCCCAGCTCTGACATCCCCTGTTCTCAGGCCCCTCCCAGCTCTGACATCCTCTGTTCTAAGGCCCCACCCACCTCTGACATCCCCTGTTCTCAGGCCCCTCTCAGCTCTGATATTCCCTGTTCTAAGCTCCCTCCCAGCTCTGACATCCCCTGTTCTCAGGCCCCTCCCAGCTCTGACATACCCTGTTCTAAGGCCCCTCCCAGCCCTGATATCCCCAGTTCTAAGCTCCCTCCCAGCCCTGACATCCCCAGTTCTAAGCTCCCTCCCAGCCCTGACATCCCCTGTTCTCAGGCCCCTCCCAGCTCTGACATCCCCTGTTCTCAGGCCCCTCCCATCCCTGACATACCTTGTTCTAAGGGCCCTCCCAGCTCTGGGTCTCTGTCCCAGCCTTACATGCTCCTCGCTCCCTCCCCGTGCTGACGTCCATCCTCTGCCCACTCCCCTGGCTCCCAGGCACCCACAGATAGCACAGCCAGAGAAAGCTGGGCTCGTGTTTCAGGCCAAACGGGTCGCCAGCATTCTCTGGTGCACCACATGGGAAGTGATACCAGATAATGGCCTTTTTATTCCAGTTGAAAACACTCATTTGGGGGCTTGTTTTTTTGTTTTTTCAAAGAAACCACAATAGCCGTATGTGGAGCCTCAGCCCGTTGGGATTTCTCAGATTACTCCAAACTTTTTTTTAATGTTTTAACTTTATTTTTTCTCCCTCAAAGTTGGAGCGGTTTCAGGTTTTAAAATATGTCAGGGATAGAAGCCAATCCTATGGAGAAGCAGAGCACCGTCATTCAGGGAGTCAGGCTTCAAAGCAAGTTTGGACTCTGGTCCAGGGAAGAGGCCTACAGTGCCAGAGTGGAGCCCACGCTTCCCCTTCCCTCCAGCCCACCCTCCTCCATTTGACAAGTGGGGAGAGTGAGGCACCAGGGGGAAGAGGGACTTTGTCAGAGAACCCAGTCAGTCAGAGGGTCCTGGATAGAGAATGTGATGTTCCCAGCTGGTGGATTGTGGGGTTGTAGATACAGAGCCAGGACCATCCTGAGAGCCTAGAGAGGGCAGTGACTTGTCCAAGGTGTTAGCCTGGTACCCTGGAGGGAGGGTTGGTCTTGGGGACCAGAGGTCCAGACTGGCCTTGGTGCCAGCTGTGGGACCCCGGGCAAGTGCTTTAGACTGTTTCCTTCTCTGTAAAATGAGGCTCATCATAGCACCTACTTCCCATGACTCATGTCAAGTGCTTGTAAACCTCAAAAGCACTGAGAGTGGCCGCCTGTCCTGTCATGACACCTTGATGGTGCGGACCCTGAAGGTGGGCTTGTGGTGACTGCTTCCCTCTGCTCCCTGACCCCTCCTGCCACCCCCTACTCATCACTGACCCGGGACCACTGCTGAGTGCTGCAGTGCTCCAGCTTTGGAGAGACCCAGGAGACCTTGGCAGACAGGGAGGGACCCCTCCACGATGGGGACATTCTTAGCAGGGCAGAAAGCTGCGGCTGCTACGTTAGGTTGGGAGAGGTAGGGGGAGACAGAGGGGAGGAAGAGAGGGAGGGAGACAGAAAGAGAGACAGAGACAGAGAAGGAGAGAGGCAAAGAGGAGACACAGAGAAAGAGACACAGAGAGGGAGAGGAGGGAGGGAGGGAGACAGAGGAAGGAGAGAAAGAGGGAGGAAGGGGGGAGAGGGGGGGACAGAGGGACAGAGGAAAGGAGAGAGACAGGGAGAGAGAGAGAAACAGAGAAGGAGATGGGGGGAGAGAAACACAGAGGGAGAGGAGGGAGGGAGACAGAGGAAAGAGAAAGAGAGGGGGAGAGAGAGAGGCAAAGAGGAGACAGAGAAAGAGACATAGAGAGAGAGAGGAGGGAGGGAGGGAGAGGAAAGAGAGAAAAAGAGGGAAAGGGAGGGAGAGAGAGAGAGGAGGAGGGAGACAGAGGAAAGAAGAAAGAGAGAGGAAGAAAGGGGGGAGAGAGAGAGAGAGAGACAGAAACACAAGGAGATGGGGGGGGGAGAAACACAGAGGGAGAGGAGGGAGGGAGACAGAGGAAAGAGAAAGAGAGGGGAAGAGAGAGGCAAAGAGGAGACACAAGGAAAGAGACAGAGAGAGAGAGAGAGGAGGGAGGGAGAGGAAAGAGAGAAAAAGAGGGTGAGGGGGAGAGAGAGAGGAGGAGGAGGAGGAGGGAGACAGAGGAAAGAGAGGAAGAAAGGGGGGAGAGAGAGAGACAGAGAAACAGAAGGAGACGGGGGGGGGCAGAGAGAAACAGAGGGAGAGAGGAGGGAGGGAGACAGGAAAGAGAAAGAAAGAGAGAGGGAGAAAGGTAAGGAGAGAGACAGAGGGAGAGAGAGAGAGGAGGGAGGGAGACAGAAGTGGAGGAAAGAGAGATAGAAAGAGGGAGATAGAGAAAGAGAGGCGGAGACAGAGAATGGGAGTGAGAGGGAGTGAGAGAGAGACAAAGACAGAGACAGAGAGGGATGGAGAGAGGGAGACAGAAGTGGGGAAGAGAGACAGAGGAAAGAGGGAGACAGAGGAGGAGGGAGACAGACAGGGCGAGGGGAGAGAGGATGGGGAGAAAGCGCATTCATGGGCCGGGCTTGGTCTTTGGTACCTATGTGACTGACCGTCAGTCTCCTCCTTTATAAATCAGCCCAGGGGATCTCCAAGCCCTGCTGTGACTGAGATCTGCCCAGCTGGCTGGAGATCTCCATTGATGTGCCAGGGCGGCAGGGATGGGGGTTGGGGGGAGGTGGAAAGTCCATTTTCTCTGCCTCTGAGTCTGGGATGACACACTATTAAATATGTATGGAAGCAAGCCTGGATCTGCTCCCCAGAGGGTCAGGGAAAGAGCCCTGGCCATGGTGCCAGGAGGGACCAGGGTTCGAATGTCAGTTCTGACCCTCAGTAGTGGGATGTCCTGGGCAAGTCCCCCACTCTGAGCCTGGGTAGCACCGGCCTCACCTTCCTCACCAGTGGCTGTCAGGAAAGTTCCAGCACACCTTCAAGAGCTGGGAGTCCTCTTGTACAATCTTGTTTTGAGGATGGGGAAACTGAGGCCCATGGGGGGGAATCCTTCGAGCTGGGGGCAGAGCAGGGCCCGAAGCCCTGCCTCTGGGCTCCTTTGCTTCTCACTCTGGGCTTTTTGGCTCTCAGGCCCTCCCCCTCACAGCTGCCCAGGGCAGCGCTGTTTGGGGAACAGATGTTTGGGCCAAAGGTTAAACAATTGTGAATTGTGATTGATGACATGTATTTACACTCTGAAGTGGTTCAGGGAGGCAGGGTCCGGGATGCTCAGTCCTGACAGGGGCCTGAGAGGGGCTGGCGAACCCAAGAGGGAGTGCTCTGGCCTGAGGCCTGTCCAGGTGTGGGGGTGAGCAGCGGGGTGGGGAGAAGAAGTGAGCCAGAGCCAAGCTCCTCAGCCAGACTGGGAACATCCTGAGGGCTAAGAAGGTTGGCTAGGTAGTGAGGCTCCCCGCCTAACCTGGAGCTTATTCACAGCCATCCCCTGCTCTTAATGCCCTCCCACCCAAACTGCTTCATATCAATCAACATAGCATGGAACATCATTCCCCTACACACTCTGTGTTCTACCAGATGGGCCAGTTTGCCGCTTCTCCCTCGTGAAGTTCCATCTCTCAACCCCATACCTTTGCCTAGGCTGTGCCTTCTACCAGGAATGTCCTCCCTCTTCACCTTTGCCTCTTAGAATCTTTAACTTCCTTCAAAGCTCATCTCAGGTGCCACTTCCTAGGAGAAAGCCTTGCCTGATCCCAACTCCCCCTCCCCTTCGCCAGTTGTTAATGAACTATCTGCCCTTGAATTAATTACCCAGCACTGTTCCTGCCAGTGTTCCAGAGTGTTCCTTCAGAACAAGGACTGTTTTTCCATCGGGTCTTTGTGGCCCTGGTACCTAGCACACAGTAGGTGTTTGCCAAAGGCTTGTGTGTGGCAGGGCTGAGTCCAAAGCCAACATGAAGCTTTGGGGCTGCAGGCAGAAACCCCCCAGTACTGAATTGGTAAAAAGGAGCAGGGTCAGGATTCGGTCCCTGAAAAGTGAGGACCACACCCAGCTGAGCTGGGAGTGATGGCAAAGACAGGGCTCCAGCCTGGTCTCCCAAGGGCCCTGAGCTGCCGCCTTGGGTCCCAGGAGCCAGCTAGAAGATGATAGAGTCAGAGACTTTTGAAAGTTGCCCGGCCTTACCCTCTCATTCTACTGCTCAGGAAACAGGGGCCCAGAGAGGTTAAGTGAACAAGGTCAGCATGTATGAAGCTCCTGTGGGGGCCAGGCCCTGCACGTGGCTCCACAGGTACAAAGAATGACCCCCCCAAAATAAGAAACTAGTTCAGGATGGGGAGACCAGTCTCATGGGGAGAGGTTTTCAAACTGCAGAATCGGCTCCTTCCAAGGCTGTGTCCCCACCCCTTCCTCGTCTGTGGGCCTGACTCCCTCACTGGCCCTGGGGGGCTTTCCCCTTCCCCAGACTCCTCCTACCTCTGCCCTAATCCCCATCTACACTCGCTCAAGTTCTGGATTAAAAGGGAACCCTTGGGGGATTCTCAACAATAAAAGCAGCTCCATCCCATAAGTATGGGGCTGGGGTGGTTGATCCAGAAGCATCAGATCCAGCCCCCAGGCTAAAGTTTTAGTGACAATTGTGATTTGCATATCTTCGGAGACAGGGAGCTCACTACCTCCAAGGCTGCCTAGGCCACACACAGACAGTTCTCTTTGTTAGAAAGTCTCCTCTCCATGGAGCTGAAATGTGCCTCCTAAACCCCACTGTGTTCTGGTTCATCCCTCTGACACTGGCCAGTTCAGCCCTTCAGACCCTTAAAGTCCTCGGGTCCCGGTGTGGGATATGGAAGGCACTGGAGGTCCTGGCCTCCAGTCCTGGCTCTGACACTTGTATATTACCTCCATCTCCAGGGGCCAGGACGGGGCTGGGGGACCGATTGGAAACAGTGGAAGGGCCCTTACCTGTTCAGCTTGGCTGTGGCCCCAAGTGGAGCGAGCTGCCCTGAGAGGGGCTGGCTCCTCGCCCTGGAGGCTCCAAGGCAGAGGTGGGACCCACTGTTGGGGGTTAGGAGGAAGGAGGTTCCTTTGGGCACCGCTTAAAGAACGCTTGTCCTCCTTTTATGGGAATTTATTGGGAGTTCATTCTGTGCCAGGCATGGGAATGTTGGAGTCCTTGAGAACAGGAATCATTTCATTTGTTCATTTGTATCCCCAGTGCTTAGCATGGTGCCTGGCACATGATAGGAGCTTTTATATAAGCTCCTGTTGTTCATTGATTTTGTTTTTTATTTGAATTAACATTATAAATGTTTATTGATTGATCCTATGAATCCAATAACTAGCACACAGTAGGAGCTTAATAAATGCTCGTTGATTAATTAGCTTATGGATCCAATACCTAGCACATAGTAGGAGCCTAATAAATGCTCATCGATTGACCTTATGAATCCAATACCTAGCACATAGTAGGAGCTTAATAAATGTTCATTAATTGATGATCCTATGAGTCTGGGATTCAGGATGCCTGGCACATAGTAGGCATATAATAAATGATTGATTGGTTGCTAGGGATCACTTCCATTTCTGAAATTCTGATCTTGTGACCCTGTGAGGACCTCAGCTTCCCCATCCAGAAAGGAAAAGGGCTGGACTAGACAGCTTGTGGTGGCATATGGCTGGATCCCGGGATCCTTGGGCATCCTGGCTGCCTGTTTCCAGCTGACTGATGGCCTTCCTAGATGGTGGCTCCTAGACCTGAGCCCCAGCCTGTCCTCAGCTGGGCCTTACCAGGGCCATAGGCTTGGCCCATCCCTAGTCCTGCCCACTTGTAGAGCCCAGATCACGGTGGCATCTTGGCTTATTTCTAGGTGAAGAAGGGCCCCTTGGGTCTGTCTGAGGGTGTCTGGGATCAGTGGGTGCATGGCGGGGGGCTTGTTACCAGCTGCCAGATGACACATGGGTGCTTTTTGTCTCTGCAGGCATGTTCCCTGGCTCTGGTGCCTCTCAGAATGGACTGACTTCCGGGATCCTGCCCCCTCCTCAGGACGGCCCCTCCAGGCACCACCCACTGGACTCCTCAGCCATGGCCAGCTCCCAGCACCACCTGTCCCCTCTGCCTGCAGCAGAGAGCACCAGGGAAGGGTAAGTGACCCCACACTTCAGGAACTGCCCCCTGCCCCCCTATACCATGCGTGTGGGCTCAGCTTGGAGGGAGGGAGGGTTAAATGGATAAATCCCCTCCCCCACAAAACCCCTCAATGATGGAGTGTCTTCACAGTTTATGTGTGTGTGTGTGTGTGTGTGTGTGTGTGTGTGTGTGTAAGTGTAATGAGGTTTGGTTAAGTGGAATAGCTACCATGTTCAGAAATGTCAGAGCTGGAGGGGCCTTAGAACAAGGGATGTCAGAGCTGGGAGGGGCCTTAGAACAGAGAATGTCAGAGCTGGGAGAGAGTTTAGAACAGAGAATGTCAGAGCTGGGAGGGAGCTTAGAACAGGGAATGTCAGAGCTGGGAGGGGCCTGAGAGCAGGGATCTCAGAGCTGGGAGGGAGCTTAGAACAGAGAATGGCAGAGCTGGGAAGGGCCTAAGAATATAGAATTTTAGAGTTGGGGGGACCTTAGGACAGGAACTATTGGAGCTAGCAGGCACCTTAGTGACTAATCTCATCAAATCCCCACTCAAAGAAAAGGGGAAACAGACCCAGGAAGGGAAGGCACTTGGCCTGGGTCACGCAGTGACGAGCCCAGGGCAGACCCCAGACTAGGACCCAGGCCTCTCCTCTCCAGGAGGAAGAAGCAGCGAGCTGTCTTGCATTCCTGTGGGCATGGGGGAGGATAGCCTTCTGGCCGAGGAATCCCCTGCCTGCCCCCTCCTCCCCAAGAAGCTCCCAGGTGGCCTCCCTCCATGGCCCAGCACTAATATTTATTTGCTTGGTGGACAAATTGCTTTGCTGCCCACTCCATAAACGCAGCTTCCTCATGCCCGCCTCCCACTGTCTCCCTGCACCCAGCCGCCCCCACAGGACCCACTGGCGGCTGTGCCCACAGCACACCCCGGTCCCCAGAATGCTGCTGTGAAACATCGGAGAGCCTTAAACTCGAAGTAATTGAAGGCAAATGCAGGCGTCCACAATGCCCCACGTTCTGCCTGCACAAATGTGCTTCACATTACAGCCAGCTAATTGGAGCTAAGTACTTAATGTGCTAATTGGAGGACGCTTAAGAAAAGTTTTCCTTGCAAATAAACAGAATTGGACTGTTCTGCTGTCTGCTGCCCCACCCCCTTCCCCCTCTGCGTCTCTGGAACCCTTAGTGCCGATCTGGCAGAGCTCGTTCTGGGCTAGAATTAGGGAATTTGGGTGGGGGGGGGGACTTGGTAAGAGTGAGAAGGACCCTTAGAAGCCATTCCCCTCATTTTTACAGGAGTGGAAACTGAGGCCCAGAGAAAGAAAGGGACTAACTTAAGTTTTTGTAGCTAATAAGTAACAAAGCTGAAATTAGTTTTTTCCCCACTTAATGGTATTTTTTCCAATTGCCTGTAAAGATAGTTTCAACATTCACTTTTATAAGATTTTGAGTTCTAAAGTTTTTCTTCCTCCCCTTCCCCCTCCCTAAGATGGCATAGGCCATTCACGTACAATCATAGTAAATGTATTTCCACATTGGTCATGTTATGAAAGAAGAATGAGAACCAAAGGGGAAAACCACAAGAAAGAAAAAAAACACAAAAAAGTGAAAATAATATGCTTCAATCTGTGTTCAGACTCCGTAGTTCTTTCTCTGGGTGTGGATGGCATTTTCCATCATGAGTCTTTTGGAGTTGTCTTAGAATCTTACATTGCTGAGCAGAGCTCAGTCTGTCAAAGTTGGTTATCACACAATGTGGCTGTTACTGTATACAGTGTTTTCCTGGTTCTGCTCACTTCACTCAGCGTCAGTTCGTGTAAGTCTTTCCAGGTTTTTCTGAAATCCACCTGCTCATCATTTCTTATTACATTGATATTACATCTGTTACACTGATAGACCACAACTTATTCAGCCATTCTCGGATTGATGGACGTCCTCTCAATTTACAGTTCTTTGCTATAAAGAGAGAGCTGCTATAAATATTTTGTACAAAAAGGTCTTTTTCTCCTTTCTTTGATCTCTTTGGAATACAGACCTAGTAGTGCTATTGCTGGATCAAAGGGTGTGCACAGTTTTATAGCCCTTTGGACATAGTTCCAAATTACGCTCCAGAATGGTTGGTTCAGTTCACAACTCCACCAACAATGATTAGTGTTCCAGTTGTGGACTGATGAGCTCAGAACAGTGGGAGTGCCAAGCCCTCCCTCGTCCTAGACACTAAACCTCGCTTAGTACAGCCTTCAAACCTCAGCTCTCTTCTCTGCCGCCATCCGTTAAATGTGGCTGAATCCTCTGGGTAGAGTCCTAGAATCTCACAGTTGGAGGGGGCCTCAGGGACCAGTTAGCCCAACCCATCCACTTACAGGAATCCCCTCCCAACACCTGCAACAATCGGTCATCCGGCTTCTGCGTGAATACTGCAGGGAGGAGGAACCTGCCGCCTCCCAAGGCAGCTCGTCCCCCTTTGGGATAGTTTTAAGTCATCTGTCTCCCTGCCCCTTCCTCCCTCCTTAGCTCTCTCTCCTCCAGAATTCTGCAGAAGACACCAGTAGCTTTCAGGAACCACCTTCACAGATTCTTTCAGCGTTCTCAGATATTTCCTGACTCTACGGCACCAGAGAGCTTTGGTGGACCCCTTAGACTAGAAGACTAAGCCATTTCAAAAATCTCTCTTAACTCCCTGGAAATTATTTTCAGACCTTGCCACATTCCTGAAAATGGTTGTTGTTCAGTCACTTTTCAGTCACATCTTCCTCTTCATGAAGATACTGGAGTGGTTTGCCATGTCCTTCTCCACTTCATTTTACAGATGAGGAAATGGAGGCAAACAGGGTGAAGTGACTTGCCGAGGGTCACACAGCTAGTAAGTGTCTGAGGTCAGATTTGAACTCAGGTCTTCCTGATTCCAGGCCTGCCACTCTACTTGCTGCCACCCTACTTGCTGCCACCTAGCTGCCCAGTTTTTACTTAGACCAACCTAAAAATTTAGAGCTGTCTAAAAACAGGCCAGCCTGTCTCAGTAGATAATAAGCTCCCCACCACTGGAAGTATCCAAGTTTGTTGGCTGAGCTTGTTGTCTTTCTGTCCTTTTCTCGGCATTGGGTAAATGGAGGACTTGGCCACGTGCTGGTTTTCCTTCATTCTGTCCACCACATCCTTGCCTGGTTGCTCCCCATGCCTGGGATGGACTCCTACTTTCCCTCTGCCTCTAATCCAGAGTCTCCTTCCGTCGGTCATTCAACAAGTGTTCATTAAGTACTTACTATGTGCCGGGCATCTGCTGAAGGCTGGGGATGGAAAGGAAAGCACACAAGGAGCCCACATTCTAGGTGGAGATGGCATGCAAATAACTGGGTAAATAGATCTATACAGAGTAGGGTGCAGATCACCGGAGCAGGGAAGGCATTAACCTCTGGGGGGAACCGCCTGAACTGAGTCTCCAAGGAAGCCAGGAAAACTAAGAGGTGGAGAGGAGGAGGGAGAGCATTCCAGGAAGGGGGCACATCCTGTGCAAATGCACCAAGTCGGGAGATGTGTCATGGGTGAAGAACAGCAGGGAGGCCAGTGAAAGCTGGACCATGGAGTGCATAGAGAAGGATGCAATGTAAGCAGGTAAAGATAGGACAGCTTGTGAAAGGTTTTAAATGCCAAGTGGAAGATTTTATATTTGATCCTGCAGGTCAGAGAGGACCACTGGAGGTGGTTGGGAGTGGGAGGGGGACATGGTTAGATCTACACTTTAAAGAAAATGACTTTAGCATATGAATGGAGGATGGGCTGTAGTGGGGAAAGACTTGAGGCAGGGACACTCCTCCCCTGCCCCCAGCAGCTGCCTCAATGGTCCAGGTGTGAGGTGATGAGCACCTGAGGATTGTGATAGTTGTGTCTGTGAGTGGAGGCTTGGACAGGATGTTCTCTGAGGTCCTTGACAGCTTAGATTGTCTAACGCAGGAACAGGGAACCTTGGGCCTCAAGGCCACATGTGGCCCTCCAGGTCCTCAAGTGAGGCCCTTTGACTGAATCCAAACTTCACAGAAGAAATCCCCCTAATAGGATTTGTTCTGTAAACTTGGACTCAATTAAAAAGCCACACCCGAGGACCTAGAAGGCCATGGCCCTGAGGCCACAGGTCCCCTACCCTTGGTTCTCTAGCATCCTTTCCTTCTGAGATCTAGACCCATTTTTTGCCAATAGCAAGTTTCTGTGACTTCCCACTAAGCCATTAAGGAGAACTGAGGCAGAAGGTACATCTACAATGATAAAACCACAGGTTATTATAGTTTGAGGATGATAAGGAAATTGGGAGATAATAAGAGGGGTGTGTTTGTCAAGCATTCCAAAACCATGGACAGTGTCAGTAATTTCGTGCAGTTACCAGTAATGGAGGTAGAAATACAGCACCTACAAATATCCCTTTATAACCAGGCCTTTTTTTTCTTTTTAATGACTTCCTTGGAGTGTGCTTCCAGTGACAAGATCCCTCCCAAGATCACTGATCCATCATAGGAATTTTGTTCTGTCCTGCCTGACTGATGGGGTGTTTGGGCTTAGACCCCAACTCCAAGATCACATTTCTCCCGAGCTTCAAAACCCTATCCCTGACAGTTTTCTCCCCAAGCCAAGGACACCATGCCTAGCAAATACTCAAGAGTGGGCCCCAGTAAGACAAACTACCTTTCCCCACAATTACTCATAAGCAGGCCCCCAGTAAAATAAACTGTCTTTCCCTATCACAAGCTGACCTCTGAAGAAATTCTCTTGTAAAATCAGGACCGTCTTGTAAGCACAGAATTATCACATATTGATTCCCAAAGTTATCCTAGTCAATCCAGAGGTCAAGCTATAGACATCAGCTCTCAAAGCTGTCTCACCACAGACGTAACAGACCCAAAGTGCACCCCTGAGAAGCCCCTTCCCCTGGTTTCCCCTAGTGAATGATGCCGGTGACCAAGGTTATAGACTGTCCCCTAATTAGCGTATCTGCCAGATAACCCGCTACTTTTCTTATATAAGCTTTGGCATCCTTCCTGTTAAGTTGCAAGTTCCTTAAGGAATTCAAGTTCCCCAAGGAGCGCTGCCCGCTATATTGGCATTACAATAGACCTTTGCCACCTTGACTTAAAGAATGCTTGAGTCTACAAATTCATTCCAGATGACCCTCTCCCATACTCCGGTCTCTGAGGGGTCCCTGAAACCCCCCTCAAACCTCATCATGATTTCCAAAAACATTGTTCTAATTTGCAGTAACACCAGCAACGTATAAGTGCATGTATTTCTCCAAAAGATTATGTATTGTCATCTTTTCCTTATTTTTGCCAGTTGGACGAGTGTGAGGTCACGCCTTAGAGGTCATTTCATTTGTATTCATTTGGTTATTAATGAGATTAAACATAGCATGTATGTCATTAGGTATAATTTATATTTTCTTTTCTGCTCCCTGCCGTTTCAGGACTCCAGGTTGGCCCATTGAGATTTCAATTCAGGAAATGTTTTTTTAAGCATCTCCTACATGAAACGTACTGTCCTAAGCCCTGGAAATATAAAGCTGAAAATGAAGCAATCCCCGTCCTTAAGCTTACATTCTACTGATGGGGGCTACATACAGTATGTAGATAAAGAAATAAACACAAGGTTTTGGCAGAGGGGGAGAATGCTAACAGGTGGGAGGATCCAGGAAAGCTTTACCAAGAAGGAGATGCCTGAGCAGAGCCTGGGAGGAAGATAAGAATTCTAAGAGAGAGGGTTGGCGAGAGAGAAGGCGTTGCAGACGTGGGGACCAGCTTCTACATGTGCTTGGAGGGGAAGGGTGGAAGGTAGGGAGACAGCTTGTAGTTTTGGCTGGAATGAAAAATGCATGAAGGAGACTGTTGTGAAACAGGCTTGGGAGCTAGATTGGGAAGGGCCTTCAGTGCCAGCCTGAGGAATTTGTCTTTTATCTGAGGGGTCTGTAGGGAGCCACCAAAGCCTTGAACAAAAGCATACCGTAGCCAGAAATGGACAGCTATAAAACATTAAATATGACAAAGTCCTTTTCCCTCCCATTTTAGAGATTTGTTTAATGGCACATTCTTAATAATGGAATTGCACCGTCAAAGGATAAGAATCAGTTTTATGACCCGTAGTGTCCTTACCAAACACTTTCTGGAAACATTGAATTAATTTGCAATAATACCAGCAGAGTATGTGTGGACTTCCTTCACCAGCATAGGTTTTATTTTTATATGTTTTTGCCAATTGGAAGGTTTTGACGTGGTATCTTAGACTTGTTTTAATTTGAGTTCCTTTGATTAATAGTGAGCTTAAACATTTTTTCAGGTCATTATTTACAATTTCTGTCCCTTCTTTCATGGGTTGTCTGTCCATTCAGCCATTTATGTTTTGGAGACTTGTAGCCACCCTTTTAGATTAGTATCAATTCCTTGTGAATCTGGTCTGCATCAGATCTCCTAGGTCATCTAATCCAATCTGACCTGCCCTCCACCATCTTTCTCAGTGACATTGGGAATGCATTATAATTCTTATGTGCATGTCCAGGAGTGATGGGAGATGAAGCTAAGAAAGAAGAGTGGTGACAGGCCAAGGCTAGCCAGACCCCTCCTGGGGAACACAAAACTACCTTGGGCTTCAGCCTGCTCCTTGAGCCCTCCTCCAGTGGCCCATCCCTCAAGACACTTCACAAACATCATCGTGGTAAAAGATAAATAAACAGCCAGCTCTCTAGCCGGTCGGGGCTGTATACACAGCTTCGCCTCATCCGTCACCTGTCCTTGCATTCCTGGGTAAGTACACGTAAAGAATTTTTACACTCAGGAGCCCGAGTGATGACAAGACGGGATCCCTCACTTCTTCAGCCCCCAAATGCTTCCCAGCCAACCTCCTTGTGTCACCTATCCCAGATGTGAATTATGGAGCCACCAAAGCAGCCAAGACACCAAGATCTCCCCCAGACTAGGGGACAAAAAGACTGCTCATGTTTGTGGGGCTTGATTTCAATCCCCTCCCCCTTTTGAGGTAGGGGGGAGGAGGGAGAAGGACTCATATTCTGGCCCCTCTTGCCAAAGTCAATGTCCAGTCCAGCATTCCCTGCTCCCAGAGGGTTTCCTAAGACATTTAAATAGTTGGACAGAATTATCTAATTTACTCACAAATGTTCTAAGAGGATCTGACTTCATTACTGAATATATTTATCCTGGCTCTCAGACATAGGTAGAGGGTTTGGTTGTATGTATATTAGATTTGTTTTTAGAGGGGTTTGAAGGCAGAGCCCTCCATGTGCCAGGACAGGTCATTTTATATTAATTTATATGTGTTTTCTTGAAAGCCAAATGTTTAACTTAGGCATGGTTGGGCCAACCGAGAATGGGCCTCCCCCAGTGGACTAGCTCCGTTTTCGTTCAGTATTTCATTTTTAAGACTTCAGGTAGCACCGTGTTCTTTCAACACACGTTATGGTGTCTGCTGTGAATAACGACAGGTTCTGTTTCATAGCAGCCACTTGTGAAGACAGTAAATCTGAATCTCTAGCAGGCTGGGATGGGAAAACAAACTTTGGCTACTCCTGGGTTGCGGGGGAGGCTCCATCCCCCTTGGGGTCAACTCCATCAGACCAAGGACTACCAGGGTGTGTCAGGGTAGGACATGAACATAGCAAGACTTCAAGGCTCATCATGAGTCCCCCACCACGGTGGGGAGGTTCAGTGGTGTGCTCAGAAGATAACTGGTTATGGAAGTCACTGGATGTCAGAGAACCTGGGTTCAAATCTGGGAAGAGCAGATAGAAGAGACCAGATAGAGAGAAGACATGAGTGCTCAAGGCAGGTCAGTCTTGAAGTCTTTGAGCTGTCTCCAAAGAGGAGGGGATTTTTTTCCTCCAAAACATAAAAAAAATCACCTTTCCCAGAACAGTAATTGACAGAGTATCGGTACTACCAATCTATATGCCTACTCTTGCACCAGCCTCCTGGTTGGCCTCCCTGCCTCCTGTCCCTCTTCAACTCAGCTGCGAAAGAGATCTTCCCAATGCACTGCTCAGTAAATCCCAGTGCCTTGCTGGTATTTCCAGAATCAAATATAAAGGCTTCTACCTGGCGTTTAATAGACTTCACAATCTGGCTCCAATCTACTTTCCAGCCCTCTTAAATATGACTCCCTTTCATACACTTTTATATTGATATAATCTCTCTTTCTTGTTGTTCTTTATGTCTCCCATCTCCACACTTTGTATTGGCAATCCAAATGGGCTCTTAGCACTTAATTCAACCAAGTGTCCTTGAAGAGTTTGGCCTTTATTTCCTTGATTAAATTAGGAGTCCTTGATGGCCTCCTTGCCTCAAGGGAAAGCTTAGTTTACATGGATTTGAGTGACATGTTTGTGGCATCAGAGGCTATTAGACCACGTGGGTTTAAGTTGCATTTTTGTGACGATTTTAGGTCACATGGGTGAGTTGCATGGGTGACTGCAAATGCTGCAAACTCAGGTTCTTTTGATCTGCTTTACTAAGGAAAGCAATGTTAAGGGGTTAACAATTTCAATTTAATCCAGCATTCAAATATCATTCACTTAGGTCAGGGGAAAAAGCCAGCACCCTGAACTTCAGAGCAAATACAAACAAATACAAACATACATTTATAAACAGACCAAATACATTTCATAGTTACCAACATCCGAGTTCAGCCAGGAGCTCGATAACGGCTGGCTCAGACGACGGTCACTACTGCTGCAAATCAGAGCTCCAAAAAAGAGAAAGTCAACCCCTGGTTCTGTATATCTTGTTCAGTGTCAAAGGTGAGTCACACATGCGACTCACCCATGTGACCTAAAATCGTCACAAAAATGTGCCTTAAACCCACGTGGTCTAAAAGTCTCTGATGTCACAAACATGTCACTCAAACCCATGTAAACTAGGCTTTCCCTTGAGGCAAGGAGGCCACCAAAGACTCCTAATTTAATCAAGGAAATAAAGGCCAAACTCTTCAAGGGCACTTAGTTGAATTAAGTGCTAAGAGCCGATTTTGATTACCAATACACACTGTTGCACTGGCTCACAGCTGGAATGCCCTCTCTACTCACCTCCTCCTCCTGTAATTCTCTGTTTTCTTCAAGGCTAAGCCAAATATCACCTTCTACATGAAGCTTTTCTTGATCCCTGCTGGCTTCATGTGCCTCTTTCCTAGATTACTTTCTATTTATTTTATTTCTGGTAGGACCAGGATAAGGGGTACACAGCATGACAGAGTGGAGTGAGATCTGAGCCACTGGTGGGAACACTCCCATCAATGAGATTGTGGATCCATTAAAATCTCTTGTCTAATTTTATCCATTCAGGAAACAGCAAAATCAGTTCATTTCAGTGCCTTTTCATTAAATGTCTCGCATTTATATGGCCCTGGGAGTGACACAAAGATGAATAAGGCCCGAAAGAGTAGGTGTGTAGCCCCACTTTCAGAGTTCACTACCCCAACCCTAATTCCTTGGGTAGGCTGGAACACCAGAGAGTGACTGACTTCTCCCCTCAGGAGTCTTGGGCTAGTTCTGAGGAGTTGGAGATTCCAGTACTATTACCTACAAGCCCCCATCTGGTGTGCCACTCACTATCAATTAGCCAGTTGATACTTCCCTCAAAGCCTTTTACTTGATCCTCACTTCCATCTGTCAGGGTCTCCGGATATGCTTGAACTCTGCCTTGTTCAGGGAAGTGAGTTATGAGTAATTGGGTTGTTTAGTAGAGCAATAGAGCTGAGCTTTACCTTTTCCTTCTCCACCATTGTGATCTTATTCCAGTTAGCTTTTACAAAAGGTTGTTTCCTGAGAGAGGATAGCAAGGGATAGAGATGATCAATAAATCCCCCCAAAAAACTAGAAGCACCCTTTCGGCATTTCTGGTGTCTGTGTGTGTGTACGTTGTTACAGGCAGATTCTGGAGGCTGGGAACTGGGTCTTTCCTCTGTGGCCCCAGAGCCTTGCGCACAGTGGGCGCTCCATAAATGCTGGTGGAGCTGAATTGAAATTAGGATCTTTCAGCACTTACAGCCTGTGCTTAGACTATAGATCCTATAGCCCCATTCGCAGGACCTTTGGGAGGGAAGGCCTTGCCAGAAGGTGCTAATCTTGATGTTTTAACACCTTGAAACTGGAGAAGCACAAATTGGCTGTAATAGACCCCAATCTCTCCTGTTAACACCTTGTTACCAGTTTGTTAATACTGTGAAGAAATGTGTCTCTAATAGGAGCTAATTCATTTTGTTAATAACTTAGATCCCTAGAATTCTGTATTGACTGCTGTCTTGGTGTAGAATCTCAGAGCTGGGAGGGCCCTTAGAACACAGGATGTCAGACCTGGGAGGGGCCTTAGAACAGGAAATGTCAGAGCTGGGAGTGGGATGGTCCCCAAATGCCTGGAAGACCCTGCCTCCTCACTTCTCCCTCCCAGAATCCTTCTCTTCATTTGAGACTCAGTTCAGGCACCAATTTTTCATGAAGCTTTTCTTGATCTCCCCTACCCTCAGCCCCGAGAGGCAGCCAGGGCTAGTGGTTAGGGACCTGTCCTGAAAGCCAGGCAGACCTGAGGTCAAGCCCTGCCTCTGACCTTCCTAGGTGCAGTGCTAACAGCAAGAGGAATCAGGGAAGGCCTCCTGGAGGAGGTGACCTTGGAAACCCAAACTAAGGCCGAGATTGCTCTGGGAATGATGCCTCAGGAGGTGTAGAGAGAGAGGAGTCTGGGGCAGGGGCAGCTGGAGCCAGGGCAGGGACTCCACAGCATGTTTTCATTTGGATTGTTCCCCACAGATGCCAGCCTAAGGAATCTGCCTCTCTGCCCGATCCAGCTTTTATTTCTGTAACGCTGCATGGGCTGCTGCGAAGGGCCTCCCCCAAGATTCCCCAGCTCAGGCTTGGCGGGGTGGTATCTTGTTTCAGCTTTCTTTGCCTCAGAGGAGACATCTGCAGGTCCTGGCAGGAGCTCCAGATTTAGGATCAGGAGCCCTGGCTGTAGCCCCTAACTCCCTGGGCAACCTTGAGAAATCCCCCTCCTCTTCTCTGGGACTCAGTTTCCTCCTCGGTAGGGTGACAAGGTCCGGCTCTCGGAGAAGGCTCTGAGGTCCCCTTCTTGCTCTCACTTTATATTAGAACATAGACTCGGGTTCAAGTGCTGCCCTTGACACATCCTGTCTGTAGAGCTGGAAAGACACTTAACTTTCCTGTGCTCCCAGGACACTCCGAGACAATTAAGTTGTAAAGGACTGACTCCCCTGCCTTCCTTCAAGACTCAGCTCAGATCCCTCCTCCTGCAGGAGGCCCATCCCAACGTCCCCCCCCCTTGTTGATGCCTTCCCTCGGAGATCATCTTGGATGTATCTGTTGCTCAGGCGTTTTCCAGTCATATCTGACTCTCCATGACCCCATTTGGGGTTTTCTTGGAAAAGATACTGGAGCAATTTCACATTCCCTTCTCCAGCTCATTTTACAGATAAGGAAACTGAGGCAAACAAGGTGAAGTGACTTGCCCAGGGTCACACAAGGTGCAGTGTCGGACTAGTACATGTGTGAGACTGGGTTTGAACTCAGGAAGGTGAGTCTTCCTGGCTCCAGGCCCAGCACCTAGCTGCCCATCTTGTATGTACCTCATCGTTTCTGTGTTGTCATGTCCCTATTAGACTGTGAGCTCCCTGAGGGCAGGGACCATGTTTTTGTCCTTCAAATAATATATGTAAAGGGATCAGCGTAGTGCCTGGTACACAGTAGGCTCTTAATAAATGCTTGTTCTCTTCCTTTCCCTTTGTATCCTTAGTGGTTTAGCACTGCCTGGGCTTATTGGCATATACTTGGCATCTAATCAATTCTTGTGGACTAAGTCACCAAAATCACAAATGAGGTTAAAAAACAAACACCAACAAAGTCGTTTGGGGAAGGGGGGGGTGCCGAGAGGGAGATCAGGATAGGCCTGTTGCAGAGGGTGGTGACTGAGCTGTGTCAGAGGAAGCTAGGGATTCTCCATGGTAGAAATGAGGACAGAGGCTCTTCTGGGCACAAGGAGCAGCCTGTACTAGGGAAGGAGATGGGGGACAGCCTGCCGTATGTAGGGGACCGCAAATAGCCAGTTTTGCTGGGACGCAGAGTATAGGAAAGAGAGTAAGGTGTAACAAGGCTAGAAACGAGGGAGGCTGAAGCCAGATTGTAAAGGACTTTGCTCTGCCAAATGGAAGAGTTGATGCTTAATCCTGCAGGTCCCTGGGGAGTCCCCGATACTTCTTCAGGAGGAGAGTACCACAGTTAGTGCTGTGCTTCAGCAGCATCAGTTTGGCAGCTGTAGGAAGGATTCTTTCTGAGTTCCTTAGTCCTCGTTGCTTTGAGGAAGTGGGTCAAGAAACCAGGGTTCTAGTTGATTAGACAGAACCTCTCTCAGGTCAGGATTTTCTGTGAATAAGTCAATCAGCAGATATTTAAGAAGCCCTTCCTGTATTCTGGTGACTATGCTAGGTCCCGGGCTACAAGGCGGACTTCCCTTTGTGGTTTGCCCCATCAGGAGCTGTCCAGTGCAGGAATGGGCTGGCCTGGTAGGTAGGTAGGTGTTGAGCTCCCCGTTACTGGAGGCCACAGGGTACTTTCTAGTATGTTTTAAAAAGAGTTTAAACCTTAAGGTCTGCGGAGCATTTGACGTGCACACTCTCACAGCCCTGTAAGGGAGCCACGGAGCTTCAGGTCTGAATGTCCCCATTTTACAGTGGAAGAAACTGACTCTCAGAGGAGTTGAGTGATTCGCCGATAGTGGCATAGCTAGTAGTATCAAGAGGCAGGATTTGAACCCAAGACTTCTTGATTCCAGTGGTCTGACACTGCACCAAACTGATGGCCTCCTATGGAATGGTTGAGCTGGAGAAGGCCCTGAGAGAAGATCCTTGAGGGCAGGGACAGTTTCCTTTTGGGTTTTGTATCCATCCCCAGCCCCTAGCAAGTGCTGGGCATGTAGTTAGCACTTAGCGCCTTTCTTGATTGACTGGGTAACCTTAGAGATTAGCTGATTTAGGAATTCTTAACCCTTTTTAATGTCACAGAGGCAGCCAGTCACTTACCCTTTGCCCATTTCCCCAGCTGTGAAATGGGGATAATAATTGCCCCTACCTCCCAGAACTGATGTGAGGATTAAATGTGACATATTTATAAAGCACTTACACAGTGCCTGGCACATAGTAGGTACTTCATAAATGCTTATTTCCTTCCTTTAGGTACCCAGCCTGGGGAGTCCATTGACTCCTTCATTCACATCATGTATTTAAAAGCATAAAATAAAGTACATACGACAAAGGAAATCCTAATGAGCTCCCGATGCAGGCTGGGTGCCCTCCTCTCAGGGAAGCAGCAGAAGGGAGTCTCCCTACACTGGTGGGTAATGAGCCCAGAATCCCTGGAGGTTCCTAACTCTGGGACGTTCCACACCTCCAGAACTCTAACTTCCTGATCTCCCCAATTTCTCACCTGTCAAACTGGATTCTGAAAAGGGCCCCTCGCTTACCAGCCTGGAATCCAAAGGGGTCCCTGTATTAGGAAGGCAGAGTTTATAATCTCAAAGAGGGTCATATATGTCTGAAAGGTTCGGAACTGCTAGATATAAGAAACTCTCAAGATAAGAGGCAGAAGAATCAAAGCATATATTTAGGCTCCACAGTAACAGATCCACAAACCAGCATCCCCATTTTGACATATTGATCAAAAGCTTCCAGGCCCAGTAAGTACGCCTCGAAAGAGTAACCAGGAGGCTACAGAGAAGCATGATTGTGTAAAGCAAAATCATGCTTCCCCCTCTATGGTAAAAAGATTACCCACTGGCCTCAAGTCCTTGTTCAGCTTCCTCCCGTAGGTCAGCTCTGCTACTGGCAGCTCCTGCTTCGGCTGTGGCTGTGGCTATAGCAGCCTCTGGCTCCAACGGAAGCTGTTTTTAACCATCCGGCTTCTGCGGGGGTGTAAGGTACGCCAGGGAAAGCACAGGTTCTTTCAATCTGCTTAAGCAAGGTGAAGGGGTTGACCAGGAAAGCACAGGTTCTTTCCATCAGCTTAAGCAAGGTGAAGGGGTTGACCAGGAAAGCACAGGTTCTTTCCATCAGCTTAAGCAAGGGAAGCAAGGTGAAGGGGCCGACAAGCTTACTCCAGTCCAACATACAAACAGCATTCAGTTCAGGGGATAAAGCCAAACTAGTCAAGGGCACTTGTTGACTAAGTGCTAAGGAGCCCATTTTTGGTTGCCAACACAGTCCCTCAGGACTCACTGCTATTAATTCTCAGGCTCTTCCCAGGTATTTATCAATATTTACGTATCTCCCCAGTCTTAAAAACTTGCTGCACCCTAAGTCCCCTCAGGCTGCTGTTCTACACCCTCCTCTCCTTCAGGCCTCCATCGCTAGGAAAGGCTGTCTACATTCCTCACCTCTCACTTCCTCCTTCCCCCCTTGCATTTCCAACCCCACGGCATGACTAGAACCCCTCTCCTCACTTAGCCAGACATCCAGTCTTCTGTTTTAGGGATCAGCCTTTAGTTTTTCTTTTGCTATTTAATGTGCCTGTCTCCCCCTGGGAGGGTGGGGAAGAGAAGGAGTAATCTTTGTCTGAAGGCCTCTAGTAAGGGGGGATCCATCCCCCCATTGGTGCCAGGTCCATTTCTGGCTAGCCCTTGTGTGAGGTCACATGGTGAGCAGCCTGTGTAAGAGACCTGCGGTCATATCCCCCTGCACCACCCTTCCCACCCCCCCAGCCAGTCTGTACAATAAGAGGGAAAGTCACTGCCAGGTGTGGAACTCAAGATGGGTATTATTCTAAGCTGACTTGGTATCGGTACACAGACCAGCGATTGACTAATGATGACCGGCCTCCTATATCATCGTGAATAGAGTGGACAAACATTTGTTAGATGTCAGCAAGGTAGGTCAGCAAGCATATGTTAAGTACCTACTATGTGCTGTCAAGCTCTGTGTTCAGTGTTGAGGGTATAAAGACAAAAACAGTTTAAAAAGACTGTGTGTGTGTGTGTACTTCTCCTGTGACTCTCTATGGGAAACCGTGACTCTCCGTAGGGCATGCATAGCTCAGCCTTAGCTGCAGCACCGTTTTTACAGCCCTTCAGAGGACCCGAAGAATCTCCCTCCATTGTGTCTCAGCTTCATGGGGGGAATCAGTCCTGGCTCTAATCTATTACACAAACGAACATTTCATCGTTTGGTTTACAAAGCTCTGAAGCTGGTAACCAGAACCAGATCTCCCCAACAGCTGAAACCATGTACCGGAGGGAGAGCCAAGAACTCGTAATTTATCTCAGGATTGGCCTTGGAAGTTCACAGAGGCTCAGCCATCTCCATCATCATCCTCTTCTTCCTCCTTTCCCTTCTTCCTCCTCTTCTTCCTCCTCCTCAAGATGCCTTTAAGACCTCCCTCCACTGGTCTCTTTTGTAGACTTGGAGCATGATGAACCCAAATAAAACCTTATGGCTGGGGATGCCAAGACATATCCAAGCTAGCCTTGGGACCTAGAATGTTCTAGCAGGGAGCCTGGTAGAGCCAAAGAAACCAAGGCTCAGACCCGTAACAGTGGCAGCACCGGTCAGAGGTAGAAGGTGGCTGGGTCTTCACTCCCAGGACCACCTCCTTCTTTCTCACATAATGGGGGGGGGTAGTAGAAAGATCATTAAACTTGGACATCTGGTTCTAAGCCCTGGTTTAGCACTATCACTTGGCAGCCGCCTTCTTTGCGATTCTTCCCCTACAGAGATCTCACCCTACCTAGATCATGGTGGATGTCGTCAGACATTCTCCCTGATTTCTTACGGAGTTCAGTAATGATTATAATAGCTAACAGAGATGAGACTCAAACCCATATTACTAGTAATAACAGAGTCGATTGTGAGCCGGCGCACAAGAACAGGGCATGTCAGAGCTGGGAGGGAGCTTAGAACAGGGCATGTCAGAGCTGGGAGGGAGCTTAGAAGAGGGCATGTCAGAGCTGGGAGGGAGCTTAGAACAGGGCATGTCAGAGCTGGGAGGGAACTTAGAACAGGGCATGTCAGAGCTGGGAGGGAACTTAGAACAGGGCATGTCGGAGCTGGGAGGGAGCTTAGAAGAGGGCATGTCGGAGCTGGGAGGGAGCTTAGAACAGGGCATGTCGGAGCTGGGAGGGAACTTAGAACAGGGCATGTCGGAGCTGGGAGGGGCCTTAGAAGAGGGCATGTCGGATCTGGGAGGGAGCTTAGAAGAGGGCATGTGGGAGCTGGGAGGGAGCTTAGAACAGGGCATGTCGGAGCTGGGAGGGAGCTTAGAACAGGGCATGTCGGAGCTGGGAGGGAGCTTAGAAGAGGGCATGTGGGAGCTGGGAGGGAGCTTAGAACAGGGCATGTCGGAGCTGGGAGGGGCCTTAGAAATCATTTAGTACAATCCCTTGGGTTTACATATGAGAACACGTAGGGCCAGGAACAAAAATGACTTGGCTGAGGCCATACAGTCAGTAAGTGACAAAGCCCGATTCTTGCCTGGCTCCTGAAGTCTCAGTCCAAGGCCCCTTGGCCTCCCTCCCCTTTCGCTGCTGGTGACTTTAGAGTTTCCCTGGGAAGCCGAAGCAGGGCGGCCCTGTCCATGTCAGAGGCGGCTCTTGGAGGCAGAGGGCAGCTGACGTGGAAGCCAGCTGGGATTCAGGCCTGGCCTCCAGCCCGAGGAGCCCTCTGTGCGCCTCTTCACTGGCAAGGGGAAAATACTCGCTTGACTGAAACAAATTGAAACTCTAAACTTGCTATCGGAGCCCGGTCATTAGAGCTAATGAGTTTGCTGCTTATGCAGCCAGACGGCGATGAGACGTTTTTAGTCTTATTACCCAGCGTAAGGAAGACAAGCTGGGCTGGGGAAGAGGAGGGCTTGCTCACACCTGGGGATCAGCCAGTTCCTGAAAAGGGGAGGGCTTAGGAGAGACCTTTGTCAAGGCTCCTGTGAATTCCAGGGAAGGGGCACTTTTTAGAATAAATCCTGACCGCCTAGATCCATAGAATGGCCCAGAGTTGGAGGAGGGAGATTAAGGGAACCTAGAACAATGTCAGATGTAGGAGGAACCTTGGAACAGGTGAATTTAGAACAGAAAATATTGAATTGGAACATAAAAATACAGGGGCTAAAAGGAAAGAATGTCAGAACCAGGAGGGACTTTAGAAAATAGAATGTGAGGACTCAGAAATTCAGAACAGACCGCCAGAGATTAAAGGGATTTTTGAAAATTAAACGTTATAGTCCAGAGCCCTGAATGTTAAACTAGAGTGTCAGAGTGTCCAGGGCCGTGCCTCCCAGCATCACTTGGCCTCCAGAGGCCCTCTCCAGTCCTTCGGACCAGTCTATCAAGTATACCTCTTCCTGTCTTCTTTTGCTCCTTCTTTCTGTCTCCTCATGGCTTTTAAAAATCTGCACTCAGATGTCAGTAGAAATACAGGTTTTTTCCAGCCAAAGATCTTGAAAGAGACCCTCACTACCACCACCGCCATGGGCGCCTCTGGGCTGTGACTCATGTTCCCTTTTCCACAATTCACCAATTTCTGTTTCCCTCCCCAGGCTCACTTCTAGCATCCTCAGTCCGCTGAAAGCGCTCCTCCCACCCGCCCTTCTGCAGAAACACCCACTGCCACCTGCACAGACCCACCCCCCTGGAGGGCAGCCCTTCCCACCACTTTCTAGCAAACCGTACCCACCGTTTCAGAACCCAGCAGCAGCACCCCCACTGCCCCCACAAGGTAAGAATGGTGACCCTCTGCTCTCTGAGCTTCTCCTGGGGGGAGCTCATCACCTTCTGCAGAGGTTAGTGGCGATCCCATCCCTGCCCTCAGGAATCTCATAGTCTCGAAGAAAGAAGACACACAAACGCAGAAAATGGTTGTTATAATAATTAATAACTCCCATTTCTCTTAGCCACTGAGGTTTACCAAGCACTTTGCCTAACACCAGCCCCCTCAGATGAGGAGCACAAAGGTTTTGATCCTGTTTTTCATGTAATCCTTCAGGCCATGTCCAGGATGGCCCCTTGTCTTCGGGGCCTGCCCATTGGGGTGGAGGGCCCCATTCTGTCAGGTTCTGAAGTGACAAGGCAGCTTGACAGAATCGATGGGGACTTCTTGGAACCTCAGGCTCCCAGGATTACCATCACATCTGGCCCCATAGGGCAAGCATCATAGAGAAGGATGAAGCCAGGCTTTTGAGGACACTGGGCAGGGAAGAAAGGCTGCCTGAGGGGGGCGGTCAGAGGCTTCACGGTGTGCAAACTGGACAGAGAGGACTCTGGAGAGGGGGCTGTGGAAAGGGTCCGGCGGGTGGGAGGGAAAGGGCATCTCTTTTTGTGGTGAACTATTGAGGATGTAACATGGGCATCCCCATGGGGTAATGATGTTCTCCAGACTTTGGGCATCAGCACAGGCTCATTACCCAGGGAACATGGCTTAGGAAAAGCATGAGGGAAACAGGTCAGGCATGAAGGGCCATGGAGGAGAGGAAACTGGCTTTTTCCCAGTGGGCTCTAATTAGGGAGCAGGGGATGGTGCTGGGCCCATTGACCTTTCACCCCAAGGTGCCAGATACTGTGGAGGAGCCTCATCAGCCTAGAAACTCACTGTGTGACCTTGAGTAAGTCACTCAGCTGCTCTGGGCCCCAGTTACCTTTTTGATAAAATAAGAGGCTGTGTCTAAATGATCTTTGAGGCTCCTCCCAGCCCTGACATCCCCTGTTCTCAGGCCCTTCCCAGCCCTGACATCCCCTGTTCCCAGGCCCCTCCCAGCCCTGACATTTTGTGTTCTAAGGCCCCTCCTAGCCCTGATATCTCCTCACATTCCCTGTTCTAAGGCCCCTCCCAGCTCTGACATTTTTAAGTCGGCCCGGCTTTATGATGTCACCAAACGAAACATCATTATGTTCCTACAAGGGAAATCACCCTAAAACCACAAGGGGGGTGTGGAGGGGCCTTTGCCAGCAGCAGAAACAAGTATACGGGCCAACTTGGGGTTTGAAACCGTTACAAACAGATTTTACCACTCTTGGTCTCAGATCTCAAAGAGGAAAACCACACTTCCCTCTCGAGCCAGCCCTAGGCTCCTGATTGGCCTTCATATTGCTGCAGAGAGACTGAACCTGGGCAGAGGACTGAGCCTCTCCCTCCCCAGTGCCTGCCATGGGCCAGGTCACAGAGAGAGCCCCGGCCAGAGCCCTCCTGGTATCAAATCCCAAATGGCCCTCTGGGGTTGTTCGGTTGTGCCCCCTCCTTGATGGATCGATTCCCTCTAACACATCGTTGGCTGGGGATCTGGCTTGAACACCTTGGGTAATGGGGACCTCACTGCCTCCTGACCACTCCAACCAGCATTCCAGCCAAAGGGGAGAATCACAGTGATGAAGGGAGGTTAGGGAAATCTGAGAACACAGGAAGAAAGCCAGGCCTGTTTGCAGACCACAACATTACCACATGTAATAATTGCATGTTTAATATTTTAGAGGGAAAAACTATGCAGCCACTGAAATGTTCCCCCTGCTTCCTACCTCCTAGCCCAGTAGCATCATAGTGCTACTTAGCAACCTTGGCTGGAGCAGCAGCTGTGTGAAGATCTCTGGGCTGAGTCCTCCCTGGGAGGGGCCTTAGAGGCCGGGTGGTCCAATGACTCCTTTTTTACAGATAAGGAAACTGAGGCCCAAATAGGTTACAGGAGCTGTCCAGGATCACAAAGGTCACAAGTCTGAACAGATAGCCTCCCGTGGAGCTCACAGCTTAGTAAGGGATGATTAGCTAGAAAGAGATGACTGCAGTGGAAGGTGTCTGGTGGCAGAGTGGGTAGAGGGGCAGACTCTTGGTTAAGAAGACACGGTCACATCTTGCCTCTGGTGTACAGTGACTTTGTCACTTTGGGCAAGTCACTTAACTTTTTGGTGCCCTGATTATATTAGTGAGGAGATCCAGCATTCTCCTATACTTGAAATCACAAGTTTAAACCCAAAAAAGAAAGAAGCATTAGGGGTGTGGCTTTGATGATGTCCTCAGGGAAGCTGGGTACCAAGCAGAGATCAGAAAAGAGCCCCCACCAGCGGTGCTTATAAAGGCTGCAGTGTAAGTCATTAGGTATGAAAAGGGAGTGAGGGCGTTCCAGGCCTGGAGTATTGACCTAAGGGGGGTGTTGGGAGTGTGTGTTCAGGAGTCAGAGAGAGGTAAGGATACATAAGGGAGGACAGGAAATGCTAAGAGTAGCTGGCATTGTCCCAGTCTTTTAAATTGCAAAGTGCTGCGGGTATCACATGATCACCTTGGCAGCTTAGTGCCCCACCCAGGATCCAGGGGTGTGGTCTGAGCCACCAGAGTGTCCCTTTGATATCTGCACCCAGTGAGGCCTGGCCCATACCCCGGAGCTGAAATCAAAGCTGTTCCCAAAGCCTACCTTTAGGGGCACAGTAGCCAGGATGGCAGCTTTGGATGAAGAAATGCTGGGAGGTGGGAGAGACACATGTGTCTCCTGCTCACACAGTGCTCCCTCTTGGTGCTCTCTCCCCAGGCTACCAAGGCAGCTTCCATTCCATCCAGAACTGTTTCCACTATGGTGACTGCTATAGGGCGGTGGAGCCAGTTGATGGCAGCAGTGGTGGTGGCGGGGATGGCCTGGCAGGAGAGCCCCATGGCTTTAATCCTCTTCGAGCCAACGGCTATCACACCCTCAGCGCCCCCTTGCCAGCCCAAGGTAACCGACACGGCTCACAGGGCACAGCTTGGGGTTCAAGGGAGGTCAATAAGTGTTTGGGCCTGCTAGTCATGAAACATTTATTAAGCACCTGTTGTGTGCAAAGCCCTGTACTGGGCAGGATACATGGGTTTGTAACAACAGTGTTACTAGCAGCTGCTGTGGAGGTGTAAGACCAACAACACCAGCACATAAGAGGGCCACTAGCACAGGTTCTTTGATCTGCTTTTCTAAGGAAAGCAACTTTAAGGGGTTTACAATCTCACTTTAATTAAATGTACATACATCATTCACTTAGTTCAGGGGGAAAAGTCAGCATTTGGAACTTCAGAGAAAACACAAACAGAAATTGCATAAACAGAACAAACAACACAGATCAGCAGACAGGGCTTCTGTCTGTCCATAGCAATACATACATAGTTACCAGAGAGAGCGAGAGAGAGAGAAGCACCAGTATCTGGGTTTTCAAAGTCAGGGGTGGGGTGCCTCTTAACGGCTACCCAGAGTCTCCACACGATCACGCTTCCAGTGAGTGAAACCCCAAAGCAGAATGCTAACCTCTGAGTATATGTATGCTCTTCTTCAGGGTCAGAGGGTGTCACAACCATGTGACTCAAACGCATATGACTTAGGCTTTCTTGTGACTTAAGCAGGTCATCAAAGACTCTTGATTCAGTCAGAGGCAAGACTCAAAGGCACTTGATTGCCTTAGTGCTGGGCTGGGAAGCACTCCAAAAAAAAAAACAGCAAAAAGTTCCACTTTGCTTGCCATTACTGGGCTAGATCCAGCACAGTTGGAAAACATCCCCTGCCCTCATGGAGCTGATCATCGGAGACAAGGCAGACGCTGTTCCGTTTCACTAACCTTTCTTTACTAAACGCTTGCTGTATGTGGAGCGGAGCCCTGGGCTGGGTTTGGGGGGAGACAGGCTGTTTAGGTAAAGCAGGATGCCTGGTCAGCAGATAAGACAAGAAGACTGTACTATAGAACGTCACAGGAGATGTGCGTTCATCATTTCCAGGGGAGGTGTGGAAGGGAAGCTTGTCGCTGACCAGGGCCTGCTGAGAGGGCTTTCTGCAGATCCAGAAGAAGGGTCAGAATGGTGCCTTTTTCTCATTCAGAGCCCTTGAAGGCTGGTTGAGGAATATGGACCTGAGTCAGTGATGGGGGGTCAGCACTTCCTGTAGGAGACAAGCCTGGAGCTGGATCTTGCAGGATAAGGAAGACTTGGGCAGGTGGGATAGACTAGGCACTAGTGGGTAAGAGACCTTCTTGGTGGAAACCTCCAGAGCACACAGCTGGTGGGTGTCAGAGCCTGGGCACAGATCAGGGCTCCCCAAGCACAGGCTGTGCGTGAGGACCTAGATGCCGGGGACATGGAGATAACAGACCCCATCCTCTGGCTGCTCACAGTCTGCTAAGTCCTTTCCTACCTTTCTAGTCTTCTTACACTTCCCAGTTTCCCTGAACTCTGGGATCCAGGTATACTGACCTACTGCATGTACATAGTACTTCACCTCCCAGCTCCATGTCTTTGCATTGGCTGTGCCCCTGCCTGGAATGCTGTCCCTTCTCATCTCCACCTTCTGGCTTCCTTCAGATCTAATCCTCGGCAGGAGACCTTTCTCAGGCCTAATCCAGGCTAGTGCCTTTGGTATGAGTCTAATTTACCCTGTATGTACGTGCATATGAATGTACAGAGTTTGTGTGTAGAGTATGACTATGAATTCATGAATCAGAGTACATTTCCTTTCACCTCCTAGAACATAAGCTCCCTGAGGGCAGGGACTGTTTCCTTTTCTTTGCATCCCCAGGGTTTAGCATAGTGCCTGACACATAGAAAATGCTTAACAAAGCTTTGTTGACTGACTGGCCCTCTCCAGTCCAGGGCGGGGCACTAGTCAATCGATATGCATTTATTGAGCACCTACTGTATGCCAGGCACTCAGGAATGAAGCCAGCTTGGTTTTAGTCACTTCTTGTGACCTTCTCACTGAAATCTCTTGGGTGGTTTGGGTCCCATTTGTTAGAATAATGTAATATTACAATAATGATTAAATCTAGTTATTAGCTCACATTTCTATACGAAATGTGAAAGTTTACAAGATTTCTTAGCATTAACTCTGTGAGGTGCAAAGGTTGTTTTCCCTGTTTGACAAATGAGGAAACAGAAGCCCAGGGTCCCACAGCTACTAGATGGCAAATCTGGGGCCCAGAATAAGGTTGCATGACTCCAGGCATAAGGCAGCTAGGAGGCGCTACAGTGGATAGAGCGCTGGGCCTGGAGTCAGGAAGACCTGAGTTCAAATGTAGCTTCAGATGCTTACTAGCTGTATGACCCTGGGCAAGTCACTTACTGGCTGTTTGCCTGAGTTTCCCCATCTGTAAAAGTGGGGATAATAGTAGCACCCATTGCCCAGGGTTGTCGTGAAGATCACATGGGATAATTTTTGTAAGTCACTCTGCAAACCTTAGAGCAATATAGAAGCGTTAGCTGTTGTCGCTTGTTTGTGGTTTCATGCCGTGTCCCCTATTAAATGTTTGCTCTTGACCACAGGGATTTGCCTTTCTTTGTATCTCCAGTGTAACGTAGCACAGTGCCTGGCACGCAGTAGGCGCTTAATAAATGCTTGTTGACCAACTGACCTCATGCTCTTTTCCCTTGTCTCCGGGCAGGCTACGACACCCTGCCTGACGGCCCATGTGGACCCCAGGAAGCAGGCAGCACCAGCCCAGATGAGAACGGCTTCTTCCCCAATGGCTCGTTTGACCCCTGTTTGAATTCCCTCCCCTCCATCTACACCGACACCTAAGGCCCAGCCTGGCCCCAGCCAGGCCCCCCATCTCACTCCCTCTCATTGTATCCCTGCTAAGGCCCAGCCTGGTCTTTCAGGCCCGCATATGTAGCTCGGGCTGGAAGCCTGTATGAGCTCCAATAAACCCAAGCCCAGACAGATCCCCAGCTTCCCAAACCAACACTAACTCCCCCCTGGGAGCCACGGATGGGCCGAGAGCTGTGGACCGGCACCCTGCCGGGATGCTGCCGCAGGAGGAGGCCCCACAAATCCCTGCCCAAGTAGATGACACAGTGCCCAGAAAGGACACTCCCCTGGATGCCAGAGACAGCCAAGGACCCGCCTTAAAATTATCTGGACTTTTTTTTAATTTTAAGATCGCAGACCTCATGTATATAAATTGTACATAACTGACATCCATTTCCTCAGCTGGTTTTATATGTTCAGTTTTACAAGAAAGCATTAAAAACTGGAAACATGCAAACAGTGACTGCACCCCTCTGTGTCTTGGGAAACAACGGGGAGAAGCGAACTAGAACAGAAGGTGTCCTGGGGCTCCCTCCTAAGCCCGGGCCTCGGGGTGGGGGTGGGGGAGAGTCTCAAGAAACAAACGTTTCTGGCTTGGAAACGCGTACAGTGGGAAGAATCTCGCGCTGAGATGGGCTCCTGCTTCTGTCGCTGACTCGCTGTCAGACCTTGGCTGGGTGGACTTCATCTCTCTGGGCCTCAGCTTCCCCGTCCATTAAGTGGGAGTAATCCCTAACCTGTAGGAATGTTAGGAGCACCCACTGAGAACATGGATGGACGAGGACTTTAGGAAGTGTAAAATGTTTTCATCACCATGTTTTATCAATGGTAGTGGAGATACGAGACAGCATGAAACGTGTGACTGTTTTATGTGTATGCACGCGTGTTACATGCATAGCTAGGTCGTCCCAAAAGTCCTGGTGCGGTTGTAAGCCTTAACAGCTTAATAGCAGAGTCGAGGAGAGGTCCCTGGGCGCCGGGCTGGAGACGGCCTTCCGTGGCAAGGTCAGCCACTATGAGCAACAGTAAAAACGATGATTAGCGTTTGTAGAATACATTTACTTATATATATTAAATATACACATATACATATGTAATGTTTATATATATTACATAGTATATATTGTATATATATCACCTAATATATAAAGGGCTCTGTACCTAGGCCATCTCATTGGATTGTCACAAAAACAAGGTGAGGCGGATGCCGTTATCCCCATTTTACGGGTGAAGAAACTGAGGCTGAGAACGTTTATACCCCTTGCCCTTGGTCACAAAAGCAGCATTTGAACTCAGGTCTTCCTAACTCCAAGGCCATCGCTTTACCCAATGTGCCACCTTTTGTTGTTGGGTCATTTCCTCATGATTCCATTTGGGGTTTTCTTGGCAGAGATGCTGGAGTGTTTGCCATTCCCTTCTCCAGCTCATTTTACAGATGAGGAAACTGAGGCAAACGGTAAAGTGACTTGCCCAGGGTCACACAGCTAGGAAGTGTCTGAGGGCCGATTTGAATTCATGAAGATGAGCCTTCCTGACTCCAGGCGGGGTACTCTACCCACTGCACCACCTAGCTGCCTTTAATGACCGGTATTCTTTGGGTATATTCCAAATCTACTTTACTGCGTTCCTGTCCACCCCCATCTCCCCACCATGTCCACAAAGACAGCATGAGGGACTTGGTCACTTACCTGGTTGGGGTCCCGCATGCTATGTCCGCCATTGGTCTGTTCATCTGGTTCCTTTGATGGGCTTCATCAATGTCAGGTTCCCCTTCACTGGGGCACATTGCAGCCCACCACACCTCCTTCTCTGGTGTAATTCTTGTCCATATCTTTCCATTAATCCTCCAACGTAAGCTATTCCACGCCCTGAAAGCCATCCTCGGGGTCTTTTTGTACTCCGTGAGTAGCAATGCAGCAACCAGACTATCCCTGTCACTCCATGACTGCCCCCCTCTGCTTCCAGTCCTCTGTGTCCTTCCTCACGTCTTTTCTCTTTTCTACTCTTTCTTGCCAATCACCACAGGTAACACATGGCAGCCTGCTTACGCCACCTGGGCCTTTCCAATGTCCTTTGGTTCACGGCAGCTTCTTTCCTCCAAAATCAAGTGCACCATGATTCTCAGCCAACGCTGGAAAGAGATTGACTTTTGTGGTGGGAGCAATTAGGGATCTTTGGAAATGCAGGGACAGTTGACCAAATGCTTTCTACATACTGCTCCTGTCTAATTCAGTTCTAAATAATCCATCTGCAATCCCTGCCTTAGAATTATGTGCTGAAGGAGATACTTGAATGGCCACTGCTCCATCTGCCCAGTGAGCCTAACTCATCCTCTTTGTCCTTCCTGTGTGGATGGCCAGACTAGCTTCTCTTAATACAGGGAATCTAATGCTATTCTGGGGCTTGATGCATTCAGCAAAGTGCATTCAAAAACTCTGAAGGGCCACACCATCTATGTGGAATCTATTTTCTGTAAAGCCCCTTCCAGCTCTGAACTAATTAATCTATAAATACTTATTACACATAAATCCCATAAGCCTATGATGTAGAGTTCAGAGGGAAGAGATTTCTCTGTAGCCAGTGAGGAACATCTTCCAGGACAGTGGCGAATGCCCTCAGTTCGTGTGTGTGTGTGTGTGTGTGTGTGTGTGTGTGTGTGTGTGTGTGTAATATATACATATATATGTGTGTATTCTAAGCCCCATTTAATAGCATTATTCCAAGGATCATTGTGGTTTTATCCATCGAGGAGTCTTGTTTAATTTAACCATTATGCATGGGAGATCCCTTGTTGGAGGACAAAACCTTTGTGGCTAATGGTGTTTGCTGTCCAGCATCAAATACTTATTCTGAGTCAACAAAAAATAATCAAAACAGGTTCTCATGTTTTCTACACTTTTACTCAATTGTGCGACCATGAAGAAGTGATCTCATGGAGAAAATCATTTATAAAAATTCCTGTCCCTTTCTAGTGTTCTTCTCAAGGTATGTGTACATCGACCAGTCTCATAAAGATTTTTATAGAGATAAGAAAGTAGGCACATGAGTCAGGAATTGGTAATGTCCATTCAGTCACCTCGTTTACTTATATTATTTATTCTCTTTTTATTCATTTTGAAATTTTTTTCTTTGAGATATATTGAAAGTCAATGCAAGTGTCTTTAAAACCATCACCTGCAGGATGATTTTCTTCTATGTATATGTGCTCAGGGACTGGAAAACCACCACGTGAGCTCTTGTACACCTTGGCTCCCAATGAGCTATAGAGGAAGATGGCCCTTGGGAAAGTGAATGGGGAGGGGGCACTGTCAGGCCTGTGGTTTATTGGTATGAGGATCTCCTAGGTGAAGAAACTCCCTTTACCAATGTAGATCAGCAGCTACAATGCAACCTGATCTTGGAGAGATGCTGGGGCCCTGAGAAGTGAAGCAATTTGAGCAGGGTCCCAAGGCCAGTGTGTGTGTGTGTGTGTGTGTGTGTGTGTGTGTCAGAGGCAGGATCTGAACCCAGATCTTCTTGACTCTGAACCTGGCTCTCTATCCAGTACACCATGTTGACTCCTGTGAACGACACCAACAATTGTGATGATGACAACAACTAACATTTATACACAGCTTAAGGTTCGCAAAGTTGGGAATATGAAATGGAAAAGATTAGTTAGACTCGATCAATGGAAACAGAAGGAATTCATGCCAGAGATGAGAGTTTTGCAGACACTGGCTGATTTTCAAGACCTCAAAGAATGGAAAGTTCTTTAAGAGTGGAAAAGATCATAGATCATGTTGTTACCAAAACAAAGCGCCCTAAAAGACATCAGTAAATGCCAACTCACATACCTAGCTTCTTATCTCTCTAGTCTTCATGAAAATGGTTTCTGCTCATAACCTTGATGAAAACATGAGAAGGGGAGGAAGGCAGGGGTGGCTTTCTACAGCAGACCATATCTTCCCTGTTGACTGAAGATGTAGAGGTTTCAAATATATCTACTTATTCTCTTTTTGTCAACTTCAAAAAAGCATTTGACTTGTTAAAGCAAAATAAAGCCCTCGAGACTCCTCCCAACGAGGATCTCCCCTGCCCTGTGTTCAGATCACTCAAGATTCCTCCATAGAGGTGACCACACAGGTAACTGCCCAACAGTCCTCTGGTCATCTTCATTGAGGCATACAAAAGGGGGGCATATGTACTCACCAAACACTGGTATGGAGGGATGTCCTGTACGAAATCCAAATGGAAGAAAGATTCTCTATAGGTGGTGAGGTCATACAAATGCTCCTGTTGATGGAATAGATGATGCTGATTTCATTAAGCCCTAGAACACAGGGTCTTTGCTATAAGGTCCATGATTGCTCAAAAGATATCAACCTGACAATCCATACACGGAAACTAAAGTGGATGAAGAATGATAGGATCATAGATTTGGAGTTGGATGGGAACTCAGATGGCAGCGGAGGGCAAGGTACTAGAGGTGTGACCCTGGGCAAGTCACCACTTCTGTCTGCCTGTGTTTGTTCATTTATAAGACGAGGATAGTAACAAACCTCCCTCCCAGGGTTGTTGTGAGGGTCAAATGAGATAATTCTTGTCAAGATTTCAGCACAATGTTCGGCAGATAGAAGCTACTATATAAATGTTAGTTGTTATTATTCTGAATAATAAGAAATCATGCACATTTCCAAAGTATTTAAAGGTTTACACAGCCCTTTGCATCATGATCTCACTTGAGTTTCACAGAGGCAGCTGCTGTTATCACACCCGTTTCACAGGTAGGGAAAGTGAAGTTCAAAGAGTCAGGATCATTGAACCCAGACATCCGACATCCAGTTCTGCCAGGCAGCAGAAGGGAAGGTTTGAAAGACGCTCCTGCTTTCCACATGGTTGCTCAGAGAGTCATGGGGTGGAAGACAGTAATCCCACACGACCATCCACTTCAGTCCCCCAGTCCTCAGAAGCATGCTGGGAAATTCCCTAAGGAGCCAGGTGAAGAAAGGTATGGAGAGAGGCCCAAGGAAATCCTTCCCCAGGATCTCTGAGTTCTGCTGTGGGGAGGGGATGGCCTGATTCCAGAGCTCTCTCCCGGTAATTAATTATCTGGGAGTAATTAGGGATGGGGTGATGTTCTTTTCAACTGGATTGCTCAGGAATCAATACTAAATCTTCTTGTTCCTCCTTAATCCAATCCAGATAAGTCATATTAACTTATACAATGAGAACATATTTCCATTAATAATTAAAAGGAACAGGCAGAGAAGAGAACACCCAGGGAGCTGGCGGGGTTTCCATTTAATTTTTGGATTAGGATGGGACGAAAAAGGGAGAGCAGTGAGGGAGAAAGGAGAAGAGAGAGAGAAGAGAGGAGAGGAAAGAAAGGAAGGATGGAAGGAAGGAAGGAAAGGAAGGAAGGAAAGGAAGGGATCTGAGAAAAGAGAAAAAATAAAAATATACCCACCCCTCAAGGCTTGTGTTTGAATTTCCACATCAAATGGGCCTCCTTTCACCAGGTCCATCCCTGCCTCCCAAGAAGGCCTACTCCCTTTGTGGCCAGTACATCCAAAGGGGCCAATCTATCTAGAGAAAGAAGGGGTTAAATGAGGAGTGGCAGCTGGCAGGGAGAAGGGGGGCCCAGGGAGTTCAGCCAGCTGGGCATCATTAGCAGGAATTGGGGGCCAGGCAAAAAGTTGGTTTTTCCCTCCCCTTACAGGCATTTGGTGGGCGAGGCTAACTTGATGTGTCTGCTGGGATTCACTACAAAGGGCCTCTTTTGTTTGACTTTGGGTTTTGTTTTGCTTTTCAAATCAACAACAACATGGAACCACTACCAGTCCAACACTGGACTGCGGAATGTGCCCTCCTGGTCTTCTCTGATAGCTCTCTCACCTCTGAGCTATTGGGGGAACAAACACTCATTCATTCAATTACCTAACTCAGCCCGGGCTAGGAAGCCCTAGTGAGAGCTGAGTTCTAGCCCTGGTTCTGCTACCAACTGGATGTGTGACCTGAGGTCACGTCCCCTCTCTGGGGTTCAGTTTCTGCCTTTACAAGATAAAGGATCAGGGCTTGATGGGTTCTAATGTCCCTTCCAACTTTGACTTTTTCTGGCTTTCTAGTCATTTCTTTATTTCTAATAGAGATCAGCGGCAAATGTGCCGAGCCATCAGCTGGCTCAGCCAATGCATTGTGGAGGATGTTTCCAGGAGAATCGTGATGATGTGTAAGGGAAGGGCCCTGGAGGGACTGTGGAGCATGCGTCAACACTCTGTAACGGGTGCCAGTTGGCTAACCTTTCCATTGGGCGGAGCCTTTTTCCATTGGTTGAGTAACTGGAACTATTGGCATCTCCAAAAATGCCTGAGTCAGCTCTGCCCACTGGGCCACCTCCTTGCCTCAAGGGAGTCTGAGGGGGCTTGGTGACTCCTTTTGCCCACATCATTTAGTGAGAGATTCTGCTGAAATGATTTTGTGCCCCCTGAGGACACATGGCCTCGAGAAACCAGCCCAGTATTGATGCCCCAAGGATCAAGGAGCAACCTTCGGGAATGACCTTCAAGTGACTTTGGGACCCCAACGCAATGGAATAAAACTTATCCGGCACATATCTGGACATGAACTTGGGGGAACCAATATCACAGAGTGAGCTAAGTTTTAAGCCTCCGCCCCTAGAAAACAAAGATGGTGCAGGGAGAAACGTATGTTTGTTTTTGTTGTGTCTTTAAAGTAAAAACCCCTTTGGAAAAGTCAACTAACTAACGCTAAAGGATTTAAGTGGAACTGAAGTCTCTGTCTCTGGCCTTTGACAAATTGTGGAAACACTACTGGGGTGGGGGTGGCCTTGAGCCAAAGGCAGAAAGAAAAGTTTCGGGGGCAGCTAAGTGGTGCAGTGGGTAGAGCCCCAGCCCTGGAGTCAGGAAGACCAGAGTTCAATCCAGCTTCAGACACTTGACACACTTACTAGCTGGTGTTGGGCAAGTCACTTAACCCCAATTGCCCTGCCTTTCCCCCTCCAAAAAAAAAAGAAAAATTTCCCCAGGATACCCTCAGGGTATCCTGGAACTGTGGTGAGTGATGGCGTGGCCCTGGCCCTGAGAGAGTGGGGCCATGATACATATTAAATATCTCCTATCCATCATCTGGTGCAGTCTTCTTTCATTTCTAATTGTTCCATGGATAGAAACCCTGTCTCCCCAAGCTAACAATGCATGCCTAGGGGGCAAAGACTCTTCTTCACTTTGGACACCTTCCCCCAACCCACAGCTATGGACTCCTCAGTCCAATCCCTTTCCTTCCTCAATGAGGTCAGTGCCTGGCTCAGTCTCTCTTCTCCCCAGTTCCTTCTCTCAGACTTGGAGACTTCAACATACATCTTGATTCTTTCTCAAACACCCTCCCCTCCCACTTCCTCCATCTGCCCAGTACCTACAACCTGCTCATTAACCATGTGCAGAAATGGCTATCCTTTTGGTCTTGCCATTACCCATCAGTCTTCTACTCCCATGTTTGTGGGCTCTGAAATTCCTGTTGTCATCATTCCTCCTTTCCCTCTGCCTTCTATCCACTAACCCTGATTATCATTCTCACTATGACCTCCAGGTTCTCCCACCTTGATTCTGTTCTAGACCATCACTCCTGCTCTGGCTATACTCTCCTCCCTTCCTAATCCCAACCCCTTAACAAACCAGCTCTGCTCTATGCTGTTCCCCACTCTCAAGTCCTTTGCACACCCAGTCCTCAGGTACTGTTGGATGGAGATGGATGGATGGATGGATGGATGGATGGATGGGTGGATGGGTGGAAGGGTGGGTAGATAGATGGATGGATGGATGGATGGATGGATGGATGGATGGATAGATGGATAGATGGATGGATGGGTAGAAGGGTAGGTGGATGGATGGATGGATGGGTGGAAGGCTGGGTGGATGGATGGGTGGAAGGCTGGGTGGATGGATGGGTGGATGGATGGGTGGATGGAAATGAATGAATCACTCTCTTAAGTACTGGAGCTACAAATAGAAAGGTAAGGTAGCTCTTGCTCTCAAGAAGCTCACATCTTATTAGGGAGACAACATGATTGGGAGAGCTCGGCTGCAGATCAGAAAGAAAGCCAATCTATCCCTTCTCAGCTAACTTGAGAAAGTCACCTTTCCTTGGGAATTTCCCCTATCTCTTATCAAAACCTTTAGCACCCTGGCCTGACCTCATCCCTCAGCAGCAGCTGTGCTCTCTAGAGTTACCAGTGGCCTCCTGAACACCGGATGAAATGGCTTTTTCTCAATCCTCACCTTTCTCTATTTCTCTACAGCATTTGTCGCTGCTCCCTGGGTTCCCCTCCTACCTGTCTCTGGCTCCTTTGTTGGCTCTTAATCCATTCTTGGCCTGCTAACTGCAGGTGTCCTTCGAGGCTCTCTCCTGGCCCCGTTTCTTTTCCCCCCTCCATGTTATCTCTTGGTGATCTCATCAGCTCCCACGGGTTCAGTTATCACCTGTATGCTGGTGATAATAATAGTAAATAATAATAACTTTCGTATGTCACCTAATGTGTTCCAGGCACTGACTGAACCCTCATAACAACCCGTGAGGGTGCTATTGTTACCCACAGTTTACAGTTGAGGAAACTGAGGCAAGCCGCAGTTAAGTGATTGGCTCACATGACTCCCAGATCTCTCCTGGCCTCCTGTCCTATATCACCAGCTGCTTTTCAGTAAACTCAACATGTCCAAAACAGAATTCATTAGCTTTTCCCCCAACCCCTTCCCACTTCCAAACTTCAGGATTACTGTTGAAGGTCCCACCATCTGTTGAGGGAGCCAGGCATAGGGGGCAGGGGGAGCCAGTAAGGGCACTTGGAAACAAGAGGGCAGGCTTTGAGGATATGTAGGAGGAGCTCACTGGTGTGTGGTCTCTGAGGCCTGGACCTGGGATGGGAGCTGATCTTAATTCATTTAAGTATGTACTGGCTCCATACTTCAGTGTCTCTGGACGGCTATTTGAGCCTTAAATGTACAGTTTTTGGTTGTTCAGTAAGTCAACAAACACTTATTAAGAGCTCACTATGTGCTAGGTACTGTGTTAATTGCTGAGGATGCAACAAAAGGCAAAAACATGGTCCCTGCCTTTTAAAAAGCTCTTATTTTGGTGGGTAGATAAGATACAAATAATTAGGCACATACAAAACACAGCATAGGTGAAGGTAACCTGGGAGGGGAAGACACCAGCAGCTGGGTGGAGGGAGGGGGAAAATCTTGCAGAAGAGGGAAACGCTTCCTTGAAAGCTCACTTTGGATTCTGAGGCAGTGAAAAAAGTTGAGAAGAGCTCCCAGAGGTGAGGCCACCACCAAGAGAGCGTATAGACAAGGGAAATGCCACCCCCAGGGGTTCAGAATCCCGGAAGACCATTTCTGAGGGATCTGGGGGTCTTGTTTGCCCCCTGTTCCCCCTTCCTGCCCCGGGGAGCATGGTTATCACTTTTCCCACCGTTCCTCATTCACAGAATCTCAAAGACCTCAAGTCAGGAAGGTCTGTCCTGGGTTCAAATCCCTTTTTCGACCCCTATTAGACGTGTGGCTCTGGGCAAGTCAACTCTGCGACTCACATTCCCCAGCTGGAAAATGGGGGTGATGATAGCATCCGACCCACATGGTTGTTGTGAGGCTCAAATGAGGTAATATGGGAGTGGGCTGGCAAGTGTTATAGTGCTGGTGATTATGGGGATGAAGACGGTGGTTGTTAATTGTAGTGGTGATGATGATGATAATGTGATGGTGCTGGGGAGGAGGAGGACCGAATGATGGATGGGCAAGTGGATAGAGAGCTGGCCTTGGAACCAGGAAGAATTGGATTCCAGTTCTGCCTTAGACATATATAGGCTGTGAGACCAGGGGCAAGTTACTTAACCTATCAGTGCTCTAGGCACTTCTCTGCAATTATAATTTGTAAAGAACATGCTGACCTGCACCGATGAAGGAAGTGTTCTCACTAGGAATCAAAATTCCAGGTCCAATTTTAAAAATTCCTAAATCATTATTTACTTTAAACATTCTTTTCTTTTTAAATTTTGAGTTCCAAATTCTCTCCCTCCCACCCACTGAGAAGGCAAACAAAATAATATAAGTTATCCACATGAAATCACACAAAATGCATTTCCATATTAGCCATATTGCAAAAAAATAAAATAAAAGCAAAAAAGAGGGAGAAAATTATACTTGAATTGCACTCGGAGTTCATCACTTCTCTCTATGGAAGTGGATAGCGTTTTTTCATTATGAGTTCTATGGAATTGCTCTGAATCATTATGTTGATCAGAGCAGCCAAGTCTTTCACAGTTGATCATCGTTACAATGTTGCTCTTACTGTACACAGTGACCTCCTGGTTCTTCTCACTTCACTTTGCATCAGTTCATATAGATCTTGCCAAGCTTTTTTTTTTTTCTGAACCACACCCCACCCCTTGTCATTTCCTATAGCACAATAGGATTCCATCACAATCATATGCCAGGACTAGTTCAGCTACTCCCTAATAATTGAGCATCCCCTCAATTTCCAATGCTTTACCACCACAAAAGGAGTCGCTGTAAATATTTTATATGTATAGGTTCTTTTCCTTTTTTTAAATCTTTTTGTAATTTAGACCTAGTATGGTATTGCTGAGTCAAAGGGATGCAGTTTTATACCCCTTTGGGCCTAGTTCTAAATTGTTCTCCAGAATGGTTGGACCAGCTCACTACTCTACCAGCAGTTCATTAGCATACCTATTTTCCCTCATCCCCTCCAGCATCTGTCATTTCTAATAGATGTGAGATGATCCTCAGAGTTGTTTTAATTTGCATTTTTCTAATCAATAGTGATTTAGAGCATTTTTTCATATGACTATAGATAGCTCTGGTTTCTTCTTCTGAAAACTGCTTGTTCATATCTTTTGGCTATTTATCAGTTGGGAAATGGCTCTTATTTTTATAAATTTGACTCCATTCCCTATATATTTAAGAAATGAGGCCTTGAGAGAAACTATTAAAAATGTTTGCTATTATTCCATGTCTATGCCGCCTTTGAACAAAATGTGGTTTTCCTGATTATCTCTTTTAATTAGGTCTATTTTTGCTTTCACTTTGTCTGAGAGCATGATTGCTACCCCTGCCTTTTTTACTTTAGCTAAAGTATAATGAATTCTGCTTCAGCCCTTTATTTTAACTCTGTGTGGGTCTTTCTGTTTCAAGTGTGTCTCTTGGTTTGTTTGTTTGTTTTTTTTGGCAGGGGGGAAGGCGGGGCAATTGGGGTTAAGTGACTTGCCCAAGGTCATACAGCTAGTAGATGTGTCGAGTGCCTGAGGCCGGATTTGAACTCAGGTCCTCCTGACTTCAGGGCCAGTGCTCTACTCACTGTGCCACCTAGCTGTCCCAAGTGTGAGTCTTGTAAATAACATATAATTGTATTCTTGTTTCTAATCCTTTCTGCTAACTGCTTCCATTTTATAGGCAAGCTCATCCCATTCACATTCAAAGTTATGATTAATAACTGTGTATTTCTGTCCATCCTATTTGCTTTAGTTTACCCTTATTCCCCCCTCCCCCGTTTCTCTCTCTCTCTCTTTCTCTCTCTCCTCTCTCTCTCCCTCCTCCCTCTCTCTCTCCCTCCTCCCTCTCTCTCTCCTCTCTCTCTCCCTCTGTTTCTCTTTCCTTCTCTCTCTCCCTCTCCTCTCTCTCCCTCTATTTCTCTCTCTCCCTTCTCTCTCCCCCTCTCCTCTTTCTCTTTCCTTCTCTCTCTCTCCTCTCTCTCTCCTTCTCTCTCTTTCCTTCTCTCTCTTTCTCCCTCCCTCTCCCTCTCTCTTTTCCTCTCTCTCCCCCCTCTCTCTCCCTCTGTTTCTCTCTCCTCCCTTCCTCTCTCTCCTTCTCTCTTTCCTTCTCCCTCCCTCCCTCTCTCCCTCTCTCCCTCCCTCCCCCTGTGTCTCTCTCTCTCTCTCTCTCTCTCTCTCTCTCTCTCTCTCTCACACACATACACACTTCTGACCACTGCCTCCCTCCGTGCTCCCTTTATTATCCCTCTCACCATATTTCTTATGCCTTTCCCTACTGTTTCCCTATTGGATAATATAGATTTCTATACTCAATTTCCCCCTCCACTATAAAATTCCTTGCCCACTTCTTTTATGTGAGAACATGTTCCCCATTCTAGTTCTTCCTTTCCCCCTTTCCCAGTGTATCCTTCTTTCTCACTGCTCCATTTGGAGGGGGGAGGAGATCGTATCAACAAAATTGACTCACATGCATGCCCTTTGTCTGTGTAGACTTCTTCTAACTGCCCTAATAACAATCAAGTTGTTAGATGTTACACATATCATCTTCCCAAATAGAAATGTAAATAGTTTAACTTTACTGAGTCTCTTATGATTACTCTTTCATGTTTACCTTTTTATGCTTCTCTTGGGTCCTGTATTTAAATGTTAGTTTTCTTCTATTCAGCTCTGGTCTTTTCATCAGGAATTTTTGAAAGTCCTCTGTTTCATTCAATGTGTATTTTTTCACCCGAAGGAATATACTCAGTTTTGCTGGGCAGGTTATTCTTGGTTATAATTATAGCTCCTTTGTCTTCCAGAACATCATATTCCAAGCCCTCTGCTCCTTTAACATTGTAGCTGCTAAATCTTGTGTGATCCTGGCTGTGGCTCCATGAAATCTGAATTGTTTCTTTCTGGCTGCTTGCAATATTTTTTTCCTTCACCTGGGAACTCTGGAATTTAGCTATAATATTCCTGGGAGTTTTCGTTTTTGGATCTTTTTTAGGAAGTGATTGGTAGATTCTTTTGATTTCTATTTTACCCTCCGGATCTAAGATATTGGGGTAATTTTTCTTGGTAATTTCTTGAAATAATATATGTAGGCTCTTTTTTATTTTATCATGGCTTTCAGGTAGTCCAGCGATTCTTAAATTATTTTTCCTTAATCATTTTCCAGGTCAGTTGTTTTTCCGATGATATATTTCACATTTTCTTCTCTCTTTTTCATTCTTTTGACTTCATTTTATTGTTTCTTGTTGTCTCATGGGGTCATTAGCTTCTACTTGCCCGTTCTAATTTTTAAGGAATTATTTTCTTCAGTGAGCTTTTGTACCTGCTTTTCCATTTGGCCTATTCTGCTTTTTAAGGAGTTCTTTTCTTTCAGGGTATTTTTGTGCCTCTTTTACCATTAGGCCAATTTTTTAAGGTAATATTTTCTTCAGTGTTTTTTGTGCCTCTTTTACCAATCTGTTTTTTTTTTTATAATTTTCTTGCATCATTCTCATTTCTTTTCTCAATTTTTCCTCTACCACTCATCTCTTTCTTTAACTCTTCCAGGAATTCTTTCTGGCCTTGGATCAAATTAGCATTTTTCTTTGAGGCTTAGATGTTTTCACATTGTTGACTTCTGAGTTTTTGTCTTTGTCCTCCCTGCTACCATGGTAGTTTTTAGTGGTCAAGTTTTTTGGTTGTTTGTTTTTGTTTGCTCATTTTTCCAGACTATTTCTTAACTCTGTAACTTTATGTTAAAGTTTGGCTCTACTCACCTTGGGGTGGGGAGGCACTGTCCCAAACTTCAGGCTTTTTTTGTGCTACTATTTTCAGAGCTAGTTCTGGGGGTTTGCAAGTTTTTGGTGTGTGATTCAGGGAGAGGTATGGTCTCTGCTCTCCTGGTCTACATTCTGGTCTTTACCTAGGAAAGGTCTCTGCTCCCCTGCAGCCACAAGCACTAGTGTTCCTCTTGGTCTTGGAACTGTGACCAAGGCCCCTGCTCCTTTGAGAGGAAACACAAATACTCCTCTCTGCCCTGGAACTATGATCCAGAACTGTATGCACAATAAAGATGCCAATCAGCACTAGATGTACCCAAGTGCTAGCAAAAGGTCCTCTGTAATCTCTTTCTGACTTGTTGTCCAACCTCCTTACCATCTTTGGGCTCACAGCTCATGAAGCTGCTGCTGCTGCTGCACTGCTCTAGGTGGGATCCCACCCAGGTGTCATAGACCTCTCCTGCTGACCTCCTAAATTATCTTAAGTTGGAAAAATGTCTCACTCTGACCTTTCGTTGACTCTATTCTTCCAAAATTTGATTTGGGGAGTTATTTTAAAGTTGTTTGGCAGGGAGAGCTCAGCTTAGGTGGCTGCCTGTACTCTGCCATCTTGGCTCTGCCCTCCAATTTAAGTTTTTATCATTATCTGGTCCAAGCCATACCTAACCAGATATCCCCACTGCTCCATCTCTGACCAATGGCATCTAGCCTTTGGTTGAAGACCTATGGTAGGGGCAACCCACTCCCTCCCAAGCAGCTGATTCCACTTCTGGATTTCAGTAATTGTTAGGAAGTTCATCCTTACATGGAATCCAAAGCCTGTCCTCTGTCATCTTCACACTAACCCTCTGCACTTACGCTGCTGCACTCATCGAGGGATTCACAAATATTTTAGGGCGCAGTCACAGAGACGGCTAATTCATGGATAACTTACTTCATCTGGTGCGTTTTCCCCCACCCAGATTAAAACTGGAAACTTTCAAAGACACTCAAGCCAGGATGCTATTTTGACCGTTGTACTAATAGGACATAGGCAAAAGATAGCATTGAATCAATAAAACGTTTAATTGGGACTGAAATGAATCATCCTGCATGGAAACAATCACCCACATTCTGTATTGGACAGAGGACAACTTTGTTCCCTGTCTCCAGCCCCCCAGAACAAGCTGGAAGGAGTTCCTCCTACATTCACTGCTCCAGGATGAGGAGGAATTTGAGCCGGCAGTACTGAAAGCCTTACTGTCCCCGCTAGAAAACCGCTATCACTTTTATCTGCCACCCCCAATCTTGTTTCTTGGCTCTTCATGGTCCTGGTCTTGCCTGGTCAGTGGCACTCTTTGGCATCCTGGTCATGGTCCATCTCTGAGTCGCCCTCACTCATTTCCCTCTTCTCGTGGTCACTATCCTTCTTTCTTTCCTGATCATCATCTCCTCCTAGACGTGATGACTGTAGGCCCATGGCCTCCTGGGAAATTAAGTTCTGGGAAATTTTCTAGATGAGCAATGGATGCTTTGGGTCCCAGTATTCTGGAAAATGTCCTTAACTGGATACACCTTTTATACTAATGAAAATGATTAATAATAATGATAAATGACATTTACATGGCACTTTAAAGTTCACAAAGCTTATGTAATGGTTATGTAAAGTTTACATCAGTTGTCTCAGTGGATCCTCATAACCAGCCTCCTATTGTTTTACATCCAGGTCTCACAAGTACAAGAAAAGGTTCAGAGATGAGAAAAAGAGATTAATAAATAGGGAAAGCTGTTTAACGGTGAGGGCCCACTTGAGGCTTGTAACTACATGAACACACATTTTTCATGGACCTCATGGGTATGGCTTCCTGATTTCCTCCAGGGTAGAGACGGAAGCTTTTTGGGGGCCCTCTTAATTTTAATTATTTTCTATGTACCCTGTATATAGCTTGTTTGTACGTAATTACCTTTTTGTTGCATCTTTGCATTAGATTGTAAGCTCCTTGAAGGTAAGGGAGTGCCTTTTATTTTGTATACCCAGCACTCAGTCCAGTGCCTGGCACATAGTAGGTGCTTAACAAATATTTATTGACTGAGTATGGTGTGATGGAAAGGGTCTGTTAACCTCTGGGCGATGGTGAAGACAGTGGAGTTGGATCAAAGCTTTCCTCCCTAAGATGACAAGGGAACATTGTAAAAGAGAACTTTGTGGAGAAAGTGGATCTAAAGTGATCTTATTTGACTGACAGAGGAGGAAGCCTGGGGCCCAGAAAGGTTAGTGGACTTAGCCATGGTCATTCAGCAAGTTAATGGCATTGCCAGAGCTGTCTTGTAGGTTTCTTGATTCTCAAATTGGTGAGCTTTCAACTGGACCATATGATTCTTTGTGACCTAATTAAACCACCCACTTTAGATCTTGAAAACAAGAGATTGTGTGTGTGTGTGTGTGTGTGTGTGTGTGTGTGTGTGTGTGTGTAAAGGGACCACTTAGGATGTGTCAAAACATTATCAAATTCTCCCAGAGCTGGGATTAGCAGTGAGGGATAAGGGGGCCGTAATTGCTGTGGGAATTCTCCCCAGCTCTCCGTGTGTTATCAATTTCGAGAAGCCAGCTATTTAGACTTCCTTAAGCCTCTAATCACTTACACATCCGCCCACCAGTGGCTGAACAAGAAGGGCTCAGCCAGCAATCGACTTCAGATGTTGGGTTTGGGTGTCTGGCTCTACCTCAGAGCGGCCAAGGTAGGGATTACTTAACAGTAAAATTAGAAATATGCCCTTGGGGCCAGCCCAGGATGCTGACAGGTGTTAATGGGGTCCAGGCTGCAGGATCTGTCCTTGCTCATCCCAAGCACAAAGGAAGCCCCACGATTATGCCCCGCATCCTCCCCCGCAACTTCTGCCAGAGGGATTTGAAGCTGCCAGGTTGTAGACATGCTGCCTGCTTTTCTAGCCCAGATCCTGGCCAGGATTGAGTTCATCATTCAGCCATGGGTTCCATTGAGCCCCATCAAGTGTCTGTCCTGGATTCCAGAAGGAGGTTGTCATTCCAGTCCTGATGCGTGCACATTGTACGGTGTTGGACAAACGCCTTCCTGTCTCTGTTTATTTCTTCCTTCTTTCAAAGGGTGGAACCCCACCCTATTTTTTTCTAAATAGTTAAAAATATTTCAATATCTTTTATTTTTTCCCAATGTATCCCACCCTTCCTCCTACCCAATGAGCCGTCCCTTATAATAAAGAAAAATAGAAAGAAAGAAGAAAAGGGGGAAGAGTCATTCCGCACAACTAGACAACTCATTGATTGAATATGAGAGTCTAAACATTATTCTCAATCTGTAAATAACATGTGAAGTGCTTTGCAAATGTTAGAGCTACTATTTTCTATCCAGTTTTAAAGCAACCATAATGACCACAAAGCTAGAGATACTTCCCTTCTTCGTTACCCTAGGAGACGATGTGTAAAAGGCCTTGAGCTCAGAATAACTAAAAAACTCAGACAAGCAGCCCTCCTCTGCCCCCTACAAACTTTGTGACCTTAGGTTAGGTCCCCCTCTCTGGGCTTATTTCTTTCTCATTGTGTGTATGAGGGCATATAGTGCAATGCCCCACATGGAAGAGGCTGGGGACCCTCCCTCCAAAGCGGCATGTTGCTGTGGAATGGAAGGACATTAGTGCCACATGTGGAGCATGTTAGAGCCTGGCATGTTAACTGTTTGATGAAGTGTCTGACTGTTGATTGGTTGTGCCTCTGGTGATGGACCACATTCAAAAGTCAGCCAGGACCCATTGGCCCCTGATTGGCTCTGTCTCCTTCCTTCCTAGCTGTTCAATTGTGTGAGAGGGAAAAGGCTGTAAGAAGAGAGGTCCAGCCCTCCCTGCTGCGCCATTGCATGGCCCACAAGCTTCTCTTCCTTTATGCTTTCCTGTTTTAGGCAAAGGAGATTGGAGATGCCCCTGACGTTGTAAGCCTCTTGAAAGGTGACAAGGGGAAGCCAACAGAGTCTGGGAGCGTAGTGGGATTTGTCAGAAGCCAAACAGCAAGGGGTGAGATCTTGAGTGAGCTGCCCAACTCTGTCCAGCAGAAGCAGTGATGGGGGCTCATCTGTCTGTTAGTCATGCTGCATTTGGAAATAAATCAGCAAAATTCCTGGCAAACACTAACATTTTATTATTAAAAGCATAGTTTTTGAACATTTGGAAAGTCAGTCAATCAGCAAGCATTTATTAAGCACCTACCTGCTACATGCCAGGCTTTGGGGATACAAATACAAAGAATGGGATAAGCTCTACTCAAAAAGAACTTAATAAGGAAGACAACCAATACACTCCTACCAGCATCCTTATCTGTCTCCCTCCCCACCCCACCCCCCACCGCCTTAATGATGGACTCCACCCATCTCTGAGAGGTGAGATTTTACATTTTTTGTTGTTGAGTTGTTTTCAGTCCTGTCTGACTCTTCATGACCCCATTTGGGGTTTTCTCGGCAGAAATACTGGAGTGATTTGCCATTTCCTTCTCCAGCTCATTTTACAGATGAGGAAACTGAGGCAAATAGGTTTAAGTGACTTGCCAGGGTCACACGGCTAGTAAGTGTCTGAGGTTGGATTTGAACTCGGAAAGATGAGTCTTCCTGGCTCTAGGCCCAGCACCCTATGAATTATGGTGCCACTTAGCTGCCTGAGACCTGAGGCCAGGAGACCAATGAAGGAGGCTGTTAGGCAAGGACCTGAGCTAAGGTGGGGTGGTTCTGTGAGTGGAGAGAGGGGGTCAGATGACAGCGATGTTGTGGCCATAGAAACAGCAAGATTTGGTCACGAATTGGATGCGTGAGGGGAGGGAAGGGGAGGAGTGGAGCACGATGCTGAGATTACAAACCTGAGACGCTAGAAGCATGGTGGGGCATCCCCCAGATATAAGAGGGCACATAACTGACCCAGAGCCTGGCACACAATAAGCACCTAATAAATGCTTACTGACTAAATAGATGGCAGAGGGGAGGAAGATAGTGAGCTCAGCTTTGGGCAGGAGAAGCTTCAGATGCTGCTGGGACATCCAGTGTGAAGGGTCCGATAGACCATTTGTGATGTGGACTGAGGCTGGGGAAAGACAGGTGGGAGCTGGGCGTCATCTGCGTAAGAGAGATACTTAAAGCCATGGGAGCTGATAAGGCTGCGGAGAGAGATTGGAGGGAGAAGAGAGGAGGACCTAGGACAGAACTTTGGGACACCGTTACAGGGTGAAAAAGTACGAGGAAGCAGTATTGGGCATAGAGAAGGGACCATCAGCAAGGATGGGGAGAGCTAGGAGAGAGGAGGGTTACCAGGGAGGAGAGAGAAGCCAGCAGGGAGGACAGTCAACAGGGTCCAGGGCTTCGGAGAGGTCACAGGCAAGGGATCTGTCCTGAGGTCACCGGGAGCTTGGGAGGAGCAGCTTCGATTGAGCGGCGCGATCAGAAGCCACGCGGCAAAGGGCCGACGAGTGCGTGGGAAGAGATTGGGGAGCGCGGACTGGAGAGAGAGGATCTTCTCAAGGACTTTGGCCGAGAAAGGAGGAGAAATATGGGCTGATAGCTTGGAACCGGAGGGTCTAGTGAAGGGTTCTTTTAAGGATGAGGAGGATTTGCACCTATTGGAAGGAGGCAGGGGAAGAACAGATGAGAAGAATAAGGAGCGTTTCTGAAGAGCCTCAAGGTTCACCGAGCGTGGGCGTGCCCTCGTTCGATCCTTACAACAACACGAGGAGGTCAGTGTTATTGTTACCCCATTTTATAGAGGAGAAAACTGAGGCTGAGTGAGGTTCAGTTACGTGCCCAAAGTCACACAGCTAGTGTCTGAGGCAGTGTTCAAACTCAGGTATTCCTGACTTCAAGTTCAGAGGGGGAGGGGGAAGGGAGGGGGGAGAGGCGGGGAGAGGGGGGGAAGGAGAGGGAGGGAGAAGGGAGGAGAGGAGGGGGGAGAGGGGAGGGGGAGGGGAGGACAGAGTGGGGAGGGGAGGGGGGAGAGGGGGAAGAGAGGAGGGAAGGAAAGGGGGGAGAAGGGAGGGGTGGAGAGGGGGAGAGGGGAGGGGGAAAGGGGGGGAGGGGAGGGAGAAGAGGGGAGAGGAGAGGGGAGAGGGGAGGGGAGGAGGAGGGAGAGGGGAGGGGAGGAGAGGGGCAGAGAGAGGAGGGGAAGGGAGAGGAGAGGGGGAGGGGGGGAAGGGAGGGGAGGAGACGGGAGGAGCCATAGCACGGGGTAGTGGGAAGAGAGAGGAGAGGGGATAGAAGAGAAGAGATGAAAGAAAAGGAGAAGGGAGGAAAGGAGTGGAGAGAAGAGGGGGTAGGGAGTGGGGGAGGGGAGAGAATGAAAGGCGAGGAGATGTTATGCATTACTAATTGTATTTCCCTTTCTTATGTTGTAGCACATAGTAGGTGCTTAATAAATTTTATTGATTGACTGGTTAATGTGAAGCACGTGGTATGCTCCCCGGGGCTGACACACGGGAGCCCCTAGTAAAGCTACCTCAGGTTCAGGGTTCTCTGAGGGTCTGCATTCACTTCAAACCACAGTGCCTGAGCCCCCACTAACGTTTACTTTGATTAGTAAGTCAGATGACACACTTAGTTCAAAGCAAAGTCATAACATGAAATACTGTATTAAGAAACTTAGCAACAGAACAACCCACCCAACAAAACTGGGGCACACTTTCCCTTTTCAGTGGGAAGAGCAGAGGTGCGTAGGAAGGACATGTGGCCAGGGAACACGTATGGTGAAGGTGCAAACGTGGGGCGGTCACTCACACTCTGATGTTTCAGGCGCCAATGTCTCCTGGTGATCCCGGTCTGCCCTTTCTGGGTCTGCTGCCCTATGGAGAGCACCTACATCCTGTTGTCTTTCCACTGCTCTTCATCTCTCACTCTCTCTGTGTGTCTCTCTGTGTCTGTCTGTCTGTCTGTCTTTCTGTCTCTCTCACTCTTTCTCTCTGTCACTCTTTCTCTCTGTCTCTGCCTGTCTCTCTCTCCCTCCTAACTTATTTTATTATTTTTATAGGAGGATTCTATTCTATTCCATTCTGTATTTAGCACCTACTTGGCCTCAGCTGGAGTTCTCAGGTGAGATTCTACCTCTTTTCTATAAGATCCCTCCCTTTCGCTTTCTAGCATTCCTCCCTTTTCTTCAAGAAACTTTCCACAGGAAACCTTTACTGACCCCTCTGTGTGTATGTATGCATGTGTGTATGTAATATACATGTGTATATTTATATGTACATATGTGTGCATATGTGTATATATACACATGTATGTGTGTATGTGACACATATATACACACATTCTGCAGATGCTCACATACACATGTTGTTGTCTCCTGTAGTATCCACGCTTCAGGGGAGCAGGAAGCATTGCATTTTCATCTTCGTGCCCCTACTCACTGGAAGGCGATGGCCCAGCCCCCGTGTCTCTGCCAAGAAAGCCCCAGTGGGGTCACAAGGAGTCGGACACAACCAAAAGGCCCGAACAAGGAGAAGAAGGAGAATGGGCGCATGCCAGCCGTGGCAGCTGCAGGGGGGGTGGTGCGTTATTTATTTTGTTCGACTATACTTAATGATGTTCAGTCGAGGGTGGCGGTGAGCGGGGGAGGGTAGTTCTGGCAAAGGAGCGGTGATGTTTTAAAACAAGAGATAAATAAAAATAAAACTTTTTGTAATTTTACTGAATCTGGAATCAGAGGATCAGGGTCTCAATCCCAACTCCATTTGTTCCCACCTGTGTGACCTTGGATAAATCACTTTCCCTCTTTGGGCCTCGGTTTCCTCATCTGTAAACTGGGAGGAGGGGGCTGTTTCTATCCTAAAGCTATGATCCTCTGATCTCCATCTGGGCCCAGGGAGGGAGCAGAGTTTGGGAGTGCAGGAGGAGCCCCGAGCAGACTGGATGGTCCTGATCCCTGGTGACTCCAGGGGCTGACCCTGTTCTATTCAGCTTGGCCCTGTTCCACAGCCAGAGCTTCCCTAGGGAAGCACTGCCCTCAATCCGCCAGCAGAGGGAGCTCCAGGTCAGGCCTCAAACTCAGGCTGCAGCATCCTGAAGCATCCCTGGCCTTTCCCAGGGGATGGAGGCAGGTTCCCCTGCACTGCAGCCAAGTGGGGTGGGGGAGCCTGAGCTGCTTTCCCAGACCCTTTCCTCATTTTCTGCCAGCTTCTTGGTCACCCTCCGGCTCCGGCTTTGTTTTCTATTTCTCTTTTCTATTCCTCCCTCCCTGATTTTTATTTCTTAATTTGTTTCTTACTTTCTTTATTTTATTTATTCCTTCATTTTCCCTTTCCTTTCTTTTCTTTTTTCTTTGCATCTATCTTCTTTTTCCTTCTTCCTTTCTGTTTTTGTCCTTTAATTTCTCCTTCCTTTCTCCCTTCCTTCCTTCTTTTCTTCCTTCCTTCCTCTCTTCTTCCCCTCCTCCTCCTCCTTTCTCCCTCTTTGTCTCTTTCTGTAAATGTGTCTCTCTCTCCTCCTCTCTCCCTCTCTCACCTTCCTTCCTTCTCCCTCTCTCTCTCTTTCCTCTCTGTCTCTTTCTGTGTGTGTCCCTCTCTCCCCTTTCCCTCTCCCCCCTCCCTATCCCACTTTCCTTCCTTCCTTCTCCCTCTCTCTCTTTCTTCTCTCTCCCTCTCTGTCTCTTTTTCCTCCCAACTCCTTCCCCCTTTTTCTACTCTCTTCTTCTCCCTCCTTCCCTCCCTCCCCACTCCCCCTCACTCTCCTAACTCACAGGATAGCTTGCCAGAGGAGACTATACTCTTCTCTTCAGGGTTCCAAGGGTAACCATGAGAGGCTGTGATTTCTGACACTGTTGCTCATAAGCCCCTATCTGGTATGTCCCCAGTATTAATCAGTAGAACTCTATAAGCTTCTAGAAAAGAGTATTTACTGAGAAGGTATAGCAAGAACAGGGGTAGCCAAACATTCACACATTCACACACACACACACACACACACACACACACACACACAGTCCTTGGAAAAAGTAGGTTCAAACTTCAAATGCATTGGTATAATATTAAGTTGGGACTTTTTTTTTACTGTTTTAGAATGCTAAATTGTCTTTGATTGAGCCTTACTAGGTGCAAAGCCCGGGGCCCAAACCCTTATCTACTAGCGGCTAAGACTATGTGGGTGTGAAGCCCTCAGGGTCAGAAGGGGAATTGCTAAGACCAGAGCCAACAGTATACACCTAAGTTCTGGTCGCTCAGATGACATTTGATGATGGCTAAAGACTGTATAAAAAGAAAGAACAGAGCTGTTTGCTTGGGGCTCTGAGCCACTGGAGGAATGGCACGTGACTCTGGGCCAGCCCAGCCGTTGTTAAGAGCTCCCCGGCTTGTCAACCCAGATGTTGTTGGTTCCTTGGTAACTGTGAATTGTGATCTGGTCTGTTTATATAGTGTATGTTTGTAACTTGTTTGTATTTGCTCTGAAGTTCAGGTTGCTGGCTTTTCCTCCTGAACTAAGGGAGTTTATATGTATATGTTGGATTAAAGTAAGTTTGTTAACCCCTTGACGCTACTTTCCTTAGTAAAGCAGATCAAAGAACCTGTGCCGACAGCGTTCTTGTTGTTGGTCTCTCACCCCCACGGCAGCTGCTAGCCAAATTGTTGCTACGACTGGGTGTGAGGCGAATGTATAGAGAACATGTGTGTCCGGGAGGCACCCCTCCCCCCACTTCTGGCACTGGGTTCTCAGATCACAGGCTTTATAGCTCATTGGGTCCAACCACCTCATTTTACAGATGAGGATTCTGAGACTGAAAAAGATTGGGTGACTTGGCTATGGTCATACATCTAGTAAACATCAGAGGGAAGATTTGAACTCAGGTCTTCCTGACTCCGATTCTAGCACGCTGTCCCTATACCAGACTCAGAGTACCGTTAGAGCTCAGAATGTGAAAATGTAGAACCCCTATCACAACTCCCTAATTATATAGAAGGAAATATTGAGGCCCAGAGAAGGGGAATGCCCCAAGCCACACCGTGAGTTAGTGGTGGGGCTGAGACCTTGGGGCCAGTTCTCTTTCCGCCATCCTGGGCTGCTTCCCCTCTAGGAACTGGAAACTCCATTAATACTTCTTGGTTTTATTTGAGGAGATGTAACAGCACCATGCCCTGTACACAGTAGGAGCTTAGTCAATGCTTATTGACTGGCTGACTTTGAAGGTGCAGGCTGATTTGAAAGCATTTTCATCTTTCCCTGACCATCACTGTGGACATAGCAGCCTTTTCCCTCTCCTACCTAAGTCAAGGGGCACTGGAAAGAGCCCTGGATTCAGAGTCAGAAGACTTGAGTTCAAATCTAAGCTTTGCCTCTTTTCCCTGGGTGACCTCGAGCAATTGCTTAACCCTCTAGGATTCGCCTCCTCACATGTAAAACAAGTGCATTGTGCTCAGCGACCCCTATGGTCCAGCCCAGTTCTCAATTCTGTGAACCTAAAATTCTTGGGAGAAACTGAGGCCCCGAGAGGTTGATGATGGCATTGTAGAAGACTTGGTTTCTGTTTCTGGGTCTGGCACTGGATCAGTTTGTTCCGCTGTAAAATGGGCATTAATAATCAGAGATCCATCATACGTAGTTCTGGATGCGTATTTAGAAATCCATTAATCCTAATCCCTACATTATGGATGAGAGGCCTTCCGTCCACCCCAAGGTCACAGAGTGAGTTGAAAGGCAGAGCCACACGCTGACTCTGGAGTCCAAAGCCCTAGATTCAAATCTCAGCTGTTCAGTATCTGTGTTATCTTGAGGAAAAAATAATACCACGTCTCTGGGCTTTGGTTTCCTCATCAACAGCTAGGTGACAGCTAGATGGACAGAGGGACAGAGAGACAGAGGGACAGAGAGACAGGCACAGAGAAAGCGTAACGTAAAATGGGTGTTTTGGGGGGAGGGAATCCAATTAGAAAACTTCCATCTAGAGGTTCCTTCTGAGCTCTGGATCTGTGACTTCTCTGGACTCCACTTTCCTTCTCTGTAAAATGAAGTTCTTGGAGCGCACGACAACTGCCAGTGTGCCTCAGTTTTCTCATCAATAAAATAGGGGTAATATATAGCATATACCTCCAGGTTATTATGAGGATCGATGAGTTAACATTTGTAAAGCACTTTGCTAACCTTAAAGCCCTATGTAAATGCCAGCTACTAACTACTACCTGGGGTCCCTTCAAAACCACCCCACATCTGAATAACCATCACTCCAGAGCTCACTTTTAACAAGGGAAGCGGAAACTTCCCCAGTTCAAAGCAAGCATCTCGATTCAACTCAATCCAGCAATTCATTTGTGAAGTGCCTACTGTGTGCAGACACTCTAGCCTTTTCAGGGAACTACAACCCCCTACCCTGTGGCATTCTAGGGGGCCCCCAGCAGCAGAGACTTCTGGATAATTGGAAAAATTAGGGTGATTAATTGAGTGTTTGCAGTAAAAACAGGCGGCTAGCGGAGTCGCATTACTAGCTAAATATTTTTAGAAAGGCCGATCAGCTGGTAGACATAACAAACGGGGCCGTGCTGGCTGCACCGTGAAGCTGAACGAGACCTTGCTCGCTGTCCCCCCGCATCTCCTGATGAAAAGGACCTAACGTGTTTAAGAAAATAAACCAGGGTCATGGGCACTGGGGGAAAGGCAATATTGACATGAGAGAGGCACTGGACTGGGAACACAGAGGAACGTTGTCTCTCCTCCTGGTCTTTGCGCCGTTCCTTGGGAGGACTGAAGCGGCAGGTGGACTAAAAGGGCCCCCAGCGTGGCCCAGGGTGAGGGCGAAGGGTATAAACCAAGGGCCATCGAGTCCCAGAAGCCTCCCTCCCATGAGGGAGAGAGCTCAGCCGTCATCTTGTCCCACAGATGACACTGTGGTGATACCTCGGAGAAGGTCCGGAGGGGGTGATCAGTTCTGGGAGAAACAGCGAAGGACAGGGCCACTTTCCTCCATGGAAGACCTGCTCTTTGTTTCTTTCTTTCTCTCTTCCTTACTTCTCTCCTTCTTTCTTCTTTTTTTCCTTCATTCATTCTCTTTCTTTCTCTCTCCTTCCTTCTTTCTTCCATTTCCTTCTTCCATTCCTTTCTTTTCCTCTCCCTCTTTATTTTTCTCTCCTTCCTTTCCTTCCTTCCTTCTTCTTTTCCTTCTTTCTTTTTTATCTTTCCTTTCCTTCTCTCTCTTTTTTAAAATTTGTATTCATTTTATTTTTAATTTATGGAATAAAACAAGCATTTCTATAAAATATTCTTCCTTCTCTCTCTTTCTCTCTCCTTTTCTTCTTTCTTTCCTTCCTTTCTTCTCTTTCTTTTTTTCATTCTTTCTTCTTCCTTTTCCCCAAGCCCATTATCTTGACTCATACTGATTAGAAGGTTAGATTAAATTCAAAAAGGGTTATATTGAAAGGAAAACTTGGGTAAAAATATGCTAAGTGGTATTCAGAGAAGGAGGCAATGCCATCTAGTGAGAATCCAATTGTACTGAGATCCCAGAGAGCTGGGTTCCAGTTTCATCTTTGTCATTATCCTGCTGTGTGACCTTGGGAATGTCACTCACCCTCTCTGAAGCTGTTTCCACATGAGTAAAACAGGGATAACAACACCTAGAGGGCCTGCCTTAGAGAGTTGTTGTGATGCTTCCAAGCTCCTGACAAACGCTAAAGAGTGAGAGGAGTGTCCGTTTATGTTCCGTTAATGTTCCAATTATCCAAAAGTGGGTGAACTGCTTTGGGAGGTAATAATAAGGGCTAGCTAGCATGTTAAGGTTTGCCAAGAGCTTTACAAATGGTAATCTCATTTATCTTCATAAGAACCCTGGGAGGTAGGCATTATATTTATCCCCATTTTACAGATAAGGAAATGGAGGCAGACAGAAGTGAAATGCCTTGCCCAAGTAAGTGGCTGGATTTGAATTCAGGTCTTTCTGATTCCAGGCGCAGTGCTCTATCGGCCAAATCAAGTAGGTGGTTTCTACCTCTGTGGAAAAAAAAGCAGGATGTCTACCTTCCAAAGATGCTATTGGGGAGACTCCTGGGCTGCTACAGGTCGAACTAGATGAGGTCCATCTTGGCTCCCTTCCAGGCTTGATTCTGGGATTTTCTTAGTTCCCCATCTCTGGGTCTTCCTCAGGGGCCGTCCATCATAGAGGGGATGTGTGGCCAGGTAAGGGCTGGACCAGATGCCTCCGAGGTCCCTCCTGGACCTGACATCCTAAGATGTCTGATTCTCCCTAACAGAGGCTGAAGGCACTTGTAGATATTTTGGGGACAAAAGACAAATCACACACCCTCAACCTAAGCCTGAGATTGAAGGTGTGAGAGAAATAATCCCAAGCATTCGACACCCTCCTGTTCACTGGGTTGGTCTTAGAGCAGTAGACATGACGCCCGAGCCTGTTCTGTCTGGGCCAGATCACACCTCGGCTTCCATCACCACTCCCAGCTTGCCCGGAGACCATGGAAGCCCCGTCCTGCCTCCCACCCTGATTGAAGTTTTTAAAAACAAAGTGGACTCTGAATCTGCGAGGGGCTGCCAGTGCTGTGGGTGGCTGACCTTGATCAGGAATCTCAAAGACTGAGTCATCCATCTCTGTGTACTCCCTGAGGAGATACTGGAGGCAACTTTGAAATGTTAAGTGCTCCGGGGATTCACCCCGGTTAATAACCAACAGCATTGTAATACCACCTGAGATCCTCCAAGAATCAGCTCGGTACCTGATACACTGCAGAATTAAGATGGAGTGAAGTAACAGCTCTGTGATGGCAAAAAGGATCGAGAGAGAAGCAGTGAAGCTCAGAGCCCTGGATGGGTGTTCCAGCGCCAAAGGAAAATTCGACTGGCTATTCGAAAAGGCTCGCTCAATAGACAACCAGACAGGCAGACAGATGGACAGACGGTCGCTAGATAGATGATAGATGGGTAACGAGGTGATAGCCAGATGGAGAGTGAGAGACAAAGAGGCAGAGATGGAGAGATACCGAGAGACAGGAATAGAGAGAGAGACAGAGAGAGACAAAGAGACAGATACAGAGAGAACTCAACTTTTAAAAATTGTCCTTGACAGCACTCCATGTAATAGATTATATGCCCTCCCCCTCCCAGAATCAGGGGGTTCAGTCTTATTACCAGCCTCTATTTCCACGACTTTGTGTGCCTCTCATTAGCCACTCCCTTAGTCTTTCGGATGAGACATGTTGCTTCAGTCACTCACACCATCAAAGTTAAGTAGTTTAATGAAATCAAATAAAGCATAGTCAACTGGAAAGCATTAGCCGCATGTAGAGGGCAATGCAACATTCTGTTCCTGCCCCAGCTCGAGCATCTTTTTGAAGAAGGAGTCGCTTTTCTTTCTTCCTTCATCAATATCCCATAACTGCTAGAGTCACCCAGGAGTACTCTTGGGTAATAAAAATTTCCAGCCCTACACATCGGTCAGTTAGTCAACAAGCCTTTGTTAAGCGCCTACTATGTGCCAGGTGCTGCCCTAACCCCTGGAGCAAAGGATTGACTTGAGTTCTTTGAGATAATCCCAGGAATTCAGGTTGATTGACTCATAAACAAATGATTGGAGTCCCATTTTGCTCTCATTAGACAAGGAAGCTTGTGCTGGTCTCAGCTGCTTTTATCTCTTCCGGCCCCAAGCCTCCTGCCCTGAGTCTCTTCAGGCTTTCCCCTACCCACATATTCCAGCACCCAGCTTCTACCTGTGTCCCTCTGCAGGCTAGTGGAGCTCCAGGCTCTCCAGTCCATTGTTGCAGGCTCAGAAATGAAGATTCCCCCCCCCCCGCCCTCCCCCCACACAGTACACCATCCCCCCATCACTGCCTCCAGGTCTCTCTTAAAAATCTTTTTCCCTTAAAGCTGTCTGGTACCCAAGGGGTTTTTCATCGTAATCCAGTTTGGTTGGCCACAAGATGTTCCTGCTGCTAGTCTGTGTTCTTGTTGCCTTCCTTACAATGTGTCTAATGATTTGCGTTTTTACCACACCTGTATCTAATTTAATTAAACTATTTACCTAACTACGACCTTGCGGGTGTGAGAGACTAACAGAAGGATGGAGGAGTCTGACTCAGAGCATCACGGACTTGCCAATTGAAACATGAGGCTAAACCTGGGGCTCCAAGCCTGGAATCCATGGAGTGGTCCACAGCTGGCAGGGACTCTGGGAACTTGGGTGGGGGGAAACATTACATCTTTATTTTCCCTAACTTTTAACTGCAGCCTAGCCTTTCTTCCAATCGTGAGTTTAGGCAGCTTGTCAAAGGGGACCATGACAGCAGGAAGGTTGCAGACCCCTGGACTAAACAAAATCAATCTTAAGATGCTAATAATAACAGTAGCTGATAAAGTAAGATAACTGCAGTCCTGGGCTGCATCAGGAGGGGCAGAGACTCAGGGAAAGGAGTGTTTAGTCCCAGTATATTCAGTTCTTCTCAGACTTCTTCTGGAGGACTGTGTTCCACTCTGTGGATCGTGGTTAGGAAAGGCATTGATACGCAAGAGAGTGTCCAGTAGTATGATTAAGAGGAGTCCATGTCATATGAGGAAGACCTGAAGGAATGGCGGTGTTTTGCCTGGGGCTAAATGGGAGAACCATCTTTAAGTATTAAGGGCTCTTGCAGGGAAGAGGGAATTAACATTGTTCTACTTGTGTCAGAGGGTAAAATCAGGAATGAAAGGGGAAACTGCATTTAGTGATATTAACAGTAACACCGTGCTTTACAAATATTATCTATAAATATTCTTTTTGTCCTCCCAACAATCTCGGGAGGTAGATGCTGTTATCATCTGCACCTTTAGAGAGGAGGAAACTGGAGTAAACAGATTAAGTGGCTTGCTGAGGGACACACAACCAGGAAGTGTCTAGGGCTGGTCTTGAACTCAAGTCTTCCAGACCTGAATTCATCTTGCAAAGAGACAAATTTCAGGGGTGGTGTCAGGAAAACACCCCAAGGTTAAGAGCTGTCCCAAAGTGGAGTGGGCTGCCTGGATAGGTGGTAGGCTCCTCCTCCCTGGAAGTCTTCAAACAGGGGCTAGAAGACCCCTTGTCAGGGATGTTACCCTTGGGATTCCTTTCTATCGCTGAGGTCCCTTTCAGCTGTCACGCTCTGTGACTCCTCGATACAGCCCTTTTCATAGGCTGTCTCACTTGATTCCTTGTGGCAACCTTGCAGGGTAGATACCACAGGCATCATTAACTCTATTTTACAGATAGGGAAACTGAGGCCAGGAGCGGGGAAGTAAGTTTCCCAGGGTTGCACAGGGAGAATTCAAACTCAGGCTATACTGTCTTGCTGAGCTGATGACAGGTAGTGTAGACAGTACAGTGTAGTGTAGACAGTGTAGGGCTATCCAAGGATGATGCCATCCCAGGGCATTTCAAGGACATTTCATGTACTTTAAGGACCAGTTATTTCTTTTCACTGGGGCATGTTCATTCAAGCTCTGGGAGCTTCAATTTATTTGTCTGTAAAGCAAGGCCAACGGCAGCTAATGAACTCGCTTCCCCAAGCTGTTGTGAGGCTCCCGGGAGACCATGGATTCAAAGGGCTCCTTGAGTCCATGATGCTTTACAAATGTCTTTCCTTAAGTAGCCTTGATGGACTGACAGAAAGCAGACAGACACATCACCCTGAGCTTCCTCCCACAAAACACAGTTTCCAATGGAAAAACAAAGATGAAAACATGTCAAATGCTGAATTTGGTGTTTAAAAAGTCTTTTAATGGTGACAAATACATTAAATTCTCGTTAAGCCAGGGGCCTGATGGCTTCAGCAAATAACTCGGGCTTGTGTTTCTTTGTTATTGGTTACTTTTTCTTTAATGAGCTCTGGATTTCTATGTCCATTAGGAATCCATCCCTCATGCAGACAGCCAGCCTGCTTGTGAGACAGGCCAATAAACAAACATACCCCAGACTCCTCTAGGAGTCAGAGATTGTAGACAAACTGTCCTCCCCAAAGAATCAGCATAACGCCTCCTCCCTGCTGATGCCACGATGTTATGGATGGAGAATGTGTCTGTTGGAATAGCCGAGCTTCCTCAGGGACTGACTGCCCCTGCCCTCCGGTCCTGGGGCACTCTGGTGGGCCTCTGCGCCAGCATGGCCTGAATCAGTTTGATTCCAGCAAGGATGCTATACAAAGCTTGGAGGAGAAAAGGAGAGAGACACGGAGGCTGGGACTGTGGGAAGACTATTGTCGGAGACAGCCGGGAGAGACTTGGGAAGACCTGAATTCAAATCCTACCATAGACACTTACTAGCTGCACGATCCCAGGAAAGTCATTTAACCTCGTCTGCCTCAGTTTCCTCAGTTGTAAAATGGAAATAAAACTAGCACCCCCTTGCAGGGTTGTCGTGACGATCAAATGAGGCGACGTTTGTAAAAAGCGCTTGGCTCAGTTCCATGCACACAGTAGGAGCTCTATAAGCGCTTATTCCCTTTCCCCAGTCACATTCACCCACACCCGGTCATGGGCCAGATTCTGAGTGCGCTCTTCACGTCTGGACAGTGGTGTTCATCCACAGTTCCAGCAAATGATTCCCACGACATCTCTCAACCATCTACAAGGAGAGCAGCGTATTTCTGTGAATGGACCGTCCAGCACCCGGACCTATGGCAAGTCTGAACCCTTGTCTGTTCTCTTCTTACTGTTTGCTTTCAGGGGTACACAGCGCTCCACCGGGAGAAGGGTACGCTTAGGAGATGCCAACGTGGGGTTAATGCCGAAGGGCGATTCGAGAGCTTATGTCGACTCTCACTGACGTCTTCACGTCACTCTGTCTTTTCTCCTAAGTTAATTGAACTGTTCAACTCTGGACTTAAGGCTGAGGGTATGTGTGAACAGCGCGCCGAATCTAAAAGGAAATGGAGACTTTTCAGCGAGATGGGGGCTCATGAGCCAATGAAAGGAGAGTCTCGGAGTAATACTGCTTGCATCCCGTTACATGTGTTAAACAATATATAATATGTTATAGATCAAAATATATAATATGTTATAGATCAGAGACAGTTAGGAAGAGTATGAAGTCTCCAGAAAACCCCAATCATCAAAACTATTGATACTACTTAGTCAACAAACATTAATAAAACACCTACTACGTGTCAGGCACTGTGCTGAGCACCGTATGCACAAAGAAAGGCAAAAACCATTCCAGACCTCCAGGAGTTTATATTCTAATGAGGGTAACAATATGTAAATAATTAAGTACATAGAAGATACATGGTAATAGGTAGCATTTATGTAATACTTTAAGGTTTGCAAAGCGCTTTATACATATTATCTCATTTGATCCCCACAAGGGCAGCTGGATGGCGCAGTGGAGAGACCACCGGAGCTAGAGGCAGAAAGACCTGAGTTCAAATATGACCTCAGACACTTACTAGCTGGGTGACCCTGGGTAAATCACTTAACCCTGTTTGCCTTGGTTTCCTCATCTGTAAAATGAGCTGGAGAAGGAAAAGGCAAACCACTCCAGTATCTCTTCCAAGAGAACCCCCAAATGGGGTCATGAAGAATTAGACACAACTGAGCATGATCCTCACAGCCCCCTGAGCACAGGGCAATTGTGCAGAAATCACAACAGCGTTGAAGGTTTGCAGGCATCCTCCATCTCACATTGCCAGGGAGGTTGTGATTATCCACATTTTACAAATTAGGAAGCTGAGGCTTACAGGGCAGAAACAACCAGCCTGAGGTCACACTGCCAGCAAGTGACAGCACTAGATTTGAACCTAGCTCTTTCTAACTGCCAGTTCTTTGCTTTTTCCACTGTTCCAGGCACTGAATTTGGAGTCAGAGGTCGGTGTCCAGAACACATTGTGTGCTTTATAAATGGCCCAGCTGATGGTTCTGCCACTTTACAAACTCCAGGATCCCCTCTGCCCGTTCTCTGTGCCCCCCAGAGCCACAGTTTTGTAAAAGGGCCTCAGAGGTCCCAGCCGGCCCCTCCACGGTCCTCCCTTGCCTAGTGTACTCAGTTAGTAGATGGAGAGGCAGCATTCACTGGGGCAAAGGTCTAGGACTGGAAGAGATCATGGAGAGAGCGGGCTTCTGGATCTGGAGGGCATCTAGTGAGGCTATCTCCTTTTACAGAGCCAGCTTCCTGACTCTAAGCCCAGGGGGCTTTGCGCTCCACCAGGAAGAGGGCTGCTGGGATGGTGACTAGAACCCAGGCCTTCTGGTCCCACATCCTATGATCTAGAGTGGCTGTTGAAGCTTCCCAGAGAAGGCAGTCATCGAGGGCTATAGGCTGGTGTCGAGCTCCACCTGCTGGCCGCTCCCAGGTTTGCTCAGACCGCAGTGGACAGCGACTGAAGTCCGCCTGAGGCAGAAATCGATGTGAAATGTGTTCAGCCATTTACAACTGAGTGGAGAGTCAGGCAGGCTTCTCTCTGGGGAAAAAGGGGGAGAAGCAGAGAAAAGGATGGGGAGGAGGAGATGAGGACAAGGGGAGCATGATGGTGGGACGGAAGGCAGGCAGGTTCTTGTGGGACATCCCTGCGTGCTGGATCTCAGAAGTCAGAGCTGCCAGGTGCCCAAATTCCTTCATCCTATGGACTGCAAAACTGAAGCCCAAAGAGGAAAAGGTACTTCCTACTCTTTAGCTGTGGGACCTTCAGTGAGCCTCTCTGCTCCTGAGTTTGCTCACCTGCAAAACAGAGGGGAAGGGGAGGGGGTGAGCTTAGATGTCCTCGAAGACTCCTCCAGATCCACATCTATGAGCCTACAAGTCTGAGGGGGGTGAAGGGTTATTACCTCTGAGCTGGGAAGGTGAAAATCATACCTGGAGTGTAAGCTCCTTGAGGGCAGGGATGGCTTTTGTCTCTTTCTTTATCCCCAGCTCTTAAAGTGATGCCTGGCACGTAGTAGGGGTTTAATAAGTACTGATTGATTGCCCGATTTATACGTGAACAAGACTCCTCAACAGCACGCTTGGCAGGTGATCATTCAGACTCCCCTTGGACCCTGCCTCAGGACAGGAAACTTGCTATCTCTCTTGGCTTTCTGGGTCAGTGATTTGCAGTCAGAACATGATGGGCATCTCGGTACTTCAGGAATCATCAATGAATCTACAAGCATTCGTTATGCATGTGCCAGGCACTGTGCTAAGTGAAAAAATGAGCTGTTCCTTGACCTCTATTAGGAAAAACAATCTGCGCCTACGGGAGCTTAGTGAAAGTCAGTGCAAATGTTTGGAGAAGGTGGCCAAGCATTGAGAGGGGTCGGGAGAGACTTCTTACAGAACAGGTTTCTTCAGCTTAGTTTTGGAAGAAATAGGGATTCCAAGAGGCCGAGGAGACGAAGAAGGTGTTCAGAGTATGAGCCACAGCCTGAGTGGGGGCACAGTGATGGAAGACAGAGCATCATGTATGAGGGACAGCAAGGAGGCAAGTGTGGGTGGGCATTAGGGCGTGAGAAGTGGAGCGAGAGCCTGGAAAGGTACAAAGGGGCTGTGTTAGAAGGCAGTTGGGTGGTACAATGGATAGTGCTGGGTCTGAAGTCAGGAAGACTCAGGTTCAAAACTGACCTAAGAAACTCACTAGCTGTGTGACCCTGGGCAAGTCACTTAACTTCTGTTTGTCTCGCTTTCCTCAGCCCTAAAATGAGGATAATAATAGCACCTACCTCACAGAGTAGGCCAAACGAGATAATATTTGCAAAGGGCTTAGTACGGTGCCTGGCACTTAATAGATACTAGCTACCATTATGATGATTGTGGGCAGTTAGGTGGTGCTACAGAGGACACAGTGTCAGGAAGAGTTGAGTTCAAATCCAGCCTCAAACACTGTGTGACCCCTGGCAAGTCACCTAACCCTGCTTGCCTTGGTTTCCCCATCTGTAAAACGAGCTGGAGAAGGCAATGGCAAACCACTCCAGTATCTCTGCCAAGAAAACCCCAAATGGGGTCATGAAGAGTCAGACAGGACTGAAATGACTGAACAACCACAAACACATAGAAATGGAGAGATCTGCAGAGAGGTGATAATCAATCCCATAGGAGCTCATGAAATCCCCAAACAAGAGAAGACAGAGGAAGACAAGAAAAAGGCCCAGGAGAGAGGCTGGCAAGACACTCCCAGTTAGGAGTGTGGCATAATGGACCCGCAAAGGAAACTGAGAAAGAGCGGTCACTCAGGGAGGAGGAGAGCCGGGAGAGGGCACTTCCATGAAAATACAAAAAGGAGAGCTTGTCAGTGATACAGATGCCACAGGAAAGCCAAGAAGGATGAGCATGGAGGAAAGATCGGTGGTTTGGCCGGTCACTTTGCAGAGAGCTGTCTCAGTTGAATGAGGAGGTCAGAGACCAGACAACAGAAACAGAAGTGAGTGAGAGTGGAAAGACTGAGGCAGAGAGCGGCAACTTCTTCTAAGTGTTTGTGGAAGGGAGGAGGGAGATGGCAAACATCCTTGAAAGGTTGGTGAGATCGCCGGAGGGTTTTTAAAGATGCCGGAGAGTGGGGTGTGTGCTCACTAGCAGCATGGAAGGAATCAGGAAGAGAGAGCTCACACACAAAGCACCTCCTTTGTTATCTCTTGACGTTCTACATCCCAGCCATCCTTCCCAGACCCTGTCAAGTCCCATTTCCAGAGGCCACTTCCAGTTCTGACCTCCTGTGTTCTGAGGTCTCTTCTAGTCCTAACATCCCATGTTCTCTGGTTCTTACCAGTTCTGGCATTTTGTGTTCTAGGCTCTCTTCTGGCTCTCACATTCTGGGTTTCACACCTCATATCCCTCTTTTTTTCTGAAATTCTGTGCTCTTAGGTCCCTTTTGGCTTTGGCATTGTGTGCTCTAAGATCCCTCCCAACACTGTCATCCTATGACCCAAGGTTCCTTTCATCTATTACATCCTGTTTCTAAGTTAATTCTCAGGTCTCACATTCTATGTTCTAGATTTCCTTCTAGGGGATCCCTTCTGCATTCTAGGTCCACCTCACCTCTGACATTCCCTGTTCTAAGGTCTCTCCCAACTCTGATATTCCCTTTTCTAAGACCCCTTCTGACACTGACGTTCCATCTCCAAGCTCTGACATTCCCTGTTCTAAGGCCCCTCCAAGTTCTGACATTCCATGTTCTAAAGTCCTTTCTAACTCTGACATTGCGTGTTCTAATCTCCCTCCTAGTTCTGATATCCCCTGCTCTAAGGCCCCTCCAAGCTCTGACAATCCTTATTCTAAGGCCCTCTTACCTCTGGTATTCTCCATTCTAATCTCCCTCCTAGTTCTGACATTACCTGTTCTTAGGTGCCTCCTAGTTCTGACATCCTCTGCTCTAAGGCCCCTTCCGGCTCTGAGATTCCCCATTCCAAGCTCTCCTGAGTTCATTCAGACAAGACCCCTGAGGATGCTGGCTATGTTACCCACATTGAGCAGTATTATCCTTGGGTTGGTTTAGGGCTAAGCTATTTCCTTTCCAGAGGAGCCCCCAAAAGAATAAGGAACAGGAAGTAGAAATAGAAACAGGCTGCCTGTCAATAGCTGCAGCCACTGCCCCACAGTTTACTAAACCCAAACCAATAGCCATTGGTATGGCTGCACTTCACCCCACCCCATGGGTCGGAGTTGGGAGGGAACAAGAGATGCCCAGCATAAGCCAATATCTAATGTGGCAGCCCACAAGCCAGTGTGGACTTAAGGCCCTTTCAGAAAGGAACATATCCAGAATAAAGGGGGTAACAGACCCATTGGAGGTGATTTAATCCAATACCTTCCTTTTCTGGATAAGAAGTCTGAGGTCTAGATACATCAAGTGACTAGAAGAAGGTCACGCACTATTGGAAGGATTTGGAGGCACAGCAGTGACATGGTCAGACCTGCACTTTAGGACGATAACTTTGGTGGCCGAGTGGAGGATGGACTGGATCGGGGAGAGAGGATACAGGAAGACCAATTAGAAGGTTATTTGAACCATGGGTGGGAAGGACAGGGAGTCAGACATAGTAAACCCCTTATTATTGGATGTGCTCCCCAACACTGGCAAAATCCAAAAGAAGGCTGTATGACCCCCCCCTCCCAAATCAGGGTTGCTCTAGAGGGGAATTCTGTAGTGGAAGGGAGACTAGACTTAGTAACCTAGGAAGTCACTTCTAGATCTGACTTTCTAAAATTCTACAAGGGAAAACATTTCCATGTGAGTCCATGTGGACATAGAAGGCTGGAGTATGCCCAAGGCGGGCAGGGAACTATGGGTACCTCTGAGAGAATAGAGCGTAAGCCCACCAACAGAGCTGTTTAATGATTTGCACGTGAACATGTGTTTGCCACCAAAAGACTTGAAAAGCTTATAAAACTCACAATTTGTTCAAAAGAATAAACAGAATGAAAGGGGAAAGGAAAGCCCCCCATCCTAGCAGCCAGGCAGGGGGAGGGGGCACGAGGGACGGAGGCTCCCAGCATGGATTCCATTTAAACCAGATTTGGAATAACACTGAGTAATTCCTGATGGGCGCTCACTCTCACCACAGTGAGTTGGTGGGCTCCTTGTCCCTGGTGTGATACAATTTCATAGATGGTCAGAGCTAGGAAGGAGCTTAGAATAGAGAATGTCAGAGCTTAGAACACAGAATGTCAGAGATAGGAGGGTCCTTACAGCAACCAAAGAACGCCAGAGCTGGGAGGGGACATAGTCAGTCAATAAGCATTCATGAATAAGCACCTACTATGTGTCAGGCACTGTCATAAGCACTGGAGACATGAAGAAAGGCAAGAGATAGTCCCTACCCTTGAGACACTCATGATCTAGGGGAGCGATACAACAATGGAGGTATGAAGGACAGTCCCTGTTCTCAAGGAGCCATCTAATGGGGGCTCCCCCATTCTATTTGGCTAACGTGTCCTCAGACAGCAGATGGAGCCTTACTAGAAGCTTCTGTAGGGACCAGGCCACTCTATTTGCACAGTGTTCTAGAACCCATGGTCACCTCTCTGTCAAGGAAGGTCTTCCTCCCCCTCTCTGCCTGGGCAGCTCGTGTGGTCTCCTGGTCTGGGACTGTAAATAAAGCCACCCAAGGAAAGTACCCATATTCACCCATCTCTCCATTGTTCAGACACCCAGCCTGGCTGTTTCTGGCTAGTCGTCTGATGGATGAAAACAAGCCCCACTGGGATGGGCGTGCTAAGCTCTATCTGTGCCTTCTGTGCCCCAGAAGCATTGATTCATTAGCGCTTGTCTGACCCTCCCCTTCCCATCAAGATCAAACTCAAGTGCAACCTGCTCCAGAAAGCCTTCGCTGATTAGCATGGTGTGATAACCAAAAAAAAAAAACTAATGGAACATTAGGCCAAATTCAGAGACCCGGGTGCTCAGGATCAGGGAAGGCATAGCCCTCCTCTCCTCTCCACATAGAGTATTGTGTTCAGTTCTTGGGGCCACAGTTTAAGAAAGACATTGAAAAGCTGGTGAATGTCTGGAAGAGCCTCCGTAGCACAGCAATGGGGTTGGAAATCCTGGGTCTCCATTAAAGGAGCCTGGAAAAGGGAAGACTGGAGCGGGCCATGGTTGATATCTACAAGAGAAAGTCATTCTGGCCCAAGAGTCAGTCTCTCTCTGCGGCCCAGGCCTCTCCCTGGAGCACTGCTCTAGGAGAAATTTCCAAATAAAGCATAAGGGTGACACATGTCTAGGTTTTCCTCAAAGTGGGTGACAGGGTCTCTGCCTCCTCTGCTTGTTACTTAACCAGGACTCAGTGGAAGAACATTGGGTATGAGAAAGCCTTTATTTCACTCACAACAACAACAAAAAATGAATGAGATTCAAAACACTCCAAGAGCCTCTGCACAAACAATGAAGCACGACAGACACCTCCCAGAAGGTAAAGACGCTTTAGGGGATGCTGAACAACCATTCTCCATTCACTGTGGTCCTGTAACACACAGCAATAGCTCAGAGAGTTGGCAAAGTCTTGGTCTCCTGGTGCCCCATAGTGGCTACTGTTGGCCAACAGTAGGAGCCGCATCATCAGTCCTCCTCCTTGCTGCCCTCTGGTTTGGGAGTCCAAAGGAGAGAAAGTGACCCCAGAGAAGCACTTTTAGGGTCCTTCCCCCTAACTCCCAATCAGGGAACGTTGTACATTTTCCTGAAGGCTCCAGGTTGTGTGCCTCTGTCGTCAGAGATGCCCTAGATTTGGGCAACAAGGTCTCCACCTTGTCATCTCTTTAACCACCTTTCTACAAGGATGGGAAGGGTTTTCCTATGAAAGGAGCTCTGGCCTCTGCTTGGCCTCAGAAGACAGAACCAGGGCCACTGGAGGAAGTTGCAGAGGAACATTTCAGCTCAACATAGGAAAACCACTTGAACTAACCCAAAGTGGATTGAGATGCCTGGAGTGGCAGCTAGTGTTCTGTCCCTGGAGGTTTTTAAGCAGAGGCTGGATGAAGGGGTAGGGCAAGGGATTTCTGCCTTGGGCAGAGTGGTCTAGGTCATCTTTTAGCTCTGAGGCTTTGTGTCAGGGTAGTGAACTGGAGAGAGAACTATTAATCTTGGAATTAGGAAGACCTGAGTTCAAATCTTGTCTCTGATACAGACCAGCTGTGTGATCTTTAACCTCTCCGTGCCCTGGGCCACTCTCTAAGGCTATATTCCAGAGCAAGCTGGCCTATATTGCTAGAGTGTGTTCCTCACCAAGAGCTTCCTAGGTGCCGATAAAAATCACAGGTCCAGTGTAAAGAAAATTGATCCCTCCATCCAGAAAGGGTGTGTCCTTCCTCTGTGCTTATTTTAAGTTTATTTATTTGTTGGTTTTCTAGTATTTTAAAATTCACATTCATTTTATTAATCCTCTCTCTATCTTTTTAAGGTATGTTTGTGGAGATATGGTTTTCCCCCTGAAGCCGGCTTCATATGCAGCCAGAAATTTTGGTGTGTTGTTTCATCATTATCATTTTTATATAATCATTAGTTATTTCTATGGTTTATTCTTTGACTCATTCTTTAAGATTCCACCTTTAAGTCCCCACTTGGGTCTGTGCTTTTGTTTGTGGCCCCTGAACCAACTAATGACTATTTTTACTGCGTTGTAGTCTGCAAATGTGTTATTAGCTATTTCTGCCTTTGCACACTTGTTAGCACTAGCTCTGTGCCCTAGTACAGTCAATTTTTGTAAAAGTCATATGGGAAATGTCTATTCTTAAAGGGCAGAGCCAAAATGACAGAGTGAAGTGAGAATTTTTTCCAAGCTCTCCCAACAGACCCTTCTAAGCAATTTTAGAAAGTGCACCAAACCAGATTCTGAATGGGATAACCAACAAAAAGTCAGAGCAAGTCATTTTTCTAGTCCAGGGTGGCTTAGAGTGGACAGAAAGAGAAGTCTGCAGATACTGGGATGGGGGCTGATTGGGAGCACAGTGCAATGGAAATGGCCTTAGCAGGGTATGGGCCTTGGAGGTAGTAACAGCATTAGTAGCAGCTGCAGCAGTGGTACCAGAAACATCCAGCACACAGGGATGGCAAGGGGACTGAAGACCAAGTCAGAAAGGGCACAGGACTGGGTACCATTTTGGCATTTCCTTCACTTGTTACCCAGTTATGGGTCTCAGTTTCAGGGCAGAAAGGAGTAGTTGTGGTTGTGAGAGAGCAGAGGCACTATCTGGGAAAGGTCTAGAGGGCAGTGTCCAAATCATCCCCCCAGATTATCCTAACACTTTGGAAGCACTGAAAATATATGTGCCCCCACACCTAGCTGTGAAAACAGCAGGATATAAATGCCTGAAGCTCAGGCTAATCATCCCCTCCAGAGGTGAGCAGAGCCCAACTCTAACATATTAAAGTCCAAAGTCAAGAGATAGGCTGGAAAAACAACAACAGCAAAAGAACCTGACCATAATAAAATTTCTATGGTAATAGGAAAGCTCAAGACACAAAATCAAAAGATGACAATGTGAAAACATCTACAAACAAAGCTTCAAAGAAAAATGCAGACTACATATAAATCCAACAAGAATTCCTAGAAGAGTTAAAGCTAAGAGATTTTTTTTAAAACAGCAAAATTTTTTAAAATCAGATAAGAGCAGTAGAGGAAAACTTGGAAAATAAATGAGAACAGTGCAAGAAAACCATGAAATGATAATTAAGAGGCACAAAAAATTGGCCAAATGGAAAAAGAGATAGAAAAGTTCACTGAAGAAAATAACTCATTAAAAATTAGAATTGGTAAAGTGGAAGCTAATGACTCCATGAGACATCAAAAAACAATAAAAGGAAATCAAAAGACTGAAAAAATATAAGAAAATGTGAAATATCTCATAGGAAAAGTAACTTACCTGGAAAATAGGTCAGGGAGAGATATTTTAAGAATTACTAGACTACCCGCAAACAATGATTTAAAAAAGAGCCTAGATATCATATTTCAAGAAATTATAAAAGAAGGGGAAGCTAGGTGGCACAGTGGATAGAGCACTAGCCCTGGAGTCAGGAGGACCTGAGTTAAAATTTGACCCCAGACACTTGACACTTACTAGCAAAAAAGAAAGAAAGAGAGAGAGAAAGAGAGAAAGAAAGAAAGAAAGAAGGAAGGAAAGGAAGAAAGAAAGAAAGAAAGAAAGAAAGAAAGAAAGAAAGAAAGAAAGAAAGAAAGAAAGAAAGAAAAGAAAAGAAAAGAAAAGAAATTAGAAAGGAAAAACTTCCTAGATATATTAAAGCCAGTGGGCAAAGTAGAAACTGAAAGAATCCACTGAGCACTTCTTGAAAGAAATCCCAAAATAAAAACTCCCAGGAATATTATAGCCAAATTCCAGAGCTCCCAGGTCAAGGAAAAAAAATATTGCAAGCAGCCAGTGAAAAATAACTCAAATACCATGGAGCTACAGTCAGGATCACACAAGAATCAGTAGCTACCACTTTAAAGGAAAGGATGTAGAATATGATAATCTGGAAGGCAAAAGATCTATGATTACAACCAAAAATGACCTATCCAGCAAAAATTCAAACACAAATTAAAATATAATAAAATATAATCTGACAGAGGAAAAAGGATAGGGCATTCCTACTGAAAAGACCAGAGCTGAATAGAATATTTGACATTCAAACACAAATCTCAAGATAAACATAAAAAGATAAATATGAATGATAAATCATAATGATTTAACAAAGTTAAACTGTTCACATTCTCATACGGGAAGATTATACATGTAACCTCTTTAGAACTTTATCATCATTAGGGCAGTTATGAGGAGTCTATTTAGAGAGAGGGCATGAGTGTGAGTCTATTATGTTGGGAAAATCTTAAAAAAAAATTAACACAACGATGACAAAGAGGGATTCACTGGTAGAAAGGGGAAGGGAGAGGAAAATGGGGAAAATCATTTTACATCAAAGAGGCGCTCATTAAAGAGTATTTACAGGTAGAAATGAGGAGTCGGCAATGCTTGAAGCTCACTCTCACCTCAACTGGTTCAAAGAGGAAAAAAAGTACACATACACACATACATATACATACATATACACGTACTATATATGTATATATAAAAGATTATATATACATACACACATATATACAAATATACATGTGTGTATGTATATAGAGAGACAGACAGCTCTTGCTTTACATAAATTTGAATTAGCAAATTTGACTTTACATAAAGAATTCTGAAAGAAATCTACATTCCAAAAAAACCCCAAAACATCCACATTATCTTTACTGTATAGTACCATACTCTCTCTCACACTCCTGCCCCTTGACATGCCCCACACACAAAGAAAACCTTTAAATCTCCCTCCAAGTGAAATCAGATGAATAGATTTGAAGAGAGACCACCACCGCTGCCTCAGGGGCTTGACTTCAGACCTCTGGTGCCAAGAGAGGAGGCCTCTGTCCCACTCTGCCCACCTGCCTGTCCACCCTACCCCCATGTGTCTGTCTTCTGTCCATCTGTGCTTGGGTACCGGTTGTCTGTCTCTGTCCCCCCACCCCCGCCCATGTCACCCATCCTCTCCAGGTCCATATTCGGCCCACACGTGTCTGCATTCTACATTGTCTTCCTCTCAGTTTGGGCCAGGCCCCCAGATGACTGCACCCACCCCCACAGGTTCTTCCTCTTGCTCTTGCTTGTCTGTCCCCAGACCCCATTGTCCTTCAACTGTGTGCCAACCCCCTCCCTCCACAGGCATACAGCCTCCTTCCTGCCTTCCTCCCTTCCTTATGTCTGCAGACAAATTCACATTACATAAAAATCACTTTATGCAGAATAATGCAGAATGGTCCACTTACATCTAGCAAGATCTGTCTGTAAACACACACAGTTAAGCATAGAAATTCATCTTACCCTGTAGGGAAGTGGGAGGGGAAGGGGCTAAGAGAAAGAGAGAGGGTGTGATAAGGAGGGTAGATCAAGGGAAGCAGTGGTCAGAAGCAAAACAGATTTTTAAGGAGGGGACAGGATAAAAAAAGAGAAGGATAGAGAATAGGATGGAAGGAAATACACAGTGAGAGATCATAACTGTGAAGGTGAATGGAATGAACTTGCCCATAAAATAGCAGAGGAGAACAGAATGGATTAAAAATAAGAATCCAACGATGTGTTGTTTACAGAGGACACACATGAAGCAGACACACGAGCACACACACATACACACACACACACACACAGAGTTAAAATGAGGGGTTGGGGCAGAATCCACTATGTCTCAGCTGAAGTAAAAAAGGAAATACATAGATTCTTTCGCATTCCCATTTAGAAGGTGCCATAAGTTGTTTATCTTTAGTTTTCCAGCAATTTTTTCCCTTTTGTTAATCTTGTTGTTGGACTGATCCAAAACTGAGAGTGAGAGAACCCTTGGCACCTCCTGACATTATTGTATTATTATCTATTTATTCTTGTAGCTCAATTAATGTTTCTTTTATGAATTTGGAGGCTAAGGCCTTTGGAGCATATAAATTTAATATTGACATTGGTTTCTTATCCATGGTTCCTTTCAGTATAAAGTCATTTCCTTGTTTAACCTTTACTATTTTTTGAATGTTTGGTTTTTCTTTGTCAGATAGTATAATTGCAACTCCTGCTTTTGGGGATTCACTTAATGCATAATAAATATTTTTTTCAGATATTCAGGTTTATTCTGTGTACGCTTTTGTTTTTTAAAATGTTTTTCTTGTAAGCAAAACAAGGTTTTGTTTTCTTAGCCAATTGTCACTTTTTCATCTTAATGGATTATTTAATCCATTTACATTTAAAATTATAAAAGTTAAATTTATATTTTCCTCAATTTGTCTCTAATATCAAGATTTTCAAATTGATACTTTTCTTTCTTCCTCTGTAAACACAGCATCGTGTCTCCAATTACTTTAGATAAATTTTTTTAAAAATGTGGCCTTATTCTCATTGAGTCTTTTTCTTTCAACCCCACATCCTTTCCCCCATTTGCTATCCCTCACCCTTTGGAGTTTTGCTTATTCATTTATTTTCTTTTCTGCTTTTATCTGGTTCTTTAATTCTTCCCTCTCCCCCATGCTCCAGTTAATCAAGCAAAATCTCCTTTCCTCTCTTTCCCTTTAACTTATCCTATTCATCGGCTTTTAAATTTTAATTTTTTGCACCTTTCTCACTCTCTTTATTATCCATCCTCCCTTTCTGTCTACTTTAGACTCTTATTCTCTGAATCACAGCCATTTTACATCTCTAATCCCTCACTATTCTCTGCATTCCTCATGGAATGAAAACTTCCGAGGTTCCCATTCTAAACTCCCCTTTTAAGCAGTTTCTGCCACTGCCTGGTACAGCTTGTCCTCCAGGCCTCCCTTTTCCGTAATGCCTCACTCCCAAAACAATGCCCCTCCTGCAGGTGATAGAGAGGACACTGTCCATGGCAGGACCTGCCCCACCGCAGCCCTAATTATGCAGCCCACCTCAGATCTATACCCTACCTTTGGTTGTTGCCTCAAAATCTCTTCACTAGGTCCATTTCTTCCCATTCTCTGAAGTTCCAGTTTTTCCCAGGAGTTCCAACTCCCCTCTCCCAAGGCAGGATGAGTAGTGTCTCCAAACACCAAATCCCATCAGTCAACACTTGGATCAAGGTCCCCATCTCCCTTCCCAGAGCATCTTTGTTAACCTGCAGGTGCATTCATTAATTGCATCCCCTCCCACCACCAAAATAAGGCTTCCCCTTTTTTCTCCCCCTTTTCATTCTCTCTCTCTCTACTTTCTCGTTCACTATAGGCTGTCCTCTTCCTGAGGACAGGAGTCACCTTCCCCTTCTTGCTAGCCCTCAACTTGACTGGGGCACATCACACAGTCCCCTCTTCTTCCTCTCCCCCCTTCCATGAACCCTCCCATTATGAAATCTAGTCCTAGAAAAAACATTGATTCACCTATAGACAATGTATCACCAGGTTCTGTCCGTAATGTCCTGGGCCCACCTTTTCACTATTATGTCCACCTGACTTTCACCTTCTCCCATCCCCTTGTGTACATTAGAAAGAAGCCTGTTACTTGTCTTTCTGCCCTCATTCCTGCTCTTCACTCTTCCTGAATTTCTGTTGTCTGGGTGTTTGAGAAACAAATAATCTTTTGGGTTTGGGTTTTTCCTAGGATTGTTTTGAATGTCTCTTTATTATTGAACATTCATCTCTTTTTCACTTATGGTTAAGCTCACATTCTCGGGGTAGGTCACCTTAGGCTGCATCTTGAACTCCACTGCTTTTCAGAACACATCATTCCAATCCCTCCTGCACTTTCTGGTGGGCACAGAGTAGTCTTGTGTTATTCTAATTTCCTTTCCTTTGTATTTGAAGGTCTTTCCCCTAATCGCTTACAGGATTTGTTGTTTTTGAATTTAATTATTAAATTTAATTACTGTGTATCTTGGAATTTGCAGCCTTGGTTTGTGTGCTCATATGTGTATATGTGTTCTGGAAGTGATCTATGAATTCTTTTGATTGACACTTTATTTTCTGTGTTCAGAAGTTCTGGGCAATTTTCTTCTATTATTTCTTGTGTTATAGTATTTAAGTTTGGGGGTTTCTTTTGTTTTGTTTTGCTTCTTATGTTTTTCTGGGAGATCTATAATTGTTAAGTTGTCTCTACACATCTTATCTTCGGGGTCAAAATGTTTTGCCTAGAGAGAAAGCATGTTTTCTTTTAATGTTACTGCTTTTTACAACTCTCCTTACAGATTGTCCTTCATTTCTATGTATTTTCATTCCTAAACAGTTGTCTTCTCTTGGTTTCTTTGATGAGAGTTGCCATCCTAGATTCAAGTATTTCTCTTCTTCCCACAATTTCTGAGGCTCAGGCCATCAATGCTGCCCTCATAATTCTCATTTCTTTTTTAAACCACTCAGGAACAGCATGTTGTGATTCCACATTCTCCACAAATTTCACAAGGTCCTCTTTCTACCTGGTCAAGCCTTAGATAATCTTCCTTTGTCTTGCAGTTTTTATTTATCGATGCCTGAACTCATGTACTAGATCTGGAGGCCTTATTTCGTTCTGCTTATTAATGTTTTCCCTATTAACTTATCTACTTATACTTAAGGTCTTTAAGGTTTTTTTTCTCCTGATTTCTTTAGTAATTTCAGTCTTATTTTCTCCTATTGTTTACTTTCTGACTTCCTCTCTTCTGAAGGTGGTTTTCCTGTGAGCCAGCTCTCAAAGCACCTTCATCTCCTCCCATGTTCAGCAATTCATGGTTCACTAGCCTAGGACTCTACCTCAGGTGACTTTTTTTTGGTGATGGTGGAGGTGGTGGAAGAAACAGAACTGTCCCCAGCTAGATGCTGAGCTCTTTCCTTCAGGCTTACTGGGGTGCCATATGGCATAGTTATCCAGCCCCCATATACCCCACAATGTCCTGTCTCATTCTCTGTTTCTCAGTTCTCTGGCCCAGCTGTACAGAACATTGTCATGCTGTGCTCTCATAGCCTGGCTAAGTTTCTGCTATTTGGGAGTTTGAATGGGGAGCGGGTCTCTGGAGCACTTGGTGGGGAGAGTCGGGCTATGAGCTCAAGCAGAGATGTGTACCATGAGCCATTCCCTCTGTCCCTCTGCAGCTTCTTTGAGCACAGAGTGCTGCTGGGGCACTGGCTATCTTGGCCTCAGTAAATTTCTGCAGTTTAGGGCTCGGATCTCCAAGGCACTGGAAAGAGATGGGGAACCAGGGCTTCATTTTGCCACAAACCCACAAGTTGGTTTGTGTAGTGCAGCCTCCCTGCTGGCAGTGTGGTGGGTGGTGGGGGTGAGGCTGCTGAGTGAGCTCCAGTTAGCCATTAAATCTTCTTTTAGATGCTGGGCATCCCAGACTGTGGGACAGCTGAAGGTGTTTTATCTCTGGTTCCTGATTTCTGCCTTGTGGAGGTCTTGGGGGTCTGCCTTGAAAGGTCATGGGGGTCAGAGAAAATGTCCAGTACTACAAATTGTTGGACACATGACCCAGAAGTTTTTGTTTCTTTCTCTGAACCCTGCTCCCATTCCACCAATTCTTACTTTACTGGGACCTCTCTAAAAACCCTTCTTCCTTTCTCTATCCGTTACAGTTATATTTGCATATACTTATCTTTCCTTCCCTCTAAGACTTGTGAATCACACACGCACACTGCCCACCTCCTGGACTTATCACAGGGAGTTCACATCAGTATTGGTTGAACTTGATAAATGAATCTGGACCATTTTGTATCTGGGAAGGGGAATAGACTTACTCCATTTTTTTAGTCATGCCCATTATTTCCTTGGTAGAGGGAACTCCCGGTCAGGAAACTCCCTCTACCAACTGAAAGGTTAGAAGACTTTCCCAGGGTCACAAGCCAGTGTGTCAGAAGGACTTGAATTCGGGTCTCCTGATTCCCAAACTGGCTTTCTATGCATAAGGATATCTCTCTACTCCGGGTAATAGAAAATGAAAGGCAAAGCAAGACCTGAAATTCAGATTTCTCGGGCTTTGGTCTGGTGGCCCATCTGCACTTGTGGGGTCCAAGAGAGCACTCTAAACTCTGAGATTCTAGCTCTCTGTACTTTGCCATCAAAATGCCACCAGCATTCGCTAGAAAGCCAAGAACACAGGAAATCAGAAGTAGAAGGGACCTTGGACCACAGAACTTAGCATGATGGAGATGGGTGGGAACTTGGAGATCACCAGGTCAAATTAGCTCACTTCACAGATGGTAAAACTGAGGCATGGGGATGGTGGTAAGGGACTGGCCAGTCAACGTTGTCTAAGTGCCCTTTGTCATTAACATTCATTTTCTCCAAGGAGGGAACAGGGCTGAGGGAGAATCCAACAGCAAATTGTGGATGGTGTCCAGAGGCCTTTTAAAGTCTCCCTGTTTATCTGGATCAGCGCTTAAAACTAATTGCCCTATTAATGTGGAAAAAACAACCCTCGTCATCGTGAGTTTTCCAAAGGCCGAGTTGGCTTCCAAGAAGCAAAAAGCTATTTTCTGATTCTCATGATAACAACAATAATAATATAAAAAGAAAGATCAAGACAAAGCTCCCCTCTGGAAAGAGTTTGTCCCCTGACGCCCTAATGACTCTCAGGCTGACGCCTGCCTTAACCACGAAATGTTAGCATCTCCCCATCTGCTGTTAATCGAGCCAGAGGACAAATGGAACAATGAGATTCACATCTGCTTGCAGAATGCCCAGGCTTTGTGGCGTCACCCCTGGCTGCCCACCCGCTCATCCACCCCATCAGAAGGGTGTGGAAAGCCAAGGCCCAGACCAGCACAAAGCTGCTGGAGGGTGTTCTTAGAGCAGACTGGGAGTCTGGGGGCTAGGAGAGCCTCAAAGAGCTGGAGACGATGTCATAGCGTAGCATGTTAGAGACAGAAGGGACTTGAGAACATACATGCCAGAACCTATTCAGCACACAGAATAGAGGAATCAGTTCTGGAAAGTCACTCAGTATGTCACAAATATAGAATGTGAAGATGAGAAGGGCCTTTGAATATAAAATATAGAAGTCAGAACTGGAAGGGACCTGAGACTATGACAAAAGAAGGAGTCTGGAAGGTTAGGTTTAGACAGAGACGGAGAAATGCCTGGAGAAAGGCCTTAACCACTCCCACTCAACTCTGTAAGGACAGGTCAGTGAGGCAAGGAACTTGACTCTGGACTACAGACTGTGTAGACTTGGCCTTTTGGCCCTGATCATTCATCTGCATCGGACCCCAAAGAAATATGGGAAAGAGAACTAACTGAATTGGGGGTGTATTACCCTATGGAGTCTTAACCCTTTTGTGTAGTTATGCTTTAAAATTCATGAAATCAAATAATCAAATTTCCAAGGAAGCCAATTATATTGAAAATTTATATGCATGTAAACATGTAAATATATACACATATATACATGTGTGTATATGCACGCGTACAGAAATACACTCATATGTGTGTGTGTGTTATACTGTTGTTAGTTAGGTATGATTCTTCAGGATCCCAGGAATGCCAATACTGTCCATGGGGTTTTCTTGGCAAAGATACTGGGGCGGTTTGCCCCAGTGCTCCAGTGGTTTTAGGCAAACAGAGGTTAAGTGACTCGCCCAGGGTCACACAGCTAGTAAGTATCTGAGGTTGGATTTGAACTCGGGATGAGTCACCTAGCTGCCTCATATATATCTCCACATATAATGCATTGCAATGTAATTGGTTTCCTTGGAAATTCTTTGTACTTGATTTGTATTTATATGCGTGTGTGTGTGTGTGTGTATATATATATATATATATATATATGTATATATATATATATATATGAACCAAGTCCATGGAGCCCAGGTTAAGAACCCCTGCCCTAAGGTAAGGTGCAGTGCCTTCCTGTGGGAAGGGGCTTTTAGGCCAAGAAGGATTGTTGGAACCTGAGAGGCAAGTCTCAGTCAGATCTGCTGATTTCAAGGGAATGTTCCATGGCCCCAGGTGAAGGGCTCTGTAGCAATCCAGCTGAAGAGAGGGCAGCACCAGCCAGATGTGCCAAAGTGGGATAAAGTCTGAAACTGCTGTACCCTGAGAAAAGCCCAGCTGCTGAACAACCTGCCTAGCACCCTTGGTCAGTAGAGGAAGCCAGGGGGGCCAGCAGCAGCAGCAGTAATAGTAGAAGCAGCAGAGAGGAATCGAGCCAACACGCCCATCTGGGAGAATGCTGCGCAAGTGAAACACCAGAGCAGGAGCAGGCCCAGGGCAGAAGTACCAGCTATGGCCAAGATGGAGCCCCAGGCCTCTCAGCCCAGGACGAGAGTCTGTCAGAGCTACAGGAGATACCAGTGCAGAGCCTATGTCTTTGGGAGCAGCCACCCCGGAGGCCTCCAACCCAAGGTCTAAAGGTTTGAAACGAGCCTTCTTGAACTTCTGGGAGCCATGATGGCCAGGTAAAACAGCTCTCATCCCTCCCTTGAATAAACCCAGAGAATACTACCTCAGGAGAAGCAGAGGAGCCAGAAGGGGGGCTTCAGTAGCAAGAGAAGTTGGGGAGAGGGCCCTTCCTGTGGTGGCAGAAAGGAGACTAGTGCAGGAAGAGAGGTGTCCCAGCAGCCCTCACCTCAGCAGAACAAGAGTAACTGAGCCCCAGGGCCATGGAGCTAACAAATGTCAATGCCAGGACCCCAGACATGGCTTTGCACAGCCAGGGGAAGTGTCAGACACCAGAATGCACAACAGCTGAGACCACCCCTGCTGTAGAGCAGTCCTGGGGAAGAGGAGACTCCCAGCAGTCAGACCACCCCCTCCCCCACACCTCACCAAACCAGAGGCCATAGCACATAAAGCTAGATCCCAACACAAGAAACTTGGGACAGAGCCCCCTGAGCCCCAGAAGCAGAGATCCACTTTAGAAACCAGGAGAAAAAAACCACCATAAAAAAACACTAAGAAACTTTCAAAGACCGTTGATTCGTATTATGGATACAGGTAAGATCAAAATATCAATTCAGAAGAGGCCAGCACGGACACTACAACCCACATCTGAAACCTCAAAAGGGAAAGTGAACTTGTCTACAGACCAAAAAGCATTCCTGGAAGAACTCAAGGAGGACTTTAAAAACCAAGTTATGGAGGTAAAAGAAAAAAATGGAAAAAAATTCATTAAGGAAAACAAATCTTTAAAAGGTAAAATCAGGGAACTGGTTAAGGAAAATCAGAATATAAATGGAGAAAATGTCTCATTGAAAAGTAAAATTAACCAAACAGAAAAGGAGATAGAGAAGATAAAGGAAGAAAACAAAACATTAAAAATTAGAATTGGGCAAGTAGAAGCTAATGACTCTATGAGACATCAAGAATCAGTCAAACGAAATCTAAAGAATGAAAAAAATAGAAGAAAATGTGAAATATCTGATTGGAAAAACAACTGACCTGGAAAATAGATCCAGGAAGACAATCTAAGACTTATTTGTCTACCTGAAAGCCATGATGAAAAAAAGAGCCTGGACAGTATCTTCCAAGAAATCCTTAAGGAAAACTGCCTCGAGCTTCTAGAATCAGAGGGTAAAATCATCATCGAAAGAATCCACCAATCACCCCCTGAAAGAGATCCCAAATTGAAAACTCCAAGAAATATTATAGCCAAATTCCAGAACTAACAGGCCAAGGAGAAAATACTGCAAGCAGCTAGAAAGAAACAATTCAAATATCACGGAACTACATTCAGGATTGCACAGGATCTTTCAGCTTCTACATTAAATGACAGGAGAAATTGGAATATGGTATTCCAAAAGGCAAAGGAGCTTGGACTACAACCAAGGATCAACTACCCAGCAAAATTGAGCATAATTTTCCAGGCAAGGAAATGGACATTCAATGAAATAAGGGAATTCCAGACCTTCCTGATGAAAAGGCCAGAGCTCAGTGGAAAATTTGATCTTCAAATACAAAACTCAAGAGAGACATAAAAAGGTAAATGGGGAAAAACCCTAGTTAATCAATAAGGCAAATTAGTTACTTCCATCTGTAGGATTATTTTGTTTTATATATGTTTTATACATATGTCAATCTTGAGAATAGAAGTTATTATGACAATTGAAAGGGCTATACATAGACTGTGGTGTCAGTATAAAATAATTGATGTAATGAGAAAAACTATAATTAAGAGATTTAAAGGAATAGTTCTGGGAGAAGAGGTAAGGAGGTAGTAGAAAAGGGTAAATTATATCACATGAAGAGGCACAAAAACATATTATAGTAGAGGGAAAGAAGGAAGAGAGAAGAGCAGTATTTGAGCCTCACTCTCATCGGATTTGGTTCAAGAAGGGAATAACGTGCCCTGATAAGTATAGAAATCTAAATTGTCCTACAGGCAGGAGGAGGGAAAAGGGGAAAAAAGGGAAGGGGTGGTCAGAAGGGAGGGAAGAAGTAGCAAGGGGGAAAAGATAAGATAAAGGAGGGGAATCAAGAGGGAGGGTAAACTGAGGAAGGTGGCTGTCAAAAGCAAAACTGTTGAGGAGTGGAAGGGAGAAGGGAGAAATAAAAGCATAAACAGGGGGGAAATAGGATGGAGAAAAAGACACAAATAGTAATCATAACTGTGAATGTGAATGGTTTGAACTCTCCCATAAAACGGAAGCAGATGGCAGAATGGATTAAAAACCGTAATCCAACAATATGCTTTTTACAAGAAACACATTTGAAACAGAGGGATACACACAGGGTAAAGCTAAAAGACTGGAGTAGAATATATTGTGCTTCAGCTAAAGTTAAAAAAAAGCAGGGGTAGCAATCCTAATCTCAGACAAAGCAAAAGCAAAGATAGATCTAATTGAAAGAGATAAGGAAGGACACTACATCCTGCTAAAAGGCACCATAAACAATGAAGCAATATCATTGTTTAACATATATGCACCAAGTGGTATAGCATGTAGATTCTTAGGGGAGAAGTTAAGGGAGTTACAGGAAGAAATAGACAGCAAAACTATAATGGCGGGGGACCTCAACATCCCCCTCTCTGAACTTGATATATCTAACCTCAAAATAAACAAGAAAGAAGTTAAAGAGGAGAACAGAATTTTAGAAAAGGCATATATGATAGACCTCTTGAGAAAATTGAATGGGGATAAAAAGGAATATGCTTTTTTCTCAGCAGTACATGGCACATACTCAAAAACTGACCATGTACTAGGGCATAAAAACCTCACAATCCAGTGCAGAAAGGCAGAAGTAGTCAAAGCATCCTTTTCAGATCATGATGCAATAAAGATTATTAGTAATAAAGAACCATCAAAAATAAACTAGAAATTAATTGGAAACTAAATAATCTAATTCTAAAGAATGAGTTGGCCAAAGAACAAATCATAGAAACAATTAATAACTTCATACAAGAGAATGACAATAATGAGACAACATACCAAAACTTATGGGACACAGCAAAAACAGTTCTTAGGGAAAGCTTTATATCTCTAAATGCTTACGGGAATAAAATAGAGGGTATGCAACTGAAAAAGCTAGAAAAAGAACAAATTGAAAATCCCCAATTAAATACCAAATTAGAAATACTGAAAATCAAAGGAGAGATTAACAAAATTGAAATAAAGAAAACTATTAAATTAATAAATAAAACCAAGCACTGGTTTTATGAAAAAACCAATAAAATTGATAAATATTTGGTCAATTTTATTTTAAAAAAGATAGAAGAAAACCAAATTACCAATATCAAAAATGAAAAGGGTGAATTCACCTCCAATGAAGAGGAAATTAAAACAATAGTTAGGAATTATTTTGCTCAATTGTATGCCCATAAATTTGACAACCTTAGGGATATGGATGAATATTTACAAAAATATAAATTGCCCAAGTTAACAGAAGAGAAGTAAAATATCTAAATTACCCCATCTCAGAAAAAGAAATTGAGCAAGTCATCAATGAACTCCCTAGGAAAAAATCTCCAGGGCCAGATGGTTTTACATGTGAATTCTATCAAACATTTAGAGAACAATTAATTCCTATACTTTGTAGACTATTTGGGAAAATAGGTGAAGAAGGAGTCCTACCAAATTCTTTTTATGACACAAATATGATACTAATACCTAAACCAGGAAGAGTCAAAACAGAGAAAGAAAATTATAGACCAATTTTCCTAATGAATACTGATGCAAAAAATTTAAATAAAATGTTAGCAAAAAGATTGCAGCAACTTATCACAAGAATAATACACTATGACCAGGTAGGATTTATTCCAGGAATGCAAGGCTGGTTCAATATTAGGAAAACTATCAGCATGATTGATCATATCAACAACAAAACTAGCAGAAACCATATGATCATCTCAATAGATGCAGAAAAAGCCTTTGACAAAATACAACACCCATTCCTATCAAAAACACTAGAAAGCATAGGAATAAATGGAGCCTTCCTTAAAATTATAAATAGCATCTACCTAAAACCATCAGCAAGCATTATATGTAATGGGGATAAGCTAGATGCATTCCCAATAAGATCAGGGGGGAAACAAGGATGTCCATTATCACCCCTACTATTCAATGCGGTACTAGAAATGTTAGCTGTAGCAATAAGAGAAGAAAAAGAAATTGAAGAAATTAGAATAGGCAAAGAAGAAACTAAATTCTCACTTTTTACAGATGATATGATGATTTACTTAGAGAATCAAGTAAAAAAACTACTTGAAATAATAAACAACTTTAGCAAAGTTGCAGGATATAAAATAAACCCACATAAATCCTTGGCATTTCTATACATTACTAACAAAGCCCAACAGCAAGAGATAGAAAGAGAAATTCCATTTAAAGTTACTGTAGACTCTATAAAATATTTGGGAGTCTATCTGCCAAGACAAACCCAGGGACTGTATGAACATAATTATGAAACACTTTTCACACAAATAAAGTCAGATCTAAATAAATGGAAAAACATCAGTTGCTCATGGTTAGGCCAAGCTAATACAATAAAAATGACAATTTTACCTAAATTAATTTACTTATTCAGTGCCATACCAATTGAACTACCAAAAAATTATTTTACAGAGCTGGATAAAATAATAACAAAATTCATCTGGAAGAACAAGAGGTCCAGAATATCTAGGGAATTAATAAAAAGAAATGCTAGGGAAGGTGGCCTAGCCATACCAGATATTAAACTGTACTATAAAGCAGCAGTCATCAAAAGTACTTGGTACTGGCTAAAAAACAGAATGATGGATCAGTGGAATAGGTTAAGTACACAAGACGCAGTAGTCTATGACTATAGCAATCTACTCTTCGATAAACCCAAGAATCTACCTTCTGGGCTAAGAATTCACTATTTTACAAAAACTGCTGGGAAAATTGGAAAATGGTATGGCAGAAACTGGGCATGGACCAAATCTTACACCATATACCAAAATAAAGTCAAAATGGGTTCATGATTTAGAAATAAAGGCTGATACTATAAGCAATTTGGGAGAGCAAGGAATAGTATAGCTATCAGATTTATGGGAAAGGAAAGAATTTATGACACAACAAGAGATAGAGAGCATTACAAAATGTAAAATGGATAATTTTGATTATGTTAAATTGAAATGTTTTTGTATAAAAAAAGCCAATGCAACAAAGATTAGTAGGGAAGCAGAAAATTGGGAGAAAATCTTTACAACCAGTGTCTCTGATAAAGTCCTCATTTCTAAAATATACCAGGAACTGAGTCAAATTTATAGAAATACAAGTCATTCCCTAACTGAGAAATGGTCAAAGGAAATGAACAGGCAGTTTTCAGGGGAAGAAATTAAAGATATCTACAGGCATATGAAAAAATGCTCGAAATCACTACTGATTAGAGAAATGTCAGTCAGAACAACTCTCTGGTACCACACCTCTCCTGTCAGACTGGCTAACATGACAAAACAGGAAAATGACAAATGCTGGAGAGGATGTGGGAAAATTTGAACACTGTTACATTGCTGGGGGAGTTGTGAACTGATCCAGCCATTCTGGAGAGCAATTTGGAACTATGCTCAAAGGGCTATAAAAATACTCATACCCTTTGACCCAGCAATACCACTTCTAGGGCTGTATCCCAAAGAGATCACACAAATGGGAAAGGGATCCTTATGTACAAAAATATTTATAGCAGCTCTTTTTGTGATAGCAAAGAATTGGAAATCAAGGGGATGCCCATCAATTGCAGAATAGCTGAACAAGTTGTGGTACATGAATGTAATGGAATACTATTGTGCTATAAGAACTGGGGAAGATATGGACTTCATGATAACCTGGAAAACCCTACATGATCTGATGCTGAGTGAGGGGAGCAGAACTAGGAGAACATTGTACACAACCACAGATATGATTCTGTGATGACTAACCTTGATGGACTTGGCTCTTCTCAGCAATACAAGTTTAAAGACAACTCCAAAGGACTTATGATGGACAGAGCTAGCTACATCCAGAGAAAGAACTATGGAGTCTGAATGAAGATTGAGGCAAACTGTATGCTCTCCTTTTTTTTTGGTTTTGTTTTTTTTCTCTTCTTTTTTGTTTTTGTTTCTTCTTTCTCATGATTCATTCCATTGGTCATAATTCTTCTTTACAACTTGACTATTGTGTAAATATGTTTAATGTGAAGTTATATGTAGAAGATATATCGGATTCCATGTCGTCTGGGGGAGGAAGGGGGAAGGGGGAGGAAGAAAATCTGGAACTCAAAATCATGTAAACTAAAAATAAAAAATCTTAATAAAAATAGTAGAAGCAGCAGCAGCAGCAACAGCAGCTACCAAGCCTAACAAATACCCAACAAAGACTCCAGGCCCTGCTTCTGTTGGTCTATTTCACTGCTCAGAAAGGACCAGCTAATTAAGGTTAATTGAGGAATGGCCATTTGGGATATAGATCTGGCTGCAGCATCTCTGGTTCATAAGGAATACAGTTCAATAGCTTTTTTCCAAATTGCTTTCCAGAATGATTCCACCAACAGGGCATGTACCCATTTTCCCACAGCCCTCCAGCATTTGTCATTTTCCCTTTTATAAGCAACTTTGTCAATCTGATAGGTGTGAGGGGGTGCCTCAGAGTTGTTTTCATTTGCATTTCTTTATTATTAGTGATTTAGAGCATTTTCATGTGACTTTTTATGGCTTGGATTTCCTGCTCTGAAAACTGCCTATTCACATACTTTCATCCCTTATCTATTGGGGAATGGCTCTTTTTTTTATAAACTGGAAACCAGAACTTTATTCTTTAGAATCCCTATCCCTCCTCGGCTGACTTCCCCTGCACAATTTGAGTCCATGGGACCCTGATCAGATCATAAATAAAGGACTTTGATTCTGGGTACCACATTCTAGAAAGGACATTAACAGGATGGAGCATCTTCAAAGGATGGCAATGCCATACCGAGATAGAACAAACTGGGGACATTTAGCCTGGAAAAGAAACTTATAGTATCATAGATTTAGAGCTGGAGAGGGGGGTTAAGGCCATCTAATCGCCCTCATTTTATAGCTGAGTAAATTAAGGCCCAGAGAGGTGAAATGTCCAAGGTCACAGAGGTAGTAAACATTAGAGGCAGGATTTGAATCCAAGTCCTCTTAATCAAGTTGCCCAAAAAGTGGGACAGGCTAGGGAGGTGATGGTCTCCCTGCCACTGGAGGTCTTTGTGAGGAGGCTGGCTGGACCATTTGTAAAGGAGGTTGAAAAAGGAATCTGTATTGAGGTTCAGGCTGGATTAGATCACTTCTGAGGACTTTAAATTCCAAAGATGTGATCCCATGACTGGCCTAGTTAAGTGCCAAAGAGCTCATTGTCAGAAGGTCATCCAATAGGGGAAGAATTTTGGTTCCACAAGCACCTACTACTATGTACCAGGTTCTGTGCTGGGCACTAGGGATACAAAACCAAAAATGAAACTGTTCCTGCCCTCAAGGAGCTTTTCCTCTACTTGGGAAGATGCCATGTAGACCAGCCCCACTCCTTTCACTGAGGAAGGAATTGAACCCAGAGAGGGTATGACATATCTCCAAGTCACACAGCAAGGATCAAGGGAAATGAGGTAGTGCAGGATAGTGGTCACGTCTCAGGCTCCTGGCAAAGTCGTTTAGGAAGTGAATCCCAGGAAGGGCTCCATGCCTTAGAGCCTCCCTCAGTGATGCCTCCTGCCGCCTCTGATACCAAAGCCAGGCTCTGGTGGAAAGGGCCCGGGTGTTGGAAGACCTGACTTTGAACTCCCGGCTCTGCTCCTTCCTACCTCCCTCCTCCACTCTAGGCCTCAGTTTGCCGGTCTGTAAAATGAGGAGGTTGGACTAGATGACCTCTAAGGTCCATTCCAGCCCCATAGCCTATGATCCTGAGTACCAGTCCAGACTCTATCACTGATCCCTTGGGCTTGGTTTCCCTCTTTGTCATTGTGGCTTGAGATCTCTAAGCCTGGTGTTTTCATGGGAAGTAATCAGCTGGTTAAGAAGATGGTGTCTCAGAATGAGTTATGATTTCTGGACCACAGCTTGAAATATAGGAATGATCAGCTCCTGGCCAAGGATGGAGTGCTCCTAACAAGCCCCAGTGAGGATGCATTTGCCTGGAGTCTTGCAAATCTTAGGAAAGGGCTTTAAGCAGATAGAGAGGAGGAGAGAGAAAAATACCTGCATAATGCCACCAAGTGAGATGTCACAGGGCTCGAGTACAGAGAAATGTGGGGCTGCTTGTGGCCAAGGTCATCTATCTATCTATCTATCTATCCCCACATATGCACATATATGTATATGTGTACACATACATATACACTGTTATGGTATATGGGGATTATATAATGCATATTATATTATTTATAAATAATATATTGCTGCATGTTACATATAGCACTATATTATATAATGCATTTCCATATATTTGCTTCCTTGGAAATCTTTTGTATTTAACTTCATGCATTTAAAAGCATAATTATACATCCCATATTGAAAGCTATAGGGACTATATGCCCGGCAAGGCCAGGTGGAACAATCCCAACAGGAGCAGTAAAATGAATCAATCACGAAGTACTTATGAAATGCCTGCTATGTGTTAGGCACTCTACTAGGTGCTAGGGATAAAAACTTAACTAATGAAAGAGTTCCTGCCCTCAAGGAACTTACATTCTATAGGAAGAGACAACAAGTCCGTATCTAAATATATACAGAACAAATACAAGGGAGTTTGGGACGGAAGGCCCTAGGAGCTGAGAGTTGGGGGAAATCGAGAAAGTCTTGGTGTCAAAGATGGCAACTGAGATGTGTCTTGAAGGACATAAGGGATTCTGTGAGGTAGAAGCGAGTCATCCCTTCATCCAAGCCCTAACCATGCATTTTCTGTTTGTGGAGGCAGAATAGCATTGAATATTAAGAGTACATGCTAATGTAAGGGAATCCAGGAGGTGAAGTTGGGGAAGAAGACAGAGAGTAAGCATGCTACTAAAGGGATGAGTAACGAGCTCCTAGAAACAGCAGCAGTGATTGCAAAGAACCAGAAAGCCAGTTGGATGAAGCTCATTTCATTTTTGACAGTGTCTCTATATTAGCAGACTAGGGAAACACAGGTGGTTTGTCTAGATTTTAGCAAAGTATTTGATAAAGTGCTGTTTTGTAGATAACATAGAGAGATGTGGGCTAAATGATCGTATAATTGGATCCATTCATTAGGAAGTGATTGAGGGGGCAACAAAGAAGTCATCGACGGTTCCATGTCAGCTTGGAAAGCAGTCCCTAGTGGAAGTTGGCATGCTGACATTTTTATCCATGATTTAGATAAAGGCACAGAGGGGAGAAAGGAAGGGGGACGGGAATAAGCTTTCATACAACGCCTCCTGTGTGCCAGAAACAAACAGTTTCCCCTTCTGCTCAAATTTCCACATGACACTGTTGAACGTCTCCAATTTATGCTCTCTATACCTTGCTTGCACACAGTTGTTTGCACATTGTCTCCCCTTGTTAGCCTGGGAGCTCATTGAGGGCAGGGACTTTCTTTGACTCCTTTTTTGTGTCCCAGGGCTTAGTACAGTGCCTGGTACCCAGTACGCACTTAATAAATGCTTTTTAATTGACTGATTAACATAAAGCTGGGAGAGATGGCTAGTCTATTGGATGATAGGGTTTCTAAAAAGACCTGTGAAACACTAAAAAAAATTACACAATGCCATTTCATAGGGATGATCGCTTGTTAGGCATGTCATAGCAGAGATCTCTTTGGCATATGGGTTGGACCAGGGATGCCCCTGAGCTTCCTTCCAAATCTCATCTTCTGTGACTCTGTTTTAACAAATGAACAAGGTTTTCTCCAAGTAGGACTGGTAGGTACATTAATATGCAGGGTTTGCAGGCAGGTGTGGGAGAGGCAGAAAGGAGTCACATGAAGGGCCCTGGACTCTGGCACAAGTCCCAGCTCTGAGACCACGGGAAAAGTCACTTTCCTTGATTCAAGCCTCAGTTTCCCTACCTGTAAAACTGACAGAATAAAACCTGCACTGTTTACCCCACAGGATAATACACAGACCTTAAAGCTTTATAGGGAGAGGAGCTATTACATTGAGGCATGAAAAACATTCTTTTGCCAACTCTCAAATATCTGGAGGCTTCTGCAGATTTAGGTGTAAAGGAGATGTTGAGAAGAATTACTGTTTGGAAGCCTCAGCCCCTGTGAAGAATGGAGTTGTCTTTGTGTCGTGGAGGGTTTTTAAATGATCTTTGTGAGGAGATGACAAAGGTGTCTTCACCTTGCTGGGTGACATCTCCATTTGTTTTCTCTGAGCTGGAGGAGGAGGGCAGTTACTCAGTGGGTTAGGAAAAGTCTGAAAAGGAGAGGTCCCACCTGCCTCTCCTGCAGACATCACTGTTCTGTCTTGGGTATTCCCATCCTCCTCAGTGTATCACCTGAGGATTATTTGTGATTTCTGGTCCCAGAGTGAGTCAGTTCAAATTGCCTCACATTAGTCATAACCCTGGTCAATTAACCCCTTTCTGCATCTGTTTCCTTATCCATAAAATGCCAGGGAGGGATATGATGGCCATGCGGTCCATTCCAGCTCTAAGTCTCCATCAGTTATAATTTTCATAATAATGCGTTATGTACATAGATCTGTCCACTTCCCTCATCTTCTCAAAGGCTTTTAGTTTTGCCTACCAAGGAAATTTCAAACTCTTCTGCCAGGCATTCAAGGCCCTCCTGACTTATTTCATACGCACCACACCATGCATTCTATGCTCCAGCCAGACTGGGCTCTCCTCTGGTCCCTACTTGCTCCTTACTCTCAGCCTCTGTTCATACTGGTCCTTGTGCCTGAAATGTCCACCCTTCCACCTTCTCTTCACCCACCAACATGCCACCCTTCCTTTAGAAGTAAATTCATATGCCAACACCTCCAAGAAGCTTTCCTCCTCCTCCTCCTGAGCCTTTCCCCTCAGGCCTGACACAGCACTTCATCTTGAGACTCCAATAAATGCTGATCATCCAGGGTGTGTGAGTGTGTGTGTGTGTGTGTGTGTGTGTGTGTGAGTGTGTGTGTTATTCCTTATTAGACTATCAGCTTGGGGGGGAGGGGGCAAGCCAAGATGGCCACGTGAAAACAGCGTTTTACCAGAGCTCTCTCACAAGTTCTGTCATATTCCTATAGAAAAGTGAATCTGAGCAGATTTGAGAGAGTTAGAAACTGCGAGCAGTCCGAGTGAAGCAAATCTCCAAGCCAGGAGAGTCCGAAAGGCCGAGGGGACGAATTTGTAGACTGGGAGAGCAATCCATGTAGGGAACTGCTCCAGACAGCACCAAAGCAGAAGCAACTACAGAAACCAACGTGCGAGACAGGCTGGGAGAAAGCTGGGCACCCGAAACCGGTGGAGATCCCCAGGCCTCCCAGCACAGGACGGCAGTCTGTGGAAGCGACGAGAGGCAGCAGCGCAACGCCACTGGCCGTGAGACATCAACTCCTGAGGCTTGCAGCCCAAAGGTATGAAACACGTCTTCTTGAACTTCTGGAAGACATAATGTCCAGGTAAATAGCTCTAATCCCTCCCCCGCCCTGACCCAGAGAATTCCTCGGGGAAAAAATGCTGGAATAGAGGAGACAGAAGTGGGGCTTCAGTGGCCGAGCAGTGGGAGTTTCTGAGTCCCAGAGGGGCAGAGCCATCAGGAGCCCAGACGTACCCTTGCGTCCCCAGACACCAGCACAAACAACACACAGATGAGACCATGGCTGAACAGCAACAGAGCTGGAGAGTAGCCCCAGGGGAAGAGGAGACTTCAGGCAGCCAGACCCCTCCCCCACACCTCAGGAAACTGAAGGCTATAATACGCAAAGCCAGTAACTAGACTCACGATCCCCAGAATAAAACACCTGGGACAGAGAGCCCTGAGCCCCAAAAGCAGAAATTCAATGTAAAGCCAGGAAAAGGCTAACCAACATGAAGAAGAACACAAAAAAACCGAGGACCATTGATTTTTTTTATGGAGACAGGCATGATCAAAATACCAATTTGGAAGAGGATAGCCATGACACCATACCCACAACTGATACCTCAAAAGGGAATGTGAACTGGTCTCAAGCCCAAAAAGCATTACTGGAAGAGCTAAAGGAAGATTTTAAAAACCAAATTATGGAGGTAACAGAAAAAATAGAAAAAAAAACACTGATGAAATCAAGTCCTTAAAAAATAAGATTGGTGAAATGGCTATGGAGATTCAGAATCTAAATAGGGAATATGACGCCCTGAGAGGTAAAATCAACCAATTAGAAAAGGAGACTCAAAAGCAAAGTGAAGACAGCAACTCATCAAAAATTAGAATTGAACAAGTGGAAGCTAATGACTCTATGAGGCATCAAGAAGTAGTCAAACAAAATGTAAAGAATGAAAAAATAGGAAAAAAATGTGAAATATCTGATTGGAAAAACAACTGATCTGGAAAATAGATACAGGAGAGACAATTTAAGAATTATTGGTCTACTGGAAACCTACAATGAAAAAAAGAGCCTTGACAGTATCTTAGAAGAAATTACCAAAGATAACTGCCCAGAGGTCCTAGAACCAGAAGGTAAAATAGTCATTGAAAGAATCCACCAATCACCCCCTGAAAGAGATCCCAAATTGAAAACACCAAGAAATATTATAACTAAATTTCAGAATTACAAAGTCAAGGAGAAAACACTTCAAGCAGCCAAAAAGAAACAATTCAAATATTGTGGAACTACAGTCAGGATCGCACAGGATCTCTCAGCTTCTACATTAAATGACAGGAGAAATTGGAATATGATATTCCAAAAGGCAAAGGAGCTGGGACCACAACCAAGGATCAACAACCCAGCAAAATTAAGCATAATTTTTCAACCAAGGAGATGGATATTCAACGAAATAAGGGAATTCCAGAACTTCCTGATGAAAAGGCCAGAACTCAATGGAAAATTTGATCTTCAAATACAAAACACAAGAGAGACATAAAAAGGTATACAAGGGGAAAAACACCCACAAACCTTATTAATCAATAAGGGCAAATTATTTACAACTTTATATAGTATTATATCATCTCATGTATGCTATATATATATATGCATATATATGTCAATCTTGAGAATAGTACAGCTATTATGACAATTGAAAGGGATACATATAGTGAATGTCTGTATAAAATAACTGATACAAGGATAAAAAACATAAGACATGTAAAGGGAGGGTTATGGGAGAAGAGGTAAGGAGGTAGTAGAAAAGGGTAAATTACGTCAAATGAAGAGGCACAAAAACACATTATACTAGAGGGAAAGAAGGGAGGGGAAAGAGCAGTATTAGAGCTTTACTGTCATCAGATCTGGTTCAAGAACGGAATAACATACCCTGATAACTATAGAAATCTAACTTGTCCTGCAGGCAATAGGAGGGAAAAGAGGGAAAAAAGGGAGGGGGTGGTCAGAAGGGAGAGAAGAAGTAGCAAGCGGAAAACGGTAAGATAAGGGAGGGGAATCAAGAGGGAGGGTAAACTGAGGAAGGCAGTGGTCAAAACAAATCTTTGTTGAGGAATGGAAGGGGAAAGGGAGAAATAAAAGCATAAATGGGGGGAAATAGGTTGGAGAAAAAGAAACAGATAGAAATCATAACTGTGAATGTGAATGGGATGAACTCTCCCATAAAACAGAAGCAGATAGCAGAATGGATTAAAAACCATAATCCTACAATGTGCTGTTTACAAGAAACACATATGAAACAGGGGGATACACACAGGGTAAAGCTAAAAGGCTGGAGTAAAATATATTGCGCCTCAGCTAAATTAAAAAAAGCAGGTGTAGCAATCCTAATCTCAGACAAGCAAAAGTAAAGACAGATTTAATTAAAAGAGACAAGGAAGGACATGACATCCTGCTAAAAGGCACCATAAATAATGAAGCAATATCATTGCTTAACATATATGCACCAAATGGTATGGCATGCAAGTTCTTAGAGGAGAGGTTGAGGGAGTTACAGGAAGAAATAGACAGCAAAACTATAATAAAGGGAGACCTCAATATCCCCCTCTCTGAACTTGATAAATCTAACCTCAAAATAAATAAGAAATAAGAAGTTAAGGAGGTGAACAGAATTTTAGAAAAGGCATATATGATAGACCTCTGGAGAAAATTGAATGGGGATAAAAAGGAATATACTTTCTTCTCAGCGGTACATGGCACATACTCAGAAATTGACCATTTACTAGGGCATAAAAACCTCACAATCCAGTGCAGAAAGGCAGAAGTAGTCAAAGTATACTTTTCAGATCATGATGCAATAAAAATTATTTGTAATAAAGAACCATGGAAAAATAAGCTAAAAATTAATTGGAAACTAAATAATTGAATCCTAAAGAATGAGTTGGCCAAAGAAGAAATCAGAGAAACAATAACTTCATACAAGAGAATGACAATAATGAGACAAAATACCAAAACTTATGGGACACAGCAAAAACAGTTCTTAGGGGAAATTTTATATCTCTAAATGCTTACGGGAATAAAATAGAGAAAAAGGAGATCAATGAATTGGGCATGCAACTGAAAAAGCTAAGAAAAGAACAAATTGAAAATCCCCAATTAAATACCAAATTAGAAATACTGAAAATCAAAGGAGAGATTAATAAAACTGAAATAAAGAAAACTATTGAATTAATAAATAAAACCAAGCACTGGTTTTATGAAAAAACCAATAAAATTGATAAATATTTGGTCAATTTGATTTAAAAAAAGGAAGAAGAAAATCAAATTACCAGTATCAAAAATGAAAAGAGTCAATTCACCTCTAATGAAGAGGAAATCAAAACAATAACTAGGAATTATTTTGCCCAATTGTATGCCCATAAATCTGACAACCTTAGGGATATGGATGAATATCTACAAAAACATAAATTGCCCAGGTTAACAGAAGAGGAAATAAAATTTCTAAATAACCCCATCTCAGAAAAAGAAATTGAGCAAGTCATCAATGAACTCCCTAGGAAAAAATCTCCAGGGCCAGATGGTTTTACATGTGAATTTTATCAAACATTTAAAGAACAATTAATTCCTATACTTTGTAGACTATTTGGGAAAATAGGCGAAGAAGGAGTCCTACCAAATTCTTCTTATGACACAAATATGGTACTAATACCCAAACCAGGTAGAGTCAAAACAGAAAAAGAAAATTATAGACCAATTTCCCTAATGAATACTGATGCAAAAATTTCAAATAAAACGTTAGCAAAAAGATTGCAGCAACTTATCACAAGAATAATACACTATGACCAGGTAGGATTTATTCCAAGAATGCAAGGCTGGTTCAATATTAGGAAAACTATCAGCATGATTGATCATATCAACAACAAAACTAGCAGAAACCATATGATCATCTCAATAGATGCAGAAAAAGCTTTTGACAAAATACAACACGCATTCCTATTAAAAACACTAGAAAGCATAGGAATAAATGGAGCCTTCCTTAAAATTATAAATAGCATCTACCTAAAACCATCAGCAAGCATTATATGTAATGGGGATAAGCTAGATGCATTCCCAATAAGATCAGGGGGGAAACAAGGATGTCTATTATCACCCCTACTATTCAATGTGGTACTAGAAATGTTAGCTGTAGCAATAAGAGAACAAAAAGAAATTGAAGAAATTAGAATAGGCAAAGAAGAAACTAAATTCTCACTTTTTACAGATGATATGATGATTTACTTAGAGAATCCTAGAGAATCAAGTAAAAAACTACTTGAAATAATAAACAACTTTAGCAAAGTTGCAGGATATAAAATAAATCCACATAAATCCTTGGTATTCCTATACATTACTAACAAAGCCCAACAGCAAGAGATAGAAAGAGAAATTCCATTTAAAGTTACTGTAGACTCTATAAAATATTTGGGAGTCTATGTGCCAAGACAAACCCAGGGACTATATGAACATAATTATGAAACACTTTTCACACAAATAAAGTCAGATCTAAATAAATGGAAAAATATCAGTTGCTCATGGTTAGGTTGAGCTAATATAATAAAAATGACAATTTTACCTAAATTCATCTATTTATTCAGAGCTGGATAAAATAATAACAAAATTCATGTGGAAGAACAAGAGGTCTAGAATATCTAGGGTATTAATCAGAAGAAATGATAGGGAAGGTGGCCTAGCCATACCAGATATTAAACTGTACTATAAAGCAGCAGTCATCAAAACTACCTGGTACTGGCTAAGAAACAGAGACACGGATCAGTGGAATAGGATAGGTACATAAGATGGAGAAGTCAACGGCTATAGCAATCTACTCTTTTATAAACCCAAAGAATCCAGCTTCTGAGCTAAGAATTCACTATTTCACAAATACTGCTGGGAAAATTAGAAAATGGTAGGGCAGAACCTGGGCATAGACCCATATGTTACACCATATACCAAAATAAAGTCAAAATGGGTTCATGATTTAGAAATAAAGGCTGATACTCTAAGTAATTTGAGAGAGCAAGGAATAGTTTACCTATCAGATTTATGGAAAAGAAAAGAATTCATGACATAACAAGAGATAGAGAGCATTACAAAATATAAAATGGATAATTTTGATTATGTTAAATTGAAATCTTTTTGTATAAAGAAGCCAATGCAACAAAGATTAGTAGGGAAGCAGAAAATTGGCAGAAAATCTTTACAACCAGTGTCTCTGATAAAGGCCTCATCTCTAAAATATACAGGGAACTGAGCCAAATATACAGGAATACAAGTCATTCTCCAATTGAGAAATGGTTAAAGGATGTAAACAGGCAGTTTTCAGAGGAAGAAATTAAAGATATCTATAGGCATGTGAAAAAATGCTGGAAATCACTACTGATTAGAGAAATGCCAATCAAAACAACTTTTAGGTACCACATCTCATTGTCAGATTGGTGAAAATGACAAAACAGGAAAATGATAAGCGCTGGAGAGGATGCGGGAAAACTGGAACACTGTTACATTGCTGGTGGAGTTGTGAACTGATCCAGCCATTCTGGAGGGCAATTTGGAACTACGCCCAAAGGGCTATAAAAATGTTTATAAACTTTGACCCAGCAATACCACTTTTAGGGTTGTATCCCAAAGAGATCACACAAATGGGAAAGGGATCCTTATGTACAAAAATATTTATAGCGGCTCTTTTTATAGTAGCTAAGAATTGGAAATCAAGGGAACGCCCATCAATTGGCGAATGGCTGAACAAATTGTGGTATATGAAGGTAATGGAATACTATTGTGCCATAAGAAATGGGGATGATACGGACTTCATAACAACCTGGAAAAACCTACACGATATAATGCTGAGTGAGCTGAGCAGAGCCAGGAGAACATTGCACACAACCACAGATATATGGATTCTGTGAGGACCAACCCTGACAGACTTCGCTCTTCTCAGCAACACAAGGTGCAAGGACAACTCCAAAGGACTCACGATGGAGAATGCTATCTACATCCAAAGAAAGAACTACAAAGTATGAATGTAGATTGAGGCATACTTCATGCTCGCCTTTTTTTCCCTTTTTTTCTCTCGTTTGTTTTTGTTTTGGGGTTTTTTGGGGTTCTGTTTCCTCTTTCTCCTGATTCATTCCACTGGTCACAATTCTTCTTACAACTTGACTAGTGTGTAAATAAGTTCAATGAGAAGTTATACGTGGAAGATATATCGGATTCCATACTGTCTTGGGGAGGGAGGGGGGAAGAAAATCTGGAACTCAAAATTATGTAGAACCGAGTGTTGGAAACCAAAAATTTAAAAAAAAAACCTTCTCATTTAACACACACACACACACACACACACACACACACACACACACACACACTTTAACCAAGAGCTTTTGGACTCCAAATACTTTGATCTAAAGCTGTGATTCTCACTTAGGCACTTCAGGTACAGTGTTAGGCAAATGTAAATGATGATGCTGGTGGGGGGATGAGTGAGGAATGCAGGGACGCGAGCCACAAGCCACCCCTGAAATCACAGGTAACGACTTATTACATCAACCCCAAAGTAAGCACCATTACTTTCTACGGGAATGGTAATTTGCAAAGATCTTTAAACTATTCACTTCTTTTGGCTCCCTCCATTCCTTGGAGAGGTGAATAACTATGGGCGCAGAATGGTGTACACACTAACAAATGGTGTCACTGTGTTGGTTGGTTTTGCTTGATTGCTTTTCTTTGTTACAAGGTGAGGCTTGCTGAGTGGGAGGTGGGTGGGCACAGGGAATTCAGAAATGGTTGTGATATAAGAACAAAAGACATCAATAAAACCTTAAATAAAAGAAGACCATCAGCTTCACAAGGCCAGGGTTGTATCTAGTATCACCTAGAACAGGCCTCTGTACATAATAAATGTTTAGTGAATCTGTTGAAAGACTGAATGGATGCCTCTGAAACTCTTTCCCCAATCCCTACTGGATTCTTCTGTGCGGGACAGTTATATAGAGCACCAACCCTGGAGTCAGGAGGACCTGAGTTCAAGTCTGACCAGACGCTTGCTAGCTGTGTGGCCCTGGGCAAGTCACTTAGCCCTGATTGCCTCCAACAGAAAAGAAAAAGTCCTTCTATGAAATCTCAGCCCCAGTTTTCGAAATCCAGGTGAGGCCCCCTCAGCCACAGGTCACCTCAAGCCCAGCATGTCCCTGTTACATGAAGAGCTCTCACGTGGAAGAGGGCTTCCTCTTATTCTGTTCAGCCTTTGAGGACGGGACTGAGCATAATGGCCCTAGGGGTGCGGCACATAGCGGAAAATTTAGATTTGAAGTCAGGAAAAACTTTCTAACTTTCTTGTTATTCAAGTCTGTAAAGGAGGGGCTGCTGGGAGGGGGGGTGGCTTCCCCCACCCAGAGGTCTTCAAGGTGACCCTTCGACAGGTGTGTCGAGAGCCATACTCATTCAGGCAGCCGTAGCTGGACTAGCCGCCCACCAAAATACAGCTTTGATTCTGTTACCTTCCTCCTCAAATCCATCCCCCTTCTCCCCGATGCCCAAACCCTCAGGCATTTATCCTGATCCTTCCTTCCTTCTCACCCCACAGAATCCCATCATCTGGCAATCAGCAGCCAAGTCCTGTCCATCTTCTTCCTACATAATTCTCACATACGATCAACTTGACAGCTATTTATTAATTACCTTCTGTAAGTGCTAAATAAATGTTGTTTGATACATTCCCCTCTTCCACCCTCCTGGCCACCACCTGTCAGGCCTTCGGCATCTCTGTGCTAGGCAAATAACCCTCCTTCTCCAAGCCATCCTTCATAGGGCCAGAAAAGGCAGAGATCCACCTCATTTTACAGATGGAGAAACTGAGGCCCAGTCAGAATCTTGTTTGGTGTTCAGAGCCTTTCATAGCCCACCTCCCCCTCTGCACTGTCCAGTCTTCTTATACCTTACACACACACACACACACACACACACACACACACATACACACACACACTGCTTTGATCCAGCTACACGGGCCTCCTGGCTGTTCCTAGAGATACTCCATCTGTCCACTTTGGGGCCATCCCCCAGGCCTGGATGTTCCCCACTTCATCTCTTGTCCTCCTTCAAATGCCAGCTCAAATCCCACCTCCCACTAGAAGCCTTTCCCAACCTCTCCCACATCTAGGGCCTTCCCTCTGTTAATTATCTCCAATTAACCCTCCCTCATCAGACTGAAATTCTTGAAAACATGCCTGTCTTTGCCTTTCTTTTTCAGCTTTACCTGCTTGCCAGAGAAAGAACAAACCTTCCACCCAGGACAAGTAAAGGCATCAGGTTGGTTTTTTTGTTTTATTTTTTTATTCAAACAGTAAACTGTCCATCCACAGCAGAGCAGGAGGACGGCTGAGGTTACAAGCTGGAATACAGCTTCGTGTTGTTTGTTGAGGTCAACACCAGTGCCCTGGAACAAACTTCCTCACCTAGCAATCACTTTATAAACAGCAAATAGCTCAACATGGAACAGAATTAAGTTTCTTAACTGAAGAAATAGTGCCTTATGACGGATTTTAAACAAGAAGCATTTTCATCTCTGACTCAACTGGCTCCCCAGTGAGGCTGGGGGCACCTCTGCCTGGTGACCCAGCAAAGGCTGCAAAGTGGATGGGTCCCCCTGTCTTGTCCTGAGGTTGGGTGGGGGCAGGAAAGGAAGGGGAGCGAGTCAGGACCCTCTCTCTTACACTTAGATAGTTTCCACAAATGATGTTTCATCCCTCCCCCCGCCCCCAATTCTTGTCTTTGGCCTGTGATTTGAGTGGGAAGAACAGCCTCCATCCCTGGGAGATTGAGACTGGCCAAGCTGGTCCCTTCCAAAATCCTAATAGGGGAAAGTGGGCCAAGTGAAAAGGTAAATTAATCTTTGGGGAAGCTCAGGGGCCAGCCCATCCCTTCTCTCTCGTGCTGGGGAAACACTAAATTCATTCTTGGCCCAGTGAAGTCCCAAGCCGGGTCAGACCACCTTTCCCTTCCCACATGGGAACACACCTCTCCTCTCTCTTCTCCATCCCCAGCCTGACTATCCCTGGGCCCCATTTTTCCCAGGTTAAACATCTGAGTCAAAAAGACTTCTAATATAACATTTAACTAGTGACCGTCAACACTCTTTGGTGGCACCTGTCTCTTTGCCCCCTGGTGGTGCAGCCAGGGGGCAGTGCCAACTCTCTCTCTCCCTGAATGCTGGGTGTGCCTTGAGGACCCGTCCGGGCACTCAGTTGGTTGGATCCTGGGGAGATGGCTGGCTATGCTCACACATCACCCCCGAGTCTGAGACATCAGTCAGGGTGGCTGAAAGAGAAACACAGAACAAGACGTGGGTTTCATTTTTTGTTCTGTTTTGAAAAAACATGACATTTATTCCACGATTCTTCCCCAATGCACCAAACTGCTTTTAGTCACTGAGCTAGTCTAAGATAGGATTTGAACTCAGTTCCTTGTCTCCCAGTCAGTGCTCTATCTTCTAACCCTCTGCCTCTCTGGGGCGGGGCCCTGGCTCAATGGGGCTCCAGCATCCAGGGATTCTTTCAGACAAATGACAAGGGATTTGGATAAGTGGGTAACATGTCTGCTTGGATTAGATCCACCTCTTCTAGGCATACACAATTCTGAAACCAGAGTTGACAGGAAGCCAGTGGGTCTGTCAACAGCAGCCCATGTCTCTCTTTTACAAATCCTTCTGTCAGCTGCAGGCAGGATCGGCCAACACACAGTAGGCACATCATCAGTGCTTGGCGACTTGGCTTCCCTTTCCCTGAGCTCCTACCCTGCACAGGCCTCTGGACCCTTGTCCCCCGTCCCCTCGGTGGCAGCCCTCCCAGGTCAGGGCCCACTCACCAGTCGATTCTTTGGTATCATTCAGAACGTTCAGTGGGAGAGGAGGGGGGATGTAGTGGATCCCCGGCAGAAAGCCTGGAGGGATGAACTGAGGAAGAGGTTGGTAGTAGCCTTGTCTGAAGTCTCCACTGTTATCCTGCATCTTAGAAAAAGACCAGAGCTGTGAGCCCTCACCAGGGTGGGGGGAGGGAAGGGCAGCACTTAGGGAGAAGGTCCACACCAGGGAGGCTTGTCCCTCCCCCGTCAATGAGTCACTAGGCCATACTTGGGGGGGGGTATCTACCTCTTTTCTTCATTTCTCAAATGGAAACCAAACAACCATGCCTCCTTTCTCACCCTTCTTCTAAAAGGGGAGGGGGTGGGGCACATCTTGGGACCAAACAGAGCTGTGGAGGGGCAGTGGGCCGCCAGAGATTGATACAGGTGGCAGGAATGAGGCCACAGCCAGCTGCATGAAGGCTGAAGGATCTTGGTCCACACCAACCAAGAAAGGGCCCAGGTCCTCTAACTTCAAACAGCCCGTCACAATCGCCTCAACCTCCTCTGGGCCCTCGGATGAGCAATTTAAAGTGATTCTGTCCCAAGCCACAAAGAACCTGCAGGAGTCACCCAGTCTGTCTGTCACAGGGATTGACTGGGCTGTGGCAGGAGGCTTGGGGCTGTCTGTATAACGCAGCCCAGATCGTCAAACAGAAGTAACAGGCTTAACAAAGACCCTGTCTAGCAAACCTGTCAATCACACCCCCTGCTCCCAGAGCTTAGGGCTGCAGATGGAGCCGTCCCTGCCTTGGCCCAGCTGCTTTCTTTGTGCTGAGAACACCGGGTGTCCTTCAGAGGGCCGGCAGCCACTTAAGAGAAGGGAAGGATTCCAGGGCTCTTGGTGACCCTTTGGGGGGTGGGGGAGAGGACCCTGCTGGAACCAAGGGTAAGCATCAGAGACACTGGAAATGAGAGAAATCTTTACGTAGTTTTTACACGAATGCACACATTTCCAATGCCAAAAAATTCCCCATCTGTGGCTCGCAGAGATTTTTTTTTGGATAAGACAGCTCAGTGAGTGGAGAAAAGGTGAATCTAGATACCAAAGTCTAGAATCAAATGCTCCACCATGAAGGAGAAAGAGCACTGTGTGGGTGTGGGTGGGGTCTGTGGAAGGGTGAAGATCCCAGGGTCCTATAATCCTAGACTTGAGATCTAGAAGCAACCTCAGCGGCCACCCACAGACTCCTCTGTATTACAGGTGAGGAAACTGAGGCCCAGAGAGTTGAAGGGACTTGTCCAAACTGACACAGCTAGGAAATATTAGAGGTGGGATGTTCCTTTCATCATATCATGTCTCTTTTCTGAGACTCAAGTTTCCTCCTCCATAAAGTGGAGTCATTTTGGGGGGTGGGAGGGGGTCAATCAAATCAGCTTCAGCTTGGAAAGGAAACTCACTACTTCAAAGGTCAGCCTCAGTGGTCAAAGGACAGCTCTGAAAGGCGTTTCCCCCAAAGTCAAATCAGGTGGAAGCCGGAGAATGCCCAACACCCAACTTACTAGCAAAGAAGAAGAGGTCCCCGCTCCATGGTTGCTGGGGACATGGCGGAAGCCCCTCTGGACGGGGATCCCTGGGGCAGCAGGGGAGCCACGGTAGTTGGGCTGGTTGACGAGGCCCAGCGGGAATGGGCGATAGTGGTACATGCTGCCATAACCAGGATACACCTTAGAGGGCTCTCTCTCCAGATATTCAGGTCCCATCCCGCACTCTGGGGCAATGTTGGAAGGGTGCCCTAGATAAAGACAAGAACAAAGGGTCAAGAGTGGGGAAAGATGGAAAACCAGTCGCCCACAAATGCAGCGAGCTCTATGACACCGTGATCTACCGATCCAAGGGCAGTGTGCCTAAGAGAAATTCACTGGACACAGAGCCCTAGAATTCATCTACAAAGCATTTCTTGGAAGCCAAAGTACCTATCCCATCAGCCCCATTTTACAATCAAGGAAACAGAGAGTCCCAGCAATGCCTACCCAGGGTAGGTAGGATGGCATTTGAACCCAAAGCCTTCCGATTCCAAATCCCAGCTTTTTCCAGAACATTATGGGGTGGAAATTCATATATAAACGTGCTTTCTTATTCAACTGATTGCATCACAGCTCCTCTCTATGGTATTTCGCTTGGCAAATGGCCCCCCTGTATCACAGCTCCTCTCTATGGTATTTCCGCTTGGCAAATGGCCGCCCACATCTTACCCACAGCACAACCTTGTGGTGCAAAATGCCCTTTGTAACTATCGAAGGTCACATGCAACTTACGGCACGCAAGTTACAACCATGGTGCCCCCTCCCCCACTACTTTGTGGGAATTGTATCAAGTTGACCATGGTAGAAAGAGCGTGCTAGCGGAGGGGGGAGGAGGAGGGACGGGGAGGGGGGGGGGACGGAGGGGGGGGACGGGAAGGGGGGAGGGCGGAGGGGGGGGACGGGGGAACGGGGAGGGAGAGGGGGGAGGAGGGGGAACGGGGAACGGGGAGGGAGAGGGGGGAGGAGGGGGGGGAGGGAGAGGGGGGAGGAGGGGGGGGGGAGGGAGAGGGGGGAGGAGGGGGGGAGGGGAGGCGGACCAGATTCTGGTCTCTTTCCCACCGCTAACTAACTGAAGGACCTCAGGCAAATCACGCAACCTCGATAGACCTCAGTTTCCCGGTCTGTAAAACAGAAGGTTGAGCCGTCCCTTCCCACTCTAGGGTAACGAAATTCAAATTCAACGGCATAAGTTTTCAAAGCCTAAAACTGCTCTAAGACATTCGGACTCTATAAATAATAACGGCCCCCTCCCTCCCCATAAGACCTTCAGGTTTTCTCTACCCCCAGGACTCGGTTTCCCCAACTTTAAAGACCACGAGGTTGGACCGAAGGCCTCCCGTCTAGGATGGAATGAGGAAGGGAGGCCGGGCACCGCCCCAGACCCATTTTGTCCAGGAAGACGGGCTGGGGGCCGAGTGGCTGGCCAGTCACTGGGCTACCAACGATGCAGATGAGGCGAACGCAGGCCCCCATTCCGCTATGGAATTTCTCCCCCCCCCTTAGAGATTCTGGGTCCCCGGAAGGAGAGGCCTCGATCCCAAGCCGTGGGCTCTGGGGGGAGGGGAGGCGGAAGGGTGAGAGGGATCTTTCTAACCCCACCCTCTCTTTTTAGAAATAGGGAAACTGAGTCCCAAAGAGTTTGAAAAACGGCCAGCTACCAGGGCAACAAGGCGGGAAAAAAAGCGTTTTCTGGGCGTAAAAGAGGAAGGGGAGTCCCGGGACCCCGCCGCTCGGTCACTGTGGGCCCTTGCTTCCGCCCCCCTCCAGGTCTCGGTTTTCCCTTTGTAAAATAGGGGAGCTGGCCCGGACGATGGGAAGGGGGTCCCCTGCGGCTGCTAGGCCTCCCCCCGCCCCCTCCACCCCCCAGGATGGTGGGCCCGGGGTCCCGCAGGGCCGGATCGGGGGTCCTTACCGAAGTCACCATAGGGTGGGCTAGGAGAAGCCGAGGTGGACGCGGTGAGCTGCGGGGGCGGCGGCGGCGGGGCGGGCAGCGGCATGGGCATGGGCAGCGCCCGCCGGGGCCCGGCCTTGAAGCAGCCATCAAAGCCCCGGGGGCCCACCCCTGCAGCCTCCGCGGCTCCTGGGTGGCCGCACCCGCCGTTGCTCCCGAGCCCCCGCTCGAAAGGCCCCGAGGGGCCGGGCCGGGCGCCCATGTAGGGCGCAGCTCGGCCGTCCAGGCCCGCATCCGCGGGGCAGGGCCCGGGCCCGGGCGCGGGCATGGGCATCGGCAGGGGCATCGGGCGGGCGCAGGGCGCGGGCCCCGGCCCGGGGCCGCCCAGGGCGGCCGCCCCGACGGCAGGCTCGCCCGGTGGCTCCTCGGGCTCGTCACCGTCGTGCATCTGCCTCTTGAGCACCTTCTGCGCGGCCATGATCTTCTGCCTCTCGGTGATCAGGTAGCACTTCTCGCAGGTGCACTGCTTCCAGCGGCACTTGCCCACGTGGCCCTTGACGGGCACCAAGAAACCGTGGTTGCGGCAGCGGGAGCACTTCGGGGTGCGCAGCATCTTGTCGGGGGGGGCCTCCTTGGGGGGCTCCGTCTTCATGACCCAGCCGCCGGGGCTGGAGGGAGACGGAGGCGGCGGCGTGGAAGGAGGCGGCACCGTCGGAGCAGGCGAGCTCGGCTGCTCCTGCTCCTGTGGATGCTGCTGCTGCTGCTGCTGCTGCTCCTGCTCCTGCTGGATCCCCGGCGGAAGCCCCGCGTGCCCCAGGTCGTTACACTTGTAGCAAGTCGGAGCCTCTGCAGACCATTTGCACAGCAGCCCCTTTTTTGGGTGCAAAAGCGGCAAAGGCCCCTGCACCCCGGGAGCCCGCGAAGGGGAGCCCTGAGGGGTCTCCGTGCTCATCGGGGCCGGGCAGCCTGGACAGGCATAAGCTCCGGCCGCCTGCTCGGACAGCGGGGGAAACTGAGGCCCAGAGCAGGCTGCTTCCGCCGTCTCTGGGCTGGAGAAGTGTACGGCTCTCACCTCGAGTCCCCGGGAGGTTGCTGTTGCATGGAGACCATCTGGGTGGGGGGAGGGTGTGGCGGGGAAGGGGGGGAGGGGGTTGCTCGGGTTGAGCAAAGGGCTCTGGGTTGGTTTCCCTCCACAACCTCTGCCACCCTGGGCTGCGTGCCCCCCCCCCGCCCCCGCCCCCGGCCCTGGCCCAAGTTAGGAAATCTCTCGCGCTTGGAAACTTTGGGAACTTTGGAAGGGTGGCGGGTCCCTTGCAGCCCTCGAGACGCGGGCACCTGCCACCTCCTTGCAGAAGCCGACACCGAGGGGGCATTTCTGCAATGCTCAAATAGAAAAGGTCCCCGGTGCAAAGAAACCGGATTCAAACCCTCGCTTGCTCCCTCGAACCTACTTGACCCTCGCTAGGCACTCCCCTCCATGCTGCGCAAGGAGGAGGCGCGGCGCGACAGAGATCCAGGGCCCTGCATTAGGGAATCCATCTTAGACCCAGAGGAGCCCTTCCCCCATCTCTATCCCACGAGCACTAAGTAAGCGCCTACTGTGTGCAGGCAATACATATGTGTGTGTATGTATGTACATGTATATATGTGTACGCACAATTATATATAATATATATAAATATATGAAAATATACATTTATAAAGATATACGGGGGAGAGAAGGAGGAGAGATGGTATATACATAAAGGAGATATAAAAATAAAATGCGAAGAAAAAATGACCGGGGCACCTAATTACTGATTCTTCCAGTTTGCCCAGTGTATCCGTTGTTTGTTATCATTATCATTATTATTAATTTTATTTATTTTGCAAACCACCTGAAAACTCTGGACTTCCAGAAGTCTGGCCCATCCTTCATGATTATCCTGGGATGCCCTGGGAACATCAAATGAATTCGACATCGACGTCTGCTCAGCTCCGGTCCAGGTCACCCGCAAGAACCACCAGGTTCCAGGGACTGGCGTTTCGGAAGGTGGGAGACGCCTGGCTGGCTGAAGGCGTCCCTGCCCTCCGGGGCCGGCCTCCCTCAGGGACCTGCTGGCCGGCTTGCGTCCACTAGGCTCCGAGTCTCCGCAGGCAGCCTCTCGGATCCCAGTGGGGAGCCCAGGTGAAAATCCCCTTTAGATTAGTGAGGGCGGGCTCTGAAGGTGCCCTGGCCGAGGCTCGGAATGCATCCCCGCTCCACGAATGTCGGGGGCCACCCGACAAGCTCTGGCTAAGCATTGGGAGTGCCCGAGACCGTGGGGATACACAGATAAAGTGCCCCTGCTCCCGAGAACCACACGATTGCAATATGTAGACATAGGGAAGTAGTGTGGAACTTTAGGGGGATCAGAAGCCATCAAGCCCCCACAGCCCGGCTAGGTGGCACAGGTACAGAAGGAAAAATAATGCCCCTTCCCCTGCTCAGGGCAAGTGGATCCAACAAAGATTCACCCGGCCCTACCGGGTGCAGGCCACTGGGGAGGGGGCTGGGGGGGGGGGCGGGGTGACAGGACAGTCTCTGCTCTATTGGCTACATAAACTAACAGGAATGATAGAGAAGGGTGTGAGATGCAGGCAAAGACTCATGGAGACAGCGCTCAAGGAAAGTGGCAGGGAGGCAGGGTGGTGGTAACCCGCAGGGCTTCCAGGAAGTGGTGGCACCGGAGTTGACTTCTGAAGGAAAATAAAGAGTACCGTGGGCAGGGATTTTGAGGGAGCGGAATATCATTTCCCAGCCCCCAACTCTGAGCCTGGTAAAACCTTCCCCATCTTTTAAGACCCAGCCTGTGCGGGACCCCCTGCAGGAAACCTTCCCTGACCCCTCCCCCCTTCTCTGAGCTCCCACTACCCTGGCACTCTGGATCCTCCTTTGGGACCCCTCCCACCAAATGTGGATGCCCCCTCTGTTAGGATGAGCTGAGAGACCCCAAATGTAGTCCTTTGTGGGAAACTGAGGCACCAAGCCTCCCCTCACCCTGTCTTCTCTGCCTCTGAACTCTCCCTCCCCCACCCCTGGTGTTGGGATGTCTCACTCTTTCTGTTTGTACCCCCAATACTTAGCACTAGGCCTGGCACTCTTAATAAAAACTTCATCCATTCCTCTCCCAGCTCTGTAGTTTATTAGCTGGGAGATCTTGGACAGTCAGGTAGTCAGGAGGCATTTATTAAGCACCTACTATGTGTCAGGCACTGACTGATGCAAAGAAAGGCAAAAGACAGTCCCTTCCCACAGGGAGCTTACAGTCTAATGGGGAGGGGGAACAACATGTAAACAAGAGGTACAAAGCAAATCCAGACTGAGGAGATGGGCAGTCATCCCAGAGAAGGCACAAGTAGCTAAGGGGGCCCAGGGGTGGAGAAAAGGCCTCCCACAAAAAATAGAATTTTAACTGAGTCTTGAAGAAAGCCATAGGGGAGAAAAGTGATCATTGCAGACATGAGGGTCAGCCTGTGCGTAGGAATAGGAATGGGGATACGGTTTCTTGTGCGAAGGGCAACATAATCGTGCCCTAGAGAGCAAGGAGGGAAGAAAAACATGAGAAGCCTGGAAAGCCAGAAGGAAGGGATAGGTTTGGAAGAGCCTTGAATGCCAGAGAGCTTTCTATTTGATCTTGGAGGTAGCAGTCATTGGGCTTTATTGAGTAGACCTATGGTTTAGAAAAATCCCTTTGGCAGCTGGATTGTCAAGGACAGTGAGGTGATGAGGGTCCACACCAGAGCGAGAGAAGCGGGGCCGACATGAGAGAGATTTTGACAGTGGAGTGGACGGACCTTGGTAACAGATTTAATGTGGGGACCGAGGGAGAGATTTCAGGAGAGACCTAGGTTTCTAGCCGAGGGGACGAGACGACGTTGATACCTTCAACAAAAATAGATCATGAAGAATAGAATCTCTGACTTGGGAGGAGTCTCAGGGTCTAACCCAGAGCCTTTATCACATCTTTCCTGATCCTTCCCCACCCTGATAACAGCCATGTGTCCCCTAGATTTCTCATTGCTTTTTCTACACCTTTTCTTTGTATTTCTTACATTCTGCCTTGTGTTAAAAGTTATTAGATTGTGTGCTCCTTGAGGACAGGCTCTCTGTCTTATCCCATTTTCCTATCCCTTGTACTTAAGCAAATCTTTACACATGGTAGGTGCAGCGTAAGTATTTCTTGAATTGGATTTAAATTCCTTTCATAGAACAGGTAAAACCAGAAAGTAGCTTGGAAATCAGGTTCTACTCCCCTCTTTTTACAAATGAAGAAAACTGAGGCCTGGCTTCATTTTTTATCTTTGTATCTCCAGCTTGTAGCACTGTGCACAAAGTAGCCTCTTAAAAATATTTGTTGGCTGATTGATCGGCAAAAAGGATTTTTAAAAAAATGACATTCAGTGCCTGTGGGGCTGTGGAGAAACAGGTATACTCATTTGTTGCTGGTGGTATCATAAACTCAGAATCTTTTCAGAATAAAATCTGGCAGTTTACGGGGAAGGTTACAAAAGTAATCATCCCCTTTGACCCAATTATTTGTTTTTGAAAATACGAGTAAGAGTGGTCTGTCTAAAGATTTCCATGGCAGGACTGTGTGACTACAAAACCAGAAAACCTAACCTGGAAGCAATCCAAACATTTGACAGGGAGGGAATGAGTGAATAAATGGTGGTGCATTAGTGTAATGGAAAACTATAATTCAATTAGATGTATGAGGATACAAGGAACTAGGCAGAGAACTTTATTAAGTAAAGCAGAACAGAAGAATGGAGGCTGAGCTAATTTCAATCATCTAAGGGGAAAAGACAATTAGTATGAATGGAGAAAAAAATACAGATCAAGACGTAGGGTGAGGGAAGGACTGACAAGTTATGATGTTTTTACATGTTAAATTTCATTTATTTAAGTTGCAAAGCAAATTTAAGTTATTGTATTGATGTTTAGGTTAAATATTAAGGGAGAAGGACTAGACGTGAGATGACATTGATACAGGGAACTCCTGGTGAGAAAACTCCCTCTACTCATGCAGGTCAGCATCTTCTCTGCCTGCCTCTGTTAGAAAGGTGCCTGAATCACTGAGAGTTAATTAATTGGCTTGCCTAGGGTCTCACAGACCCTTTGTATCAGAGTCAAGACTTGAACCCAAGATTTGAACACAGATCTTCCTGGTTCCAAAGCCAGCTCTCTAGCCACCACTTTAGGAAGTCATTTTTTCCCAAAAATTTAAGGAAGGAATTGGACGCTGAGAGAAGAAAGGATTTGCCTTCCCTCACTACAAATTCCTCCTATGTTTACTCCATGGGTTTCAGGAAAATGCGTCATACGGCCATGTGAATTTTCATTGCACTTGGAGAGTATTAGTAAGCAACTAATTAAAAGACTCCAAAATTTCTGGGTTCGAATGGGATCCTGGGGAAGTCACTTCACTCTGTTTGCCTCAGTTTCCTCATCTGTAAAATGAGCTGGAGAAGGAAATGGCAAAACACTTCAGCATGTCTGCCAAGAAAACACCAAATGGGGTCACAATGAGTCAGACGTGACTGAGCAACCAGCTCTCCCAGCAGTTCTAATGCAGCCCAGCTCACCCAGCTGTCTCTGACGTTCCAAATACCCAAAGTGACAGGTTTTGAAATGTCAGTGAGTGGAGACCGTAGGACCTGGGGTTTATTCTCCCTTGGGTGCCTTGGACCGGTCTTTTCTCTTTCTGGGCTTCGGTCCCTTGTCTAGAAAATGAGAAGACCGGACCAGATGCCCTCTAAGTTTTCCCCAGTGGGACCGTTCACAGATACAATAGAGAACTCTAGGAAGAGTTGCTTCCTTCATGATGGTCACCAGTTCAACCTAGTGTAGTGGTGAGACCTGCCCGGAGTTGTGCTATCAGAAGACCTGGAATCGAATCCTACCCCTGCCCCTTACTATTTGGGTGCCTGTGGGCAATTTACTTACCCTCTTTCGGTCTCAGTTTCCTCTTCAGCAAAATGAGGAGAATTGGGGATTCTTAACATGGGTGTCCAAGATTGAGTATTCAATGTGCTGTGTCTGAGCTGAGGGTCAGGGTGGACCAGAGCTTGAGGAAGTGAAATCTTAGTCTTCTGTTTTCCAGCTTCAGAGAGAAAATATGTGACTCCAGAGTCTCTTCAGTTCTCTGAAGAGAGAAATTCTCTGGGAAGAAGCCAACATGTAGAAAAGCTTGTGCCTTCATTGTGTTCCTATCCCTAGCCTACTACACCAGCGACCTTGGGAAATTTCCCCTTAGGTGAGATTGGCGCCTCTCTGTCTGTCTGTCTCTCTCTCTCTCTCTCTCTCTCTCTCTCTCTCTCTCCCTCTCTGCCTCACCTCCCCCTCTCCCTCTCTCTCTCCTTCTCTCTCTCTCTCTCTCTCTCTCTCTCTCTCTCTCTCTCTCTCTATTATCTTTGAGCTGAGATCCCTCTCTTCCCATGGGAGAACTCCTTCACTCCTTCACTCTGTGTATTGTCTGGCATACTCTCCTCTATATAACACCTCTAATTTCTGTCTGATACTGGCTGTAATAAATGGGTTTATTTTCTATTTGCTATGTGTGGTCTCTGTGACACTGGCATTTGGGAGGAAGGATGACAAGCCTTGGATAGATAGAGAGCTTGGATGTTTCTCCCCCATTGAGGGATTGGGATCAGAGTGCAGCTTGAACTTAAACATTTTGTCCTATTATTTGGAGTTCTAATTCTAGCCCTAGTACCCCTTCTCTAAGGAGGAGAGAGTGGTCAGCCTTATGGCCCCAATTTCCTGCTGCTCTCCTGACAGGAATCAAAGTCTTCCTTAGGGAAGGTTGGGCGGAAAAGACCCCAGAGATATTTATTCATATCTCCCTGAAAGTCACACGAGACAGACCGATGTGGAAATAGAACCTAAGTGGGCAACGCACACATGCCCTCCATCTTGTTTGTACGTAGTTATTAAATGGTGTCTGCCCTTAGAACAGATGCTCCCTGAGGACAGGGGCAGATTTCCCCTTTCTTAGCATCTTCTGGACTAGAAGAAAATAGTCAATGAAGTAGTTTTTAAAGGACACAGAAGAGAGCAGCAGAAAGTTCAGAAGAAAGCAGAAAAACAAGGCACTGTTCAAACTACCATAGATTTGTTTTATAGTTAAAAAAAAAGTTATCTGTGACAGTCAAGGTTTCCTAGGCAAGCCCACTGTCTGTTTATGGAAATGTATGTTTGTTGATGTTCCACAAGTTCATAACAAAAAAAGAGAAAATTTTGCAAAAAAATGTATTTTCTTGCAAGCTGTTTCTTCTTTCACAACATAACTAATGTGGAAATAGGTTTTATGTCATTGCACATGTATGACCTATATCAAATTGCTTACCGTCTTGGGGAGCGGGGAGGGAGAAAGTTTGGAACTCAAAATTTTATAAAAATGAATGTTAAAATTGTCTTTACTTATCATTGGAAAAAATAAAATACCATCAATTGGTGCAAAAAATCATAATTTTTTTAAAAGAAAGGAAATTTGCAAAAAAAAAAAAAGAAAGAAAAAAAAGGCAGATCCCCTCAAGGACTGGACCCATGTGACCCACTAGAGGGCTTTTTGGTCCTCTGTATCATCCCCCATACTGGCTAATGAGGGATGATGGGGTTGGACCAAATAATAAAGATAGTTAGCATTTATATAATGCCTACTATGTGTCAGGCACTGTGCTAATCATTTTACGATTATTATTTTATCCTCACAACAACACTGGGAAGTGGATGTTATTATCCCTGTTTTACAGTTGAGGATACTGAGGCACACAGGTTAAGTGTCTTGCCCAAAGTCTCATAGCTAGTGAGTGTCTAAGTCTGACTCGTTCTGATTCCAGACCTAGCACTCTCTCCATTTCACCGCCAAACTGCCAGTGTTATCAGTCTTTAATATTGTAAAACTGTTCATGTATTTATGAAAAAATTAACAAATACAAGGAAAATAGAGAAATCTAGAGCAATCTTTGAGAAGTAAGGCAAAGAAAAATAAATAAATTAAAAAAAACAACCAATAGACTCAGAAGACAGTCTTTTCTACTTGCAGCTGTATAAAGCAAAGTAAATTAGAACAAATGGACAAAGTAACCAGGTGGAACTTTAGAAGGGCCTGAGAAGCTATTAGGACATTGTGTATGTGGAATGTACTTATTTAGATGTTAGAGTAACAAAGCAGGGTTATTGTGTTAGTGTTTAATGTTCAGTTTGTACTAAATCTTGCAAGTCTGTGTATTCACCATTTTTTGGATGGAGATAGCACATAGCTTCAAGTATCTGAAGTCATTCAAAAGGGGGTTAGGTTTGCTCTGTTTGGCCCCCCGTGGGCAAGCCTGGGAGCACCAGGAAAATGGCCGATTTGGGCTTGGTATCAGGTTATGCTCTCTACCTGTGAAAGCCATCCTGAAGTAGAATGGATCGCCTCAGGAGGGGGGGGGTGGTTTTCCCCATCTTTGGAGGTCTTTAAGCAGAAGCTGGACCTCTTAAATTTTTTTTTCAATTAACAAGCCTTTACTTTCTCTCTCTTCTACTTCTTCCACTTGGGGGTGAGGTGGGGAAAGAGAAGAAGACCCTTGTAACAAGTATGTTCAGTGAAGAAAAATAAATTTTCCCGTCGGCCATGTCCACAAATGTTTGCCTCATTTAGCATCATGAGTCTGTCATCTCTCTGTCAGGAGGTGGGCACCCTGCTGTGTCCATCTCCTCTGGACTCATGGCTGGTCATTGTGTTGATCTGGTCTTAAATCTTTTACGATTGTTTACTTTTTATAAATTTTGTTATTGAATAAATCGTCCTCCTGACTCTGCTCACCTCCCTCTGCATCAGTTCATAAAAGTCTCCCCAGGTTTCTCTGAACCCATCCCCGTCTTCACTTCTTACAGTACAGTAGCATTCCATCCCATGAGGTGACCAAGATTTGTTCAGCCATTCTCCAGTGGAGGGGCACTCCCTCAGTTCCAGTTCCTCGCTGCTACAGGAATAACAGCCATAAATATTTTTGTACTTGTGGATCCTTTCCCACTTTCTTTGATCTTCTTGGGCCATAGGTCTAGTAGGAGGAATCACTGATCAAAGGGTATCCAGGGTGTAGTGACTTAGGGGGTCCTAGTTCCAAGTTGCTTTCCAGTATGGCTGTCCTCTCACAGTGGGACCTGTTGTCCAGCAGCCCCTCTAACATTGGTCATTTTCCTTTTGTCAGATAAGCACGTGTTGAATGTGTTGTAGAGGGGGTTATTTGGTCAGGCAAGATCACTCTTAGAGTCCCCTCCAACTCTGTGATTAATAGTTTTAATTGTAACTTAATTAATTTGTTACAATTTATTTTATCTTATCTTTTTCATTTATTGCAGTTAATTTAATTGTAACGCTTCTCAACCTTCTGCAATCCGGGTTCTGACCTCATCATTCCTCAGTAACTGTTCTCTGCAAAGCTACCAGTGACCTCTTAACTGCCATGTCCAATGACCTTCTCTCCCTGCCTCGTCTTTCTTGACCTCTCTGTAACCTTAGACGGTGTCCATTACCCTCTTCTCCTAGGGGACAGGGCATATGTGTAAATAATAAGGATTTGTTAGTGATTACTTGTTTGGTTAATTTGATCCATGTCGCTAGCCAGGCAGGTAAATTCAGTTTTTTAGATACTTTTTTGGGGGGGAAAGGGGATTGAAAGACAGATAATGCAATAGTATTATAGCAGGTCACAGCAGCCCGTGATCATAGCAGCTTTTCAGGGGGAGTCAAACGATGTAAAAATAAGAAAAAATAAACTGTCCCTCATTTCAACTCCGCTAAGAGTGTTTGATTCAAATCCTTCCCTCTTTTTTATGGGGCTCCTCTCAGTGCTTAATTCCCATTCTTACGGATATTTCCGTTGAGGTTTTTATATGAGGGTGAGCAGGTGAGCAAGAAGTCGAGGTAGGCTAGAATGTAGAGTCCAAGAGAAGGAGACAAATATAATGAGGCTGGAAAGGCAGGTACAATGCGGGCTGTGGAAGGCTTTAAACAGAAAAGTTTGCATTTGATCCCGGAGTAACTAGAGTACATTGAATAGGTGGGTGACAAGGTCAGACCTGCAGCTTGGAAAGACCGCTTTGGCCGAGGTGGAGAGAATGGATTAGAATGGGAAGAGATATGAGACCAGGAGACCAATTAGGAGGCTATTGTGGTGGTATGAGGGCCTGCACCAGCAGAATGTTTTCCTAACACAGCCTGTGAAGCACAATGTGCAATGATCACCATTATACAGATGAGAAAACTGAGGTTCGGAGACAGGAAGTAAGTTTTCCATTTTGATACACGGACAGCAAGTCTCAGAGCTAGGCTTCAAATTCATTGCAGAAATGAATCAAGTCCACAGCCCTTAGGTCTGGAATTCAAGGCTTCCCACAGTCTAGCCCCAAGCATCCTTTGAAGCCTTACGGACTGCAGTCAGATCCCTTCACCGTTTGGAACGGCGGGGTTTTCGTCTATAACATGAGGATGGTCATAACCCACAGGGTCGCTGCGAGGCTCAGTTTTGTGAACTTTAAAGAATCGGAGAAATGGCGATTGTGTTTGTCATCAGAATTATTATTTTTTTCTCCTACTGCTCCCCCCACATACGTCACACTCAGATCAGATCAAACTGGGTTCCTGTTTCCTTCTTCGTTCATCCTTCTGCCAGTACTGTTCTTGATGCCTGGAATGCCCCCTCCTCCCTTGGCTTCCTGGCTGATTCCTGCCTGTGCTTGAAGCCACCTCCTCCAAGACGCCTTATCTGAGCCTCCTGGTTCTGGCCATGAAGGGGCTTGAAATCTCATGGGGGGTGGGGGACATACTGAGGGCAGAGATAAGACACACAGCGATGTTATAAGGGAAAGCTGGTACAGGGTCAGCAAAAAAGAGAGCCGGACAAAGGGCTAGAAGAGACTTGAGGCTCCCAGGACATAGAGCCGGGAGTGGCTTTGGAGGCCATCCCCTCTGAGCAGGAGGGACTGTTTTCCACAGGGGTGCTTAGGTGTTCTCATATGTTCACTTTACAGTGTGTACAGATGTGGTAACTGAAGCGGTAATCTCTCCCAGAGGCACAGAATAAAGGCTTCGATGGAATCTAACTATACGCTTCTCTAAATCAAAATGAAGCCGGATACCTCTGGGCCTAAATCGAACGCTTAAACGGCAAAACTCACTAAAATGATCGGTGAAATGGAGCTTTATACCCAGTGTGAGGTCTTCAGGTTGGACTGAAATGTAGGCACGTGGAGACACACATTTCAGGAACGGTCACCAGCCCCACAATGCAGTTGTTTTCATTCCCAGGGAATTGTTTGTAACCAGTATTAAAGCTAAGTCCCTTGTAGATTTAAAATACTGCCTTCGTGAGATTGATGCTTTCTGGATTTGTCCTATGGAGTGACCGTGTGGGGTTGGCTGGGGAAGCTAGACCTTGGGCCTGATGGGCTGCTGCATCTGACTTTTCACAGGGCCCAAACACTGCTCTATGATGCACTATACAGCAGCCCCCCATGAGATGGGATGTGGGGTACACATGGATGAGCATCTCCCCATTTGGTATGTGAGGAAACTAAGGTTGGGAGAGAAGGCAAGAGACTTCCCCAGGAGAGGCCACACCGCTAATGTAAATAGCCAAATCGTCATTCAGTTCCAGGTCTTCCGACTCTAGGTCAGTGATTCCTCAGCTGCTGTAATTCATATAATTCAAACCTGGTTCTGCCACTTCTCACTCTGGATCACTTTGAGACTACTTCTCTGGGCCTCCTTTTAATCTTCTGTGAAATGGACATCTGGCCAATGAGGGGGATGGACTAGCCTCGATGTTTCTTTCTACCTCTAAGCCTAGGATCTTGTGACTCTGATAGTCCAGCCATTTAATCTCTTCAAATGAGGGCCAGAAGCTCCCCAGTTAACTTGGGGTTTACTGGCTAGATTCCTGCCTTCCTTCCTTCCTGTCTTCCTACCTTCCTTCTTTCCTTCTTTCCTTCCTTCCTTCCTTCCCTCCCTCCCTCCTTTCCTTCCTTCCTTCCTTCGTTCTTTCCTTCCTTTCTTTCATTCTTTTCTCACCCATTTCAGTCTGAGACTGGTAGATTGGACCACTGCCCAAGCTCCACTTAACGGCTATATTTTGGGCCCTCCTGGCTCTGATTGAATGTCAATGGTAACTGTTTCTCTTTTGAGTAACAACCCTGAGGGTCTTCGCCTCCCAGTTTGATTCTTTTTCTTTTTCCTAATTAAAGGGGCCATCCCTTGACTCATTTCTTTTTTTAAATAAAATTATAATTTAAGAAAATGAAATCAAATGGAGCTTACATTTCAAATGCTGATACAGACATAAGAATATTTTCACATTTAAAATTTCACCACACTTCTCCCCCCCCCCCATTTTATATGCCAGTTTACACACAGCTATATTAGAAGGCAGAATTTATGATTTCAAAGAGAATCTCATATGTGCCTGAAAGGTCCAGAACCGCAGGATATAAGGAATTCTCTAGGCAGAAGGCAGGAGAACTAAAGCATGTATTTACACTCCACAATAACAAGCCCACAAACCAGCGTCCCCATTTTGATATTTTCATCAAAAGCTTCCAGGCCCAATAAGTCCGCCTCACAAGGGTAACCAGGAGGCCACAGAGAAGCGAGATGGTATAAGGCAAAATCGTATACATGCTTCCCCTCTACGGTAAGAAGATTACCCACTAGCCTCTAGTCAGCTCTGCTACCGGCAGCTCAGCTTCGGCTGTAGGCGTCTCTGGCTCCAACCGGAAAAGGAAAAGGAGGATCTTCAAGCTGTCCTCTCCCCTCTTATAGAGTTTTTGACATCATCAAGCGCCGCATGAACAACCAGGGCCGATTGGTTCTTGACTTGGCCCCTCCCCCAGCGTAGACCACGTTAACACACCTCCCCTCAGCCAGCGCCACGACTCATCACACAGGAAGCTCTGGTCCTGCCCCGGAAGAGCAAGCCCCAGCGTCCAGGGAAGCTCAACGAGGCGAGCTGAGTCATTCAAAGAAAACAAAGTCCATTCTGGCTACACTCCACCACTCACAATGTTCTAGGATGCACAATCCAATCATAATTCAAATTAAATTATATATCTTAGAACATTGTGGTCCAATTATGCAGGAAACTAAAACATATCATTCACAATAAAGCAAAACATATCATTCAGTGACATTCCCAAATATTGGTTTACGATTCAAATGTGATCCACCCCTAGATCCCAGCCAGATAATCTCTTCAATCAATCATCCCAAAATAATTATTAATAATTCAAATGTCCACCCCTAGATCTTTGTATCCATTACATAGGATCAATAATATCATAACAATAAAACAATATAGCAAGGATAACACAAAATAAGTACACAGAACACTATCATCATCCCCCCCTCAAACAATTGGGGCTCAAAATCTTGGGGTAATGGGTGAAGGTCTCATTTTCCATAGCTTCTTCTTGCTGAAATTGGATGTAGAGGTGTCCCTGCCCCAAAGAGTCCCATTCCAGAGTTCAGTTCTTTAGCGAGCTGGCAGGAATTGCAAGAATGCTATGTGCTTAGGCAGTCACCGGAAACTGCAGGGTGCTTAAGCCTGCAGGAGACAGAACTAGCGACAAGATTAACTAAAACAGAGAACAAAAAGAGTAGGCAAGTATGGGCTATTATCCTTTAAATAAAATCATCTCCAGTTTAGTTGAAATTTCAGTTATGCAGAGATCCAATATCAGAGCCAAACTCAGATGGGAAATGTTTCTTTTTAAACGGAACACAATGAGGAAACTAAGCCAAGAAGATCCCACCCTAGATGGAGACCAGGATTGTCCTCCCAGCCTTTCCCCAGATGCACAAGGGAAACCAGGAGGATCCCATCCTAGATAGACTAGGATTGTCCTCCCAGACTTTCCCCAGATGTACAAGCTTTCATCCGTTAATCACACAAAGTCACCTTCCCTCTGAGTGGCTTGTGGCAATTACCAGCATCAGCCATACCTGTGGGGTCCGTGAATCTAATATTATAGCCCTATTCACGGTAAAATATATGGTTCAGGGGCACGATTTGGTAATTATCTTCCCCTGAATAGACAACTGTTACAGTGTTGTTCTTCCCATGGGCTATGACTTCTGCAGCCTTTGGAGTATCATCTGGCTTCCGCTTTACCCATACCTTAGCTCCCAACTTTATTCTATCAATGGAGCAAGCCCCTTTTGCCCCTCTAGTAGTTATTTTGGGAGGAGGATCAGTTTTCACAAAGGGTATTTTTTCACAGGGGATAACAATCACTTGAACTATCCTATCATTCCTACCAAATTGTACAGGTTTTTCACCCAAATTCTGGAGTGTCACAACAATTTCTTTTTGATAATTCGAATCTATCACTCCAGCCAATACATGTACTCCTTGAGCTGCTAATCCTGGTTTAGGTAATATCTGTCCAAAATGATTCTTGGGGATTCTCATACATACTCCAGTAGGGGTTTTTCTTATCCCTTTCCTATTCAACCTAAAATTCTCTATACAATGTAAATCATATCCTGCCGAACCAGGTGTTCCTGGACATGGTAGGGGGACATCTTCCCTCACAGTCCAAAATTCAATATTTTGGATCTCACGTGTTTGCTGTTCTCTAATCTGCAAATTTGGGGTCATCATTCTGGCTAGAGGTGTACTCCCCCCTAAGGGCCTATTATTCAAATTACGTAAGGCAATAGACAAATTATCCTTCCAATGTCGATATGAATTATTAGAGCTTAATTTTCTCAGCTGTTCTTTCAACAATCCATTCATTCTTTCAATCAGCCCAGATGCTTGTGGGTAATATGGAATATGATATATCCATTCTATATTGTTCAACACACAATATCTTTTCACTTCTTTGCCCTTGAAATGTGACCCATTGTCACTTTGAATCTGCATTGGGGTTCCATAGTATAAACTTACAATATCTAGGGTTTTACAGGTGTTTTTCTGAGTTGCGTCCTTATAAGGACAAGCCACTAGGACACCTGAATAGGTGTCAACACACGTACATACATACTTACATCCTTTATCCTGGGGTAGTGGGCCAATATAATCTATCTGCCAAATTTGGGCTGGAACTTTTCCCCTTGCTATTTCTCCAGTTACTATCCTAGGAAGAGTTCGTTCTTTTTCTAATTGACATATACAACACCCCTCTGTTATTTGTTTTAACAACGCATGAGAGATACTGATACCCCGATCCTGTGCCCATCGGTGGGTGGCCTGGACCCCTAAATGGCCGGCGGTCTGGTGGACCCATCTTGCTAAGGCTGAGTCATCAGTTGGAGTTGGAGTAGGGACAATACATTCAGTGGCAATCTTTGCTAGTCGATCCGCGTGTGCATTGTACTCACGCTCTGGTGTGGTCAGGGTCACGTGAGCATCAACATGAAAAACTGACAAATCCGTAACCAAAGACAGGTCCCATATATTTTCCCATAACTCTTTACCCCAAACTTGTTTGCCATGAATCTCCCAATTCTGATTCCTCCATATAGGCATCCAAGTAGCTAATCCATTAGCTACCGCCCATGAATCAGTAAATATATGACACTGTCCTCCCTTCTCCATTCTGATGGCCTGATGTACTGCCATCAGTTCAGCATATTGGCTACTTCCCCCTATCCCAGAACTTTCCAGAGTTCGCCTAGTACAGGGGTTATAGGCTACTGCTTTCCAATGTCTCTTCTGTCCTAAATATTTTGCTGTTCCGTCAGTAAACCAAGCGTGTTTCTTCTGTTCTACACTTAGTCCATCATACCCATTATTCCATTTCACTAAGGATGGCACCATCTGTTGCTTAGATTCAAGGGGTTTTTCATTTCTCTCAGTGCCAATGTTCGCCACCGATTCATGTAAAGCAGAAACTCCACTTTTGCCTGCTCTGGACCTATTCTGAATATACCACTTCCATTTGATTATGCTTGCCTCTTGTGCATGTCCAATTCTGTGAGAAGCTGGGGTACTCATTACCCAAGTCATAATTGGAATTCCAGGCCTTAATATCACTTCATGACCCAGGGTTAGTTGCTCAGTTTCTACTAAAGCCCAATATGCAGCTAACAGCTGCTTCTCAAAAGGTGTATACTGCACTCCAGATGAGGGCAGTTTCCTTGACCAAAAGCCTAAAGGTACACTTCGGCTCTGTTGTTTTTGCCACAGACTCCAATTTGCATAGTCATCTTGTACAGTCACTTGTAACTCCACTGGCCCATTTTGCATAGGCCATAAGTCCAGAGCTAATTGGATAGCAGCCTTTGCTTCCTCAAAAGCTCTACTTTGTTCAAGGCCCCAATCAAATTCATATTTCTTTCTGGTGACTTTATACAAAGGTTTTAAAATCTGTCCCAAATGTGGGATGTGGTGTGTCCAATAACCAAATAGCCCTATGAACTTTTGGGCCTCTTTCTTATTAGTAGGGGTGGGAAAATCCTGAATTTTTTGTCGAGCTTGTGGGAGAATTTCTCGCAGTCCTCTATTCCACTGTATCCCCAAGAATTTTACAGTTTGAGCTGGCCCCTGAACCTTTGCGGGGTTGATTTCCCATCCTTTGCTTTTCATATGGTCAGTTAATAATGCTAAACTCTCCTCCACTTCTTTTATATTCTTTCCCTGTATCATGATGTCATCTATGTAATGTGTAAGCTGTACACCAGGTAGCTTTAATTCATCCAAATGCTCAGCTACAATCCTGTGGCAAATAGTTGGGCTATGAATATATCCTTGTGGCAGGCGTGTAAATGTATACTGTCGGCCTTGCCAAGTAAAAGCAAACTGGTTCCATTGCTTGGGGTCTATTGGGATCGTAAAGAAGGCATTGGCCAAATCAATAACTGCATACCAAGTCCCTTCATGTTTTTGTATTCTCTCTATTAAAGTAACCGTGTCTGGAACAGCAGCATACAAGGGAGGAGTCACTTTGCTCAGCTGTCTATAATCTACTGTCATCCTCCATGTCCCATCTGACTTTCGGACTGGCCAGACAGGGTTGTTCCATTGAGTAGTTGTAGGGACTAACACTCCTGCCTCAACACATTCTCTTATAGTGTTGGCAATTTCATCTTGCCCACCTGGCACACGATATTGCCTCAAAGTAATTACTTCAGAAGGTTCCGGCAAAGTGATTGGATCCATCTTGATTTTCCCCACTAAGACTGCATTAATGCCTATTTTCCTCACAGCAAATTGGTATTTCCCTTCAGGTAAATTTAAAGTCATACCCTTCAAAATGTCTATTCCAATGATGTATTCAGGAATAGGCACAATAACCACACTATATTCTTTCTTGGGCAACTGTCCAATTTTCATCATCAATTTAACTTGTCTGGCTGATATTTCAGTCCCTCCTAGTCCTGTGATGGTAATAGGAGTTCCATGGCTGAATTTGTCTGGATTCCCATAGATAAGGGTGGCCTCGGCCCCAGTGTCTATTAATGCCCTAGTTACTGTACTTGACCCATTTTTCCAATATATGGTCAAGTTAACGTGAGGTCTGCAATCCAGCTTACGTATTTCCTTAATTTGGGCTGGGGCCTGGCCTGTTTCCTAGTATTCCCTAGCATGTGATTCACTTGAGTATGAAGGTTCAACATCTGTAGCATTTGCAGGAGCAGTTCTTATTTCCCTGTCTCTCCTGTTATCGAGTCCTTTATCTCAGTACATCCTGTACAATTCATTGGTTGGAATGCCGTCTATCATTTCAAAACCTACCCCTGCTCTCAATAGAGCAGTGAACATTTCTTTTCTTGTCACTCCATTTTGGCGCCAAGTTTGCTGGCTATTCACCCTTCTCTCTCGAGGAGATCTGTCCCTTCCCCAGTCTCCTAAGTCATGTAACTGTAAAATCTTATTTATCACCTCTGTAAGATGGGTCCCTACTTCCCCAAGTAACAGATTCAAAATTAGTTGTTTATAAGCAGGGGGAGCTGTCCTAATTATTAAATTCCTATGAGGGATTCCTATGGGATCATTGTAATATTTGTCTGCAGTTCCTGTCATAATAGCAGTCTTCATTACCTCCTCCTTTAGTCTCATGATACAATCTTTAAGTGAATACCAGGGTCTGTGCTCAGTGGGCCACATAGAATCATTAGTATATCTCTTATTGCATCCCGCAGCAGCTAATGCCAACAGAGTAGTCCTGCTAGCATCATCTCCTCGCTGATGATGTTCCCTAAAAGCTTGCTGAACTAGAGGATCGTGGCTGATACCTACGAATCTCATACAGTCCCTCTTATCTACTAATATTCCATCGGCCCCTTGATCACTGAGCCTTACCATCCAAGATATTAATGGTTCTCCTACTCTTTGGCTGAATCTACTCAAAATATCTGTGACCTCTTGTGGTGAGAAATCTTCCTGAAATTCCCTCGTAACTAAATTGCCACCTCTGGTTTCTGTCCTCCTCCTCTCTACGGGACGAACGCTTGTCTGAGTATTTAACCATCTCCCATTCTCTGTGCGAGGGATGTCCTGAACCCTAGTAGCATTTTCTCTCTCAGCCCCTAACATTGTCTCATTTTCCCCCCACTCGCTTCCCCTGCCACCACGGCAAGGACAAAGCAGGCAGTCAGGCTTGGTCTGGGCTGAGTTGGGTTGCACTCTTGGCTTATTTGGCCTCCTGTTGCTCCTAGCCACATTAATAGAAAAGTTCTCATCTGAGTCAGTGGGTTCTTGAGCAGCAATTTGTTCTCCCACTATCTGAGATTCCCCTTCTTGCTGTGGGGTAGGAGTGCCCCCATCTCTTTCACTTAATCTCAATCTTTCATATACTAGCAGGTAGGCTGATAACACTATCCAGCTTTGCCTAGATAGTGATGCCCCTGACTGAATCCCAACCTCTTGTAAACACCTTTCCAAATCCTTAGGATCTCCTCTCTGTAGCCTTGGTTCCCAGTTTTCACAGGGTCCGGCTTTTTTAGCCAATTCCTTTGCTAAGGAGGAATAAAATGGATCCTCCCACCCTGGGATATTCATCTCTTCCTCTGAAGTTCTTCTGCTTCTGAACAGAGATCTTATATCTAGCGATCCCATCTACCTTGTCGCCAAATATATTAGGAAGGCAGAATTTATGATTTCAAAGAGAATCTCATATGTGCCTAAAAGGTCCGGAACCGCAGGATATAAGGAATTCTCTAGGCAGAAGGCAGGAGAACTAAAGCATGTATTTACACTCCACAGTAACAAGCCCACAAACCAGCGTCCCCATTTTGATATTTTCATCAAAAGCTTCCAGGCCCAATAAGTCCGCCTCACAAGAGTAACTAGGAGGCCACAGAGAAGCGAGATGGTATAAGGCAAAATCGTATACATGCTTCCCCTCTACGGTAAGAAGATTACCCACTAGCCTCTAGTCAGCTCTGCTACCGGCAGCTCAGCTTCGGCTGTAGGTGTCTCTGGCTCCAACCGGAAAAGGAAAGGAGGATCTTCAAGCTGTCCTCTCCCCTCTTATAGAGTTTTTGACATCATCAAGCGCCGCATGAACAACCAGGGCCGATTGGTTCTTGACTTGGCCCCTCCCCCAGCGTAGACCACGTTAACACACCTCCCCTCAGCCAGCGCCACGACTCATCACACAGGAAGCTCTGGTTCTGCCCCGGAAGAGCAAGCCCCAGCGTCCAGGGAAGCTCAACGAGGCGAGCTGAGTCATTCAAAGAAAACAAAGTCCATTCTGGCTACAACAGCAAACATGGAAAATGCAAAATTACAATATTCCAGTCTACAAACAGACTATCCAGCTTCTAATATAACATTATATAACAGAAGACATTATTTTACACCATATGATGAGCCAATGAGCATTCACACTGTGATGTCAGCTGTCCGTCTGCCCCTTCTTTAGACAGGAGAAGTTTTCAATTTAAACTTATTATGGTTAAAGACATAGCATTATCGATTACAATATATTTTAAGGACAAATTTGAAGAAGTAGTGGTTTATTTTGTGAATTATTAAGAATTTTGGTAAACTACCAGAATTTTGAAGCAGGCAATGCAATACATATTATAAATTCTAAGAATTTATAATTCTAAAGAATTCTAAAACAAAGAAATTCTAAAGAATTATAAGAAGTAAATACAGGATGTAAAGAGGCCTATTCACCGAATGGGCATTACCTCCCTCAAAGTGAGAACCTGAAAAGGCCTTAGCCTGAAAGGGCCAAGGTCTCCCATTGCTTTCTGGGCCATCTCCAGTCATCCTGGTGAATATCTGGTCAATGGACCCAGATGGCTCTGGAGGAGAAAGTGAGGCTGGTGACCTTGCCCAGCCCTCCCTCACTCAAATCAAAGTCAACTGCAAGTCATATCATCATTTTCCTGATGTCATGGTCCTCTTCGAGAATGAAGGACAAACACAACAGCAGCAACCACTTTATAGAAAAATGTTGGTATTTCAGGCACATACGGACAAATGTAGGCTTGTACACACTCTGGGGGGTTCTTATCCCAAGTCCCACCAGCACTGAGGAGTAGAGTCCCCAGAGGGCTAGCTAGCAACCCCTTGGCCCACTCAGGGTTCTAGGGGCTAACCCTGAGGGTTATGGGTTTTCTCTAAAAAATGCTATTGGCTAAGTCATCCTCTGGGTCCCATCATAATGTGTGGTGGTGACCCTGAGTTCTTCAATAAGGCAACAGTAACAACCCCCGACTAAAGGCTTACTGTGCTTGGGCACTGAGCTCCACACTGGGGACACAGAAACAAGCAAAACCAAGGATGGTCCCTGCTCTCAAGGAGCTTACCATCGAAGGGGAGAACAATACACAAACGACATGGTGTGATACTTGTGTGTATTTTTGTGTGTATATATATGTATGTAAATGCATGTGCATGTGCATATACATGCATATGTGTGTGTGTGTGGTGTATATATTTATATATGGTAAATTGGAGGGAATTTCTTAGGAAAGAGCTTATAAAAAGGTGAGATTTTAGCTAGGGAGGGAGAGGATTCTGGGAATGAAGGACATCCAGAGAAAAAGTGGGGAGCCTGCAGACTGGGGAGGGAGCATGGAGGTGGGGAGGGGAGAAGAGAGGGGGTAGAGGGAGGGAAGAAAGGAGAGGGGAGAGTGAAGGGGGTGAAAAGGGTGGAGGGGAGGGGAGAGAGGGGAGCAAAGAGGAGAGGGGGGAGGGTGAAGGGCAAGGAGGGGGGGGTCTTGTTCAAGGAACAGCAAGGACCCCAGAGTCCCTGGTCATGGGTGCTTACTTGTGCTCCTAAAGACCCACCTGCAGGTAGAAGTTAAGTCCAAAAGGGGTCTTATAAGTGACTTTACCAGAAAGACGACTAAAAGGAGGCCAATCTCTGAGCACTAGAAAAACCAAGAATGGTCTTAGAGAACAAGAAAATAAAACATACTTTTTTTCCTATTGTAAGAGAGACTGGGGACAACGAGGGGGAAATTTGTATGTTGGCTAAGGTCATTGAATAGGATGCTGCTGCTGAACTGTGTGGCTTTGTTTCAAGGGAGAATTGGGGGGCAGGGAGGAGGGGAAGGGCATTTCCAGAAATGACAGTGATGTTTGGGCACAAGTCATGAAAAACTCATTTTAAAAATAAATAAAACGAAAGGTTTGGTTGGACAAGATGCTTTTTCATGCACCCTTCCAGTTTTCAATTCTATGAATCCCGACTCTTCTAATGCTCTGACATTTTTAATAGGAACATTTCCATATTTATCCTCATGTGGGGCCATTTCTCAGTAAAGGATCATATTTAATGGAAGAAAAAGTTGAGACTTCCCTGTACCTGTTCTAAAATGCACTGGAGTCTCCTGAGAGCCCAAACAGAGTCCAAGGGCGAATGATGTAAAAGTTACATTATATATGCTATCCCAAGACCCATAATAATGTTAAGTATTCTGGAAATTTAATCAAACTTATTTATTTAATTTATAACTTTCTCCCTCCAGCTTCAGGTGGAAATTTATGATGGTGGTAAATGCTCAGCCCACTCCTGTCCAAAGCAATCCCTTTAAGCCATGAGAAGCCAGAGGATTTGTTGGGCCCATTCTTCATTTGGGCACACAGGGATCATTTCACTTCCCGCAGTCCTTTTCTTTAAATATGGCTAGACTTACTTTGTTTAATGAGGTTTGGGGCTGTTGCTTTTTCCTCTCTTTAACTTGCAAGATAAATATTTATTTCCAGTCGCTCCCAAACTGGCACAGCTTGACAAAATCATTTCAGCTGAAGGCTGGGCGTTGTTGTTACCAATCTGCTTGGGCAAAAGAAAATTAAAAGGCCCATAGCACATGAGAATAATGAGTTTGAATAGGATGAATAACTCTAATAATATCTTCTCTCTCCCTCAGGCCCATCAGAACCCTTCTGGGATGGGAATCGTTTCAAAGGACACATGCATGAGTGAAAGCTTTGTGAATATGGTGCTTGACATGACTGTGGGAATGTGGAACCCATTAGATGAAGAGTTAAAATTGTGCACTCAGGGCCCCTCTTCACATGTTGGCCCCTCTGGATTCTACCCCGATTTGAGGCACATCAGGATTTTCAGTCAGCAGCCACTGAGAACCACAGCTCATGAGCCCCAAACAGTGTGTTTCATTTACCAGCCAACCAGAGGACACATTAGTTCAAAGCAAAAGGCATTTAGTTAAACAGCACGTAAGTGACAAAGAAGATTGCCCCCATACCCACAGGAGTACACTTTGCACAGACTGCCATAATGCTAGTGGGTAGCAGAACACATGTAGGGAACATGTTATCAAAGAAGACATATGTTTGGGGAAACACATTCAACACAGAGTCAAGTCAACAAGCATTTATTAAGCTCCTACTACATGCCAGGCACTGTGTCAAGTACTACAGATACAAAGAAAAGCAAATGACAGTCCATGCTCTTAGGAACTCACAGTCCAATGGGGAAGACAGGAAAACAATTAAAGGACATACAAGATACAGACAAGATAAATTGGAGATGACCTCAGACAGAATGTGACAGCATTAAGGGGGATTGGGAGAAGCTTCTTGCAAAAAGCTCACTTTTTAACAAAGACTAGAAAGAAGCCAGGGATGTCAGGAGGCATAGATAAGGAGGAAAACACTCCAGATGTGGGGGACAGCCAGAGAAAATGCCTAGAGTTGGGTCTCAGGCTGGAAGAGGACAAGCAAGTTCAAGACTGGAAGGGTATGAAGGGGCCAGGTGATGAAGGACTTGAAAAACCAAGTGGAGTGTTTTATATTTGATCCTGGAGATAAGAGGGAGCCACTGGAGTTTAGTGGAAAAGGGAGTGATATGGTTAGATTGGTGCTTTAAGAAGACAGCTGAATGGAGGCTGGACTGGAGAGGGGAGACTGAGGCAGGCAGACCCACCTGCAGCTATTGCAATGGTCCAGGTGTGAGGGGATGAGGGTCTGCACCAGTGTCGGGGCAGGGACAGAGGAGAGAAGGGGCAGATACTAGAGATGTTACAAAGGTAGAATGGACAGGACTTGGCTTCTGGTGTCCTCTGCTGAAGTCCCCAGAGGATGTCATTGGGGAATGGCTGAACAAGTTGTGGTATATGAATATAATGGAATATTAGTGTGCTATAAGAAATGGGGAAGATATGGACTTCATAATAACCTGGAAAGACTTACATGATCTGATGCTGAGTGAGGGGAGCAGAATCAGGAGAACATTATACACGTTTACAAACGCATGGTATCTGTGATGACTAACTTTGATAGACTTGGCTCCTCTCAGCAATACAAGGTTCTAAGACAGCTCCAAAAGACTCATGATGGAAAAGGCTATCCACATCCAGAGACAGAATTAGGGAGTCTGAATGCAGATTGGAGCAAACTATTTGCTCTCTCTCTCTCTCTCTCTCTTGGTTTTGTTTCTTTCTTTCTCATGGTTCATTCCACTGGTTATAATTCTTCTTTACAACTTGACTTTGTGAAAATAAGTTTAATGTGAAGGTATATGTAGAACCTATATCATATTACATGCCGTCTTGGGGAGGAGGAAGGGGGAGAAGGAGGGACAGAAAATTTGGAATTCAAAAGCTTGTGGAACTGGGTGTCGTAAACTAAAAATAAAAAAAATGTTGAATGAATTACTAAAAAAGAAAATCACTTTCAACCCATCACACCCCTGGTTGTTGACTGGGTCCTTTTAATATATATCAGGGAATTCACTTGGAAAAAACTGTAAAGGACCTGTGTGACGATGGGGTGACAAGGTTGTTTTCAACCCCCATTATGCTGTGCAGGTTAGCTTAGCTTAAGTCCAAAAGAGTGGGGCAGAGGTACATCTGCCAACACCAGACTCTCTGGTTTCCCTGGAAGAGCTTGAATTTAGGAATTTGCGATTTTTAGTTCTGTGGCCTTCTGCTCTAGATGGCCAACATCTGGAATATTGTGTGAGTGCCATGTCTCATGAAGGGCAGTGATAAAATGGAAAGCATCCGGAGAAGTGGGGCCAGGATTGGGAAGGGCCTGGAGATCGGGAGGTGAAAGGGCTGGCTGAAAGGACCAGTGCTGTTCGTCTGGGGACACAAGGCCTAAGAGGAGCATGAGAGTAACTCCCAAAGGCTCTTGGTCACTCAAGCTTAGGCTTGGACTGCTTGGCAAAGTGTGGAGCTGCAGGGGAGGTTTAATATAAGAAATAAGAAGGCAATCCAGAGGTGGAAGGGGAACCTCCAGAGTTTATGGGCTCGTTCTATTTGGAGGTCTTCATACACAAAAGAGTCAGGGATAGTCATCAACCATGTATCAAGGGTAGGGGGAGCAATTAGGTTATTTTGGGGTGGGGTGGGGACTTGGGGCCTCAAGGCCACACATGGCCCTCTAGGTCCTCAAGTGCAGCCTTTTGTTGGATTACATCAAAGGGCCGAGCTTGAGGACCTGGAGGGCCACATGTGGTCTCGAAGCCTCGGGCTCTCCATCCCTGGTCGGTGATAGACTTAACAAGGGTAAAGGGTCTCTTTGGGACTTGGGAGCAACATACAATTCCAGCTCATCAGAAGAGAGAACCTGAGAAATCTTCTCGAAGCAGGCTCTAGGGATGCGTGGACTGGAAATCGAGGGGCGTATTGGGTGATGGGCTTTCTTCACATTCCTGCGACTCCAGAAGACAAAATGGGGAGTTATGGGGTCTGGAACAGGGGGTTGGGGCGGTGGGAGGCAGGTTTAGCTTGGATGTCCGAAAGCCAGGTCCCCCTCCTTGGAGGTCTGCCCCTGAGGTCCCTGCTGGTGCTAAAGGGAGCCCTTGAGACAGAAGGTTGGCAGCTGGGGGGTGTGGGCACTGAAGAAATGCCAGATGCAGGTGGGGGGGGGGACGAAGCCCCCACTCTTGCAGCATTATGCAACTAAGCTTATTCAAAGAACAGGAGCTATTTAAAAAAGAAAACATTCTCTCTGTTCCTGAACTTTGGAGTTGTTCTCATCACCAGCCAAGAAGAAAGCAGAGCTAGAGCTGGGAGGATCCTTAGGCTCCAAACAGAACTTAATTCACAATAATGGGTCATTTAACTTCAAAGCACTTTCAGGAAGCACAGGAAATAAACTGGCAAGATTTCAGATTGTGTGAAGGTACTTCTGTCATACTGGTGAAAATTTCATTTCCCCCTAGGAGTCTCTGCTTGCATTTGTTAGAGAGATTTGCAATAATTTTTTTTTACACTGGAGAGATAAGATACTCTCTAGGACTTCACCTCCCCACTCCCCAAGCCCCCTGCTCCAATGGAGAATTCATCCTAAAACTCCCATTCTCCTGACCCCACTGACCTTCCCCCTCCCCCTTGTTTATTCGAGGTTTTCCTACAATAGAAAGTGAGTTCCTTGACCCTGGAGATTTTCTTTTTCTAGCCTGTGTATCCCCAGGGCGAGGCACACAGTAAACACTTAATAAATGCTTGTTGATTTGATTGTTGACTGCAGAATGACAAATGGCTCCCACCCAAAGGACTAAACCAGGGGATTTGCAGTCTTCCTTTGTCTTCCCTCTTCTCGTTCTGGGAGCCTCTCCACTGCCTTTGAGCTACGCTCTCATTCTCCTTGTCAAGACAAGGCCATTTCGATTTCTGCTAGAGCCCCCCACTCCTGGACACCCTGTTCTTAAGTACGAGCACCCGCCAGGGCAAGCTCGGTCCTCAGCCCCTCCACAGGCTCTGGAGGCGAGCAAGCCTTCCAGGGGACGTGCTCTGCACAGCTCAGGTGACACCTCACCACCTCCAAACAGAAACAGCAGAGGCCGTCGCCTTCACACAGTGATCTGGGGCATCTGTTGTATTTTTTGACCACCCTCTCAGACACTTACTAGCTGGGTGACCCTGGACAAGTCACTTCACCCTGTTTGCCTCAGTTTCTTCATTGGTAAAATGAGCTGGAGAAGGAAATGGCAAATCGCTCCAGTATCTTTGCCAAGGAAACCCCAAATGAGGTCCCAGAGTCGGACACGAGTGAGCAACCACAAAGAGACAATCACAGCATCCCAAATCTGGGAGCTGATTTTACAGATGAGTTTCCTGGACCAAAAGCAGTTAAGGATTGTTGTCGAATCACTTCAGTTGTGCCCGGCTCTTCGTGACCCCATTTGGGGTTTTCTCGGCAGATACTGGAGCGATTTGGCATTTTCTTCTCCAGTTCTTTTGACAGATGTGGAAACTGAAGTGACTTGTCCAGGGTCACACAGTGAGTGTCTGAAGCCAGATCTGAGCTCAGGAAGACGAGTGTTCCTTGTTCCAAGCCCAGGGCTCCATGCACCACTTATCTGCCCGGGGTTATTTCTAGGATTAGAGATAATGAGAGAACACCAAAGTCTACAGTTTACTTTATGAGAAGCTCAGAAATGGCAGAGGGAGAACTTCCCTGATAAACAAGTCAGGGCTCTAGACCCAGATAGGTGTCACAGCCCAGAAAGTCCTGGGACTGGAATCAGGAAGACCCGAGTTCAAATCCAGCCTCAGACATGCGACCCAGGGCAAATTGCTTAACCCATGCCTGCCTCAGTTTCCTCCTCTGTAAAACGAAGTTAACAATAGCCCTTTCTCTGCCAGCGTTGTTGTGAGGAACAAACGGGCGCTCGGAGCGCTACAGAAATGTTGGCTAGTATTCTCATTCCTCATTTTCACAAAGGAAGAACCCTCAGGGGAGGGGCACCTTGGCCAAAGTCACGTGGCTGATGAATAGAGGACGGTCCCACGGTCGGGGAGGTGGGGGTGTGCGAGTGCTGAGATCACAGAGACCCAAATACTGACCTCCCACAGTTTGTATTCTAGGCATCTGTGTATGTGTCTTTCATCCCCTCCTAGACAGTGAGCCCTGTTAGGGCGGGATCCATGGCTTAGTCATCTTGTGTCCCCAGATCAACTAGTATCTGCCTCACACACAGTAAGTGCACAATACATGTTTGTTAAATGAATGCATGCACGAATGAATGAATGAATGAATGAATGAATGAATGCCTCCTTTACTGCCTCCTGGTGGTGAGACGTTGACCACATCTTTCCAAAGGCTGTGCCAGGGTAACAGGCCCTGTCTGATGGGTCTGCCCTAGCTGGAAGGGCTTTGACCGGCCTAGCTAAGTGTGGGGGAGTCATCACCACATCAGCTTTGGGCTTCTGGACGCCTTGGCTGCCATAACACATGAAGACTCTACCAAGGAGCAGAGGGGTTTCCACCCACACTGAAAAAAGTTATAGATCCCTGGAGTATTAAGACAAGAAAAAATGACCAACATCATGGAAAAGCCATGAAGCTAACCCGAGGAACATAAGATGCCCTCAACGCTCCAAGTACGTGTCCACCAGCAGGAGAACGGCCGACAAACTGTGGGAAATTAACGGGATGAACATAACTGAGTCACGGGCAGACTTGTACGAGCTGGTGCAAAGTGAAAAAAGTGGAACCGGGGGAATCCTCCAGGCAAAGCCTGCACTCTGTGACTGCAGAATCAGAACTCAGAGCCGATGCAGTGGTGGACAGAGGCACCCGTGCCCATGGATGGCACAGCCTTCCCCCCTCCCACTAGAGCGGGGCAGTACAGGGCAGAGGGGAGGCAGGCACAGACTCTGCCAGTTGCTATCCCTATTATAAATGAGCTTATAGTGCTTAGCACAGTGCCTGGCACACAGTAGGTGCTTAATAAATGTTTATTGAGGGTGATTTATTGATGAAGTGAAGATTCTGGGGCAGGGACGGGGAGAAGTTGGGGAAGTGATTGCGCAATAAATAACGAATTGCCTTAACAATGCATTTAAAAATGGGCCGCTCTGAATGGCTGAATAAGTTGTGGTATATGAATGTAACGGAATACCATTGTGCTATAAGAAATGGGGAAGATACGCACTTCATAACAACCTGGAAAAACCTACACGACATAATGCTGAGTGAGCGGAACAGGACCAGGAGAACATTGTACGCAACCACAGTCGTATTGCTTCTGTGATGACCAACCCTGATAGCCTTGGCTCTTCTCAGCAACACAAGGCTCAAAGACAACTCCAAAGGACTCATGATGGAGAGAGCTATGGAGTCTGAATGCAGATGGAGGCAAACTATTCGCTTTCTCTGCTTCTTTCTCTCTTTTTGTTTCTTCTTTCTCATGGTTCATTCCATGGGTCATGATTCTTCTTTACAAGTTGACTATTGTGTAAATACGTTTAATGCGAAGGTTTATGTAGAAGAGATATCAGATTCCATGTGCTCTTGGGGAGGAGGGGGGAGGGGAGAGAGGGGAAGAAAATCTGGAACTCAGGAACATGTGGAACTGAGTGTTGTAAACTAAAAATAAAAAATCTCAATTAAAAAAAAGCATCCACTCTGGGCCATTTCTGTGAGAGTTACTTGGTTGCCCTTCCACTGAGAGCTCGGATCCCCAACCAGAGCTTGAATGGAAAATGCTTCCTTTCCCAAATGTTAATAATGATGAGGAGGATAGCTAATCTTTATTAACCTGCAAGGTCGGTGCTATGGTTACCCCCATTCACAGATAAGGAAACTGAGGCAAACAGAGGTTGAGTAACTTACCCCGTAAGTGTCTGAGGTGGGATTTGAACTTAAGTCTTCTCGTCTCCAACCTCTAGGAGTCTGGTGCCAAGACAATCCAGCTAGGGAACTCTTGGGATCCTCCATGAGAACCCCCTAGGCACGGAAAGCCCGTTCCCAGGAAGTCTAGGCTCTCCCCTGGGCTCGGAAAAGGAAGTAGAAAGGCATAAGGGGGTGGCCAGGACCAGGGGGACCCTCCCCGCCCCCTGACCCAGGCTCACCATGGCAGCTCTCGCTGGGGGAGTGGGCTAGGGGGCAGGGACGATCCCACCTCTCCGCCCAACCCTCTTTGCACTTCGGGAGCCTGGAAATCCAAGGGAAGCAAAGGGTGAGGACCATTTATTTCACAGACAGGGTTCTGCAGAACGCTTCCTCTGGCAGGAGTGTGTCCCCCCACCCCCACTGTCAGCCACAGGATTTCCCTGTGTCCAGGGCTAGTGGCCACCTCCGTGGGAGGGCAAACGGGAACCTGCTCAGGTTAACTGAGATCACACTGGTCTAAGACTCCCCGGATCAAACTCTGCTTACACGAGGACAATATGAGGCCAGAAGTCAGGAGTTCTGGGTTTGAATCCTGCACCTTCGCTCTATCTACTGTCACGGAAATCAAGGGCCAGACTCAAAATCTAGTTCAATGCTGGCTCTGGCATTTCTCAGCCTTAGTTCTATCATCTGTAAAATGAAGCCAATAATACCTGGTCTATGCATCACATAGTGTTGTTGTAAGAAAGGTGCTTTATAAACCTGTCAGCTCCCAGAGGGCGGGAACTCCTTTGATGCGTGTGTGTGTGTGTGTGTGTGTGTGTGTGTGTGTGTGTGTGTGTGTTCATCTCTGTAGCCCCAGCAATGAGTCCAGTGTCTGGCACAGAGTTGGTGCTTAATAGCAGCTTGCTGAATGAAGCCGTTTTTATTGTAGACTGGTCATTGTCTTCGGGCGTCAATGCTCTCATCTTTAAAATGGACATAAGCCTCGTTTTGTCTCTTTCCCGGCGTTGTTGTGGTGGAAAATGAGCTGCTGTAGATGCAGATATTTTGGAACGGCACAGGATTCTGTGAGCATCCTCTGTCGCTGTGAGACGATGGACACAAATATACGGAGAGGCCTGCTCAGGGGCTTCGTGGGAGCGGAACATTCCAGAATGGTATTTCTTCTTTGTCAAGGTAAATTTCCTTTAGAATTCTGTTGAGTCAGTTATCTCACACGGCGAAGTCAAAAGCTTAGCCCTCCTTCTCACGAACCGGTCGTTCAGTCTTTGGATAACTGCAGTGATCGGCTGTATGCCTTTGACACTGGTGAAAACAGAGGCTCAAGGATGAGAAATAAATAAACACTCCAGGCAGGCTGCGGGGAGCTCCTTGGAAAGAACATTGGGCCTCTGTACAGACCCAGCTTTGGGACCCTGGGCAAATCACCTCACTTGTTGCCTCAGTTTCCTCATCTGTAAAATGGAAATTATAATCGTACCTACTTCCCAGGGGTGTTGTGTGGATCAAATGAGATAATATTTGTAAAGTGCTCAGCACGGCGCCCGGCATACAGCAGGTGTTTAATAAGTGCTTATTCTCTTCCCCCTCCTCCTTTGACTCTGCTTGCATGTTGTCTTTCGTCATTAGACTGTGAGCACCTTGCCTTTCTTACTAATAAAGCTGTGCTAGAGAGGAATGGGCTACTTTGCAGGTGATGAGCAACATGTTACCCATTGTAGGGCTGGGGAGAACTTCCTGCAGAGGAAAGTGGGCGAGGAGCTGCCTGCTCATGTACAGGTTATGCTAGATGCCCTCTACAATCCCTTCAATGCTGAGATTCTGGGAGTCTGAATTGTAAAGGACGGCCCCTGATCCCGGTGGCTTAAATGGAGACGTGTTTGTAGCTCCTTAGTCTAAAATGTTAGCCTCCCACATACACACCTCCATTGCTTTTCAGACAGAGACCTAGGGATACCAAGGTATTGAGGCTATACATATCACTTCTCCTGGTGACTTGAACCGGGGAAACCTGGAGTCCGAAGACCTGGGTTTGAACCTTGGCCAGAGGGTGACTTACATCACCTTACTGCATCTATTTTGTTATCTGTAAAGTGGGGATTATTCTTGCCCTGTCTGCCTTCCCAAGCCTCATCCATCCATCCATCTATCTATCTATCTATCTTCCTATCTACTTATCTAGCTCTCTCTTCATCCATCCATCCATCCATCCATCCATCCATCTATGTCTGTCTATCTATCTTCCTATCTACTTATCTAGCTGTCTCTTCATCCATCTATCTATCTATCTATCTATCTATCTATCTATCTATCTATCTTCCTATCTAGTTATCTAGCTGTCTCTTCATCCATCCATCCATCCATCCATCCATCCATCCATCCATTTATCTTCCTGTCTGTCCTTGTTTGTTGATTTGTTTGTTTGTTTTGGGTTGTAAGAGACTTTGTTTGACCCCTTCACTTGAAGATGGACAAATGGAGATTCAGAAAGAGAAAGGGGGTGTAATTCACAATTGCCTCATCCAGGTGTTGGTCAGGATTGGAGTCAGTCTCACAACTCCTCGTTTGAGGCTCTTTCATAGAAAAGAGACCCTCAGGGTTGGGCAGGTGCTCTGAGGCAGTCTAGTCCAACCTGCAGCCATCCAGCCTTCAGTGTTGGGGAGTGAAGGAAGGACTGAAATGAAAGTGCAATGATTAAGCGCTTACCACGTTCAGAGCCATGTGCTCATTGCTGGGAATACAGAGGAAAGTAGGTCGGTCCACTCTGTGTTTAGCGAGCTCTAATCGGCTTGGCTCAGAGAGGGAGTGTCATACATGTGGATACCCTGCTGCAGTCAGTCAGGAGTCCTGGATTCAGATCCAGCCCAGTCCTTCACTGGCCGTGTAAGCGCAGGCAAGTCCCCACTTCTCTCAGCCTCAGGTCCCTTATCTGTAAAATGGGGATGTCCAAATTTGCATTACCTGCCTCTTGGAGAGAGTTATTAGGCACCAAGTGCTTAGCAGGCCTGAAAAAGCCATAGAAACGGAAGTGCTTAATCTATGGGACATCTTCCCTTGGCTCAGTCAGGAAGTTTCTGCCCCCTGCTCCTCCACAAGCATTTATTAAGCACTTAGTGGGTGCTAAAAGCTAGGCACACAAAGAAAGGCAGAAAAGGTGGGATAAACAGAAGAGAACCAATGGCTGCTTCCGAGGGACAGCTGCTGTTTTCTAAGGTCCCAGTCAGGTCCATCTGTTAGTCAGTCAGTCAACATTTACTAAGCGCTTACTAAGTACAGCAGTGGATAGAGAGCTGGGCCTGGAGTCAGGAAGCCCTGAATTCAAATCTAGCCTCAGACACTTACTAGCTGTGTGACCCTGGGCAGGTCACTTAACCCTGTCTGCCTCAGTTTCCTCATCTGTCAAATGAGCTGGAGAAGGAACTGGCAAACCACTCCAATGTCTCTGCCAAGAAATCCCCGAATGAGGAGCCCTGCATTTGGCTATCACTGTTCCCTGTGGGAACCTGAGGATGACCAAAGGCTGGTGGACATGGACATAAGGAAGCGAGCCGTCGGTGGCCTTGGAGAGAACAGCTTCAGGGACATCAGGCGCTGACCTTTACCCGGCTTGATGAGGTTTACATGCTTGATTAAAGCCAGGTAGGCACCACAGGTGTGCGCCTGAGCCCCGGCCCCTTGCTAAAGGCCAGGAGTGACCAGTGGCTCCTGGTTGAGCAACGTCCTACCTGTCCTTTAGTCAGGGGCAGGGGCAGGCGGCCTACCCAAAGGGGCTACGGCTCACAGGCCGCCCTGTGCATGGCCCATCAGGGTCACTGAGGAGCAGAGAGGTCAAGTGGTTTGCTCTCCTTTTACAGATGGGGAAACTGAGGCACAGAGCCAGTAAGAGATTTGCTAGGAAGTGTCTGAGGCAGGACAGGGTCTCGCTCAGGTGTCACAGCACTCCAGGGGATTCCAGCCTGAATCTCGACTAGAACTCTAGGAGTCTTCCCAAAACACCAGTATGCCCATATTTGGAGGAGGGTGGGGGAGGGTAGGAACCAGACTCAAGGACTGGGTATGATATGATACGATATAATATAATATCTAACATTCTGCAGAGCTTTCCATACAGGCCGAGCCCCACTTTACACCGGCACAGCCAAGGGAAGTGACTCGCCCAAGGTCACACAGGTACCGGGGGGCGGGGCGAGCTTGCTGTACATTTCTCGGTGCACGTCCCTGGATGCACAGGCTTCCGCACGTTCGCCCTTCCGCTAGACTGTAAGCTGGGGACAGGGACCAAGCTTTAGCCCTTCTTCCGTCTGTAAAGCTTAACACAGGGCCCTGTATACAGTAAGCACCTGGTAAATGCTAGTGACTGGGCTGACTTTCCTCACTTTCCACAAGAATCAGATGGATGTGGGTGGGGCTGTAAAAAGAGGGGGGCCTCGGAGGTGCCCCCCCACCCCCCCACCCCAGTCTGGGCGGGGCTGCGGTTCTGACTCTACACGAAGCACACGTGGGAGGCCCTGGGCACGGCTGGGGGCGTGGCCAGCCTGGGGGTGTGTCCCAACCAATGGTGGGGACGCCGCCCCGCCCACCCGCGATTGCCATGGTAACAGGTGGGCGTGGGCAGCGGTTGAAGCCGCAGGTCTGCGTCCAGAGCGCTGTGCATGGATGCCCGGGACTCTGTCCTGCGCTTATTTACCTACTTTCTCGCCTACTTGTGCGTGTACGCCTTCCTACACATGTTGATTTATCTGTTCCACGGTCTCTTGAAGGAGGAATAGGCCTATCCTTCCCCACTCCATTCCCTTCCCCTCCCTCCCCTCCCCCCCACCCCAGGAGAGAGCGAAGCCGGGGGGTGGGCAGAATCAGGAGCAGCGCGTCCATTGGGCGCCCGAGGTAAATGGATAAGGGACCTGCCTAGGAGGCCGGGAAACGCCGGATGAATGTAGGGATTGGCTGAGTTGGGGCGGGAGCTATGGCCATTGGTCACGCCTAGTAAAGTGGGAGGGCGGAGAGGGGCTATGAAGGAGAGGGAGAGGGCCTTGCAGCTTGCGTGAGTTTGGTGATTGGTCAAGAAGGTGTCAGTAGGGGCGGGGCTTCAGGGAGCCGGCGATTAAGGCAGGATGCCTATTGGTCACCCAGGCATAAGAGGGAAAACATTCCCTACAAATGTTTATTGGATATAGTGATTGGCTGAGGAGGTGTAAGTAGGGGTGGAGCCCTAGGGAATGAGCGCTTCAGCCCAGGATTTTCATTGGCCACCCAGGGCAATGGTGGGAAAACACTCCCTTAAAAATGCCGGTTGAATGTGGTGATTGGCTGAAGACATACTAACGGGCGGAACTCCACGGAGCCGGCGCTTCAGCGCAGGATTCCCATTGGTTGCTCGTGGCAAAGGTGAGGAAATGCCCTTAAAGTTGCTCGTTGGGGTGGGTTGGGAAAGCATGATTGGAGCATAGTGATTGGTTGGGAAGGCACCAAGAGGGCGGAACCAGGTTGTCGAGCACGAAGGCCAGAGAAAGAAGCAAAAAGAAGAGGGGCTTGTGGATATTGATTGTCTGAAGAACAGCAGGGGTGGGAACAGGAACTTCGGCCTCTTTGCCCATTTACTTTTAAAGCAAAGTGATGGGAGATACTGGCAGAGGAGGTACGAGAGGGGCCGAGAACTCTGGGCTGGATGGAAGAAAAGAGGGGTGTCGGGTTGTGGAGGAGGGGGCGGGTGATGCCAGTGATTGGCCACGTGAGTGCAGAGAGAGCAAAGCATTGAGAGTCCTGAGGACCTGAGTTCAAATTCTACTTCCGGTGTGACCCCGGGCAAGTGACGTCACCATCCGTCCTCAGTTTAGCTTTAGAGTAAATCTAAGTTACTTTCCTCTCTCATCCACTGTGCCCCCATTCATAAAACGAGAGTTGGACTAGATGATTGTCTCTGAGGTTTCTAAACAGGGGTTCCTAGGCCCGTATAGCTTCTCCCCACACCATGATGGCTATTGGTTTAAAACTGTTGAGTGGATGTGCTGCACGTGAGGGGGCCAATAGGACTGACGGAGGAGGGGGAGGAAGAGCCCGGGGGCCCATCGCGGCGGGAGGGGGGGGGGGATGGAGAGTGAGGCAGTGTCAAGGTGGTCATTGCCTCAGGAATATGTCACTCTAGGAAGGTGGGACTCTGAGATGATGGCCATTGGTTCGAAGAATTAGGGAAGGTGGGGTTAGAAGAAACTGGGCTGGGTTTGAGGGGAGGAGGCGAATGTGATTGGCCGAGGAAGTGCCAATTAGGGCTTTGCTACCCGGAGTGAGGAGCGCGGTTTTTGGGAGGGGGTGGGAGGGTAGAAATAGGCCGGAGGTGGGGTTAGGTTAGAAGCTAAGCAACAGCATACTGATTGGTTAACGGTGTGCAGATGATGATTGGTTAAGGAAGGGGAACTGTATTCAGACGGTAATTGGTTAAGGAAGAGAAAGACAGTGTAAAGGATGATGATTGGCTACAGTTAAGCCCCCGCGAGAAGATGATGATTGGCTAAGAGAGGATGGCCTCCGGGAAGTGGGAAATTAAGCACGATGGCCATTGGTCGAAGATGTGAGGGGGGATGGGATCAGCAAAATGGACTGGCCTTTTCGGCAAGAGGGCGGATGTGATTGGCTGAGGGTGGTGAGGGAGGGCGGTACCTCCGGGGACTCGGGGCCTCGGGCACATTTCGCGCTCGCCTGAGGGGGAAGCAGCCCGAGGCGCCGCCAACGGTCTCCGGTCTGTCCATCTATCCCTCCGTCCGCACGTCCGCGGCCATGGCCCCCGAGTCCAGCAGCTCGTGGGCCGCGGCGTCGCTCAAGGACTACTTGTTAATTCCGTGGTCCACGAAGAGAAAGCGGCAGCCGGCCCAGCACGAAGAGTACAGCTGCGAGTTCGGCTCGCCCAAGTACCTGGCGCTGTGCAGCCTGGGCGGCGTGCTGAGCTGCGGCCTCACGCACACGGTCATCGTGCCCCTGGACCTGGTCAAGTGCCGCATGCAGGTGGAGCCCGACAAGTACTCGGGCCTGATGAGCGCCTTCAACATGACGCTGCGCGAGGAGGGCGTGGCGGGGCTGGCCCGCGGCTGGGCGCCCACGCTGCTGGGCTACTCCATGCAGGGCCTCTTCAAGTTCGGCCTGTACGAGCTGTTCAAGCTGCGCTACTCGGAGTTGCTGGGCTCAGAGGCGGCCTACCAGTGGCGCACGAGCGTCTACCTGGCGGCATCGGCCAGCGCCGAGTTCTTCGCCGACGTGGCGCTCGCACCCATGGAGGCCGTCAAGGTGCGCGTGCAGACGCAGCCGGGCTTCGCGGGCACAATGCGCGAGGCTGTGCCCAAGATGCTGGCGGAGGAGAGCGTGTGGGCCTTCTACAAGGGCGTGGGCCCGCTCTGGATGCGCCAGATCCCGTACACCATGATGAAGTTTGCGTGCTTCGAGCGCACGGTCGAGGCGCTCTACAAGCACGTGGTGCCCAAGCCGCGGAGCCAGTGTAGCAAGGTGGAGCAGCTGGGCGTCACCTTCGTGGCGGGCTACATCGCCGGCATCTTCTGCGCCCTCGTGTCGCACCCGGCCGACTCGGTGGTGTCGGTGCTCAACAAGGAGAAGGGCAGCTCTCCGCTGGCCGTGCTGCGCAGGCTCGGGCCCCTGGGCATGTGGAAGGGCTTCCTGCCCCGCGTCATCATGATCGGCACGCTCACGGCGCTGCAGTGGTTCATCTACGACTCGGTCAAGGTGTACTTCCGGCTGCCGAGACCCCCGCCCGCAGAGATGCCCGAGTCCCTGCGCAAGAAGCTGGGGCTGCCCCGGGACGAGTGACCCCCCCCCCGGGAGCGACCCCCTCTCCCCGGGACTGAGTCTCCCTTCCCCTCCCCCAGGACTGACCCCCCAGGGAAGTGACCCCGCGGTGACAACTAACTTCGCCGTGGTTCTGTTTTTCTTTTTTATTGGTAGCGATTCATTGCCTTTGTTGCAGAGGAAGAAGTGGTCAGTGGTGCGCGCGCACGGGGAGATGGTGCGAAATTTAGGAAGGAAAGCGGCGTGTTTTAGGAGCAAACGGTTAAGTTAACGTGTAGTGACTGGTCCCACACATGATCGCATCCAGGCACTGCTAAGATGGAGACTGGGGGTGAAACTGGAGGCTTGGCTCTGGGGGATTGGGAGCGGAGGGGCTGACGCCTCAGGCCATGTATTGCCCCGTGAGTGGCGGTCCCGGGAGGTTATGGGAGGTTGAATGTGTGAATGGGTTGTACTGCTCATTGTTTCAGGTTGACTCGATGTATAGTAAGCATGTTCTAGGAAAAAGTAGATGATATCTGTGTTCTTACTTTGTTTTGCCCCATTTTCTTCATGGTGTTGCTGATGGTTCCCCCAAGGAACTGCTGCAGTTGGATCAAAGTGGGCAGTCAAAATGCGGTGAGAGACTTGTTTGGGACTTTTCAGGGGAAAAAAAAAAGGAATATTTATTCTCCAAAGCACAGGTGTAACTCAGCTTTCAACAGCCATACCAGCCAGAGAAAACCACCCTACCTTGTATATGTAAACAAAAAAACTTGGCAAACTCTTGAGGTTTCTTTTATTCTGTTGAGTAAAAAGTGTGGTTTTGTAAACTTCTTGAGGGGGAAAAATCAAGTTTACTGGTCAATTATTTTTAATAGTTTTATTTTGGTTATAATAGTTATACCATATTTGAAGTTTATTCAGCTTATGTAGCTGTCTATGAGGTTTCTCTGAAATAAATGGGATTCTGAAAACTAAATCTGTAGATGTGGTGGGAACATTTTAGCTCACAAAAATATCCCGTGGTAGTCTTAGAGTTGTATGTAGTGTGTTAACCCTGTTACACGTTTGCAATATGTTGGATTATTAACCTTTTTGTTAGCTAAAAATGTTAATTTGACCAAAATGCTTGAAAAATGTGTTTTAGACTTTCCATAAGCATGTTTGAAATGTTTTGAGTGGTAATAAAGACCATGGTACGTAATAAGAACAAAGGTAGTCAAGACTTGTGAATAAAAAAGTGAAATTGATTATTTTTCAGCTTTCTTGTCTCCTGTTTTTATGAAGTGTTCCATTGGTAAAGTGTAAGAAAAGACACAGGACCTTGTGTTGGAATGCTTAGGCTTTTTATTGCATTTGAAATTTTAGATGGAAAATCCAAACTCTTCTTTTAAGTGGCAGTTGTGATACAGTCTCACTTTACCAAAATCCAAAACATAGATGTGAATTTCTCCCCACAGTTGCCGCATCACTGAAATGTGGCAGATACTTTTGTGGCCTGTAACTTACCAAGTAAATACTTTCTTAAAAATAACTTTGGGGAATTGCTTCAAATTGAGTGGAATCTCTGCATGGAGGCAAGGTGAACTGGGATGTGGAATTCTGTGGCAGCTCTTGGACGAGGTTTGTGGACACAAAGACCCCATGAAATTTTCCTGGGGGAGGGAGGGATACTCTAGGGAACTTCCGTAAGGCATCCTGTACTTAGAGAATGCAAAAATCAACCCAAGGGAACTGTGTATGATCCAGCAATTTTTCATTTATCTGGATTTCTAATTCATCCCTTTATTGACGCAATACAAATAATGTAGTCTGGTGCAACAGGTGCCTGGTAAGACTATAGGTAAAGAATAAAATCATAAGATCTGGCATGGAGAGCTGGGAAGGCCCTTCAGGGAGGTAGCCTGGCATTGTGCAAAGAGCATTGATGCTTTGGGGGACCAGAGGTCAAATCTTACCCTTGGCATCAGCTGGGTCCTTGGGCAGGCCACCCATTTTGTGGGCCTCTGTCTTCTCATCTGTAAAATGAGGGCTCCCAGGTCCTTTCCATCTCTGACCTTAGGATCATTGTGCCCTAAGATTTACTGATCCCACATCTTGTGTGGACTCCACACTTAAGGAAAGTCCTTCAGGATTCAGGAGGTTCATGCATCTTGGCTGGGTCTTAGAGTCACCCCAGTGTGTGTTTGTTCTGATCACTGTCTGTTGCTTCAGGGGGTGGTATTTTACCCTGAGGAGAGGACTGGGTTTTTTGGGGGTCATGGGGTCCAAGTTTGAACTCTAGTCCTGCCCCTTACTATTGGCTGATTCCTGGATGTCATTTTCCTTATCTGTAAAATTGAGGGAGTGATTGTCAACCTCTGTAAGGTCCCTTCCAGTTCAGGATCCATGTGGGTCCCAAACAATAGCCCTCCACATGTGTGCAGCTTAGCCCTTTGAACTGAATCACTCTTTGAGCCCGGACTCTGATAGTCTGATCTGGAAATGCCCTCAGAGGTTTAATCCAACTACTGTATTTTATTGGTTGGAGATAAAATCTGGCTAGCTTGGTGGTTTGATGGCTGAACCAGGCCTAGGATGTGGGCCAGGCCCTCCACCTGTAGGCCCCTTGTCTTCTCTTCTGCTTCGCTTCTGGCTGCTCAAACCATGGCTAATTTGGGTGGTTGAGAATTTTGTGAAGTGGCCAGATTCTGGGAGAATTTCAAGCACAAGTTCCTGTGCAGTGGTCCTTACCTGATGCCTGGGGGTTCCAGGGAATTGGGGGTGTTACTGAAAAATCGGGTTCAGAGAAGGCTGAATGAGACAAGGCTCAGTTTTCTTTCTTTGCTTTCGTTTTGGTTTTTGTAGCTACTGCGGAAGCTGGTTCAGTGTGCTTCTCGTTTCCTCCAGGTGATGGTTAAAGCAGCTTTCTGGAGGATATAATTAATTTCCTGACAACCAGTTGTGATGTCAAGCATTGAACAGTCCTTTGAGAGGTGAATAAGGGGGGAAAGTAGTAGAGCGCTTGAAAAACAAAGGCCATATTTACATGTTAATGTCACCAGTGATAAAGATTCGGAAGAATCGGGGATAATGATTATAATGATGTTATGAATATTTTTCCTTGAGGCATAAGGGTGTCTTTAGAAGATGTTTCTTGCAGCCCTTCCTCTAATTTCTCAGTTTTCAAAGGCAAGAATAAGTACTTAAAGCAAAAGGCTACCTCATCTGACTGCAGTGCTTTGTTTTCCGTGGTCTGAAAGATGAATGATTTCTTGATTATATGCAAAGAACTGTTTTAAAAAGGGATTTTAGCATCATTTAGGAAAGGTTTTTAAATCATTTTGTCTTCTTGAATTCTGTCACCTTGGAGAGGGGAGCTGAATATAACCTCAGTGGATTTCTTTTATCAGTTTATTCAAGCACAGAATTTTGTGAGCTCATTATCAAGTGGGCCTCCAATTTTCCTGTTCCTTTGAAGCCTGCAGCTCTCCTCGCCTCCCAAAATTCAAGGGAAGGAGCTGCTTTTAACTTCATGGAGAGAAAGTGATGAATACCTTTAGGCAAGCATCAAAACCAAAGTAAAAATGGAGGCAAATGATATACAGGTGGAGAAGTGTTCTAGATAGCTTCCCCTTCTCCCCACCTCCAAGCTCTGTTTTTCTTTCCTTGAACATTTGAGGATATGATCGGAGGGGAGGCAGGTGTCAGCGACTGGTGGGACTGTCACTTTAAAGTCTATACAGGGGAATGCTGTTTCGGCTTTCAAAGCAGGGGCATGGGTATGGTCTAAGGCGACCTGTTCTATGGGACCCTCAGACCACTTAGCAAACTTGGGAAAATTAGCCCATCCTGTGAAGAAGAACGCTAAATAGCCTGAGGATGCTGATAAGTCTGGTGGCTGATGGGTCTGTGGGCTTGATCTGGAGTGTGCTCCAGTCTCATATCATGATTTAGACCAATCCCAGAGGTCACAGAACTCTGAGCTGAATTTTTTAGGTTAAGATACTGGCTGTCAAGGATGTGTATACCCTAGGGTTTAAAACAAACAACATCTCTAGTATTGATTTTTATTTTCAGTGATTTTAAAAATATACCATAGCTTAAGACAAGGATGCCAGCAGTGGGCCTAAAAAGAATATTGATGGGCACTGGTCCAATGATTTATATATATGATCTATAACAGTATATATGATATGTAACAGTAATATGATATATATGATCTATAATAATATATAGAGCAATATATGATATATGACCGTATATATGATATATAACAGTATGTGTGATCTATATGATCTATATATTACATATAACAGTACATTTAATATAGAACAGTATATGATATATAACAGTATACATGATATAACAGTATGTATAATATATAACAGTATATGTGATATATAATAATAAATTATATAAAAGCATATATGATATATAGCAGCATATATAACATATAACAGCATATATGATATATAACAGTATATATTATATAACAATATGTAGATGCTATATAAGAGTATATTTATGATATATAACAGTATATATGATATATAACAGCATATATGATATAACAATATGTAGATGCTATATAAGAGTATATTTATGACATATAACAGTATATAGATGCTATATAACAGTATACATATGATATATAACAGCATATGATATATAACAGTATATATGATATATAAGAGTATATATGTGATATATAACAGTACAGGGAACTCTGGGTAAGGAAACCCCCTCTACCATGATCTCTGATTTATCGGGGCCCTGTCTTGTTTGCATCCAGCCGTTTGCGTATTGATTACCCCATTAGACTCTGAGCTCCATGAGAACAAGGACTGGCTTTTGCCTCTCTTTGTATCTTGGCACAATCAGTGCCTGGCACATAGTAGGTGCTTCATAAATTCTTATTAACTTGGCTTCTTTGCAACTCATGAGTATCAGACCCAGGCAGAAACAGGGACACTAATCTGTCTGTAACACTATCCTTGTGGGCCACACATTGACTTACTTTTAGAATATATTATCTACATTTTATTGTATTTTAATTTATTTTGTTAAATGTTTCCCAATTCCTTTTTAATCTAGTTCTTGTGGAGGTTGGGAGTGTTGTGGGCCTCTTGCAGCTGGGTGAGCTGACTACTACTTCTGGCCTAGAGCACAGAGGGGATAAGTGACTTGTCTAGGGCCATATAACCAGTAGGGTCAGGTGCTATCTGAAACCAGATCTTTTTGTATTTGAGGTTGACTCTGTCCACTAGTGGGGCAGCTAGGTGACGCCATGGTGCATAGAGTGCCAGGCCTGCAGTCAGGAAGACTCCTCTTGCTGAGTTCAAATCTGGCCTCAGACACTTCCTAGCTGTGTGACCCTGGGCAAGTCACTTCACCCTGTTTGCCTCAGTTTCCTCATCTTTAAAATGAACAGGAGAATGGAATGGCAAACCACTCTAGTATCTGCCAAGAAAAGCCCAGATGGGGTCATGAAGAGTCAGACACAACTGAAACATCTCAACAACTATCCACTAATGCGCCCTGAAGAAATCATGCTCCTTGCTGCCTGATGGATTCAAGATGCAAAATAAGTAGGAAATAAAACGACCACTTTTTGGACACTGCCAAAGTGGGAATTTATTTTGCTTGCTATGAATACTGTTATAAGGGCTTTTTCTTTTATTTCTCAGTAGAGGTTAAGTAGGAAGAGGGGCTAGGAACTGGGTGGTGGTGGTGGTGATAGTAGCAGTAGTAATGAAGTAATGGTCATTGAAGCATCTTTTTAAAAATGCACAGAAGGGAACAGAAGAAAGGCCGGAAAGAATCAGACAAGCAAGCTACAGGCCTAACCTATTACATATTTTCAAAGAAAAGCAAGTTCTACACCATAGAGGCCTACAGTTTCATGTACAGTCCTATATATGGAAAGTCCCATGATTTGGTGCTTAAGTTCAGAATAAAGAGAAATAAATTTAAAAATAAATGATGATCCTGAAAATAAACAGTTTTGATAAACGTGGACATGACGACATGACCACATGACCAGAGTGTAGCCTGCAGGTCTGCCAGCTGCCCCCAAAGACCTTTTGCTGTGTTGGGCCCTTCACGCCTTGTTGAACTGGTCTGCCTTCTCTCCAGGGGATGGGTTGAAAGTCTTAGAATCAGAGATTCAGAGCTGGCAGGACCTTAGGGAAGTGCACCGTGTCTGGTTCACTCATTTTACAGACGAGCGAGTGAGGCCCAGAGAGGTTGTGCTTGGCCCAGGGTCACACAGAAGTCTTCGAAGTTAACACGTGCCCTTGGCAAGTGTTTTCAGAGCTGTGGGAGAGGCCCGTGGCCCTGGGCAGCAGGCAGGGCTGTTTCAGGGCCATGTCAGAAGAGGCTTATCATCGAGCCTTCCTGCGCTGACCTATAACAGTAATAATGATGACAGCCAGCATTTATATAATGCCTTAAGGCTTACCAAGCACGCGCGCGTGCACACACACACACATGCATATGTATATGTATATATGTATATGCATGCGTATATTTGTTTTCATATACATATATATATATATATATATACATATATATAGTCTTATTTGATCCTTCCGACTCCTCTGTGATGTAGGGGATTTTATTCATGCCCATTTCACAGATGAGGAAACGAGAATCACAGAGTATCTAAAGCAGAGCGTGAACATCCACTGTGCCACCTACCTACCTCATGGCCCAAGAACATTGTATTCTAAATTAGGCTATCTAGCATTTAAAAGTAAAATTATTTTTTCTCTACCTTAGTTTTAAGAAAAAGCAAATGTTTCACAGTTTTTAGTATGTGTCTTTACCTTTGGTACTTTTCTTTTTTTCCCACTTCTAGCTTGGCCAGATACAAGCTTTCTTTCAAACCTTCTACCCTGGAGAAATCCATAGGATTCACGAGATGAACCCATCTGAAAAAGCCAGATTTTTTAAAAAGGCATCCAGCATTGACTAGTTCCTGATAAATTCTCTGTAAGTACTGTTATAATCAAGCAAGCACAAAACCCACGGGTCGATTCCAAGAACCCCTGCTGGGATAGAGCCGAATTGGTGATGGCCCGTAGGCAGGGAGCCTCCGGCTGGCCCTGAAACTCAATAGCCTCATTTTCCCCATCTCTGAGACTTCTTGGTGTATCTCCCTCTTTCTTAGTTTGCTTCCAGAGTCTGCCTGACCTCTCCATTCACCACCTGGCTGTCACTGACATGTGTGACCAAGTAGCCAGCAGGCATCCTCAAGACCTGAACTGAGAGTCAGAAGCTGCCCCTCTCCTGGGATGTAAGCAGCCCAGACCCATCAGTGCCCCTGGGCGAAAAACCCAGGGGAAGGCTGAGGAACTCGAGCTACATTTCATTAAAAACACATCAACTCAGAATCTTTTAAAAATTAGATGATGCCCATCCCAAAGCGGTTAGCCCGTGATGAGGATGTAGTGTATGGGGAAACAGGGGAGGGAACCTGTCTGCAGGGTTTGTGTTGCTGAAGCCTTCCCTGGCAAACCTTAGTTCCCTGGCTTTTATGCAAATGGGTTTCTTTTACAAATGTGTTTTTGGTATGCAAATGACTCCTGTGACTCTTTGTGTGTGAAATACAACTTGGAAAAACTAGACTCATGCTTAGGCCTAAGAAACAAGCCGTGGTCTGATGGTTCCCATGAAGTGAAATCCCAACAAATTGGACGCTTTTTTTATTAACCGTTCTTTCTACCAATTTAGGACATAAGCAAAATTTAAGACCGTTCCAGTCTCTGATTTTGAATTCATGTGAGGAGAGCTTGCTTACTGAAGCTTGTAATGAACATGATCCATGGTCTTTAGGCAGAATGCAGTTGGGGAATGTGGACGGTCAGAACTTTTAGCGACGTAGGGTCCTCTGTCCCAAAGGAGGCAAGGCCTGAGCTTCAGCCACTGGGCTTAGCAGGAGATAGGCGAAGCCTCCAGTCTTTCTGGGGCATTGTTTGATATTCTGGGAAGTGTTTTCCAATCGTCGTCTCAGCACATCTTTTTCAGAGGGTAAGGCAGTAAATGGAAAGGTGGGCCTTTAGAAATGCTTCTCTTCACTCTTTGGAGGAGGAGACCAGAGAGGAGACACCAGAAGACTCTCCCACATGGAATGCTTTGGGAGCCAAAGTGTTTTTTGGTGCATGTTGTCCCCTTGGGTCCTTGTGGGAGGCAGGTTAGAAAACAGAACCTACTTCTAATGCTGAGTGTCACTGAGTGCCAAGCATATACTAGAACCCAGGCCCTTGGGGACTTGGAGGCTTTGTGACCCTCACTCCCCCTCCCCAGGCCTCAGTTCACTCGTCTGCAAGATGACAACATTAATAGCATCTCCCCCCTGGGATTGTGGTGAGGACCAATGAGATAAAGCCCGTAACGGGCTGTGGGAGTGACGGTGCTGCTGCTTGTCTCAAGAGGCAGACGATGGACCTGCTGAGCCACAGCCCTGCAGGGGAGGGAGGGGCAAGAGTTCCTCCTGACATCTTTTCTGGGCTCATTCGTTTTACAAAAAATACGCTTTCAATTGGAGCAGTTCTCCAGAGGAAGCTCCCTAAGCATTGGCAGTAGGCCGCAGGACGTCTCCTTTGCCACGAGGTGGTGCTCTCAAGTTTGGGGGTTCTGGATTCATTCTGGGGATCCCTAAACATTCCGTTCTGTTTGATTCAACAAGTGTGGGCGAGATGCTGAATGTATCTCAGGCCAGGGGCTCAGATGAAGACTGGCTGAGTCCTCGCCCTTGGGGCACTTATGTTCTAGTGGGGGCGATGAGACTTCTGTACAAAGAGGTATCCCAAGGTAGGGTGAGCTGGGGCTGAAGGAGTGATGCAGATGGAGAGAGGGAAGAGAGCTGGTGTTGGACAACATCTGACTTCTCTGTAGCCTCTAAGGATGCAAAGCTACTGCCTACATTATCTCCTGGGAGAGTCAGCATCGGCTAGTGAGACAGAGACAGTGTCCACCTGGCAGCCAGGAAGACCTGCCTCAGATGGCCCACCTGGTGGTGCAGCCCAGGTCCTCCCCTCCCCTCCAGGCTCGGGGGTCCCAGCACTCAGTCAGAAGAGTTTAGCACTGCAGGTGTAGAGGGACTTTGCTTCTGGGGAGTGTCCTGTGCTGATAATATGCCAGGCCTGGAGTGTAAGGGAGGCCCACCTGTGGGGAGGGGGCTTGTGGCACGGCTCAGGGGAGGCAGAAGAGACATCTGTTGCCCCTTCTCCCCCTGTTCTTGCAGGATGGGAGGCTGAGACTCTGCCCTCCTCAGACAGAGGGGCCATCAGGTTAGAAGGATCTCTACCTGCTCCAAAGGTTAAGTGTGTTTGTCTAGGGGATGTCATCAGATTACAGCTAACTTCAGGTCGCTTTGTCATTTGGGGACACAAGGAGACCCAAGTTCCACGTCCAAGGCTTGAGCTCTGGTGTAGAACAGGAAACAAACACTGTGAATTCCTTCCTCCTCCAGGCCACTCCACAGCCACACCAAGCTTTGTTTGGCTTTCAAAATCCAGTTTGACTTTCCCAAAACGTGTTCTTTATTGAGGGGTGTCTCCCTCTTGAGCTTAAGAACTCATCTTCACTAGTATATAATGCAAGCCAACAAAACTTAGAGTAAACTTTGACCAGCCTTCATCAGATCTAGAAATAAATGGTAACTTTAAAAAGTCTGGTAAGTGCACTGATTGGAGAACTTTTACAATTCTTTATTTGGCGTCTAATTCATAAGCACTTGAGACTCTGAGAACAGTCAGAGAACTTTGATGTTGATGGGAACTTAGGAATCACTTAGTCCAGGCCTCTCATTTTACAGGCGAGGAAACTGAGTCATTTGTTAAGGAGCTTGACTGAGATCCAACATCAGTCAGTCCCCAAAGCAAGCCTGGAACTCGGTTCTTTTGACCAGTGTTCAACTTGGCCCCAAAGGGCGGAGCAAGGAGCATCAATTAGAGGCGAGTTTCAGGGAGACAGGTTTGGCTCGGTGTCAGAAAGCTTCCTGAGCATCGGCCCTGGAGTCAGGAGAACCTGAGTTCAAAACCGGCCTCAGACACTTGACATACTTACTAGCTGTGCGACCTTGGGCAAGTTACTTAACCCCAATTGCCTTGCCTTCCCCCCTCCAAAAAAAAACAAACTGAGGAGGCTTTGAACGGGAGTCTGGTGACAAGACTGTGTGTCAACTTGCCCAGCCAGGTGGGGAAGGCTTGTCCACAGGTTGCATGTTAGGAGATGAAGTATTTGGCCACAGTGATTGCAGAAGGCCATCTACTGCCTTCCCCACTCCAAAAAAAAAAAAAAAAAAGCTTCCTGGATGTCCCAGAGTGGGATGGGCTGTCCCAGGAGGTGGGCAGCTGCTTGTCGGGGGTGGAGCTCTGGGTTGCACTCAGTGCCCTCCCTGGTCCCTTACAACCCTGAGGTTCTAAGTTTGCAGAAGTGGACCCTACACGTTCCCTCTGAGGAAGAACATTCAGACTACACCAGATGAGATATACCTTGGTGTCACTGTGACAGGAAATATTCATTAGAAAAGTGACTTAAAAGGTACCATTTCATCCATTGTCAGAAGCTTGAGGGAGTAGCCGCGTTATTTTCCCCTCATGTAAAAAAGTAAAGACTTGAACCAAGCCATTGTCTGTAGGCCCAGAATCCAGTAAGATCAAGTAGGATGTTCCTTCCACTCTGGGAACTAGCATTTACCAAATAAACACTTGAAAGTGTGCCCAGATTCCTGTAATCTTATTAATACAACAAAGACCCAGGAACTGTCTCAGCCCCAAGATTCTCATTTACCGTGTAATTTTCAGCAAGCTGATAAACACACTCTCTCCCCACTTGTAGACGGCAGGAGAGGGGACGAGCCCAGCCTCTCTCAGAGAGGTCAGTGCACGTGTTGCTTTACAGCGTCTGCACTTGCCAGTAGACTAGTTTCATTTAGCAAGCGTTTACGCAGCCCCAAAGAGTCCGAGGAAAATCCTTCCTAGGTGCCTGGTGCGGAGCCCCACGTGGATCTGACCAGCCTCTGCCAGTCTAGGTGAGGCGGTGACCCATAAACACACAGATGCTGATGGAAGAGATGCCACATGGCCGTCCTCCACTGAGCGGTCCATTATTATTCTGCAACAGGTGGTAATAATTGTGTCATTTCTCCACCTTTTGACCTTCATTCTCACCCCACCCCCTCCCCAGGAGGCAGGTAGTTCAAGCATTATCCTCCGCATTGTACACATGAGAAGACTGAGGATGAGCAGAGTGACTGGCCTAGGATGACACTCGAGGCAGCCTGTGGGGGTGCAGAGAGGACTGGACTCAGGGCCAGGAAGCAGCTGTACTCAGAATCGCATGGAGTATTTCACCTGCCTTTAGTTGACCTCTGGGGTCATGTACCAGCTCCTCTGTTTGGCACCTACTTCCCCTCACAGCCAGGCTCTAGCCCGACAAGTCAGTGTCCAGGCTTATGGCCTGGCCAATCTGGCCCATTCTGGTGTCCCTCTACTGCAGCTTCCCATCTCCACCCTCTAAGCTTTTGCCTAGGCTGTTCTCCTCAGCCTGCCTTGTTCTGCTCTTCATCTCTGCCTCTTAGAATGTCCAGCTCCCTTTCAGAGCTTAGCTCAGGTGCCCCCTTGGACCCTTTCTGACCCCCCACTCCTACCCCTGGAGGCTTCTGCTTCCCTCTAAAACGGATGGGGAATCCGTGGCCTCAAGGCCACATGTGGCCCTCTGGGTCCTCAAGCTCAGCCCTTTGAATCCAAACTTCACGGAACAAATCCCCTTAATAAAAGGATTTGTTCTGTCAAACTTGGACTTGGGCAAAAGGCCACACCCGAGGACCTAGAAAGCCACATGGGGCCTTGAGGCTGAAGGTTCCTCACCCCTGCTCTAAAGCAGTCTGTGTCTCCTTCCGCTTGTGTACATTTCCCCATCTAGAATGTAAGCTCTTTGATGTAGGGGACATGTATTTTTGGTCTTTGCCTAGTGAGTGTTAGACACTTCCTAAATGCTTATGGATGAATTGGTGACTGTGTGACCCTGGGCAAGTCATTTAACTTGTGTGAGCCTCAGGTTCCTTATCTGTTAGGCACAATTACACCCATAGTCCTGGATGGTCAGAGGGCATCCAGTCCAGCCACATGTCACACGGAGCTGCCCCCACCCCCCAGGGGCAGGCCATTCCCATTTGGGGCAGCTCCTTGTCAGGGAGATTTTCCAAACCTGGTGCTCTGAGACTTGCCACCCCCTGCTTTTAGTTCTCCCCTCTGGGGCTAAACAGAACCCACCAGATCCCTCCTCCCCAGGTTCCTCCTTCAGCTGCTTTCAGACCCTGATCCTTTCTCTGAGTCTGTACTTTTCTAGGCCTTCCTTCAGCTGATTCTGACAAACCTCCCCCTCCCCAGGTCCTCTGGACATTCTCCGCCCTTGGCGTTCTCTCTAAAAGCACAAGGTACCCAGAACTGAGTCAAATGAGATTACAGATTGTGCCTTGTAAACCCATGACGATAGCTAACTGCCAGCTGCGATGACAGGCAGGCCTCTCCTGTGGGTGCACAGCCTAAGTGCTGAGCAAATATTGGGACAATGACAACTTCATCGGCCTTTGCAAATCCAGTCCGCTTCTCTTCAAAGGCACAACATCTAATCCATCCAGTGGGGGAAAACCAAACAAATGTACACCTAATCCATCAGACATCTATTAAGCGCCTACTGTGTGCAGCGGCCGGTGCACCCTGAGCTACAGCCAGTGTATGTAACAAGAGGATTTCCTGTCAAAAGATTTAAAGCTCCTACAAGATGTTAGGAAAGAAATTGCTTTCTGTGATTGGCATCTCATTTTCCCAGGTGTGAGTCACCCATTCTCCCCTCCCCATGAGCGTATTAGAACTGAGCAGCAGTTGTAGGTGATAATATATTCTAATTTATGTTGGGCTTTTCATTGTCACTTGCTAAGAGGCCTTTGGAATACTGATCCCTCTGAGCGGTCATAGATGCTTGTGAGGGAACAGGCTTCTTTTCTTGCCAGCTATTGAAGACCTCAAGGTTCGATGCCCAGTATCCCCTGACCTGTGACCTGTGATGACCTCCAAATAGAACTGAGGTCAAGTTCCTAAGCACACCACGGCATTGGGGGATGGGGCCACCAGATCTCCCCTCCCCGCCAAAGCCCCTCATCCTTCCCCGTAGAGGCTTCCTTTGTTCTGCAGCCATAATTAGGGCCTGGATTTAGATTCTAAAAGGACTGGATGGGAACCGTATTTGGTTGTCAGTTTGTGTCTCCCCTGTAAGAGTCCTTGATCAGCCATCGCTTTAAAGGGCAGGAGGCTCCATGAGACAGAAGTGTTAGAATAAGGCCTGGAGGCCCCACGGGGCTGACAAGGCTTCTGACAAGGTGTCCAGGGCAGACAGTCTTCGGGGGTGCTTTTTGAAGGAGAGCATTCTAAGAAAGCGAGACCCCGAAGGTACATCCTCCTTAAGGAAAGTGGGGGGATTTTTGAATACCATCTCTGTAGTGCTTTAATGAGGCAGGCAGAGTGCTGGGCCTCGAGCAGAAGACCTGGGTTCAAATCCTACCTCAGGCACTTAGTGTCTTTGTGATCCTGGGAAAGTCACGTACTGGCTCTCAGCCTCCACTTCCATATCTGCAAATAATAACACCTGTAGCACCTGCCTAACAGGGTTGAAGTGAGGTTCAAGGGAGACCTTGAACTAAGGGTGACCCTCAAGCACCATGTGACATAGACACCTTCAAGCTGCACTAACAAGCTTGTTCCTGGCCCCTCCCCTCAAACTTGGAGCCACCAGATTGAGCAGACTGTCATCCCAGACCCCTCGTCCATCCTGCTTCCTGTAGAGGCATCAGAAAGCTGGCAAAGGCATAGATGTGTGTGCTTCGCCACAGTGATGAGCAGAGGAGATGGGGCTCCCAGCGCCATCCAGCCTGTCCTTCCAAACATGTCTTGGGCAGGCCCCTCGCGGCCCTCAGTGAAGCTGTAGATCTCCCTCTGTCTGCAGGGCCAGCAGATGTGTCCACAGTGGCACCTCCAACTGCAGCTGTGCTGGCTAAGGGCAGCTTAGACCTGAAACAGCAGCACAGCAAGGGGGGCGTCTGTGTGGGAGGTGTCAGGCTGGCAGGAGCACGCCTTCTGTCACCGGGGCTCCCATGAGCTCCTTCCAGGAGGGACCATGGTGCAATAGAAGGGGCATGGCCTCATGCCCTCATGACCTAGGTTCCAGGGCCCAGTGTGTGCCTCAGTTGTATTCCTACTATGTGTACTGCCCACAGGCTGCTGTGAGAGCTGGTCGCCAGAGGCCATCTACATCTCCCACCCTATCCCTGTCTCCTTATTGTACAGGGGAGGACACTGAGTCTGAAAAGGGTTGAAGATGATTTTGAATCCAGATCTTTCCCTCTCCAAGACCAGAATTCTCTCTATTATACCTCGGTTCTGTGTGACCAGAAATTAACTCTTTAAAAACACATTAAATTGATTTAATATATTTTCATATCTTATAGCAGTCATTTCCTGCTTCCCTCCTTCGGATGGAATGTTCCTTGAGACAAAGATGAACAATTAAGCAAAAGTGGCCACTACAGAAACCTCATCCAGCAGCATCGCCAAGTCCTAATTGGTGCCTTGAACGAAGCGGCCACATGTGTTCACATTTGCAGGATTTGGAGTTAAAAGTATGCAAAATGTGGCCTTTGGTTCCAACCCAGTAGAACTATATGGTGGGAACTGGATTGATGCCACCGCTTCAGGGGATGTCATTCACACCAATCGAGATGACTCCTCTGTCCTTGGGGTCTCTGTTTAATTATCACTTTTCTGGGCCTTTAACTGGTTTTTCCATGATTCAGCGTCCAGCTTCCTTTGGGGATCTTTTCGTTTGTCTGATCGTAGTCACTGGGTCTGTTGTTCTTTTGGTTCTGCTTTTTTTGGCTCTTTATTAGTCCCCAGATCTTTCCAAATTTCTCTGAGTTGCTTGTATTCATTTTTTACGGCACAATAATATTCTATTATGTCCTTGTATCATGGTTTTTTCAGCCATTCTCCGAGTGATGGGTACACATGTGGTTTTCAGTTCTTTGCTGCCTCAGAGACTGCTGCTCTGAATACTTAGTTGCATATTAGACCTTTGTTTCTGTCTTTGACTCCCTTGTGAGTTGTGCCCAACATTGGGATTTCTGGGTCAAAGGATATGGACAGTTCAGTCACTCACATAATTCCATATTGAAATGCTGAACACTTGGACCACTTCAGAGTGCATCCATGTGCCTGCCTTTCCACAGCCCCTCCTACACTGATTGTCCTCATTCCTTGTCATCTTGCCAGTTTTAATGGAGAGATGTGAAACCTCCAAGTTGTTTTAATTTACACTTCTCTCACAAGAAGTGATTTGGACCATGTTTTCATGTGGTCATTTATGCCTTCATATGTTCCCTTTTTGTGATTATGTTCATTTATTTTTTGTAAATATTTTTATCTTCATCTATTCTTCAGAAAAGTCTCTGTTCATTTTTTTTGACCACTTAGCTATTGAAGACTGGACTTAGTACTTTCAGCCAGCAGCGACCCAACGGAGAGTAACAGAATAGAATTTTAGGCAATGGAATCTTCATAAATGTTGAATGAATACATTGATTTTATTAAGCATAGCACACAAATCAGTTATAGGCCTCAGCTGGCTCAGGGGACAGGAGAAGAAAGAAGGCTTGGTTTTCCTGCCTCTAATTGGCAAAGGGAGATAAGTTGATGCAGGAGGAAAATGATCCAGAAAGATGAGGATTTGTGCGCTAGCTTGCCATCAGACTGTGCTGTTTTCTAGGTTCCACGATGCTTTGAAAACGACTTGAGTTCTAGAGGCCCATGACTTGGGTTCAAACCCCAGTTTTGCCTCTCACCCCCTGTGAGACCTCCAGTCTTGTCAAAGATTTTGGGCCCCTTTGGCATAGGGCATTGAGCACGCGAGACCCATTTCACAATCATGTTTTTAAATGCATAAAATGCATAAGATTAAAAAGGAAATCAATTATATTAAAATAGTTGTCAAAATATATATAGAGAAAAACGAGATCATAGGTTCCCTGAAAACTATCCACAAACCCCTTGGAGGGTCTTAGAGAGCCTTGAACTAGCTGTTCTCCGGGGTTCTTTCCAGTTCCAGATCCTAGGCTGGATCCAGATCCGACTCCAAGGCTGCCTCTCATCTTTCTAAGATATAACTCTGAAATCCATCTGTTCAAAAATAGCTTAAGTGAGTGCACACGCTGATCGGGCCCATGAGCGTCTCTATTCTTTGTGAGCAGTGGGCTGGGCCCGGGCGTGTTTAATGAGCCAGTGAATGAGGGTGTCATGTCGAAAACCATCTTGCCTCCTTATTGATAGAACTGATGACTGCGAGCCAAAGAGATGGTAAATGTGGGCCAAATGTTGTCTGGGAATCGTTTGGGAGCTAAAAATACGAGATGATGCAGGTAGCTGGAGAGTAATTCTGTGCCGAGTGGATAAATGCAGGCAGGGAATCTCCAGTGCCTGGTGATAGCGCATTGGGGAGGCAGGCGGATGGGGAGGGGGCACTTCCATTCACTGTACACAGGGCTTCTCTTTGCAGCTTAGTTTTGTTTTTAATCGCAAAGTGTCTGGTTGGGCATTTATTACTCCTATTTATGCTCCCAATAAAGTGCCTTTGTTAAATCACAGTTATGTGAACAATGGCATGTTTTAGACTTGGCCGTAATAAATCAGGATCTGGGGAGCTTTGCAATTAAAACATAAAACACCATCAGACAGAAAGTTGTAATGCAAAAAAAGAAAGAAGGAAAAACTGAAGGCAAAATTCTAGGATTTGAAAGAGGTAAGGAAACCTAGATCAGCCAGCCCAATGCCCTGATGAGGAAACTGAGGCCCAGAGGTCTAGTGATCTCTCCGAGGTCACACAGCAATGTCCTGGCAGAGCCAGGACTAGAAGCCAAGTATTCTACATTGCTTCTGGTCCAGTGCCCTGGGGCCAGATAGAGATGGAGGCTAGAGAGAGTGGAAGAGTGGCAAGCCTTGGGCCCATGGCACTGAGGAACAGAAAGTAGAATGCCTAGCTTGGAGAAGACTTGGGGGCCACAGGAGCTGCCTTCAGGAAGACAAAGGGGTGGAAGAGGGAGCTGGCAGAGGATGGAGGGAGGGTCAGCAAGGGTCAGAGGGCGGGGAGGGAATCAGAGGCACATTTAAGGGAGGGGACCTCGTAAGTGTTGGATTCCCTGCCATGGTGGTCTTCAAACCAAGGCTAAGGCAGGAAAAGACTGGCTGCTCAAATTTTCTTGCAAAATGCCAGGAAATCTCGAGGAAATTCCTTTCCCCAGGGCTGGGAGAAACCCAGTGGCCTATTTTCAGAAACACCACAGGTTTGCTTCCTGTGGAAGCTGTTCCTAAAGCACCTGCCACAGCTGCCATCCTTTCCGTGCCCAGTGTGGCTCAGGCAGCAATATTATCAGGCAGAGATGTGTCATGGCTGGGGGCCCTTGACCAGGGCTGGGGCCCTGGAGCAAAGTACTTCCTGATCCTAAGTCTCAGTTTGCTCATCTGGGGTAATACCTCCTGTAACAATGACCTATGTCCCAATTGTGTAGTCAGCAAGCGATTCTTTGTTTCTTTTTTAAAATTCATTTATTTTTAGTTTACAACATTCAGTTCTACAGGCTTTTGAGTTTTAAATTTTCTCCGCCTCCCTCCCCTCCCCCCTCCCCAAGACGGTGTGTAATCTGTTATAGGCTCTACGTACACATTCATATTAAACATATTTTCACACTAGTCATGTTGCAAAGAAGAATTATAACCAATGGAATGAACCATGAGAAAGAGGGAGAGCAAATAGTCCGCTTCGATCTGCATTCAGACTCAGTAGTTCTTTCTCTGGATGTGGATAGCATTTTCCATGTGAGCCTTTTGGAGCTGTCTTAGAAGCTTCCGGCTAGCATTTCTTAAGTGCTGACTATGTGCCAGGAACTGTGTTGAGCATGGGGGATACAAAGCCCCTTCCCTCAGGGAGCGCTCAGTCTGCTGGGGGACACAACATGCTAACAGCTCTGTGTGTATAAGGTGCTTATAGGAAAAGGTGAAAAGGAGAGGGAAGACCCTGGCATAGGGGAGACTTCCTGAGGGGGGCGGGATTTAGGTGAGACCTGAAGAAAGCCAGGAGGCAGAAGGGGTTTGGAAAAGAGTGAGTACTAAGGGTTGGGGATTCAGATTCCCTGCCCTCAAGGAGCTTGCCCTCTAATTGTGGAAGGAGCTGAGCTCCAAGGCAGAAAGCAAGGCCAGCAAGTCCTCAGGCTGCAGTGATGGGTACAGGCCAAGACCAGGGAACCCAGCTTGGTTGGCCCTAAAGACAGAGGCAGGACCTAAGGGAAGTCCTGGCTGGGCTCCCTAACTCTGAGGTGAGAGTTGGTGACTTTGGTCCATCTAAACTGGATGAGCAGTTGAGCAGTCCGGGTTGGAGGGGGTGCAGGGAGAGGGGCACCTTGGGGTGGTGGCTTTGTACGTTCTGACTTGCCAGGCAGGTGCGGACGATTCTGATGGTGAAAGGCCCCATGCATCCAACTCCAAGATGTGTGTCTAACTTGTGACTTGCAACTGCTTTTAAAATGAGTTTCTCTCTTGCTCTCCCCTAGGCCTCAGCCCAGAAGACACTGGTTTGGGTGAGATGTGAAGCCTCTCTGGTGCTCTCCAAACGCAGACCTTTCTCGGTAGTTACGGACATCCTTGGAGGCATCTCTTGGCATCTGTAACTTAAAAATGCCTTTGTTTGATTGTTTGTCATGGGTTTAGATCTTGTTTATTCAAACTGTTTATTCTTGTTTATTTGCCTTTCTCTGAAACTCTAAATTTAATGTAGTTGGAAAAAATGCCCATTTCTTTCTTGTGATAAGGGCCCCCAGCTGAGTACAGTTAGCTATTCCAGCTTCGGCCTACTCAGTGCTCAGTGGAGGAGAATAATTACCTCTTTAGTTTGTGCCTGATACCTCTGCTAATAGAGGCCTGCCACAAGCCGAGGTTTTGGTTTTTTTATAGGGACACAGTATCCTATAATTACACCCCTCTCTTATTTTTCATTGACAACACTCCAGATCCTCTACAGGCTCTTTTCTGAACTGCTGCGCTGTACTCGGGCTTCTGGTCAGGATCCAAACTGGGTTGTTTTTGGGGTAGGGGGATAGCGTGGGGCAGGGCCCTCAACATATGAGTTCGCTGTCACCAAGGTTCCCTCTTGGAAGTCTCAGACTATGGATTGTGTACAAGATATGGATAAAAGGTCCTCCAGATGCTGTAGAAGCCCTAGAGGTAATAGTGCATAATTAGTATAGGACAGCCTTTGTTCTTTACAGAGAATGCAAAAACTTATACAAGGACTTGTAGTTGCCTCTCCGTAGTACAGCAACACACAGAAAGGTCTCACAGGAGCCTAGACATAAGCAACACCATTTTTCTCCCTCTGTGGCAGGTTCTACTTTCTGTAGGATGCTACCCTGAGGTTTCCCTCAGAAGAGAAATAGGATTGGGATGGATCCCATAGGATGTTGGTCTCTCCCTCCCCAGAGACCTTTCCTTACAGGCTTCCGGCCTAATGCTGCTACTCTGAGGGCTTAGCTTGAGATCAACTGCCAGTCAGTCTGCCCCCCCTTTCCCACCAGACCCGAGCCACCCTCATATTGGGCGTTCAGCTCTTTGCTGCTGCTGCAGCTTTGGGAGCCGTGTGAGGTTCGTTCAAGGATTCTCCCTTTCCCTGGTAAAGGGCTAGATTCTGGGACTCTCAGATTTGTGGTTGTTGGAGAGACAGCCCCAGCAGTGCAGCAGTTCTGGCTGAAAGTCAGGATTCTGGGATCAAACAGTCCAGGCTCAGGAACTGTCCTCACTTGGTCCGCCCCCCCTCTATGGCTGTCATGTGGTCGAAGGGTTGGAGATAGAACTCTTGGCCTCGGCATCCTCCTCTGCAAAATGCATAAATAAGGATATTTGCACTCCCTACTTGACAGGAGGAAAGGACTTCATATATCTTCCTTAAAGCTCTGCAGAAATATGGGAAAGAGGAAGGGAATAAACACCTATGTGGCACCTACTGTATGCCAGGCCCTGAGCTAAGCACTTTCTAGAGATAACATCTCATTCATGATGATGACATTCTCACAAAGTCTGCTCTCGAGGAGTTTACAAGCTGACGGGGCTGGCGGGAGATGTGAGCCTGAATGCCTGGGGTACGGAGGGAGGGGGAGACACAGTAAAGAGCAGAGGAGATAGCCATGTGAAGTGGGGTAAGCAATCCGCAGAGGAAACCACTCCACTCAGGCAGCGGGTGGTCGGGGGGGCTTGGGAAGACTTCCTGGTGGAGGTGACCTGTGATCTGGGCCTCAAAGGAGAGAGACATTAGAAGCTAGAGACTGGAGAGAGAGTGGAGGGAACAGGCATTTATTAAGCACCTTGAGGTGACCTTGGGCAGATCTTCAGGAATAGGGAAGATGTGCTCACCACTCCTCAGAACTCCCTCGGAGTTCTGTGTTCAGGTCTGGGCACTACCATTTAGGAAGGCTGCTTCTGGCTAAAGAGAGATGGGGCATCCTCATCTTCCAGGCCAGAGTGCACAAAGGTGGGGAGCAGAGAATAAGCCAGTAACCCAGAGCAGAGAGTTCATGCAAGCGAGTCGTGTGGGACATACGGCAAGCTGAAAAGACAGGTCAGAGTCCAGTGGTGGGGGGCCTTAGAGGCTACAGGGAATTTGGTTTCTAACCTCTACCAGGGGTGGGGAACCTGTAGCCTCAAGGCCACATGTGGCCCTCTAGGTCCTCAAGTGTAGCCCTTTGACTGAATCTAAACTTCACAGAACAAATCACCTTAAAGGATTTGTTCTGTAAAGCTTGGACTCGGCAAAAGGCTGTACCCGAGGACTTAGGCCACATGTGGCCTCGAGGCTGCAGGTTCCCTACCGTTGCCTAGGCAATGGAGGGCCATTGAGGGTTTGGAGACAAGGGAGTGATGTGACCAAGTAACATTTCAGGTAATGTGGTGCAGGATGGGAAGGAACAGGTAGAAGTCTAAAGGCTGGGGGGCCCAGCTATGCTGGGGTAGATTAGGGGAATGGCCATGGGAACAGGATGGGAGAACCAGATGCAAGAAATGCCAGGGAAGGAAAAATGGACAGGTAGGCTCCTTGCAAACAGAACAATAATCACGAGATTCACAGGCTCTTTGAAAAGCCCAAGCCTGAGCTCCATTTTCTCTTCGAGCGCTGAGAAGCCCAGAGACCAAGCTGTCACCTGGCCGGTTTCTCTTTGGATTTTATTTCTTTGTCTGACGGGCCTACTCCTGTCACAATGCCTGGAGATCATTCTGTCTGACAAGTGATCTCTGGATAGCTAGATGAAGCTACAAAAGTGGCTGGCCCAGCCCTCTGCACCCTGCTGAGGCCTATTCAGGAGCCGGGCTGAGAGCCTGGTTGGCCTAGAAAGAGAAACGAGCCCTCCCCTGCAGGTTGGCGAAGCTTTGCTCCCTCTCCCCACTCGTAAGGGCTGTAGGGACTTCAGAGGAGTCCACAGGGCTGCTATTGCTTTTTAATACCTGCACATTAAAGGAAGACCACTTATAAAGAGAAAATTAAATGCTTGCACTTTTCAATAGGCTGAGGGCTGGGGAGGCGCTTGATAAGATCTGGGAATACGGCCAGTCAAAAATAATTTCAAGACCCCTGATGGGAAAAGAGAAACATTGACCCCATTCAAGCCAGATTTCCTAATGGAACAGATCTGGCCCTTGGGCTGGACCCAAGCAGCAGCCAACTGACTTCTTTCCTTCCTAGGACCATGTTATCTGAGGTCACTTTCTGTGGCCCTTCCTTAGAGTAGAAGTGCAGTCTGAACTGCAGGCTAGGCATCGAAGGCTGTTGCTGGGGTCATGGCCAGGGCCAATGCCAGCCAAGCTTAGGATGAGGCTCTGGGCTTTTTCACCATGAGATAAAGGGGGCGTGCCGGAGGGGCCAGCCCTGCTGCCCTCTGCACTAGGCAGACTGAATCTAGAGTATTGGGGTCAGTTCTGGGGGCCACAATTTAGCAACAACATTGATAAGCTGATCCAGAGGAGGGCCACTATAATAGTAAAGGTCCCATGGTCCACATCATGTAGGGACTGACTGTTCCCTCAAAATCTCGATTTTCTAGTTTCTCAGTCATACTGCCATGACCTAGCCTTCCACTCTTCTCTCTGGGGTGGTCACACCTTTGATCTCGCCATCACTCACAAGGGGCACACTTCCATGTTTATGAATCGTCCAGGGCACCTCCACCCTCCCACTCCCAGGTTCCCAGTGTTGGTGTCCGCCTCCATTACTCCCTCTCCCTCTCCTGTCTTTCTCTCGACAGCTTCTCTCCTAAATGCCCTGCACTCCCCACTCACAAAAGCCACCCCCTAGTTGAGCCCTCCCTGCCTCCCCCATCATCACCTCTCACCTGGACTATTTAATGCCTTCCTGACTGGTCTCAGATCTTCCTCCACAGCCCCATCGAGGGGATTTTCCTAAAGGGTAAGTGACGATGCCACCCCTCTGCTCAGTCAACTCCAGCGATTCCCTGTTGGATCCAATGTAAAGTTCTCATTTTGGCCTGTAGGGGTCTTCAAAACCTGTCTTTCCATCATCTCCTTGCTCCTTCACTCCTGTCCATGTTCTCTGTGCTTTATCAATGCCGACCGACTTGTTCCTTATGAAGGACACACCGTCTATCACCCCGCCATTGCACTGGCCTTGTGCCTGGCATGCTTTCCCTCCTTCCCTTCAGTGCTCAGTGCCAACTTCTGCAGGAGGCCTTTCCCAGGCTCCCAGGTGCCTCCCCCAATCCACTCTCTATCTATCTTGTATCCACCTAGTTAGCGACGTCTTGTTTCCCCGATTATGATGTGAGTTCCTTGAGGGCAGGGACTTTTTTGGCTTTTCCTTGCATCCTCAGTACCTGGCACATAGTGAAAATACTTGTTGATTGACTGAGGGACAGGCAGTGGAAAATGTCCAGCAGGCAGTTGGGATGTGGGATTGGAGCTTGGGAAGAGACGGGCTGGATGAATGGGTCTGGAGATGATTTCCATAGAAATGATAACTCTATGGGAGGTGATGAGCTCGCCAAGGGGGAGAGTGTAGAGAGAAAAGAGAGGACAGCCCACGGATTCTGAGTACAAGGAAGGGACAAGAGAACAGGACAGTGGGCAGGAGGCACAGAGGCAGACCTCACTCATTATGGGGAAGGGCTTCCTGGCAAATTGGGATGTCTACCAGTCAGTCAACAAGCTTTGATCAGGCACTTAGGAGGTGCCAGGCATTGTGCGAAGGGCTGGGGATACAAAAAAAGGAAAAAGAATGGTTCCTGCCTTCAAGGAGCTCATGGTCTTATGGGGAAGGCAACATGTAAATGATACCTCATTAGGTTGTGAGCTCCCTGTCCCTGGCTGGATAGATGGCCACTTAAGGGGTGTTTTAAAGGGGATTCATGCTTGTGTAGAGTTGAGCCAAATGACCTCTCAGGGATCCTTAGAACTCTGAATTTTTTATTTGCTTGGGGTAAGCAGTAAATGCTTGTCACATCGAATTGAGGGGAAGTGGGCAGGGAGCTGGAAAAGGGACGATGGGGCCCTTGGAAAGGCTTCCTGCTGACACTTTTGTCCCGGCCTCCATCCGCCCAAGGCCCAAGTTCCCTCCGGACCTCCACCAGGCAGCCGAGGTGTGAAACGGCCTGTCAGGTCTGGCTGTGGGCAGCAGTGCTGATGTCTCCTAGATCTGGCAGCTGGCTGTCAGGCCCCATCCCAGTCAGGTCCCCTTTGGCCCTTGGCAGCCAGCACACCAGGACGCTTGGGAGAGCAATGTTGGGCCTGAGTGAAGAAAGGCATAAATCTTGGCTTCCACTGCAATCAGATTGATTTTCTCCTTGAGCCTGGGTAGTTTGCTTGTCTTAAGACCATGAGATCTTGCTTCAGGCTGAATATTGAACCAAAAAGAGGGTGGCTTGAGAAAATGATTTACTCAGTGGCTTTGGACAGGCGTCTTCCTCTAGATCTCAAAGGTCCCTTAGGTCTTAAATGACATGTTGGTCCTTGAAGGGTCCTCCCATTGTAGAAGGATTAGAAGGCAGGATCAGGAGCTGGGGTGGGGATGGGGGGAAGCTGCCAAGAGGCCAGCTGAGGCTTAGGAGTAGGAAGAATTTCCTACCCACGAGAACTGTCCAGGAGGGAATGGGCTGGGGAGGTGTTCAGGCAGCGGCTGAGTAACCACACATCTCCAAGAGAATATAAGCTCCTTGAGGGCAAGGCCTCCCCAGTGCTTGGCATACAGTAAGTGCTTAATGAATGCTTATTCACCAGTTGTAGGAGGGGATACTTTTCCTTGTATGGGTCAGATGAGATGGCTACTGAGGACCCTTCCAACTGTCAGATTCTGTGACTTTAATGCTTCTGACACTGAGTCCTAGGGGTCCCTTCCCTTTGCTGGGCCTCAGTTTCTCCATCTGTCATATGAGGGGGTTGAACCTGATGATGCCCAGCCCTAAAGGCTGTGATCTGTCTGGGAAAGCCTGTTGGCCTCAGCTCTCAGGTTCTCCGCCGGCTGTTCTCTGTGGTGCCAGCAGAGGGCACTCTGTCACCAACAAATTATCCGTGCCTTCCTCTAGGAGGTGGTAATTGGAGCTCAGGAATTGGCTTTTTCTTCCTTCTGTGGCCTCTTCAGAAACTCGGGCCAGTGGGCTCTGAAGGGCCCTCGTGGTGCCTGGAGGGAGCCCCGCATAGACCCACTGAAGTGGACCTTGAGAATTCTCCTCCACCTGAAGACCGTCATGTAGTGAAATGTGTCCTTCCAGCCCAATCTCTTAAGACTCAGCAAGATGTTAATAGGACTCGAAGCCAGTGAGGAATGGGGAGACCATTGAGTCCAGAGCCCCTTTTTAACAAAGGAGAGAAGCCTGGCTCAGAGAAGAGCCACCTCCCTAGGAAGGGGGAGAGCCAGGGACCTTCATAAGTTGACAGCAGGTGCCTAATTCTTGTCTTGCCACTGTTTTCTCTGACAAGGAGAAGGAAGGGAAAGCACAGGGCCCACACCCATAGCAAGCCCTTCATTAACGTTTGTCGACTTGGAAAGGACAGCACAAACGTGGCCAACAGGGAATTGATGCCCAAGGTAAAAAAAGGAGACAGCGAGAGGGAGGTAATAAGCATTTATTAAGCGCCTACAAGAGCCCAAGATGCCTTTGATGAGTTTGTCCAAGCCTGTAGCCCCTGATGAACTCCGCCTTTGGATCCTGAAAGAACCGGCCAAAGGACTAGCAGGGCCACAGTTAGGGAGTGACTTCCGAAGGGTCCCAGAGAACGGGAGAGGCGCCGAGGGCCCGAGGAAGGGCCTGCACCAGCTTTCCAGAAAGGGGAGAGAATGTTATTGGCAAGTGCTGGAACACCGAGCTCATTTACCAGCAAAGTGATGAAAAGGAGGCTTCGGGAGCATCCAGAGAAAGAGTCCAGGGTCACAGAGTCAGCGCGGCTCCATCAAGAGCAAGCCTGGCTAGGCTGGGCTCATTGTGCTTCTTGGCAGGGTCACAAAGCCGGCCGATCCGGGAAGGCTTTCGTTACTGTTCACCTCGATTTTAGCAGAGCCTTTGATGACGTCTCTTCTGTGGGATCCGCGTGGAAGGATGGCGAGGGGTCAGCTAGCAGCGACCGGGCACTTTTATGGGTTCAGAGTTGGCCAAAGGGCTGGAGCCAAAGAGTGGCCATTAAGAGTCAATGTCAGCTTGGAAGGACGTGGGGAGGAGGAGTTAATACAAAGTAATATGAGGCAATTTTAAGAGGGAGAAGGGCTTAGAGCACTGAACTTAGATTGTTGAATTTGAAGTGATGGGACTTGAATTCAAATTCTGACTGTATCACTTACTGCTGTGTGACCTTGGACGAGTCACGTAACTTCCCTAGACCTCAGTTTCTCCATCTGTAAAAGGAGGGGATTGGACTAGATAGCCTTCCCACTCTAGCCCTTTGCTTCCATGATCTCATAAGTGGCCTCATGGTAGACAGTGTCTAAGCCATGTTTTTAAGGAGCTCAGGATTTAGGTGAGGATGGGGTACATTCTAGACACGGGGAAGCTTTTGTGCAGAGGTACTGATGTGGGCGATGAGAGACCCGCTAACGGGCTGGTTTGAGTAGACAGGGCGTGAAGGTGTCATGAAGTGTGGTTGGAAAGGTGAATTGGGATTGTATTGGAGAGGGCTTTAAATGCCAGCCGGAAAATGGTATGTTTTATTCTAGAGGTAATAGGGAGCCATTGAAAACTTTCTAATAGGGGATAACATGATTTGATCTATGTTTTAGAAATATGAATTTGATAGTAATAGGAATGATTGAAAAAGCATTTATTAAGTGCTTGTTGTTTCAGTCGTGTCCAACTCTCTGTGACCCCGCTTGGTGTTTTCTTGGGAGAGATACTGGAGTGGTTTGCCATTTTATTCTCTAGCTCATTTGACAGATGAGGAAACTGAGGCACAGGGTCACACAGCTAGGAAGTGTCCAAGGCTGGATTCGAACTCATGAAGAGGAGTTTTCCTGATTCCCAGCCCAGTTCTCTGGCTCTATGGCACCCCCCAGTTGCCCCTTATTAAGTGCTTACTATGTGCCAAACACTGATGAGCACTAATGCTAGATAGCCACACCTGCCTTTAGGGAACTTCCATTCCAGCTGGGAGGGGGCCCATGCATAAAGCGGAGCTGGACGTTGGTTTGGAAATGGCTGCCAAGTGGCACAGGTGCGATTCTAAGCAAAAGCTAGCTCTGCAGAGCCCAGAGTCCAAGGGTCTGGTGAGGGGGGATGAAGAGGCTGAAGAAGGCTAAGGGGCCATCAGTAGGAAGCGACCTGTCCGCAGGACGCATTGGAGGAGGGAGATCCTGGGGGCAGGGAGGCCAATCAGGACAGGATTATGATAGCCTGGGGACAGGGGTGGTCTCAGCTGGGGCCCTGCAGCACAGAGCCTAGACATTTACCTAGATATGATACCCACTAGGCATCAGTGAAGGGACTTCGCTGTACCAGGCATGGCGCTAAGTGCTAGGGACGCAAAAAAGGCAAAACCAGTCCCTACCCTCAGGCAGCTCACTTTCCAATGGGGACAACAACACGCAAACAATTTTGTGCAAACGATATCGATGCGATAAATTGGAAATAGCCAGTGGAGGGGAGATAGCAGCATTAAAGGGGAGCAGGAGAGATTTGTGGCAGAAGGCGAGACTTGAAGGAAGCCCAGCAAACCGAGAAGGGAAGCTCGAGGGGGCAGTCAGTGAGGATGCCCGGATGGCGTGTCCTGTCTGAGTGACAGGCATTGCTGGACCATATGGAGGTGGGGGAAGTGTAGAAAGACCACATAGGTGGGAAGGGCCCCGGTTAGGAGAGGCAAACAGAGGATTTTATATCTGGTCCTAAGGTGATGGAGAGCCAGTGAGGTTTATTGAGTAGGAGGATGAGGTGGTCTGTTGCTTAGCAAATTCCCTTTGGCGGCTGAGGGGAGAAGTGAATGGAGTGGGCAGAGAGCTGAGGAAAGGAGAGTAGTTAGCTGCTGCAGTGGCCTCGGTTTTGGGTCATAGGAGCCTGGACCAGAGCAATGTCAGCATCCAAGAAGGGAAGGGGGTACGTAGGAGCAATGTTGGGAAAGGAGAAGCAAGAAGAGCTGGAAGCAGATTGGATTGGGGGTGGTGGTGAGTTAGGATTGAGGATGGTCAGGAGCCAAAGGGATGGCAGGATGGCAGTGCCCTCTACAGCAACACAAAAGCTGGGAAGAGGGGAGGGCTCAGTGTTGGACGCGTTGAGTCTGAGATGTCTGTGGCACGTCCATCGGACTGTGATGTCCACATGACTCGGGACGGGAACTCAGGAGTGAAACAAAAAGGCTGGAGATTTATGAGTCAGGGAATCATTTGAATAAAGATGCTAACTGAACCCGAGGGAGCTGATGAGCTCACCAATGAGAATTACAGAGGAAAAGAGACAACATCCCCAAACAGAGTGTCGGCAGATGCCCATGGCTAGTAAGCGACCAGGATGATGATCCAGGAAAGGCAATGGAGGAGTGATCAGATGGGTAGGGAAGGGTGTCCAAGAGAGCGATGGACAGTGCCAACGGCTGCAGACTGTAGGTGCTCGATGAATGGTCTTCGATGACTTTAACCTGAGGAGTGCCTGTGCTAGTGGAGAGAACCAGTGAGCTGCATAAGGGGCTGTGGAGGTGGAATCCACAAGACCCAGGGACTGATTTGATTATGGGAGGCCTGGGGGAGAGGGAAGAGGGAAAGATGGAGGTGACAGGGAGAGGGGAGGTGCTGTCAACAGGAATGAGGATGCTTAGAGAATAGGTTTTTGGGGTTTTTTTTTTGAAAGGGCAGGGGGAATTCTTGGATGAAAGTGTAAAGTGCCTGCTGATTGAATTTGACAGGAAGCTAGGAGGACTCACTGACACATTAGCCATGGTGGTTAGGGCCCCAAGCAGTCCTGACAGGTTAGAGTCTGGGGCTGAACTTAAGATAATGGAATAGGATAAGGATAAAATCTTACATCTGGATTTTCAATCAATTTCACAAGTATAGGAGGGGTAGGCAAGCTCAGAGAACAGCTTGTCTGAAAAAGACCTGAAGGTTTTAGTGGACCACACACTCAACAGAAGTCAAAAGTGTGATATGGAGACCAAAGAAGTTAGAGGGGCCTTCACCTCTGTTAAGTGGGGCATGTTGTCATTGTTTAGTCGTGTTCTAATCTTTGTGACCCCATCTGGGGTTTTCTTGGCAAAGATACTGGAGCAGTTTGCCATTTCCTTCTCCAGCTCATTTTACAGATGAAGAAACTGAGGCAAACAGGGTAAAATGACTTGCCTAGGGTCACACAGCTAGTAAATGTCTGAAGCTGGATTCGAACTCAGGCTTTCCTGACTCCAGGTCTGGTGCTTTATTCTCTGTGCCACCTGGATGCCCTAAGAGGGGCATAGCTTCTAGGAATAGGGAGGTAATAGTCCCACTAAGCTCTACACTGGCCAGATAATGTCTGTCTCAGGTATTGTGTTTAGTTCCTGAAAACCCCATTTGAGGAAGGACATTGATGAGCCAGTGAATGTCCAGAGGAGAATGACCAGGATGGACAGATTCCTCAAGTCCTTGACTTGAAGATCAGACGATTGAGCTAGGGATGTCTATCCTGGAAGAGAGAAGACTGGGGGAGGGGCAGAGGGGAGCTGTCTTTATGTCTTTATAGGCTTGGCCTATGGAAGAGGCTTTAGCCATGTTCTACCTGATCTGAAATTCTGTGGTTCTGTTGAGCAAATTCCACCACGGGGCCTGGATTGTCTACCCTGAACATAGTTTATCAGGTCCAAATCTCTCTTACCTTCCCCAAGGTCATGCAGCTCACCCCAATATCTACAGGTGAAGGCTCAAAGCAGGCCTCAGCCGCCTGTAGAACACAGGCCAAAGATGGCATGGGTTCCAGCTTTCGGTGGCCCATGTGCATCTTGCTACTGCCAAGCCCGCCTCCCTGTCATTGGCACGGGCCGCCACTGGCCGCCTGCCACCTGGTCCCCCCGCCCACCTTCCCCACACATGAGGACTTTCTAAATGAGCTCCCACTCAGTGCCACCCCTCTCTGGCTTGCCAGAAGGAAAGGGGTTGGAACCTTGGCATGCCACTCTTGCAAAGGTTGCCAACCCCTGATCCAGACAAAGAACCCGGGCTCCACTTGTGCCCCAGAGCTAGTTCAGTTCTGGCCCAAGCCCCAGCGGGGCAGTCCCAGACTAGCCTTGGGTCAATTCCAAGGTCATCCTCTGGGAGTCAGAGCTATTCTAAGGGGGATCACAAGGAGGGCATTCTGAGGTCTGGGGCAGCACCCCCTCTAATTTGTTAATGTCATTAATGAGTGACCACATCCCATGACCACTAAACTAGGAAGACCAAAGATGCCTAGATGCACATGAGTGTTGTAATCCAATAAAACTTATAACAAAACCAATCTGACATGTAGAAAATGACAGGCATGATCATCACTGCCCATCTTAGCCACTGGGCATGGGGGTCAGCAGTTTCTGTAATTGCTTATAATTAATAGTAGTCTATGTGGCCAAGCTGAGTTTTTATGGTTTTCTTTTCAGGGTCCATGATATTGTCAGTTTTCTCTAACATCCTCATAATCGGCCAAGCATCTACTATGTGCCAGGTACTGTGCTATGCACCGGGGATAAAAAAAGAGGCAAAAGACCATCCCTGTCCTCTAGGAGATCTCAGTCCAATAAGTGAGACAGTAAGCAAACATCTCTGTACGTACAAGCTATCCACAGAATACATGGAGATAACTGACAGAAGGAAGCCACTGGAATTAAGAGGGCTTGGGGGGAAGGCTTCCTGGAGGAGATGGGATTTTAGTTAGGACTTGAAGAAAGCCAAGGAAGGCAGTAGGAGGAGACAAGGAGGGAGAGCATTCCAGGATCGGGAGACAGCGCCAAGAGATGGAGGGTCCTGTTGGTGAAAAGGCCAGTGTCACTGTATCTAAGAGGACACGTCCGGGAGGAAGGTCTATGGAGACTGGAAAGGTGGGAGGGGCCAGGTTATGGAAGGCAAACAGGGCATTTTATATGTGATCTTGGAGCTGATAATGAGGCTGTGTAAGCTCTTCTGTGGCCCTCAGCATGGCCATAGGGATATCGCAGCTCAGGGGTTCTTAACCCAGTGCCAGTGGATGTATTTTTTAAAATACCTTGAAAATAGTATTTCAGTATACTGTATATTATTGTTTACATTCCTATATTTACTGTATGATATATGTATAATATGTAACAACCGTGTATGCTGTGTAATACTGTATATATTCAGTGTATTGGTTATATTTATAGCCCTCTGTATTTTATTTGATGCATTTATAAACATTCCTTGTAGAAGGCTCTGTAGGCTTCACTAGACTGACTGCCTAAGGAACTCTGGCACAAAAAAGGTGAAGATCCTTGGTCCCAGCTGGTTCCTGATGTTCTAATGTTCTCCTCTCTAAGGTCCTTCAACATTCTAACTCTCTATGTTCCAGGGTCTGTTCTAGCATTGGCAGTCTATTGTTCTTACATTTTATGTTCCAAAGTTCCTACTTGCTCTATCGTTTTATTCCCATTAAATAAATATGGATATCCCCCAAATCTAGGTTTTCTGGGTGCTGGAGGGACTCAGGAAGCAGATGTTCTAGTTGTGGATAGTCAGCCCAGTGGGGGACAGCACCCAGGACTTGGAGGAGCAGTGAGGGACAGGCCCAGTGCAAAGGGACCCTGGATTCCTGGCATCTGAGAGTCTTGGGACTACAGGGAGGAGATGGTAAGACAATCTTTGTCCAGGCAAGGGTACTTGCCAGTTCTGGAGGCTGTAGGCAGAAGCTGGGGATGCAGAAGAAGCCATGGTTTGGGAGTCAGGACCATGGGACCTTGCCTCTGCCCCTAAGGGCCCTTCTTTGCTGTAGATGACATGGTGGACTTTGCCTCCTTGAACATTGGTTTCCTCATCTATAAAATGAAGGGGCTTTGATTAAATCATCTCCAAGACTCCTCCCAGCCCTGACATTCCCTATTCTAAGGCTCCTCCCAGCTCTGACATCCTCTGAGCTCTGAGGTCTTCTGCGATCTCTCGTAGGCTGGCCCCTCTTCTCCCCCACCCCCGCTCCCTAAAGTTACAAGACCCCCAGTCCCATATGTTTTCTCTGCGCGTGTTGCAGCAACTTCTCGCTGGTGTCAAGGCTGCTGTCTTTGTTCCTTTTTTCTGCCGTCAGCAGTAGGCAGGCAGGATCAACCCACCAGGCTGTTTAATTGCAATATGAAAATTCATGCCTTTTGGAAGGAAGAAAAGGCGGCTGCCATCCATTCAGCATCTCCCTCACTGCTGCATGCGCTGATTTGGTCTCATTCAAACCAACACAAGGATGTTCATTATCTGGAGAGGGCCATTAAGCTGGGTTCTCAAGAAGGCGATATTTCACTTTAAACAGCCCAAGAATTGGGCCTTCTCTGAGCCCCTGGGCTGCATTAATGCGGGGGAGCCCCCCGCACCTGTTGTATTGAGCTGTCTCCCCAGCAGAACTGGCCTAAAGTGGAATGAGCCTCCTGGAGAAGTGTGGGGGCTGGGGGGCTGGACCATGGCTCATCGGGGATGCTCATCTGGGGGGTGGTATTCCTGCTCAGGCCTTGGCTCCCAAGTGCATGAATCTAGTGCTGAAAGGGACCTCAGAGGTCAGCCCATCCATCTTTACAAATGAGGAAACCAAGATGGGCGGCAGCAGGGTTCTTAACCTGGGGACCACAGACCTGAGAAGACATCCATGGCTAGATTTAAGGAGATCCATGAATTTGGATGGGAAGAAATTACATCCTGATGGCAATATAGTTGATTTCCTTTACAATCCTATATATTTCATTTTATTCATTTAATAATGTGATTTTGAGAAGAGGCCCATAAGCTTCCTGAGACTGACTGCCCCAGCGCCCCTGGGCACAGAAAAAGTTAAGAATCCCTGGATTAGAGAATTTCTGAGGTCTCTTTCAACTCTGAAGTTCTGTGATACTGCTACATGCTAAGCACTCAGCTAGGCCCTATGGGGGTACAAAGATCTTAGCAGGACAGAAGCAGGGAGCCGGAAGGAGCCTCAGCAGCCATCCCAACCAACCCACATACAAAAGGAATCGTTACTACGGCATACATGAGAGGGAGAGTGTGGAAGAGAATGGAGTCTCATGGGGTCAATCAAAGAAGGCCCCCTTTGGAAGGACTGTCTTGAGAAAGGACCGGAAGGTGGGAGTGGAGAGGATCAGGGAGGGAATGCCAAGCTGGGGCCAGAAGAGGCAGTGACTCAGACACCAGCATGAAGAAGGCAGCCCTGTTGGCAGGAAGCAGGCGGAGGCAGCTGGAGTAAGCCGTGAGTTCCTGGAGGCCCGAGGGATGCTGGAGTTTGGCAGGAAGTGCTTTCAATCCAATCTAGGGAGGGCAGAGCTCAGAGCACGAGCGATTTGCATCTTTTTCACTCACTTATCAAGTCATAGTAATGATGGATAGATAGATAGATAGATAGATAGATAGATAGATAGATAGATAGATGGATGGATGGATGGATGGATGGATGGATGGATGGATGGATGAGTAAATGGATCATTAGGTAGATAGTTGGATGGATGGGTAGATAGATGAATGGATGGATGGATAAATGGATGGATAGATGGATGGATGGATAGATGGATAGATGAATGGAGAGATGGATGGCTGAATAAATGGATCAATAGACAGATAGATGGAAGATGGACTACACATAGAGGGGAGCTAAAAAGGGGAGGAGGAGGAGGCACCTGAGTGGGTGGGAAGCAATAACAGATTAGAGCTATGGTGGTGCTAGGTAATTAAGGTCTTAGATGCCCCAGTGGGGAAAAGGTGGGAAAGTCTGGAGAATCAGGGACAAGAGCCAGGAAAGAAGTGAGCATGGCTGGTATGAAGGATGGGACTGTTGCTAGGACCAAAGCGATTCCATGTTTGATCTGACGGACCTGCCTTTTTTCCCAATAACTAGCCGGGTCAGCTACATTTTAGCAAAGGAATGCAAGGTCAGCAAATTATCAGTTTAGCAAACATCATCTAATCCATGAATGCTGGATTACAAACTTTCCTAATCACAAAGCCTTTGTGGCTGAGAAGGGCCCCCCCTTTGGGCCAGACCACCCACTGACTGGCTGCCCCTAGGGTTCCTCCCCAACTCAGTCCCTGTGAATTAGCCCAGCAACGAGAGTCAGATATGGAAGCAGAGACCCAGAGAGCTGGGCTCTTAATCAGGTTACCATCCAACAGCATTCTCAAACTGCCTTTCTTGTGGGTACTCCATGGAACTATGGGTTGGGAGAGCCACATAATTACATGCCTCTGAGTAACAGACTGTCTGACTGTCCCTGTTCCTTTGATACCACACCTAACATCCCTTCACAGCTGGCCAGGGCCCTTTCAGAGCAGTACCTCGTCAATCTGGAGTAGGGGCACCAAAGGGCAGAGGCATCTCCAGGATGAGAAAGCTTCTGGAGAAAGGATGGAAAATAGCTTTCTGTGTTAGTTATCTTAGATCCCTGTTAGGCTGTGAGGTACAAGAGAGTGCATAGAGTCATATACCTAGACCTGGAATGGACCTTAGAAGTCATCCAGATCATACTCACCCCTTCATTTTACAGAGGAACTGAGACCTAGGGAGGTTGATTGACTTAGGGACATAGATCTGGAGCTGGAAGGCACCGTAGAGATGGCAACTTCCTATTTTACAGAGAAGGATCCTGAGGGCCATAGAGATTCAATGACACGTCTATTGGAATGAGTATCTGAAGAGGGATATGAACTGGGGCTTTACTGACACCATCCAGTGCCCTATTCACTCTACCACACAGCCTCTAAAGGGTCTGAACTGTGTCTCACACTTTCAAATTCCCAGTTTCCCCCGCATGCATATACACATACAGATCACAGAGCTCTGCACACAGTAGGTGCTTAATCAATCATTTTTAAATGACAGAATGATTTTAGGGAAATGGAGGTTATTAACCCAGTTTTACAGATGAAGAAAACTGAGGCTCATGTTAAGTGTTTTTCTGAAAGTTCTCCAGTTACTAAATGTTAGAGTTGACCATGGAACCCTTGTAAAATGTTATTAGTGTTTTAATATCACCTTCATTTCTGCCATACCCAGCAAACCACCCCTTAAAATAAGTTCTTTCATCATCCATTGAGCCAATATTTATTAAGCACCTACTATGTGCAGAACCTGTGTTGGAGTCAGGAAGACCTGAGTTCAAATCCTGACCCTGGAAAAGCTACTTATCTCTCTAAGCCTCAGTTTCTTCATCTGTAAAATGAGGATAACAGCCCCTTCCTTGCACAGTTGAGATAACAGATTGGGGCACTTTGCAAGCTTTACGATGCTATATAAATGCCAGCCACTATTATCATGAGTCTAAGATGACACCTCTGCCCTCATAACCAATATTTATGGAGCATTTAAAGTTTGCAAAGCACTCTACATGCGTTCAGTCTTTGAAGCCTCGTGAAGCTTTGTCAAACAGATTACGGGGAATATTATCTCCATTTTACAGATGCGGAAACTGAGGCCCAGGGAGCTCAAGAGACTTGTCCAGAGTTACAGGGGAAGGGGTTCTGACTCAGGTCTTCCTGATTCTGAGTTTGCAGTTGTGTCCATACACCTCTCACTGAGCTCACATATGAGCATAGATAGCTGTAGCGTATAGTGTTTTAGGGGTGCATTGGAGAGATGCAAACGTGTGAGGCCCAAGGGAGGAAGGGCATTTTGGACTGGTAGATTAGGGGGGCTTCCTGGAGGAGGGGAGCATTGGAATTGGACCTTAAAGGCTGGGCATACATATGGCCAGTAAAGAGGGTGAGGGAAGGCATTTCAGGCATAGAGAACTGGGTAAAGAAAGGCATAGAGGTGGCAGAACCCAGCACATGTTTGGTGGGGACAGAGAGCAGACCAAGATGGGACGGTCAGCTCCCTGCTATAGGCAGTCTAGGAGAGAAACTGCAGCCCATGGCTAGTCTTTTTCGCCTTGGAAGCTTAGCTGCCTCCCCCCCTTAACTTGACAAGACTTTTGCTGGCAAGGGGCTCCGATTTCCCCTGGAAGAGAGCATCCGACCCCTGCCTGAATGAGAATCTCCTTTCCTAAACCTCTGAAAAGTGGTTCGTGGAGCTCTGCCCGAAGACCTCAAGTGCCGGAGAACCCATTCCTTATCCACACAGCTCATTCTACTTTCAGAGAGTTGGTTTGTCATTGTAAGAACGTTTCCTCTTTTTCAGGTTTCCCCTTCCCGGACCTGTATTACCTACAAAATGAGGATAATAAGCTTTCTCTTGGCCACATCATTGGGTTTTAGTGGGAAGAACTCTGGATGAGCCAGAAGGTCTGGGGTTGAGTCCTGGCCCTGCTACTTTCTATGTGTGGGAAAGTCACTTTTTCTCTCTGGGACCTGGGAAATGGGGGAGGGGTGGGTATTGGGGGGGTGGTCAGAGGAGAATGAGGAACCATTCCTTTTTCCCTCCCAGATGCCTGTCATACAGAAAATTGCCTTCATGAACAAGAGCAGGAGTTCCCCAAGGGTTGCTGCTGTCTCCAGAAAGCTGACGTTTGTATTCATTTCGTTTTACTGATCCCAGTATTAACTACTGCAGGCCCAGAGACTCTTCAGCAAGGAGAGTTCCCCTGCAATCTCCCCAGGGCTGGCCTGAAAAGATGCCCACTCAGAGCTGAAAGTCTTCATGGCTGCCCCCAAGGGGACCCCATCACAGGCACCCCACACACCCACAGACATGGAGCTAGGTACCAAGTAGATGTTGCACACCCTTAGTAAAATGTCTCAGTCTTGTCTCTTGACACATGTCTGGCACACAGTAGGTGCTTAAATCATTCTTGATGGAAGGATTAATGTGTTGTAGCTTGGAAAGACAGGCGGAAGCCTCTTGGTGAAGAGCTTTAAATGCCAAACAGAGGGGTTTGTATTTGACCCTAGAGGTAATGGGGAGCCCCTGGGGTTATTAAATAGGGGAGTTTAGGCTTCTCCCGAAAGAGAGACTGGCAGAGGGAGAGCCTTGAGGCAGGAAGATGGCTGAGGAGGCTGGGCCAGCTTTCTTTAGATCTTGTAGGGGAGAGGGGACACAGCCTGAGCCAATCCTCTGTCCTCCTTGCCCTCCTCCCTTCCTGGCCCTCTGCACCCCCCATCCCCAGCCACCCCTGCCAGACACACTTTCTTTTATGGAGAGAGCACAAAAGGGACCTTATTTTTAACAAGCACATGGAAAGGGCTGCAGGCACCCAGCCTTCGGGTTTCTCCTGCCCAGTCACAGTCATCTGTTCCCTTGGGGACTGGACAGATTCCAGGGCCACATTTTGGACTTTTCAAAGGGCCTCCATCAAGTACTGGTCAACACCTGCCCTGATCAGCACCAGCTCCCTCCCCTGAACTTCTCCCCAAAGGCCATGTTTGTCTCAAGTGTCTCCTCAGGACACCTTCCAGCTGGGACAAAGTCTCTAATATTTGCGGGGATGGCATCTTTGAATATCGTGAAGTCCTTCCAGGTATCATGAGGAAGCCCTGAGAATCTGATTGACAGAGGACTGAACTAAGCCTGGGTTCAAGGTCTGGCCCTGACACTGGCTGTGTGACCTTAGGCAACCCTTCTCAGCCCTCAGTTTCTTCATCTGTAAACTTGGAAAAACTAATGTTTGCAATGATCACATAGGGTCGTTTCGGGAAGAGTGCACCGGAGAATGGGGAGGGATTTTTTTAGTTGATTTTGGAGTGAATTGTTTTAATACCACTTCTTCCTTAAGAACCCCAGATCTCATCCAGCCTGCTCATGTTGTTCGGTCATTTCAGTCATGTCTGACTCTCTGTGGTTCCATTTGGGGTTGTCTTGGCAGAGATACTGGAATGGTCTGTCATTTCCTTCTCCAGCTCATTTTACCTCCTCATCTCATACCTACTGACTTCTCTAAACAGAGAACAGTTTTCACATCTGCAAAATGGGTGGGATAATGTCTGTTGGCCTCCTGCCCAGGGCTGTGGAGCAAATCAGATGTGATCATAGAAGGGTTTTTGAAAACTAATGAACAGGCTCCAAAACAAACAACAAAGAACAGGCCCAAGGGAGGGAATTTAATTCAATACTCCTTTATTGAAGTCCTACTATTCGGCAGGCCCTGTTCTAAATATCCAAGACAAACACAAAATAAGCCGTTGTTGGTTTGGTTTTGTTTGCCAGCCTTCAAAGAGCTAACACCTGATTATTTTTCTCTTTAAATTCTGAACTTAATTAATACCCAATAAAATGAACTTTTCCCTATACACGGTAGAACAGAAAAAGGGGATTTTGCCTCAAACTCTGCCTTTCTATTATGTACAACTTGCTGTCCTTTCAATGTATAATCAATTCAACATGTAACTTGCAAAGCTCATGGAGTAAACCTTCTTGGGGTGATGCAGGGCAGGGAAACAACACGTACCCAGATAAGCAAATATGACAGGGATGACAGAGAATAAATACAGATGGGCTGGGATGGCTTTAACAAGTAAGTAGAGTGTGCACTAAAGGAAGGAGCCACTTCTGAAAGGCAGAGGTCCTTGGCCTCAGGTCAGAGATGTGTGCTGGGCTGGGTAGGAGGCCGGCTCTTCTCTCACAGTCTGCACTGACCTATTTACTAATGGCAGTGGCAGCCCCCTCCTTGGTTGTTAATGCAGATAAGCAGGGGGCTCTGGGGTGAAGAGAGGCAGCTGTTGTCTGGTAGCTCAGCCCTCTTGGGTTGTATTTGGGGCAGCAAAGTGAGAAGGGATGGCTCTAGCTCCATCATCCCATTAATTTCTAGAGCGAGGCCCAGAGATGGCCCCGGTGGGGGATCGGCCAAGGATGCTGCCATCGTGTGCCTGAGCCAAGGTCCAGTGTGCACAATGTGGGTCTGATTCAGTGGTGCCTTCTGTGAGCTGCGGAGCGAGGTTACCTACCGCTGGGAGCAGGCTGAAAACAAACCAGGCTGGGTCTGAAAGAACTGGGACATGTAGCCCACATCCAAACAATCACCTTCAGCATCTCCAGCCTTGAATAGGAGTGAAGCAGGGTGGTGGAGGGAGGACAGGACTGTGGTATATCTCACTTCATCTCTGCCTCTGATTTCTGGGAAGCCTGAGGATGCTCACTTGGCCCTGGGTGGGGGGTGGGACATGATGGCAGAACCAGCTCTGAGGGCTATGGGGAAAGCTTGGAGATCTCTTGGGAGAGATGCTGATCTGGGGATCTTAGGGACACCTGCACAAGAGGGATGAAGGGCAGCAGTAGGAGGCAAGGAGGCTGGCCAGGAGAGGAGGCTATAAACTGAGATAAGAATGATTCTTACAGCTGGCTTTATATAGCCCTTGCAGGCTTGCAAAATCCTAGACACACTTTATCTCATTTGAGCCTCAAAACAACCCTGGGAAGTCGGTGCTGTTAACATCACCCCCATTTTACAGATAAGGACACTGAGACCCAGAGAGAGGAAGGGATTTGCCCAGCATCACTTAGGAAGTCTCTGAGGCAGGACTGGCACTCGGGTCTTCCGTATAAAGTCCAGCTTCTGTGCATGGTACCACCTAGCTGCCTAGGTAGAAATAGCCTCCTAGAACCAGGACCAACAGCCCCACAGTGGTTAGCGTGCTGTCCGTTCTGGCTCCCATGTTTCAGTAGGGGCATAGAATAGATGGGGAGCTTCCAGAGGAGAGTGAGGAGGCTTGACTCCCTATGCCATGAGGACCACTGAGGGGTCTTTTTTAGCCTGGAGGAGATTTGAGGGCAGGCAGAGGTTAGTGGTCATTAAATTGGATCTTCTGATCTCAACTATGGAATCCTCTGATTCTGACGATTTCAAAGGATCCTAGGTCTAGAGCTGGAAGGGACCACGGAGGCCAACCCTCTAATTTTACAGGTGAGGAAACTGAGGCCCAGGGAGGGGAAAGGACCTGCCCAAGGTCACCCAGCTAGCAAGTATCAGCCCTAGAGCTATGATCCTATGACGCTGAATGCAGCCGGATTTCCAGACAAGTCTGTAGTGTTTTGAAAGCTGTTTGTTGGTATATAGAAGAGACAGCAAACAGTAGGTGCTGTTTATTGAATTTGTTAAATTGTTGAAATCTTACCTCCTTCAGGGCATGCTATGATGACTATCCCCATCTCATCCCCTTGGGCCTCAGTTTCCTGGCTGGTGAACTATTGAAGTCTGGGGGGCACACTAGGGCCTCCCAACACAGTCTCTAAGCACTGGTCCATTCATGTTCACTTCCTCTAAAGTAGCCCAAGATCACACTGGGGTGAGCCAGAATTTGAACCCAGGACTCTCACTGAATCAGAAAATTCTGTTCCATCGATGCTTCAACACATGTACATTTGCAAATGGATTTACTCCAAAGGCCTGCATCCCCGGAGTCACTGATTACCAAGCAGCCTATTGCCAGTTGTCTCCCAACAACTGCTGCCTTTCTGCTTGGCCTGGAAGCCCTCAGCACCAAGCACATCATCTGAGTACCTTCATCGATGTCCTTAGGCCCAAGGCCTTTCCCCAGGGCAGACACCACCCTTCAACTGCATTTGCTCCAAATAACAGATTGCCTAGTTTCGCCTTTGCTCAAAAGGGCTCTAGACTCTAGAACAGAGAATGCCACAGCTGTGAAAGACCTAGAATATCAGAATGGAGAGGGAGCTTAGAATACTGAATGTCAGAGCTAGGAAGGAGCTTAGAACACTGATTGTCAGAAGTAGAAGGGTTCTTAAAACAGAAAATGTCAGAATTGGAAGGGGTCATAGAACATAGAATATCAGAATTGGGAGGGGCCCTTAAACAGGGAATGTCAGAGCTGTGGGGCTTAGAACAGAGAATGTCAGAGCTGGGAGGGACCTTAGAACAGGGAATGTTAGAGCTGGGGGGCTTAGAACTTAGAATATCAGGGTCGGGAGGGACCTTAAAACAGAATATAAGAGCTGGGAGGGGCCTTAGAAGGGAGAATGTCAGACTTTGGAGTACTTAGAACATTGAATGTCAGGGTTGGGAAAGGCCCTTAAAACAGGGAATGTCAGAGCTGGGAGGGGCCTGAGAACAGGGAATGTCAGAGCTGGGAGGGGCCATAGAACAAGGAATGTCAGAGCTGGGGGTGAGGGATGTCAGGGCCAAAGGGATTTTAGAAAACGTTGGGGGGCAGGGCAAGGTGCGAGGAGACCTTAGGGCAGGCAATGTCAGAGCTGGAGCGCGATGCCTTCATTGTACAGAGTCGAACGCTGAAGCCTCAAGTTCAAGGGAGCCGCTCACATCCCACAGCACCCGGACGGCAGAACCAGACAGCGCGCCCCTCAGGCCTGCCAACTCTCAGACAGTCCTGTCTCTCCTCCCCTCGGCTTTGATAGACAGGGGCCCCGGTTAGGTCTCCCACCGGCCACGGAGCCTGGCTGGGGGCCCTGCGCTGGCCGCGTCCCGGCACGTGGGCCCCTTGGGGTGCGCACCTGGCAGGCGCACCGTGCCGGAGCCTCCTACCTGCGCCTCGGCAGCCTGCCGGCAGCTTCTCATCATCAAAGCCGCTCGTGAGATCAAATAGCCAGCTCTCCCGCGTGGTGCCTCGTCGGGCTGCAGCGCACACCTCGAGCCTTTTGGATTATTAAGCAGCGCCTCTGGGGACGGCCTTCGCTTTGCCCACGTTCAGACTTCAGATGCTCACGTCGCGGGCCCAGCCGTGCCTTTCCTGAGTAGCGGGCGCCTTTGTACATCAAACCCTCGCTCTCGGCACCTGCTTCTCCCGGTCTCTATTTATTCCCCCCGCTTCTGCTAGTTCCCAGGCACGGGCTCCTTTCATCTCCTCTTGGCTTGGGCCGCGTGCGTCTGGGCGGAGAACTTTGTTGTAGCAGTGACCCAGGGCGGATAGTGGTCAGCGTGGGCCCCGGCGTGCCGTCTGAGCCTCCACGTGGAGCCCGGCTCGGTGTGACCTCGACGGCGCAAACCCCGCAGCGCGCGGCTCGGCATTTATTATCGGCGCCCGGCAGCCTGTCTGTCTGCCGCAGCCTAGATACCCCCCCCATCCCCCCGCCCCCGACCCATTAATATTGCACGCGAAGCTCCCGTTGACTTAAATATTTGATAAGTATATGTGCCAGGCTGCCAGGAGACGTTGTGTGTTCAGCAAATGAAACCTCCAGGTATCACCTGGCGAGAGAACAATGGGAATTGTCATGTGTGTGACCGCGCGGAGGAGGCCCGTTTAAGCGGCCCGCAAACTCGGCCGCCGGCATCGCGCCCTGCCCCGTCCGGGCTTCTAGCAGCCCCGGGGCACCACGGGGCATCCTGTGATCCGGAAGGGACCTAGGGACTGCACTCCCCAAGGCTGCTGCCGCCTTTGTCCAAAGACCCGGTCTGGGTCTGACCGCTCCCACGGTCAGAAAGGGGATGGGGGTGGGGGGTGAGGGTGCAGTCCCAGGAGGGCACTAGCCTTGGCTCGTCCCAATCTCCTGCAGCCAGCCCAGAACAGCAGCGCTAGTAAAGGCCGCGGGAACCCTGTTTCTAGACTAGCCTTGGCTCTGTAGAGCTGATTATATCGATAGCAGGGACAATGAGAGTGACCCTCGGGATTTCTGGGAGCAGAGCATTGTAACGCCAAGGAGGCTGGTTACCTAGACGGCTTTCTCTGTGCGTCTGTGTTTGTGCGCCTGGATTGTTCTGTCCCTAAGGAACGGCTTGTGCAACGGGCCGACTCTAGACTGCCAGAAATCCCCCAAAGGGCTGTGCGGTGATGACTCAGGGTCACGCAGGGAGTAAGAGCTAAAGCAGCTTGACAATAACCCTGAGCCCTTCCCTCCAGGGCCCTTCTCGCTTTCATCTACTCCGCTCCACTCCTCCCACCCAATCTGGACCACTGCAATAATCTCCGTGGTCTCTCTGCTTCCAGCCTCCCCCTTCTCCGAGCCATCCTCCACGAGGCCGCCCAAATGATCTTCCTTTTCCTTGGTCTGTAAGAGATCTCAACACCCTGGCACGAATATTGGTATCATGGAGACCCTCCCCTCCCAATCCCCCACCCTAGAGGGTCTGATCATGGGTGAACAATTACCGGAGCTCCTGGAGTGGAGCCCCAGGAGGGTCCCAGTCAGGTGCCTGTGCCTAGTCCTCTGAATCCCACCGTCAGCTCCTGGCTGTGGCTGCTACCCAAGCCTCTGGCTGGTGTGCCCTAGCCCACTTCCCATGTGCTACAGGAGCAGAGGCTAGCTTCCTTCCCCCAGATGTCTTCCAGCTGGAGCTTCAGGAGAACTCAGAGGTCATTGAGCTCAACTCCTCATATTACAGCTGAGGAAACTAAGACCCTAAGGGGAAGTGACTTACCCAAGGTCACACATCTGTGTATAAGGAAAGGCAACATGTCATAGTGGGTGGAGCACTGGGCTCACCACCGACACTAGAAATGTGACCCTAGGAGAGTTGTCTAGCTTCTAAGATCCTCAGTGTTCCTGTCTGTAAAATGGTGATGTATCTGAGGCAGTATCCCTTACCTTGCAGAGTTGTTGTAGGACTCAAATGAGATAATGTTTTTGAAGCATGCTGCAAACTTGAAAGTGCTCTAGAAATGATGGTAGCAAGTAATGGGACCAAGATTTGAACCCAGATCCTTGCGCTCCAGGTCCCAAGCTATTTTTTTAATGTCAGGTCAAGCACAGACCTTTGCAGCTAACCAGGCCTGAGCAGAGCCGAGTGGCCATTCTGCATCCTGGCCTAGATGGATGGCCCTTCTGGTGGTGGCTGACTGTTCACTGCAGCCCAGCCCACTTTGGGGCAGAGGTAACTGTTAGGATCCTTTTCCATACATCACGCCTCAATCTGCCTCTTGGTAACTTCCCTTCCATAACCCCCAGGTCTGCCCCCTAGGGCCAAGAGGAATAGGGACTGGCCTGTGATTTCATTAGTTCAGGGATCTCCTGGGTGGGGAAATGGCCTCTGCTAATAAAGGTTGGCAGCTTTTCTGTAATTGTCGTCTTAGACTTGCCCAACTCTATGTCAGAGTCCCAAGGTCAGCTCTCTCCCCACTACATCATACTGCTCTCTGAGGCCAAGCAGAACAAGTTTATTTCCTTGGGTTCTTAAAGAAGGAAAGCACTTGAGCAGGGAAGGTGGCAGGGACACCCAGCTGACTGCTTGCCTGCCTGTGGTGCCATATTGAAAGAGTTAAGAGTTTCCCTTGGTTCTGTTGGTCAAGCTGGTACAGCAAAGGAGTCTGGGTGAATGAGTGGAGGAGTGTCTGAGAGAGAAAGAGGACTGATAAATATGGAGAATGGGAATGGAGATGAAGAGGAGAAAGAATGGCTTGTGGCTGTGAACTATTGGGTTTAAATGGGGGAATGGGTTAGAGGAGAAGCTGAGATTTAACTGAGAAAGGAGGGAAAGAATAGAGGCAGAACTGGGTCTGAGTGCAGAAGCAGCTGTCCCCCAGGTAGAGCAGTGGTATGGAATCTCTGGGGCCTGGGGCCTCATAACACCAGTTTGGCAAGCAAGGATAAGAGGGAATAATTAGAGTCAGGGCACTTTCACATCATGTTTCTGTATCCATAGGTCTCCCCACAAGAAAAGAGAGCGAGTGGGGTGGGGGAGAGGAGGGGCCTGTGGGAACAGACCTGGAGCTCAGGGTGTGGGCAAAATCAGCAGCAATACCATGACTTCCAGTGGGGCATAGGAACGACCCTCTGACATCTGCAAATCATTGTGACAATGATCATCCCTCATTCAGTGTGCCCTTGGACAAATCACTTAACTTGACTGGGTCCCAGTTTCTTCATCTGTGAAGTGTGGAGGCGGATTGGCTTAGATTAGTCTCTGAGGTCTCTTCCAGCTTTAGTTTTGGGATCTTCTGAACCTGAATTTGTTGTCTCCTTTTCTCTAACCTAAATATTCCCCATTCCTTGGTCAGGACCTCTTCTGTACCACCACCATACTCTATCTCGAATTATAATTCTTTTATTTTTTTGTGTATATGCTGTATCCTTTGTAACTATATGTGGCAGGAATTGGAGCTGTATTTAGCTTTTTTGAAGGAAAGGAACAAGGGTGGAGAAGGGGATGGGAGGTAATAGGAACAGGGTATCTATGTGAGCATAGCAGGGGATCCCTGATCAATCAAGTACCCCAACTTGACAAAATTATAGGGTGTCAGACTTTGAATGTAGGTCAATTTGTATGAGTGTATCAGGAGAATTGGCAGAAACAATGGACTTGCCTCTGGTCATGGATTGGTGCCTTTCTCTAACTATTAAGTGAGTTAATAGGAGAGCGATCTCTAAATTTATGAAGGGAATGTTCTATTGTAAATCTTCTTCATATGGTATTCCAGTAAATGTCTTTGCTTTGAGCTAATGGAGCCCTCTGGCTGACTATTAAAAGGAAAGCACGTTGGTGGGGGCTTATGAGCTATGGTTTTAGGAGTATGGACCTAGAGTGCCTTGAACCTGGGGTAAGCATCTCTAGGGACTCAACCTATAACCTATCTTTTGGGGGGTGAGCCGGTCATGTCCTGTGGAAATCCCACCCCTCCAACTTGCTGTTATAGAGAACAATGCGTGGGAAAAGCAACCAAGTTCTTGGATCCAACTGAAAAACTCTCATGCTTAGTCACGTGGATTCTGAGTGGCTGAGCCTGCCGGGAGAGATCTGAATGTTCTGAACCTAAGCAGCTTAAGTGTGCTTCTGAAGCTCTTGGGGCCTGAGAATGCCCATAGACTGGCTTGAGGCTGCCTACGTTTGGGTAGAGCTCGTGGGCATGTAGCCTTCAGGGTAGCAGGTTTAATGTTTGGGGGTTTTATCCCTGTACTTCCTTTGTGAGTAAACAGTGATATTGAGTTAAACCAATCTTGAATGGTAATGCTGCTATAATGTGCCAGCCATAAAAGTCTAACTGGATAAATGCACAAGCACACACACACACACACACACAGAGGCAAGGGAAATGATGACCACAAAAGAGGCAGAGATAAGGGATAGAGGAAGCCAGCTCTCTGAGGATCACAGCTTAACTTTTCCACCAGAGCTTCCTCTGCTACTAGGTGGAACCTATAACCTTTAGGTGAATGATTGATGGCCAGTGCCTGACCCTGCCTAGGACCAGGTACTTGGCCAAAAGTGTCCCCTGTTGGTTCAAAATAATGATGAGAATCACTCATTTCTGTAGCACTTTCCCTTCAAGCAGCGGGTGCAGATATCCTACTTTTCCAGAGACATTAACTCACTTGGCCAGGATGGGATTTGGACCAGATTCTTGGTTTGGCGCTGACCAGGCCTGGTGGCTCTGCCCTTCCCATCCTCTACTTCTCACACCAATCCCCAAAGATTCCCCTTTTCTGGACTCCTGGGGTGACTGCCCATCCCTTACCTCTCAGTCTCCAATGCAGTGCCTGGCCCTAAGCTACGGTCAATTAGCATTTTACCTTTCCCATGGCCTCATGGTATCCTGGGAAAAAATAGGGGCTGTAGAGTCCAGGGCCTTGGGCACTCATCTCACCTCTGAGGCTTACCACCTGTGTGACTTTGGAGAAGTAATTTCATCTCCCTGGCCTCAGTTTCCTTATCTGTAAAATATCCTAAGGTCTCTGAGGAGCCTTCTAGCTCTAAATGTGCATGATGTATGACCTTAAGGAAGGCACCAGGGAAAGAGAGTGCACCTCATCACTCCATTCTAGTCTCTCTTTGAAGCTGAGGTACCAGGGAGTCAGGGGCCCTGGAGGAGAAGAGAGAGGGAGGGGACTGGAGTGGGGAGACAGCAGATGGACGCCCCTCACGCCCCCTTTGGAAACTATTCCTCAGTGTGCCACTCACAGACATGCCTGTAATTACAGTGTTCTCGGCCCTTAATGAGGAGGCGCCACACAATCCGTGTCAGAATTATTGGGGGAGGAAGAGGAGATGAGCAGGGTAAGGGGGAGAAATGGAGAGGAGAGGGAGGAGGAGGCCTTATCCTCCAGCCCCGAGCCCTCCCCTCCCCTCCCCTCCATCCTTGCCCACAGTGTGCTGAGCCCAGGCCTCTTCCCCTGCCTGAGTCCTGGCATGGGTACCGATAGCAGCCTCCATCAGCGATCGGAGCTGTTGTGGCTTGGGGATACCTTTGAGGGCAGAGCAGATACCACTCTCCACTGTCCAGAGGGGTGGTACTAGTTGCTCCGGTCTATTGCATAACTCGGAGTTCTTTGTTTTTTCTTCAGTTCTTAAGTCCAAAGACCTGAGTTATGGCTCTTGGGTCCTGGGGTACCAGATGGGGGGAAGACTTCCCTGCCTCATGAGAGCCCCCCACCTCTGATTTAGGGGTCCCAAGACTTAGAGCTGGGAGGGAACTTAGAGCCTAGCTAGTCCTTTCACCTTCCAAATACAGAGAATTAGGCACCTTGCCCAGGGTTCTGGAGCTAGGAAAAGCCAGAGCTGAGATTTAAACCTGAATCCAATATGTTTTCTGCTTTGTCCTGTTGTCTCTAAATTTACTTTCTTCAGAAACAGTGGGATACAGTGGGAGAAAGATCAAGCTTTGGTCTGAGTCTGCCTCTGGCTCTGCCACCCACTCACTGGGTACCCTCAGTGACTCCCTGGGCTCATTTTACACCCTGGTCAAAAGGAGCAGCTGAAGGTGGAGAAGGACCCAATGATCTCCAAAGTATCTTCTAGGTCTGACATTCTATGATTCTAAGACTTGGGTCCAATCCATTGATCAATTAATTCATTTCTTTATTAAGAGCCTACTACGTGTCAAGCACCGTCCTAGGTGCTAGGGGAAAAGAGACCAAAATGAAAAAATCCTTGCCTTCAAGGGGTTTCTACTCTACCGTTTCCCATACACATGCATATCTCTATCTCCCATGTCTAGGCCTTTAATAATAATAATAATAATAATAGCTCACATTTACATAGTACTTACTATGGGCCAGGCACTGTGCTACTATCGTTATTAATACAATAAGTCGCACATGATTAATATTATCATCTCATTTGGCCCTCGCATCAACCCTGGAAGGTAGGTGCTATCATTTCCTCCATTTTATAGATGATATGCTGTCCCTCCTACCCCCACTCCTCAGACGATGAGGGGAAGGCAGCGCAGTATAGGATGTATTGAAAGATGAGCAAATGTGAGATACAAACAAAATCACGAGCCAGTGACTGGGATAAGGTGCTCTCCATTGAGGCACCGGGGGAGGGTCTCTTGAAGGAGGTGGCCTTTGAGGGAGCCACAGGTTCCAAGAGGAAAGGGTGAGGACAGAGAGCATTGCCAGCATGGGGGCCGGCCTGTGTGAAGGCCCACGGAGAGGAATGTTGGGAAACAGTAAATGTGCTGATTTGGCTGACTGTCAAGTACAGGAGAAGGGATGATATATAATGAGCTCATAAAAATGAAATGGAGCTGGGTGGTAAAGGGCTTTACAGGCAGATGGAGAGGTCTACAGTTGACCCAAGAAGCGCTAGACAGCCATTGAAGTTTGTGGAGTGGGAGAGTGACGTGGCCAGCGCTCGGCTTTGGGAATCTCCACGTGGCAGCTGGGTACAGCCTGGATTGGAGGAGGGAACCCTGATTGCTACAGCCTTTCTCTGTGACTTTGGGAGAGTTATTTTCTCTTTTCCAGGCCTCACTTTTGTCACATGGAATTTGGGAATAATCATGCCCCTACTCTCCTGCCTCCTTCCTAAAAGGAAAAAACAGAGACACGGATCATCTTAAAGGTCCCTTTCACAGCTCTGAGTCCACTGATCCCAGGATTCGGTGAAAAGAGAGATGAGGATGTGCTTTGAAAAATGAGAAGACAGACTGGGAGCCTAAGTTCAGAGTTTTGGACCTGGAAAGGGACATTCGAGATCATCTAGTCCAAGCCCCTTATTTGACAGTTAAAGAAACTGAGGCATTTTGTTGTTCAATCATTTCAGCTGTGTTTGACTCTTCATGACCCCCTTTGGGGTTTTCTTGGCAGAGGTACTGGAGTGCCATTTACTTCTCCAGCTCATTTTACAGATGAGGAAACTGAGGCAAACAGAGTGAAGTGACTTGTCCAGGGTCACACAGCTAGTATGAGTCTGAGGCCAGATTTGAACTTGGGAAGATCAGTCTTCTTTACTTCGGGTCTGGCACTTTGTGCACTATGGTGCCATCTAGCTGTGGCCCAGGAAGGAGAAGTTACTCATCCAAGGCTGTAGACTCATTCATGGAGAGATAGAGGGAAACTTTGAGGTCACCTAATCCATGGCTGTAAACAAAAAAAAAGAGACTGGCTCTGGATTCCGTCAGTCTCAGGGTAGTCTCCCGATCATTTTTTTCCCCCGTGGGGGCTGCATGTCTTTCATGAGACTGCATTATTCACCTGTTTCCAACTGGGAGCAGGGGAACATGTTTGCAATATTGTCCAGATAAATTATTTATATAAATATTTATTATAAATTATTATATTATAATATTATAAATAGTATATATAAAATATAAATATATATTATAAATTATTATAAATATAATATATAAATATTATAAATTATTATATAAATTATTTATATAAATATTCTCTACGGGATTGGAATAAAGGCCCCATGTCAACTGCAGGGACCGAGGGGGGAATGGGAAGTGTGAGGAGGTGCTGGCACGTTGTGATCATTGTATAAAGGTCCTCATTAAGCGTCCATCCTTCCCAGACAGCTCATGAGGCAAGGCCTCTCCAAGAAGGAAAGCCGGGCAGGGCCCAGGAGAGAGAATTAGCATTTTAATAACAACCTGAGTCCAAGCTTGCTGACTAGGGTTTATTACAAGGTGAGCTCGTCTCCGGCCCAGCCAATCGGGTTTGGGGCTCGGTGGGCACATGGGAGGATACATTGATTTTTCTTTCCCTGCTCCAGATCAAACTGGGAAGGGAAGCTCTGAGTGGACATTGACAGGCTGGTCACCATGGCGCCCAGAAAGGCCATTACTTACTTATTATAGATCATAGACTGAGAGCTAGAAAGGACCTTAGAAGCAATCCGGCACAACCCCCTCATTATGCAGATGGGGAAAGAGTCTCAATATGACCTCCAGATCCTTTTCAGGTAAACTGCTAACTGTGCTTCTCCCATTTTCTATCCATGAAGGTGATTTTTTTTTTGAAGACTTTCCATTCAGCCTTATGGCATTTCAGTTTCTTAGATCTGGCCCAATGCCTTGGCCCGTCAAGATCCTTTTGACTCCTGATTATGTCATATAGCTATCCTTAGCTATTCATCTCTGCTTTATGTCATAGGTAAATATAATGAGCAGGTCATTTGTGCCTTCACCTGGGTCATTGATTTAAAAAAAATGTTCAACATCTTAGGGCCAAGCACAGATCCCGGTGGTATTCCACTGGAGACCTCCTTCCAAAGTTAACTGTTAACAACGGTTAACAACTCTCTGAGTCCGGCCATCTGGTCAGTTACCAATCCACCTGTCTGTCCAGTCCACATTGTCCCCTCTTCTCCCCAAGAAGCAGATGAGAAACATCTTCAAACATTTTGTTAAAATCTAGCCAACTCTATCTACCACAATCCCCTAGTCTACCACACTCACAGCTCTGTCAAAAAAGGGGGTGAGGTGGACGAGGCATGACCTGCCCTTTTCTTTAAAGTGAAATTTATTAAGATCCTTTTTTTTCAAGAACACAACAGGCATTTCTGAATTCTACTTTTTGTGTGACCCTAACTACTAACCCTGGCCGGGAGCTGAATCTTCCCTTGTAACAGACAAACAATGATCAAGCACCAGCCCCCCACATGGCGACCCCATTTGGTGACCTCGTTTGATGACGTCTGCTACATTCCGTCCACTGTCTCCTGCTTCTCTGCTGAGAAAAGGGAGGCATGTTCCAAGTTCTCCTGTCCAGGCTAGTGCCAGAGCCTCCAATGTGGCCTCCCTGCCTCCAGTCTCTATCCACTCCAGTCCACTCTGCACACAACTGCTCAGGTGATCTGCCCCCAGCACGGGTCTAACCACACTGCTCCCCTGCTCACGAAGCTCCTTCTCTTACTATTAGAAGAAAACACAAATTGTTCGGCATTAATGCCCGGCTCCATGCTCTCCTCCCAGGCCTGCTGCTCAAAGTTCCCATTCAAGAGCTCAAATCGGTCTAATTGCTGTTCCCTGCATACACAGCCCTCCTTCTCTGCCGCCGCCTTCTATCCTGAGCCTGGAATGAGCTTCCTCCTTGTCTCTCCGTCACTGAATTCCTGACCTCCCTCAAAGTTCATCCCCTGGGGGAAGCTCAGCTTGACCCTGTTTCTCCTCCCTCCAGAAATTACATTGTATCTATTTTGTATCTATTCATCCGGATACATGTTGTCCACCCCCACCCCCACCCCCAAAAGGAGACGCCAACTCCCTCCGAGTAGGAATTGTTTCAATCGTACATTTTCATCCCCATCTCTCACAACAGCGCCTGGCCCAGAGTAGACCCCTAATTAACGCGTGCTGAATTGCATTAAATTGATTGCTAGTAACCTTTCTGGTTTGGCCTCCTCCCCCTCATCCGTTCTCTCTGTCCTGTGTACCCAGCAGCTCTGTTATCTCTTCTGTGACTCTCTGCTCTTCTTTTTTCTACCTTGTCCTCTATATTCCGTCTGGGTGGCACAGTGGACAGAGTGCTGGGTCTAGAGTCAGGAGGACCTGAGTTCAGATTCAGCCTCAGATACTTCCTGTGTGACTTTGGGCAAGTCACTTAACTTCTGTTTGTCTCAGTTTCTCTAACTGTAAAATGGACGAAATAACAGCGTCTGCCTCTCGGAAAGGCTCAAATGGGGTAATGTTTGTAAAGTGCCTGACGCGCAGTAAGCGGCACGTAAACGCTTCTTCCTCTCCCCCTTTCCCCCTCAGCCTATTCCGAGCTGGTGTTCGGTTGTTTCAGTCGTGCCCGATTCGCCGCAACCCCATTTGGCGTTTTCTTGGCCGAGATATTGGAGTGGTTTGCCGGCTCATTTTACAGATAGGGAGACTGAGGCAAACAGGGTGAAGTGACTTGCCCAGGGTCACACAGCTAGGACGCGTCTGAGGCCAGATTTAAGCTCAGGGAGAAGAGCCTCCTGATTCCTAGCCCAGTGCTCTATGCACCATGGTGCCCCCTAGCGCCCATTCAGAGTGTGAGCCCTCTTGATACCACTTTCACAGCTGTGTCTCCCCCCTGCACCATCCTCTATTATCTAGCATTCCTTAGATCTTTGGTATGCTTCTCTTCAAAAACCTTGGTCAATGAGGCCCTTGTGACTGCTTTCTAAATCGCCCCTGATTTGTTTTCCTTTGACCTTTAGAATTTCATCTGAAGCAGCTGCCCTCACTCCTGGGATGACTTCCTCTGTAGGGCTCTAGTCCATGGGACCTTCCCAATTCTTCCCCTGGTACCTGTCCGCTCTTCCAGCATCAAGGCTGCATTGTCTCTCCTCTCCCTCCTCACAAATTCTAAGAGGGAGTGGTCCCTTCCCTAAGGGGGTTCCCATTGCTTCTACCCCAGCAGCCAAGCAGCAAAAGGAAACCTTTAGAACACAAAACACAGAAGGACAGATCTGGAAGGGATCTTAGGGGTCATCTACTCAGCAGAGGACGCCCTTGGGAGTGAACCAACTTGGCCCAAGGTCACACAGTGAGTTATCAGCATTGTCTGGGGCTCAGAACTCCCAGACTCAGCCTCTATCCATCACGCCACACTATCATCCCTGAGCTCAGTGGGGAAGAATGTCATGGACTAGGAGTCAGGAAAACCTGGTCAAGTCCTGATTCTGATGAATCCTGGCAATGTGACCCCCGCAAGGCTCTCAACTTTCCTGAGCCTCGGTTTCCCCAACTGTAACACGAGAATAATAATATCCATAGCACCTTCCTCACAGGGTTATTTTGAGACTCAATTGAGATAATGTTTGGAAAGTGCTTTGCAAACCTTAAAGCGCACTATAATTTTCAGTTGCTATTAATACAGTCATCTTTGCGTTAGTTGATGTTCATTTATCCCAGCCTTAGCTGGCTTGGGTTGGTGAGTTAGGGAAAGAGGAGGAGGAGGAAGATGAGTCATCAGCAAAACAGCTCTACATCGCCTGGGCTCTGCACCTGACTATAATCAAGCCGATCCATGCCTCCATTGCTTTCCTTCCCGTCAACCCCAACAATTGCTCATCTGGATGAACCAGCCCTCCCTCCTCCTCCACTGAGTGTCTCTCATTTATATGAATCAAGGCCAATTCAGGCTCGAATGGCCCAACTGCTATGGTCCCCACCTGGAAACATCAAGCCTGAAAGGAAGTCATCACCATCGTCACCAGCGCTGCCATCAATACTGGGGCATATTAGTTATAATCATTGGCATTGCCTCCGTAACAATCACCTTCACCATGACCATCATCACTACCACCATCACGATCATGACTGTCATCATCCCTATGCCAACCATGGTCACCAGCATCGTCACCACCACCATCACCAATGATCAACATGGCTGTCGTCGCTATCTCCATGATCACCATCATCATCCTCACCACCACCATCGGTTCCATCATGTTTAAGTCAATTAAGCCAGTATTGTGTTAGGGATACAGAGAAAAAATAACCCATTACCTGCCCTCAAGGAGCTTAGAGTCTAATAGGGATCAGAAAGCCACGTTCACCAGTAATGATAATACAAGGGAGAAGGTGATGAGTGCAAGAAGTCTAGGCCAGAGCCTATGAGAAAATAGAGGAGGGAAAAGTTACTTCTAGCTAGAGGGTTGAATTAAGGACAAGACATTCCAGGCCTGGGTGACAATGTGAGCAAGGCCATAGAGATAAGGTAGAACAGAATGAGGGGGAAAAAGAAGAGTAGTCCAGTTGGACTGGGACATGTAACACCAGAAGGGGACTACTAGGAGATATGACTGGAGGGTAGATCAGTGTCCATCCTTGGAGGACTTTGAAGGCCAGGATGAGAAGTCTGTCCTTGTTTTGGGGTGGGTGATGGAGAACCATTGAAAGTGAGGAACGTCATGAGCATGATGGTCCATTAGAAATATGACAGGGGCAGGGTCCAAGTAGAGGCACGGAAGGCCATTTATGGGGTTCCTGTGACACCTGGATTAGGATGGTGGCGGGGGAGTGGAGAGGAAGTGATGGATGGAGAAAATTTGACAGGGTTTGTCAACTGACTTTGTGTTGGGGATGAAGGAGAAGGATGAGTCAACGATGAGATTTTGAGGGGGGAAGGGAGAGGAACTGGAAAGATAGTGATGCCTCTGAAGAAATAGGGAGGGAAAGGGAAGGGGCCAGATTCAGGAGGAGTCGCTTCTTTGCAGAGGTGGGGGACTATGAGTGTGGAACACTGCGTGCAACGTCAGACTCTTGCTTTGCTGGGTAGCTTCAACAAACTTGTTTTCTTCTCCCTTTTTTGTAAAGTTGTTTTCCATTTCGTTCTAACAGACACATCTCAGGGAGAGGAAAGGCAGAGAGCTTTCTTGGGGGAGGAAGGGGATGTAAAAACAAAAGACAACAATAGGACTTATTTTTTAAAAGATTGGGGGAGGATGTTTGTGTTTCACAGGACGAGAGGGGGTATCCAAGGTCGTCAATTCCCACCCCCACCTCCCGTTTTACAGATGAGGAACATTAAGCTCGGAGACTTGGGGTCCTGGAGCTGGAGCTGGAGGGATCCTCAGAGGTCAAGGTCAAGCCTCTCATTTGACAAATGTGACCATTCTGAGTTTGAGGCACAGGTGGGCGTTGAGGTCGAGAAATCTAGAAACAATTAGAGAAGGGACCAGCATTCTGGACAGAAACCAGGCTTAAAGAGAGGGCTCTGGAAGGTAGTGGCATAAAGGTCAGCCATGAATCCATGGGAGTGGATCGGGCCACTTAAAAGGCAGGAGGAGAGTGATGATGCAGCAAAGGAGCATGAGGAAGAAAAGTCAGGGAGGCAGGAGAAGAGCTGCCATGGAATGGGCCACCTCGAGAGGTCTTCAAACCGAGGCTGGCTGATGGGAAGTTAGAGGAGGGATTCTTTTGGATTTAGGTTGGACCACATGGCCACTGAGGTCTCTTCTGAGTTCCCAGTGCTAGGATTTTGGTACCTAGGGAGGCTTGGTAGAGTAAGTGTTGGACTTAAAGTCAGGAAGATCTGTAATAGATGTAATAGATGTGTGACCCTGGACAAGTCACTTGAATTTTCTCAGCCTCAGTTTCTTCATGTGTAAAATGGCGATAATCAGAGCCCTGCCTTACAGACTGGTTGTGGGGACCAAATCAGAACCTTTGAAATTCTTAAAGACAATTCCCATGTTCCCTCAAAGCAGAGTAGTGGATGGCACTCTGTCCCATGAAGGACACCTGACTCAGCATATAAGTTCCGAGGAGATGGAAGGGGACTAAGCTCATTCTCTCTTGAGCCAAATAAAGGGGGAGGACTGTTCTGGAGCCTCGCACCTGCTCCTCAGCTCGCTCAGCTCCTTCCCCAAATCAGTCCTTTCCTGCCTCCCAGCTGTGTCCCAAAGAAAGGAAGTAATCACAGTGAGTGTGGCTGCTGTGCCCAGCTTAGAGCCATATTTGTTCCCAAGGGGCTAATGGGGGACAAAGGGGGACTCAGCATCTTCCTGGAGCAGGGCTAGCCTTCGGGTCTCAGAAGACTCCTGGGATGCAGGAATGCAAATAGCTGTCTCTTTGGCTGATTCCAACCCCTTGGGAGCCCACCACGAGCTTTGAGCTCTTAATCTCCTGGAGAAAGAAGAACTGCAAGGTACAGTGGGAAGACAGAGCAACATGGAGTTTGAAGATATGGATTCAAATCCCAGTTCTGATTTTTATTTGCTATTATTATTATTTTCCTCCTCTTAGCCTCAAGTATAAAACAGGGTGTATAAAACAGAGTGAGGGAGGTGGGGGTGGGGGTGGGGTTCGTCATATACTTTAAAACTGGGGGGGATTTTAGAGATCGTCCAGGCCAGGGTGGGGATCAGCCTGCCTCAAGGCCAAAGGTTCCCCACCCCGGAAGCTCAATCCCCTCTTTTTTACAGACAAGGAGACTGAGGCCCAGAGAGGCTAGTTAATTGTCGGACTACTACACAGGTAGAAGGTGGAAGAGCCAGGATCTGCCTCAAAGGCTCTCTGATTCTGAATCCTCATTCTTTCCCCAGCACGCTGGCACTAGCCGCCTCTTAGGCCAGACGTGGGGAAAACACTCTGGGAGCCTCAACCACTCACTCTTCTCCCCATTCTAGTGCACTTGGAAACCACAGCCTAACATTGAAGCTCTGGCTCCCTACAGGCCTGAGGTCATTCCTATTTAGGAGAATTCTCAGTGATTACCTCTTTGGATTCATGCCCCTACCAGCACTATATATATTGTACGTACAATTTTTTCCATGTTGTCTCCCCCATCAGAATATGAGCTGTTGGAGGGTAAGGGTGGTGTCTTTGCCTTTCTTTGTATCTCAGGCACAGAGATAGTACAGAGTCTGGCAAATGATAAGTACTTAATAAATTCTTGTTGACTGACTAAATCTGGCTTGTTTCTAGCTCTCATCGAGGGATATTAAATGTCCTTGCAGGCAGTGAAAGCTACCAAGACATGGGACATACACAAAGCTTAGAATCCACACTAAAGAATACCAACCCTATAGATGATGAAAAATGCTATCTCTTTTGGCAGGTATCACTACTACCAAGGACCTGTACAGTCACTACAGAAATAAAGTGTCACCTTGGGGTTGAGGTCTCTCCAAGTGGGAAAAGAAATCAGGGTTCCTAGAGAGCATACTTCTTTTTCCTTAGACCTTCACAGTCCGCATGACTCACAGTATCAGCAAAAACAAAAACAATCCAGGTTTGCTCCTCTTTGTTGTGACTTTGTACCTCATTGCTTAGAAGTCCTTAAGTACAGCATTTCCCACTTACCTTTGCTGTGTTGAACTGCTTCCACTGACACTGCCTCCAAGCGCTCCAGGTAAATACGTCATCGCTCTTCCTCCCTTGTTTCCACACAGCCCCATGTTTCTCGGTTCCTCACTAGTGTCCAGGCTTGGAGGCTCTGTTGTTCTTCCCTGTGTGCTTACACACAGGGGGGCCCTTTGGACAGCTCTGCAGACTTACCTGAATCACTGGTCCCAACCAATAGGCCCCTAGCCCTCACACCTAGCTAAGTTTGGTGACTTAGTGCCATTTGCTTCTTCTCTACCTCAGGGTGCATACAGAGTCAGAAGGTCCTGCTGAATTTTTCTGAAGCTAGGGAAATACATTGGTACTTTTTTTTTCCTATCGAAGTGACTAGGGCCAGACTATACAAATTACCAGGAAAATTCAAGAAGCTTCCAGATAGCACTTGAAGGAGAAAGACAAAGCTGGTGGTTGCTTCTAATAATCCAACAATAATAACAAATGTTACTTCTCCTGTTAATGCTTAATTTAGAATATTGTTTGTTAACTCTTTTTGTTCTGTAGCTTATCACCTTATTAACTTTAAGAGAAAGAACTTTGTCTTTATCTAAACTGTATCTTGCCTAGTGACTTACATAGTGTTCTGCACACAGTAGACCTTTGATACATCTTTGTACTCCTGTCTAATCAATTCCTCTCCTCATTGTCCCAAGTGATTGCTCCAACCTTCTCATCTGCCCATGAGCCTCCAATGGCATTCTTCCCCCTAACGCTCTACTGAGGCCATCATCTCATACTTTGTGGAGAAAAAATTGTCATTTGTTCAAAGCTCTCCCCTCTCCTCCTCATCTCATATTACTCAAGACATCTCTGGATATCTCCTCCTGCACTCTGGTCTCTGATGGAGAGGAAGGCCTTCCTTCTTGCCAAGGCAAATCTGTCTACAAGCACCCTTTATTCCATCTACTCTCATCTTCGCTAGAAGACTGCCCCCGCTATCACGGCCACTCTTTCTCTTCTCTTCCATCTCTCCTCATCTACAAACTCTTACCCTGCTGACTGTGACCACGTCTGCTCCAACATTAAAAAACCTTCTCTTGATCCTGCCATCCCCACTAGCTGTCATCTTATATCTCAACTCCACTTCTATACTAAACTTTGTGAAAAAGCCATTTCTCTACATCATGGAGCTACGCTTCCTCCATTCTGTAGTCTGGCTTCCAACCTCATCATTGAACCAGTACTACTCTCCCCAAAGTGACCAGTGATCTCCTTCTTAATGGCCAGCCCTAGGGGCCTTTTCTCAACCATTCTAATTCTCAACTTCTTTGCAGCCTTTGATACTGCTGACCACCATCACATGTTCTGCCCTCCCTAGGTCTTTATGACTCTGCTCTTTCCTGGTTCTCTTATTCAACCTCTCTTCAGGCTCCTTGGCTGGTTCTTTGCCCAGGTTAAACCCACTAACCATGGAAGGCCCTTGAGGCTCTCTCCTGGGCCCTCTTTCCTTTTTAGTCTGTGCTATCTCACTTGGTGATCTCATCAGCTCTCATGGGTCTAATTATTTGATTGTGGATTCCTAAATATATTCTAGTTCCACTTCACCAGCTGCCTATTAGATGCCCCAAACTGGATATCCTATAGATATCTCAAATTCAACAGTCCAAAAGAGAACTCATCTCTCCCACCAACACTTCCCCCCTTTCCCATTACTATTGAGGCCACCATCTTCCCACTCATCCAGGCTCACAGTGATTCATTTACATCCTCATTGTACCGCCTACCATCTCTCTCATATGCCTCCTTTCCACCCATTCAGCCATCACGGTAGCTGAGGCCCTCATCACCTGCCTCTTCAAAGATCAAAGTATTCTCATGGTCAGCCTCCCTGCCTCACATCTCTCCTCACTCTGATCCACCCTCCCCATTCAGCTCCAAAGTGATCTTAAAGCACAGTCTCACCACGTCATCCCATTACTCAGTAAACTTCAGTAGCTCCCATTACCTACAAGGTCAAATATAAAGTCCTCTGTCTGTCATTTAAAGTCCCTCCCTCACTCTCCAGGCTCCTTACACTTGACTCCCCTCCACACACGCACTCTACACACCAACCAACTGGTGGTCTTGTTGCTCCTCAGATGTGAGCCCTCTGTCTCATGACTGAGTGTGTTTACTCTGACTAAGCCCCGTGTCTGGAATGTTCCCACTCCTCACCTCTGCCACCTGGTTTCCCTGGATTCTTAAATTCAAGATTGAATGCATATCCTACCTTCCACAGCAAGCTTTTCCCAGTCCACCCAGATGCTAGTGCCTCCCTCTGAGGTTATCTTCTGGGTTCTCTCTCTGTCTCTCTCTGTCTCTCTGTCTCTCTCTCTCTCCCTCTCTCTCACTCTCTGTCTGTCTGTCTGTCTCTCTCTCCCTGTCTCTCTTTCTCTCTCTCCATCTCTCTCTCTCTGTCTCTCTCTCTTTCTCTCTCTCTCTGTCTCTCTGTCTCTGTCTGTCTCTCTCTATCTCTCTCTCTGTCTCCATCTCTCTCTTTCTCTCTCTGTCTCTCTCTCTGTCTCTGTCTCTCTGTCTCTTTCTCTCACTCTCTGTCTCTCTCTCTCTCCCCATGCAGACATACAGGAATCTCTATTCCTAATAGATATAGATATCTATCAATAGATTACATTACATATGTATATACAACATTTGCACTGTTGTTTACGTGTTGCTTCTTCATTGTGAGCTCCTTGAGGGCAGAGACTGTTTTTGCCTTTCTTTGTACCCCCAGCACTTAGCACAGTACCTGGAATATAGTAAGCGCTTAATAAATGCTTATTGGCCGATTAAATGTTTGTTTGTTCATTGTGATTGACTGTTGAATCGATTGGTGATTGTTGGTTGACAGCTTCATTCAGCAGCTCAATCAGTCAGTCAGCACCTTCAGAGACTTCAGGCTCTTTCAGACATCAGACGTTCAGACCTGGAAGGGGTGGCTGAGGCCATCAAGTCCACTCCCTGCTTTTTCAAGGATGAGGAAACTGAGGCACAAGATCACACAGCTAAACCTGGAAGGGACAGCAAACGTCATCGAATCTGCCCCCCTTTGTTTAGAGATGAGGAAACTGAATCTCAGAGAGATCATGGGAGCATAGGACTGTCTCTTTCTTTTTTCTTTTTTTTATATCCCAAGAGCTTACCATAGTGCCTGGCACATAGTAGGTCCTTTATAAATGTTTATTGACTTATAGATCTAGATCTGGGAAGGATGCCAGAGGCTGTTCTTGTCTTTATACATCTAAAGAAACTGAGGCCCAGGGAATTTCATGCAGGTAGGCGTCAGAGGTGAGATCTGAACCCAGGTCCTCTGACTCCATCGCCAAGGCTCTTTCCTCCCCCCGCACTACGTGGCTTTCCCAGATTCTTCCTATTACCAAGGGTGGTTTGTGCTTGAGAAATGGCATTAACTATGTTCAGGAAACATCTTCCCAGAAAAGGAAGTCGGCCCATCAGAGAGCCTGAGTGAGAGGAGCCTGATAGCTGGATGCCTTGCTGGCCTGGCTCACCCAGCGAAAGGGGGCCCCCAGGGCACTTGCTGGACGGATCCCTGTGAAGGAGCCAGACAAGAATCCAGCATGGCCCATCAGCTTTCACTTGTTAAGCACTGTCCTAGGGGCTAGCGATGCAAAGACAGAAGTGAAACTTTTCCTACCCTCTGGGAGTTTACACTCTATTTAGGGACATAACATACATATGTAAGTATATAAAATGTACGCCCATATAATAGAAATGAAACCATTTGGGAGACACTGGCAGCTGTGGGCATGAGGAAAGGTCTAATATAGAAGGTGTCATAATTTCTAGAAGGAGATCAAGGCTTCTGTGCGGGATAAGAACGTGTGGGAGGGGCTGCCAACTGCCCCAAGGGAGTGAGGGCCCATGTTCTTGAGGCCCTTGGAAGCCTTCCTCCCAAGGGGATCCCGTGAATTCCCGTTGGCTGAGGACAAGCCAAGGCAATGTGGCGTACTGGTCCTAGCACCAAGTTCTGGCCTAGCCCTGCTGCTGACCAGCTGTGTGGTCTTGGGCAAGTCACTTTACCTCTGCAGTAGTGGGAATAGAAGGGATTTGGAACCCGAAGATACGTGTTCGAATCCTGACTCAGCCATTAACTAAGTGTGACTGCAAGCAAGCCTCTTCTATTCTTCGGGGCCTAGGTTTCCTCACTTGTCAGATGAGGGTATTGGATAAGATGATCTCTAAAAGCCATTCCAGCTCTGAATCCTAATACTTTATGTGATAGTTTCCAGTAGAGACCCCATGAGCTCTAAACAGAGGGGGCGGACTGTCCTCACTGGCCCTAGAGTGAGTGGCAAAGCCAAGACTTTTCTTACACTCATCATCATCCTTTGCATCATCTGTCATTGTGAATCTTCGGAGATTGTGGTGCTCCACAGTTCCCAGCCCTCAGCATCGTCAGAGCATCTTGGGCTGGAAGAGCTGGGTCTCTGGGTCCAGGAGCCGGGAGCAGCTTGAGGCTTCCAAAGCACTGCCCCATTTCTCAGACGCCGGCCAGCTCGCTCTGTCCCTTGGGGCTCGGGGCCGTGGTCACAGCATTATCTGGAGGTAGAACAGCCAGAGGACTCTGTTCAGTTCTGGAGACAACTGCTTGGAAGGACTTTGATAGCCTGGAGATGAGGAGGAGGAGGGCAGCCAGGAGGTTCACTCACTAGCCAGGCTAACACATCAGCAAGCATCTCTTAAGCACCTGCTGGGTACCTGACCCTGCACTAACACCACCGCCCCCCCCCCCATACAAAAGAAAAAGGAAACAGCCCCTGCTCTCAAATGGCTCACATTCTGATGTTCACATGGAAGTACAAAGTACGGTCACAGAAGTTTCAAGGGGGAGACAGTGGTAACTGGGGAGGCTTCCTGGAGGAGGTGGTACCTGGGCTCTGTTGGAACAAATCAAACTGGAGGTGAGGAAGGTGCACGCCAGGCATGGAGGCTGGCTTATGCAAAGATGGGGGAGGGGTGGGATTAATGAGCTCTAGAGGTTTTGTTTTTTTTTTCCCTCCAGCTTTGAGATAGGATCGCTGGTGAGCAGAGCTGCCTTTTCCTAATAACTGAGTTGGACTCTAATACTTAAATACCCAGGTCTCCCTCCTTCCCCCACCCTGTCCCTAGGTTTGAAACTGATCACATCCACTGGGTCCCAATTCCTTCCATGCAGGCACCTAAATAGGGTTCCCCCAAAACCTTGCACAGCCTCTGTGGCTGTCAACCCCCTTCGCCTTTGTCCCCCCCAACCCCAACGCTGATCCACACCCCAGGGATGTTTGGGGAGGAGGAGGGAGTGGGCAGAGAACATCTGTGACTTCTGCCACTCTGCACATTGACTGAAGGCCAAGACCCTCCTATTTCTGTTTCCCTGAGACCAAGCCACAGCAGAGAAACCAGAACACAGTTTTGTGTGGTTCTAGTTAACTTTCATTTTTCAGGAGTAAAAGGAGCCAGCTGGGGTGGGGGCTGGGAGGAATGGCCCAAAGAACTGGACAGAGGAAAGGTTGGCTCCGTGCCTGGCCTCACTATTGGCCTCGAGGGCTCTCTATTTACCATCCCCTGAAGACCTGGGGACATTGAGCCTGGAGTAGGAAGACTGATGGGAGGAGCGAGGGGGGAGAGATAACTACTATGTTTAAATGTTTGAAGGGTGGTCATGGAAGAGAGGCTAGGCCTTGCTCTGCTTAGCTCCAGAGGGTGGAGGCAGTAGCCATTGGGGTGGAGGTGCACAGAGGAAGACCTAGTGTTAGGGTCTCCAGGGGGGATGGACTGAGGAGGGGGAGAGATCGGCTCCCTCTTCCTGGAGGGCTCCTGCAGGGTTGGATGGCTCCTGGTCAGTAGGGGGTGTGGGCAGATTCTTACTCAGGTATGCTTTGATCAAGGTGCCTTGGGAAGCCTGTGACCTCCTCCCATAAAAGGAATTCTCTCCTGAACCTTTGGGGTAGCAATCATTTTTGATGGCTTTTCTGGGTCTGGTAGCACATTAATTATCAAAGAATCCTTGAACAAAGCTGTCTCTAATCACCTGAATCTTCTGTGGTCTTAATGCCCATACCCAGACCACTCTATTTAAAGTGCTTGTCTTCTCATTCTCCAGGCTCCCTGACTGACCAACCTTAGACCAACAAATGGGTCTTACCATGGGAGATGTGATACATTGGAAGGGGCCTGGGATTGGCAGTCAGATGACCTACTGCCTGTGTGCCTTTGGCCAAGTCATCTCCCCTATCCTAAAATAGTGGGTCAGGATTTGGACCCCATGACCTTCGAGGTTTCTTCTAGGCCTAGATCTCCTTTCTCCAGCTCTCTGAGTCTTAGGTCAGCCTAGGACCTTGGCACATGTGCTCAGGGTGCCTGGCTGGCGGCTGGTAAGGAAGGGGTGATTTCCTGGGGAGCAGCCCTTCTGATGAGTCAGCCCTTCCTAGGAAAGGCAAGGCTGTGGCAACAAGGCTGGGAATAATGACCCTTCTGCCTCTAAAAAGAGGACGTCATTCCCTGGTACCTAGGGTGAGCCAGACAACGGAGTTATCTCCTGCACAAGATAAGATAAGGCATCAGAAGCACAGACTCTCAAATGGCCCATGGGATCAGGTCTGAAAATCAGTTGGCAGCTGCCCTGGCTGGAGGGACAGCATCCCAGGCCATCCTCAGACTTCATTTGAGGAAGCATTAGAGACAGGCCAAAGCTCACAGATATGGAAGGCAGAGGGCCATCAGCTGAACCAGAAAATCTATGACTGTGACAATGGACATGGACAGATGGCTAATAACAGCCGATGTTTCTTTTTTCAAATTAATTAATTAATTAATTTTTAGTTTTCAATGTTCACTTTCATAAGATTTTGAGTTCTAAAATTTTCCCTCTTCCCTCCCCTCCCCACTCCCCAAGACGGCGCACAATCTGATATAGGCAATACACGTACGATCATACTAAACATATTTCCGCCTTAGTCATGTTGTGAGAGAAGAATCAGAACAAAAGGGAAAAGCCACGAGAAAGAAAGACAAAGGAGGAGAAGATAGCATGCTTCGCTCTGCGTTCAGGCTCCACAATTCTTTCTCTGGATGTGGATGGCATTTTCCATCTTGAGTCTTTTGGAATTGTCTTGGACCATTGCGTGGCTGAGAAGAGCTAAGTCTGTCGCAGTTGGTCATCACACGATGTTGAACAGCCTACGTTGCTAAGCCTTTTAGATACGTGTGAACCTCGCAACCACCCTGGGGACCAGGAGCGACCCTCATTCCCATGTTACAGATGAGGACATCAAGGCTGAGAGAGGTAACTTGTTAGCCACACAGCCTGTGAGCGCTGAATCCAGGCCTTCTTCTTCCTGACTCCAAATTTAACACGCTTTAAACCACCTGCGTGACTTCTTACTTGGAGAAGGTGAGCTCTGAATCATTTCAATGACCAGCCTAGAACAGATAATGAAATATCCCTCCCCGCTCTCCTCAAACAGGCCCAGAATACTGTATACAGGGTCAGACAAGGCTTGTTTGCCTTTGGTCTAGAAATGTCTGTCATATAAAAAACAGAAGTCATCAATAAAATTTATCTTTGAAGGTTAGTCAGATCGCGCTTAAGTCAATGTAACAAAAGTCCTTGTAATAGTTTGACTGAAACCTTTGTGCTCCAACAGGAATTTGGCAGAGGGGAGTTTTCAGTGCTGGAAACCTTCAAGCTTTCCAGGGAGAATTCTGAACCAGGAGTTCCCTTGGGAATTTCAGGAATGTAACATATAGGGAAGAAAAGTCCAACCATATACAACAGCAAAGGTTGAGGAATTAACAAGCATTTGTTAAATACTTTACTGTGTGTCAGGCCAAATGAAATGGTTCCTGCCCTCAAGGACCTTACATTCTAATGACAGAGACCCCACATAAATAACTATGTACACACAAGAGATAGCGCAGATGGAAGCTACTCTCTAGGGGAAGCAGTGGCAGCTGGAGGTGGAGGAAGGAGAGTGGGAAGGGACCAGGAAAGACTTCTTACAGAAACTGGGGTTTGGGCTGAGTCTTGAAGGAAACCATGAAAGCCAGAGGCAGACGTGAGGGGAGAACACTCTAGGCACGAGGGTCTCCCAGTGCCAAGGCTAAGTCGGGAGGTGGCTCATTCCAATGGCACAGAGTCCATTGACTAGCTGGCCGCTTCTTGGATGGGAGAGTGGGATGTTACCCACCTGGGACTCCCAGACCATGTGAACAAGGCTCCATATAATTTCAAAGTCCAGGGTTCCTTAAAACTGTTGGAAGGCCTATGTTCTCTCCCCAACTCTTTTTAAAAAAACCATGTTAAAACATTTAAAAATTTTTTTTAAAGTTTTGAGTTCCAAATTCTATCCCTCCCTCTTCCTCCCTTCTCTCTTCCCTGAGATGGTAAGCAATCTGACATAGTTTATACATGTGTAATCACGTAAAACATTTCCTTATTAGTCATTTTGTGCAAGAAGACTGGAATTTAAAAAAAGATGAAAGAAAGTAAAAAAAAATAGCCTGCTTCACTCTGTGTTCAGACAGTGTCAGTTCTTTCTCTGGAGGCGGATACTATGCTTCATCATAGTCCTTTGGGATTGTCTTGGACCAAGGATAGCTAAGTCATTCACAGTTCTTCATCATACAATATTCTGTTACTGGGTACAATGTTCTCCTGGTTCTGCTCACTTCACTTTGCATTGGTTCATGTAAGTCTTTTCTGGTTTTTCTGAAAGCATCTCTCCCCCCAGCTCTTAGTGTGAGCTGCAAGCTGTTGGAGGGGGTTGGGGTGAGCCTTAAGGACCCATAGAACCAGAGTCCAGGTGAACTGGATTCAATCCTGGAATGGCCTCTGTGATGTGAAGCCCTCTCCACTCCTGGGAATTCTCCCCAGAGTGAGGATCACACAGAGTACCCCCAGAATAGAGAGAGCTGAGAGAGATCGTGTAATGAGCAGAGCTTTAGAACCCAAGATGTAGAAGGTCAGAACAGGAAGGCACCTGAGGATAGAGGATGTTCAATTATGAGACACAGAATAGAAGAGCTGGGAGGAATCATAGAACATAGAATGTCAGAGTTCTAAGGGACTTTAGAACATAGAATGTGGAATATAAGGGCAGGAAAGAACCTGAGAACAGAGGACATTGGATTGTGGAACATAGAATGTAAGAACTTGAAGGGACCTTGGAACATAGAATATCAGAACAAAAAATGTCAGAACTGGGAGAGATCCTAGAACATACAATGTTCTAACTTGGAATGTAGAATGGTGAGGCTGGAAGAGACCTTAGAACATTAGAATGGGGTGGGGGGATATAAAATGTCGGAAGGAATTCTAGATCGTTAGCACATCAGGAATGGGAAGAACTCTACAACAAAGAATTTCATAGAACATTAGAACTACCAAGAGTAGCGAATGAAAGAATGACTGAAAAAGCCTTTATCAAATGTAGACGATGTGCCAGGCAGAGACAAAAATAGCTGATTATCTGCCCTGTGCCTTCTATTAACACTTAGAAGGTGAAGCAGTTATTTGCCCATTAAATAACAGTCTGTTGCATTGGGCAAGAAAAGGTAAAATAATCCAGGGCTTGATTCGGCAGCAGAGAGCCAAGAGAGGGAGCACGTGGGCATTTTCCCCGGCGATTGAAGTTCACCAGCAATTTCCCAGGCCTATCAATCAACCAGTCACAAAGCGTTTGCTAAGCACTTTCTGCGCTCCAGGCACCGTGCTGTGATTTTGGGATGCAGGTGCACAGAATGACCCGATCCCCTCTCCCAAGGAGACAAAGAAGAGAGAGGGAGGCCAGGTCGGTCAGATCTCTGCAGTCAGGTGCAGACAGATCCCCAGCCTCTGTGGATGACTTGACCTGTGCACCTGGGACTGTTGGAAGGAGCCTGGAGTCAGGAACACCCAGGTTCAAATCTTCCCTCAGAGGCTTACTAGCTGTGTGACCTTGGACAAGTCACTTCATTTACCTGGACCTCTGCTTCCTCATCCATAACATGAAGGGGTTGGGCAGGATGGTCTCTAAGGTCCCTTTTAGCTCCACACCTAGCATCCTAGGAGTCTAGGCATGGAGCAAGCAGACAGCGTGAATTCAATTTAACAAACACGTATTAAGCACAGGCATGAAAAGCGGCATCATCCTTGACCTCGAGGAATTTATTATCTAGTGGAAGGAGAGCCGACTTACCCAGAGTCACCTGACTAGTCCATGACATGCCTGGGACTAGAACCCAGGTCTTTTGGCCCCAAGTCCAGCCCAGCCCAGTCCAGTAGTGGAAAGATCAGAAGACGCTGAGGGTAGCCTCAGTTTTCCTGTGAGTCCTTGTGCCCACAAATCACTCACAATCTGGGGGGCCACAGTCAGGACCATAGAGCTAAAAAAAGGAACATCATCTAAGCAGTGGATGCGTGTTTATTGACTGACTGACTGACTAACTGAGGTGGCTGGCTGAAAGAATGTAAGCTGCTTGAAAGGAGGACAGGGATTCTATCATTTCCTGTATTTGTAGCCTCACAGCCTGGCACATAGTAGCTGCTGAAAATGCTTGTTGATCCAGTCTATGGTCTGGGGTAGTCAGGGAAGATTTCCTGGAAGAAGTGGGTCTAGAGCTAAGCCTTGAAGGGTGGAGAGGATTTGAATAGATCATAGGTCTTAGAGGCAGAGGGAATGAGGCTTCATTGAGGGTGAGTGTGGGAGAGTGGCAGGAAGAGACTTGGCTGGCTTCTGGCCAAGGGGTTCCAAACAAGCTGAAACAAGCCCACCCCAAACTTGTGACAACTCTCAAGTTGGAATCTTCATAGAGAATGATTCTCTCCCTCTCCCCCACGAAGAAAGTGAGAGCCAGGACAGAGTCTGGCACAATGCCTGGGGGTGGTTAATGCTAATGGACTCATGGCTTGATGAGAGGATCACTGAATATGGAACTTTTTTATTCAATTCAATTTAATTTAATATTTTATTTTTATCCCCAGTTACTTATAGAAACAATTTTAACATTCTTTTTTTTTTTAAATTTTGAGTTCCAAATTTTTTCCCTGCCTCCCTTCTCCCCCTCACTGAGAATGCAAGCAATTTGACATAGATTATACATGTGTAGTCATGCAAAACGCATTTCCATGTAAGTCATGCTGTGAAAGCAAATGCACTAAAAAACCCAAGAAAAATAAAGAAAGCAAAGAAAAAGTATTTCAATCTGCATTCAGGCTTGGTCAGTTCCTTCCCTGGAGCTGGAGACAGCACCTAACATCATAAGTCCTTCAGAATCGTCACAGATCATTGTACTGTCGAGAATAGCTAAGATATTGAAAGTAGATCATTGGGCAATGTGGCCATTACTGTGTACAGTGTACTTCTGGTTCTGCACGTTTCACTCTGCATCAGCTCATGTAAGTCTTTCCAGGTTTTTCTGAGAGCATCTTGCTTGTCATTTCTCATAGCACAGTAGTATTCCATGTCAATCATATACTATAGCTTGTTCAGACATTCCCCAATTCATGGACATCCCCTCAACTTCCACTTCTTTACCACCACTAAAAAAGCCGCAGAATATGGAACTTTTAATTGGATTTTGGCTCGGCATAAGGAAGAACTTCCTAGCTCCCACTCACTGGAGAGTCTTCAGGCAAAACTTATTAGGTCTATTCTAAAGAGGATTCTTGTTCAGGCCTGTTTTACGCTAGATAAGACCTCCGAGGTCCATTCCAACTTGGAGGTTCCACGCCTGTGTACATAGAGTCTTAGAACTGTTAGTCCAGTGGCTTCATTGATCTAGAAAACACTTGGTTGAGAAAGTTCCCTCTGCCAGTGTAGACTGGCCACTGATTTGTAACGGTCCTGGCTGAGGCAAAGCTAAATGACTTGCCCAGGGTAGCATAGCCAGGATGTGTCAGAGGAGAGATTTGAATCCTGATTCTGAGGCCTAGTTCTTCACCCACTGTGCCACGCACCTCTCATAAAACTTAGAATCACAGGCTCTTGGAAACCAAGAATAGAGAACCTTAAGAAATATTGAACTCAGAATCATAGAATCTTAGGGCACAAATGCTTGGAATTATAAAATTTTGGAATATAGAGCCATATAACTGTAGGGTCTAAGAACCCTAGACCATGGAATTGTAGATGAACTTGGCCTGGGTGCCAAATGGGACATCCTGAGCACCTTTCCAGGGAGAGCGTTACAGCCTGTGCCAACTCTCCTGACTTAGAAAATTTGTTCTGTGCATGCCCTGAATAGCTCCAGATCAGACTAGTCAAGGCCCCCTTCCTCTCCCTGACTTCCAGCTGTCAGCTGTAGGTCTCAAACTTGTTTGGTTTCTAGCCACAGAGATGCCAGAAAATCATACCTACCACCATCCCTGGCAAGTACCCCAGTCTGAGAATTCTCAAAGCCCAGGATCTGCTTTGGTTCTCCCAAAAGCTCTGAGAGGGGGACAGGGCAGATGTGTCATTCATTCATTTGGCAGAAAACTGCATTTATTAAGTGCCTGCTGTGGACAGGGCCCTCCACTGAGGAGGCTTAATAGGACATAATCTCTGCCCTCAAGAGACTCCCAATTGAGTAGGGATTATAATGTCTATTAAAGTTATTTGGCAATTATCATAGGGTCACAGATGTAAAACTGTAAGAGACCTCAGAGACCTCCATTTTACAGATGAGAAAAATGAGTCACAGTCCAAGGTCGCACAGGTAGGAAAGAGGTGTTCAAGGTGGAATTTGAACCCAGTGACTGCAAATCCCGTACTGTTTTCCACTGTCACTTAACAGCATTAGGCCACTTGCAGAGGGAGCTACAGGGCTCAGAGCACAGGATCAAACAATGTTAGTTATCACTGCTGAAAAGGACCTCAGAGTGCATCTCATCTGGCCTCCTGCCCAGTGCAGGAATCTTCTGGACAGCCTCTCTGTCTCCTCTGAAGCACACTAACACACATAGAAGGTAGGGAACGCAGAATCTGAGAGAATGCAGTCCTCTTTGGGAGGTATAAAGCACATGCTTGATGAGGGAGGTAGGATGTGTATAAATAGTCCCATTTCGCAGATGAGGCTCACATGTAGGCTCAGAGAAGGGGGAGTGCTTTGCCCAAGGTCACTCAAGGCCAAGGCCAGGCCTCCTGCATAGCCATCCTGGGCTGATTCAAGTGCCCCAGATAGCCCAGTGAAGCACTTAACCCAGCCCACCTGACCCCAAGTCAAAGGCCCTCCTCCAGGATGCCAGTGATGGTGGGAAATTGTTCTGGGAGTTGCACTGCGGAGCAGCAGGTATTGCTGCAGGGAACGAGCACTGCCAGGGATGGAAAATTTCCCTCTGGCCCTCATGGGAATCCTTAGGGCTGTTTCTCCTCTTATTTCTTCTCAACCTGTTAACATTTAAACATAGGTACTGCCCTCCTGCGGATCAGATGAAGGGACTGACTTGGTTAGGCCAGAGAAGAAATGCCCCAGGGGGAACATGATGGGTATCTTCAAGTGTCTGAAGGGCCCCCGTGGGAAAGGAGGCTTAGCCTTGTTCTGCTTGGCCCCAGAGGGCAGAACTATGAGCTAAGGAGGAGAAATTCCAGTTGACTCCTGGTGAAAAGCTTCCAGAGGACCCAAACTACCCCAGCAATGGAATTTGGTGCCTACAGACAACCCTTCACTGGGAGTCCAGAGACTTGGGTTCAAGTCTTCACTGTGCTGCTAACCTGCTGTGTGACTTTGGGTGACTTACTCCCCCTCTCTGGGCCAGAGGATGTTCTTCACCCAGACCACATGATGTGAATTCCTCAAGGGCATCCAGCGCCTCTCAGTGTCTCCTTCCTTATCTGGAACACCAGTTCCCTACTAGCCATTTTTGTTCGTGGAAACCGGGAGAGGTGGCACAGAAGTGGAGGAGGGCAAATGCTGCTCCAGTTCTCAAAAAAGGGAAGACAATAGTCTGTGAACAATGAGCCGGTGAGTCTAATCGCAATTCCTGGGAACATCCTAGAAAGGAGTTTTAAAGAAGTTGGCAAAGATCTAGACAGGAAAGCAGCAATTTAAAAAAAAACAACATTGTTTAATTTTAATGTTCATTCTTTTAAAATTTTGAGTTCTAAATTCTCTCCCTCCCTTGTGAAGGCAAGAAAGGTGAAATCAATTACACCTGTGAAATCATGCAAAACGTATTTCCATATTGCAAAAAAAAAAAGAAAGAAAAAGAAAACGAAAGTGAAAAAACTAGGAAAGCAGGGATTAAAAAGAACCATCCTGATGTCATCAGAAACAGGTCCTGCCCATTGAGCCTCACTTGGGGCAGGATCACTCAAGCTTGGTGGCACAGCCCACATGTTTAGGCCTGGAGGCAGGAAGAGCCAAGTTCAGATCCAGCCTCGGACATTTAGTAGTCGTATGACCCTGGGCAAGTCACTTCACCTTTGTCTGTCTCAGTTTCTTCACCCAATAAAAATGGTAAAATAGTCATCATAGCGCCTCTTCCCAAGGTTGTTGTGAGGTTCAAATGAGCTAAGATTTGTAAAGCACTCTGAGAAACTTAAAGGGATATGTGTGTATCTACATACACACACACACATACGTGCATGCACATGTACACACATGTAGGCATATATGCACATGAGGCCTCTGTGTATATACACATGCATGCGTGTATATTTGTGTGAATATATACATACATGTACATATATGTTAGTATAACAGATGAGGGAAATGCTGAAGATGCGGACAATTTTAAACAAAGCTTTTGCTAATGTATCCCACGCTATTCTTATGGAGAAGATGGAGCCACGTGGAATCGACACTAATACATTCATGAAATCATGACTGGTTGGATGGTTGGACTCAAATAGCAATTCATTGTCCAAGGTTCAGTGTGGCAGGAGGTGTCCAGTGGAGTGCCTCAGGGATCTGCCTTTGGTCCTGTGCTGTTTATATGTTTATCAATGACTTCTCAGAGGCATGATCATGTGTGAAGAGAATGGAGCCTGATGGCACAGACAGCTCTGTAGAAATTAGGACATGGGTGGAGCGAAGTCTAGGGCCGGCATCCTCAGGATGGCAGAAGCTCCTGCGTGTTTAGAGGCAGATGAAGAGAGAGAGATTGCAGATTATCTGTTCACCTTTAGGCTCCCTGTTTTCCTGAGTATTCTAAGATTTACAAAGCAGTGACCGCAGGCAGAAGGGAGCTCGATCAATTGCTCAGTCATTAAACAGTCAATTATTAAGCACCTACTACATACAGATACTGTGCTAGGCCTTGGCAGAAATTATTAGTGCTGTGTTACCTATGGGGAGGACAGCTCAGAGTTTAAGTCACTTGCCTAAAGGCACACAGCTAGGGAGTGTCAGAGTCCACATTTGAACCTGTGTCTCTGATTTCCATTCTTGCCACTGTCTTGCCTGCTTGGGTGGAGAGGTTATTGGTCTCTACAGAAAGGGCCAGTGTATCCTCCAAGGCTGGAGAGAAGGGCAGGGAGTGGGGGTGAGGTGTGGGGATGGGCAGATCCCTAAGCAGCCAAGCCAGGGAGCTGGGGGAGAAGGCACCTCCCAAGGGGAGCCTTGGGCCTGAACTTTTTGTCTCCAGGATCACCCTGCATGGGAACTCACTGCTAGAACAGCCTGTTCGTGGGCCCATCTGGGCTGGGATACTGGAACAGTTTCTCCTTGTCCCTGCCTTATGGCATGCTCCCCCGAGGGGATAGGGGAGGCCCCAGGGACAGACTCTCTAACTTGCCTCTTTGCCTGGCTGCCTCTCCCACCTGCTCACTCCCCCCAGCCCAACGTCAGGGCAGATCGATGGCCACATTCATCTCCTGGGGCAGCCGAAGAGTGAATCACAGCCCTCTGTTCATAGATCATCCCTTTGGAGCTGAAATGGATGTCTTTCCCATGTCTGGGGAGAGAAGCCTTCCCCCCTCCCCCCATCCTAGGGTCCCTCCCTTCCCAGTGTGTGCCAGGAGTCATGAGAGGCAGCACTCTTCTCTCTTCCCATTCAGCATACACCATGTCCCACCACCACACCCTTGCTTGGACTACCCCCTGTGCTTCCTGTCCAACCCACTCACTTGGATTTTACACCAAACGGCCCTTGTATCTCTCAATCACATGATCAATTGGTCAACAAATAGTTATTAATGCCTTCTTAATTAATTAGTTATTAATTCCCTTCTCCATCAACCTACCCTTCTCATGCCATCAAAAGCCACCCGTCCCTTCCACCATGCCCTCTGGAATGCCTGCTTTCATCTTAAGTTTTCCACCTGTTCCCATGCCTTCTATCTTCTGGCTCTCAGTGATACCTGGCTTCCTCCTGATCACACAGGCTCCCTTTCTAGAACTGGCTGAACTTTTCCTCATTCCCTCCACTCACTTGGAATACTCCTCGATTGATCCTCACTGCCACTTACAGGTTCTTCCCTTCCATTCAACAACCTCTCCTCCTTTGAGGTCCATACAATCCATATTTACCACCTGATCAAAATCCTGGTAGCTGTTGTCTATAGACTTCCTAGGACACTTCCCCGAGTACAATTTTTCCCTCCTCTTCAACTCCTGCCCCCATACTAGGGGACTTTAATATATATATTAATACTCCCTCAAGCACCATAATGTCTCAGTTTTTAACCTGCTCACTTCCTATAACCTACTTTTCCACCCCACCTAAGCCACACACAGAAATGGCCATATCTTCGATCTTGCCATCACCCACAAATGCATCATGTCCATGTTCAAGTACTCTGAAATTCCTTTATCTGACCACAATCTATTGGCTTTCTACCTCTCCCTTTGCCTTCCTAACAGACCCTGCTCTTCAACCATACTGAGACCTCCATCCCTCCACCCTTCAGTTCTCTCCCAGCTCATCACCCCTATACAAGCCACCCTCTTCTCTTTCTCTATCTTGACCCCTTGACCTCCTGGTGAGCCAGTTCAACTCTATGCTGACGTTCTCTTGAGTCCCTTGTCCCCTCATCTTATCATTGATCTTGCCTTGCCAAGCCTCAGCCTTGGATCATTCCCACCATCTGCTTCCTTCACTCCTATGCACGTGCTGCTGAATGAAGGTGGAGAAAATCACACACCTGTTCTCACTGGTCCATTGCGGATTTATGTACACAACCTCAACTAGGTCCCTACTGCTTCTAGACAATCCTTCTACACTTCCCTAATCAAGTCACTATTCTACTCTCCATAAAGACTTTTTCAAACCTTCTTATCCTTCCTCAAACTTCCCATGACTCCCTGTTCCCTCCTTTCTCAACCAAGAATCTTGCCTCATATTTTACTAAAAAAAATGGAGGCCATTCAACAAGAGCTCCTTCTTCCCTCCTCATCTCCTATCACTTTGATGCCTTCTGCTACCATTTCTTTCACTCTAGTCTCACAAGAAGAGGTGGCCTTGCTCCCTTTTGAGGGAGCCCTCTACGTGCACAGGGGATCCTGTTCCATCTTGTGTCCTCCAGCAGACCATCCCCTCTATCATCTCCATTCCCTCACTTATCTTCAAGTTCTCCCTGTCTGCTGGCTGCTTTCCTATTGCCTATACACATGCCAGTGTCTCCCTCATCCCCCAAAAGCCCTCCCTGACCCTTCCATCCCTGCTTTCATTCTATAACTCTCTTTCCTTTGTTCCCAATCTCCTTGGGAACCCCATCCACACTAGGCAAATACACATACTCTTCTTAACCCTCTACAGTCTGGCTGTCGGCCTCATCATCACCGAAACTGCTCTGTCAAAGTTACCAGCGATGTCTTACTTGCCAAATCCAATGGCCTTTTCTCAACCCCCATCCTTCTTGACCTCTCTGTAGACTGACACTGTTGGTCACCCTCTCCTCCTTGATACCCCCTTGGCCTCTCCTGGTTCTCCTTCTGACCCCTTCTTGGTGTCCCTTGCTGCATCTTTGTCACGCCCAATAACTGAGAGTGTCCCCCAGGGCTCTGTCCTGGGTCCTCTCCTCTTCTCCCTCTATACTTGTTCATTTGGTGATCTCATCAACTCCCAAAGATTCAATCATATTTATGCTGATGATTCCCAAATATATCTATCTATCCTTAACCTCTTTGCTGCTTTTCAGACATCTGGAACTGGATCTCTAGCAGCTATCTTAAACTCAACATGTCCCAAACTGACCTAATTATCATTCCCTCTAAGCCCTCTCCTCCCCACCTCACCCCCAATTTCCCTATTACTGCTGGGGTTCCTACCATTCTCCCAGTCACTCAGGTTTCCAAACTAGGCATCATCCTGGACTCCTCACTATCTGTCACCTTCCCCCACATCCAAGCTGTTGCCAAGGCCTGTGGACTTTGCCTCTGCAGCATCTCTCAGATACATTCCCTTCTCTCCTCTGACATGACCACTGCTCTAGTGCAGACCCTCCTCACCTCCCCCCTGGACTATTGCAAAACCGCTCATGGGTCTGCCTTCCCCCAGAGTCTCTGCCCACTCCAATCCATTCTCCATTTAGCCACTAAAGTGATTTTTCTAAAGCACAGGTCTGTCTTCGTCATCCCCCTACTCAATGAACTCCAGTCGATCCTTGTTGTCTCTAGAATCAAATACAACATACTCTCATTGGCATTCAAAGCCTGTCATGACCCAGCCCCCTCCCACCTTTCCAGTCTTCTTCTGCCTTACTCCCAAACCCCCGTTCTTCAATCCAACGATACTAGCCTCCCAGCTGGTCCATGAACAAGACTTGGCTCCAGGCATTTTTCCTTCCTGTTCCCCATGCCTGGAACTCCCTCCTTCCTCATCTTCAATTCCTGGCTAACGTGTCATCTCCTCTAGGAAGCCTTTCCCACCCCCTCTTAATCCCAGTGGCTTATTTCCTATTTATCCCATACAGAGCTTCTTCATTTATGGTCGTTCTTCACGTATATTGTTTCCACCATTAGACTATGAAGTCTTTGAGGGCAGGAACTGTCTTTTGCCTTTCTTTGCATCCCCAGCATTTAGCACAGTGCCTGGCATATAGTAGGCACTTAATAAATGCTTATTGAGTGATTGCCAGATACTGTGATAAGTGCTGGTGACTTGGTGATTTCGTTGTTGCTGCTGCTGTTTGGCCATTTTAAGTCGTGTCCAACTCTTCGTGCCCCATTTGGGGTTTTCTTGGCAAAGATACTGGAGGGATGTACCATTTCCTTCTGCAGCTCATTTTATAGATGAGGAACTGAGGCAAACAGGGCGAAGTGACTTGCCCAGGGTCACATAGCTAGCATGCGTCTGAGGCTGAATTTGAACTCAGGAAGATGAGTTGGCCTGACTACAGACTGGCACTCTATCCATTGTACCGCCTAGCTGCCCCAAATCATCTACTTGGTGATACAAAAAGAAAAAGGCGGGCATTTCTTGAGACCCTGAAGGGAGAGGGAGGGGAAGAGGAGGGATCCTGGTGGAAGCAGAGAAGGGGGACCCTGGGGGAGGAGAGGGAATTGGGGGAGGAAGATCCTGGGAAGGGGGCTAAGAGAAGGGGGACCCTGAGGTGGGGGGAGAGACCCCGGAGGGGGGAGTCTCAAGGAAAGAGGAGACAACATCTAAAAGAATGTTCAGCTGCAAGGCGGACAGCAAGGCCCAGAGGTCCTTAGGTTACTTAAGTCATTAATAAGATGGCACCAGAGGACTGCAGGGCACAGAGACAGGACAGATGGTAAGGTCTGGAAGACCTTAGGAGGCAGTGGCAAGGTGGATAATATAGCAACAAGAAAGATGATAAGGTCTGGTGGTCTTCATTCTCATCGGAAGGAATAGAGTTGTTGACTTCTATTTCATCTAAGCTCCAAGAGCAACCAGTCAGTCAGGGAAAAGGCATTGAATGCCCCCAGGTTCTTCCTGTCCGCCAGCTCTCCCAGATGAAAAGGAAAGAGAAAAGAGGAACCTACCTGTGTCTATCCACTAATAGAAACCAGCTGGTAGCTCTTGGGAAGGAAGACTGTCAGCTAAAACACCCGAAGTTCACAGGAGTGAAAAGCTGAGAAAGGAGCTGGGGAATGCAGGATGGGCTGAATGAATGAATACAGGCCTAATATGGAGTTAGCATGAGCATGAGCAACTTGGGATTGGTTGACTTACCATCATAATCAGCATGCTAGCATAATTGACCATATCAATAAAAAACAACAGAAATCATATGATTATCCTAATAGATGAAGAAAAAGCCTTTGACAAGATACAGCACCCATTCTTATTAAAAACACTAGGGAACATAGGAATAATTGGAGCTTTCCTTAAAAATGATAAGTAGTATCTATCTAAAATCATGAGCAAGCATTTTCTAGAACAGAAATAAGCCAGAAGCCTTCCCAATAAGATCAGGAGTGAAACAAGGATGCCCATCATCACCACTATTATTTGATATTGTGTAGAAATGCTAGCTTTAGCAATAAGAGAAGAAAAAGAAATCGGACGAATCAGACTAGGCAATGAGGAAATAAAACCATCACTCTTTGCAGATGATACAATGGTGTATTTAGAGAATCCTAGACAATCAACTAAAAAACTAGTTGAAATAATTAACAATATCACCAAGTTGCAGGATACAAAATAAACCCATATAAATCATCAGCATTTCTATATATTGCCAACAAAGTCCAGCAAGAAGAAATACAAAGAGAAATTCCACTTAAAATAACTACGGACAATATAATATACTTGGGAGTCTACCTGCCAAGACAAACCCAAGAATTATATGAACAACAGTTACAAAACACTTTTCACATAAATAAAGGCTGATCTAAACAAATGGAGAAATATTCATTGCTCATGGGTAGGTTGAGCCAATATAATGAAAATGACAATTCTACCTAAGTTAATTCACTTATTCAGTGCCATATGAATCAAATTAGCAAAAATTGTTTTCTGGAGCCAGAAAAAAAATTCATCTGGGAAGAACAAAAGGTTATGAATATCAAGGGAATTAATAAAACAAAGTGCTAGCCATACTAGATCTCAAACTGTATTACAAAGTAGTAATCATCAAAACAATCTATCAGCTAAAAAGTAGAGTGATTGATTAGTGGAATAGATTAGTTCTACAATACCTAGTAGTAAATAACCATAATAATGTAGTGTTTGATAGACACAAAGATCCAAGCATTTGGGACAAGAACTCATTATTTGACAAAAACTGCTGGGAAACCTGAAAAGCATTTTGGCAGAAGTGAGACCAATATCTCACATTGTATACCAAGATAAGGTCGAAACAGGGACATGATATAGAAACGAAGGGTGATATTGTAAGCAAATTAATGGAGCATGGAAAATTTTACCTGTCAGATCCATGGATAAGGGAAGAATTTATGACTAAACAAGAGATAGAGAGGATCATGGGAAACAATAATTTTGATTACATGAAATTAAAAAGGTTTTATTCAAACAAAACCGATGCAGTCAGGATTAGAAGGAAAGCAGGAAATTAGGGGGGAAAGTATACAGCAAGTTTCTCTGATAAAGGTCTCATTTCTCAAATATATAAGGAACTGAGTTAAATTCATAAAAATATGAGTCATTCCTCAATTGATAATCAGTCAAAGGATATGAACAAGCAGTTTTTGGAAGAAGAAATCAAACCTATTTATAGTCATATGAAAAAAATGCTCCTAATCACTACTGATTAGAGAAATGCAAATTAAAACAACTCTAAAGTACCACCTCACACCCATCAGATTGGCTAACACATCAGAAAAGGAAAATGACAAATGTTGGAGGGAATTTGGGAAAATTGGGACACTAATGCACTGTTGGTGGAGTTGTAAACTCATCCAACCCTTCTGGAAAGCAATTTGGAACTCTGCCAAAAGGTCCATAAAACTATTCATACTCTTTGATCCAGCAATACTACTACTAGGTCTGTATCCCAAAGAGGTCAAAGAAAAAAGAAAAGATTCTATTGTAAAAAATACATATTTATAGCAGCTCTTTTTGTGGTAGCAAAGAATTGGAAATTGAGGGGATACCCATCAATTGGGGAATGGCTGAACAAGTTGTGGTACATGATTGTAATAGAGTAGTATTGTGCTATTAGAAATGATGAGCAGGCAGATTTCAGAAAAACCCGGGAAGACCCATACAAACTGATGCAAAGTGAAGTGAGCAAAACCAGAAGAACATTGTACACAGTAAGAACAACACTGTGTGATCGTCATCTGTGAATGATTTGGCTTTTCTGATCAGTACAACAATCCGAGACAATTCTGAAACACTCATGATGAACAATGCTATCCACTTTCAGAAAGAGAACTGGTAGAGTCTTGAGTACAGACTGAAGCACATTTTTTCACTTTTTAAATTTTTCTTGCTTTTTAAAAAAATTGCTAATAAAGAACTGTGCCTTCATATGCTTTCATACATAAAATTGACAGCACATTTCTTGCTTTCTCAACAGATGGGGGAGGGTTGGGAGGAAGGGAGAGAATTTGGAACTCAAAAATGTTTTTAAAATGAATATTAAAAATAAATAATAAATTTAGGAGGAAAAAAAGAAGTTGAAAGGCCTTTAAACATCATAAAGCCCAACACATTATTTTGAGGAGGAGTCTGAGGTCCAGAGAAGCTTGGTTGAATTTTGTTTTATTGATATGTTTTCTTTTTACATTACAAACATTTACAAGTCACTCACACTTGTGTGAGAAGTCGTTGCCAACAAAGTAAAGCAGTTAAATAAAATTGATAATACAGTGACCTCAGCAACATTTCATACCTGTAGCTGCCTGAACCTCTCTCTCTGTGTCTCTTTCTGTCTCTGTGTCTCTCTTTCTCTCAAAAATTGACAGAAATCTATTTTTTCTCTCTCCTACTTTCCCACCTTACCAGAAAAAAAGAAAAAAAATTCTTGAAACAATTTTACATAGTCAAGAGAAACAAATTACCTCAACCACTGTCTATAAAAGTCTGCATGAACCATTCTGCCCCAGATTCATCTCTTCTATTGAGGAGATGGCAGCATGTTTCATCCTTGGTCTTTCGGATTCATGGTTGGCCATTGCACTGATCAGAGATCTTCAGTCTTTTAAAGGTGTTTGTATTATAGGAATTGTTCTCCTAGTTCTGCTCATTTCATTCGTCATCAGTTTAGAAAAGTCATTGTAACTATCCTTATTCATCATGCCGATGTCATAGTGTAAATTCTCTGCTGGTTCTGTTTACTTTGTTCTGCATCAGCTCATATAAGTCTTCCTATGTTTTTTTAATCATCTCCCCATTCCTTTCAATACAATACTACTACACCATTACATTCAGATTCTACAAGTTATTCAGTCCTTCCTCAATTGTTAGACATCCTCTTAATTTCCAATTTTTTGCTATTGCAAAAAGAGCTGCTATAAATATCTTTGTATATAAGGGACCTTTTCCTCTTTTTAAAATCTCTTTTAGGCATAAGTCTAGCAGTTGGTAGAGCTGGGTCAAAGGGCACGCTTTTTTTTTTTACAACAACCTTTTGTGTGTAATTCCAAATTGCTTTTCAGATTGGCTATACTGTGATTGCACATGTATAATCTACATCAAAATGCTTAACTGTCTCAGGGATGGGGAAGAGAGGAGCGAGGGAGAGAATTTGGAACTCAAAATTTTTAAAAATAAATGTTAAAAATTGTCTTTACATGTAATTGGGAAAAATAAAATCTTACTATTAAAAACAGAATGGTTATGCCCATTCATAGATTTACTAATGGTGCATCAATGTGCCTACTTTCCCTCAGCCCCGCCAACATTTGTCATTTTCCTTTCTTGTCAGCTTTGCCAATCTGGTAGGCATGAGGTACAACCTCAAAACTACTTTAATTTGCATTTCTTTAAATAGAAGTGATTTGGAATATTTTTTTCATATAGTTATGTAAAAGGTTTCTTCCTTTGAGAATTCCCTGGTCATATCCTTAGACCCCTTATCAATTAAGAAATAGCATTTTTTTTGGTAAATTTGGATAAGTTCTTTATGTATTTTGGAAAAAAGACTTTAATCAGAGAAACTTGCTGCGAAGATTTTCCCCCCGTTAATAGTTTTTAATCTTAGATTTGTTTGGACAAAACCTTTTTAATTTTATGTAATCAAAATTCTCTATTTTGTTTTCTATGATCCTTTCTATTCCTCATTTGATTATAAACCTTTTTCATATCATACATCTGATAGTTTTTTTCCATTTTCTCTAATTCTTTTATCACGTGACCTTTTCTATCTAGGTCATGTGGTTATTTGGAGCTTATCTTCATAAAAGGTGTTGGTCTAAATCTACTTTCCTGGTAGTTTTTGTCGAATAGTCCTCTTTATGGAACATTAAGGCATTCAATACATTCGTTTTTGTGTGATGTACAACTAGTCTGTTTCACCAATCAACCTTTCTATTTTACAGCCAGTTCCACATTATTTGAATAATTCCTATTTTGTGGCATAATTTGAGATTCGACATTACTGGTCTTCTTCATTCCCATTTCTTCTCATGATGTATCTTGAGATTTGGGACATTTTTTCCTCTACATGAATAGTATTATGTTTTTTTTTCCAGTCCCATATGGTATTATTTTACTTGGCATTGAGTAAGTAAATTAATTTAAGTAATATTCTCATTTTTCTTATATTGGCTTATCCTACCCATGAGCAATTAGCATTTTTCCAATCATTACTTTCTTGATTACAATGATTACAATCATCTTTCTGTAATGGTTTTTATAGCTGTATTTATATAGCTCTTGTGTGTGTCTTGGAAGGTAGACTTCTAGGGATTTTATGACGTTCTGGAGCAATTTTAATGGAATTTCTCTTTCAATCTCTTCTTGCCGAGTTTTATGGCTATCACATAGAAATGCTGATAATTCATATGGATTAATTTTATATCCTGCAACCTTGCCGAACTTATTGTTTCAATTAGTTCTTGATCTACCAACAAACATCTGTTAGGACCTGCTGTGTGCCAGACACTGGTACTGGGAATACAAAATGAGGCAAAAGACAGTCCCTGCCCTCCAGGAGCTTACACTCTAATGAAGGAGTTACATGTTGATGCAAACAAATATATGTGAACAAGTTACACATAAGGGAATGATAAAGAAAAGGCACTAGAACTAGGAGGGGGTGGGCAAAGCTTCCCGGAGAAGGTGCGGTTTTAGGTGGGACCTAAAGGAAGCCAGGGAGGTCAGCAGTCAAAGAGGAATCGAGAGAGCATTCCAGGCATGAGGGACAGCCAGAGAAAACCCAGAGCCTGAGAGATGGAAGGTCTTGTTCATGGAACAACTAGGAGGCTGGTGTCACTGGATGGAAGAGTTCATGGTGGGGAGTAAGGTGTAAGAAGACTGGAGAGGTAGGAGGGAGACAAGTTTTGAAAGGCTTTGAATGTCAAACAGCATTTTGTATTTGATCCTGAAGGCAATAGGGAGTCACTGGAGTTTACTGGGGTGGGGGGAGGGGTAACTTGTATTTTAGGAAAATCACTTTAGTGGCTTACTGGAGTGAAGAGAGCCTTGAGGCAGGCAGACCCACCAGCAGCTCCTGCAGTGGTCCAGGTATGGGGTGATGAGGGCCTGGACCAGGGTGGGGGCAGTGTCTGAGGAGAAAAGGGGACGTATTGGAGAGAGGTTGCAGAGGCCTCGGTGACAGCTTGGATATGGGGGGAGGTGAAGGAGAGGGAGGAGTCCAGGATGACTACTGGGTTGGGAGCCTGGGGGACTGGTGGTGCCCTCCAAAGTAATGAGGAAGGCAGGAGGGTGGGGGGAGGTTTTAGGGGAAAGAGAATAAGTTCTATTCTGAAAATACTGAGTTTAAGATGTCTACTGGACACTGAAAGGATGTTGGAGAGGCAAGACTGGAGGTGAACAGGGAATCATTACCCTAGAGATGGCAAGTGAATCCTCTGGAGCGGATGAGATCACCAAGTGAAGTGGTATAGAGGAAGAAGAGAAGAGGGCCCAGGACAGAGCCCTGGGGGACACCTAGAGTTAGAGGGCATGATCTGGAGGAGGATCCAGCAAAGGTGACAGAGAAAGAGTGGTCAGAGAGGGAGGAGAAGAACCAGGGATGGGGAGGGGGCGGTGAAAACCTGGAGAGAGGACAGTATCAAAGAGAGAGAGAGAGTGATTCACAGTGTCAGAGGCTGCAGAGAGGTCAAGGAGAAGGAGGATTGCAACAAGGCCATTGGATTAGGAACTAAGAGATCATTGGACACTTTGGTGAGAGTAGTTTCAGTACAGCGATAAGGGCAGAAGCTAGATTTATTTGACTATGGTTGGTCTGCAGAAGCGATCATCTTTGTTTCTTCTTGACCTGCGGTCATGCTCTAATTTCTTCCCTCTGTATTACAGTTATAGCCAGCATTCCTAGGGCCACGTCAAACAGCAGTGGTGAATTTACTGGAAAGGAATCTAGTTTATGTTCCTTACATGTAATAGTAGCTCTTGGTCTTAGTTAGAGTCTATTTATGATTTGAAGGAATTGGCTGTTGAGTTGAATTGTATTGAGCCTAATCTGGGGGAGGACGTTGCCTTGCTCTTCTGATGAAGCAGTTGGGGTTTTCCAAGTTGGGGTTCAGCCCTCTGCTTTGACCCGAGTTCAAACCCTACCACAGAATTCCACTAGGTGCAAGTCACTCAACCTCTCCACTTTCCTTGCCTGTAAACTAGTGATCATAATACTAGCACCTATCTCACAGGGTTGTTTGTGAGGCTCAAATGAGTAAGCGTATTATCATCATGGCCATCACCATCATCATTCTTCTGGTTGTTGTTGTCACCTTTCCATAGTAAATGTGACGCAGGAGCTCCAGCCTCGGCTTGAAGACTTCCAATGGGGGGGGGGGCCTACCCACCTCTTGAGACAGCCCTTTCCACTCTGGTACAGCTCTCATTGTTAGGTTTTCTTAACACCCAGCCTTAATGGGTCTCTCTGCATCTCCTGCCCATGGCCCCCATATCTTCTTCTAACAAGCGAAAGAAAGCTAAGCCCTCCAGGGAGCATCTCTTCACAGGCTGTTCCCGGTCTGCTTTGCCTGTTTGTACCTGGGATGCTGTGGCGGGAGGGATGTGAAGGGCTTCCTGGGACTGGACGCATTCGAGGCATTATCCTGGCCCAAGCCTCCACCCTGCCCCCAACCCAGGAGCCAGGAGAGAAACACCAGAGCTGAACCTGCCTGGACACTGGGATTTTTACTGTTTCATTAAATAGCTCTTTCATGTACGAGGCTCGTTTTGTACTTTCTTCCCTGGCCCCAGAAACGGGCACAATCAAGCCCTTTCATCTACCTTCCTACACACTCTGAGTCCTGGGGGTCAAAGAAAATCGGCTCACGGGATTTAGATGGGACCTTTGAGGCCATCTCTTCCAACCCCCTCATTTTCCAGATTTGGAAGCTGAGATCCAGTGCGGGGGAGTGGTTTGCCCAAGCTTTGTGGCTGAGCCAAGATTTGAAACTCAGGTCATCTGACTCCAGATTCAGTGCTTTTCTACTCAGGGACAGAACTTGGCTGGGGTGACCAGGGCTTCATCCCAGGCGCTGACATCTATGATGGGGCATGCTTCTTTCTTCCTGCCTTAACCTCCCACTGCCTGCACAGTAGGGATGACAGGGATCAGCTCTCTCATAGCAATCATAATCATAAACATTTTATAGTGCTTACTGTGCCAAGCACTGTACTAAGCACTTTACAATTGTTATACCACTTAATCAGTAACTCAGCCCTAGCCCTCCTCTGCCCTCCTTTCTCACCATGTCCTCTGGAATCCTCTATTGGTAATAACTTCTCTTCATCCTAGGTCTCTTCTTTTTTCCATCTGCCGGTGCTCATTGAAGCCCAGTTTTCTTCTAAGGACATCACTTCTCTTGGCACCCTCTCCAAAATTTAATGTTCTACCCATACCCCCTGCCATACATGGCCAGGAGGGATTGTTGGTTATCTTTTTGCTCCTTTGGGACCCTCCCCCCTGCCCCCGTCATTCAGCAACCTTCTCTCCTTTATTTTTAAATTTTTTTTATCTTTAACATAGTTTAACCCATTGTGGACTTTTATTTTTAAAAATATTTCTCATTTTAATCAAGGTAGGATGAAGTTAATTCCTTTTTAATAATTAATTTATTTATTTTTAATTTTCAACATTCACTTCCATAAGATTTTGAGTTTCAAATTTTCTCCCCCTTCCTCTCCTCTCCCCTCCCCAAGATGGTGTGCAATCTGATATAGGCTCTACTTACACATTCATACTAAACATATTTTCGCATTAGTCATGATCTATAGAAGAATTAGAACTCATGGGAGGAACCACGAGAAAGAAGAAACAAAATAAAACAAGAGAAAAGGAGAGCAAACAGTGTGCTTCCATCTGCATTCAGACTCCGTAGTTCTTTCTCTGCATGTGGACAGCACTTTCCATCATGTGTCTTTTGGAGTTGTCTTAGATCCTTGCATTGCTGAGAAGAGCTAAGTCTATCAAAGTCAGTCTTTGAACACTGTGGCTGTCACTGTGTACGGTGTTCTCCTGGTTCTGCTCATTTCACTCAGCATCAGTTCATGTAAGTCTTCCCAGGTTTTTCTGAAATCTGCCTGTTCATCATTTCTTATAGCACAATAGTATTCCATTACATTTATATACCACAGCTTGTTCAGCCATTCCCCAATTGATGGGCATCCTCTCAATTTCCAATTCTTCGCCACCACAAAAAGAGCTGCTATAAATATTTTTGTACATGTGGGTCCTTTTCCCTTTTTTGTGATCTCTTTGGGATACAACCCTAGAAGTGATTGCTGGGTCAAAGGGTGTGAAGTTTTACAGCCCTTTCAGCATAGTTCCAAATTGCTTTCTAAAATGGTGGGGTCAGCTCACAGAGTATCTTTCTTTTGAGATCATCTCCAGTTTGTACCGTGTGCATCTTCTTTGTACCTAGTTGTTTGCACAGTGTCTCCCCCATTAGACTGTGCGCTCCTTGAGAGCAGGGACTGGCTTATGTCTTTCTTCATGTCCCCAGGGCTTAGCACATAGTCAATGCTTGTTAACTTGACTTTACTGATGCCTTCCATTTTAATATAACTGGCATTTCACAATGATCCCAAGGCTCCAGGAAAGCAAAGGCCATATTTTCATAGCCAACATTGTACTGGGAATCTTGTATGGCATCAACGCAAAGAACACAACAATCTCCGAGAATTATAACGAAATTGTTCCAGAGTCCACTGACTTCATACTGCTGCCAATCAATACCTCAGAGATAGGAGAAAATGGTGGTTTATTATGCTGAGAACACAGGCTTCACTGAACACTTATCAATAAGTTAGTGAGCCCTGAGCATTCATTTTGGGCTACATTATATAGGTTTTGGTTACATAAACACGATGGTTTTTCAAAGAGCAATAGGGGAAGATAATGATTTATACATCAAAGAACAGATAGCAGAAGATCTATATTGAGCAGGAAAGTAGTCGGTTAACACCAGAGCTACAGTCGATATCTCCAGCTTGATTTTGCTGAGTCTTCCTAGTTGAGTGGCATGCTCAACTGAAGTAAATGTGGGTAAGAAAGTTAAGCCAGAAATTCTCTTATCAGAGAATTAAAGATGACTATCAGTCACCCAGGGGCAATGGAGTAGTCCATGGTGTGTGTGTGTGTGTGTGAGCAGGCTTCGAGGCATAGCCCATGAGGAACTTGGAAGAAGAGAAGTAAAAGATGTCTTCAAGGAATTGTATGATAGGAAGAGAAATGGGCTGGTGGGAGTAAGGGATGGACAGGGATGGATGGGTTGGAATCTGCCTCAGTGGAGGGGATGTAGATGAGATTTCAGATCCTTTGGAATATTTTGAGATGTTTCACCTTTCCTTCTTTAAAGATCCCTTGGTATTGTCCAGATGTTGTCCCCTTCCTCTGTGGACCTCCAAGCCACTCCCTCACCCGCCCAAGACATTTGATAACTAGATCACAGTTTTCTCCATCGCCATCCCTACCCCGTTGAAATTCTGGCCTTACTGCCTCTATATTGCCCATAACCACTACCTCTGGTAAACGTAGTCATGCACAAGAGCAAGCAAACCATAGATACTTCCCCCACCTCCACCCTCAACTTAACCATAGTGACCCTAGATGCCCAGACTTCTCCTTAGGGCTCTGTTCCCACTGCATACAGACTCACAGTCTCATAGAAGGTAAAACAACACAGAGAAGTGTTTCTGGTTTCAAAACCAGGGTCTGTTGCTACCTGTGTGATCTCTGATAAGTAATTTAACCTTTCTGGGCCCCAGAGTTCTCCTCTATGAAGTGACAGGGTTGGGCAAGTGGACTTTGCGGTTCCTTCTAGCACTCAATCCTACTTTCCTGTTTGGAGTAAAAGGAATGGCACCTCTGACCTTGGGAGGTCCAGAATCCAAGTTTGGAGCCCTCACAGAATCAATGACTCAAAGAACAAGAATCGATCTTGACGCTGAAGGCCAGCAGAAGCAGAGATGAGGACTCATTGACAGCAATGCTGCACCTGAACGTGAACTTGATGGGACTAACGCTATGCAAAAACGAAGCTAAGTCAAGTTGACTTTCTCCAGAGACTGAGGTGGTGTAGGGGAAAGGATGCCCTGAGGTGTTGGGGAATATGGTTGTATGTTTGTTCTTGCTATATCTTTAAAGTAAATATCCCTTTGTGAAAGCTTGTTTGAAAAAACCAAAGCGGTAAGCCTTTTGAGAGCAAGGAGTGTCTCTTTTTAAAACATTTGCATCACTTAGTACACTGCTATACATACAGTAAGTGCTTAATAAATATCTTCTTTATTCTTTCATTTATTCATTCTTTCCCGACTCCAAGCCACTAAGACCCTTTTTGATGTCAAAAAATAATTTTAACGACCCCCCACGTATTCGAGAGGCAGCATGGTGAAGGGGATAAAGCATTGCACAAAAAGTCAGGAAGACCTCATGTTCAAATCCTGCCTCTGATGCTTGCTGTGTGACCTCGGGCAAGGAACACCCGAGTTCAAATCCTGCCTCAGACACATGGTCGCTGTATGACCCTAGGTTAGAACTAAAGCTCACTTAAGCTCTGCTTGCCTCAGCTTCCTCACAGCAGCACCTACCCCTCAGGGTTGTTGTGAGGCTCAGATGAGGTCATATTTGCAAAGTGCTTAGCATGATTCAGGCACACAGTAGGAGCTATATAAATGCTGGTTATCCTTGTTATTGTTATTATCCCTCTCGGCTCTACGCTCTGGGGCCAAGCTCAGCAAGGATGGTCCGTTTTTCATTTGACAGCCCTTCTAGTACTTGGTCACAGCTGTCATCCCCCCTTCTGAGTCTCCTTCAGGTTAAACATTCCAGAATATTCCAGAACGTTCCCATAACCCAACTGTTCCCAAGCCTCAGTTTCCTCACCTGTAACACAGAAATAATAACACCAGCCCCTCCCTTGCAGGGCTGTTATGAGACTCAGATGAGTCAATGCGTGCGAAGGGTTTAAACTTTAAAGGAAAAGCTACATAACGTGGTAGCTAGTACTTGTCTCCGTTGCTTGGGAGGATGGATGCCGACAAGAGCGCCCATGAATTGGGTAAAGCTTGGAAACGCATCAACATTTTATTAATCATGACAGCATCTACACGCGTTACGAGTATAGCCGAACAGCGATGTGGGAGTCAGGTTGTGGACTCAGGCTCCAGGAGGTTCATCAGATAGGGTCACGTTGTCGACCTCATTGCTGCTCCTGACTCCTGTGTGGGGAAGTACATGGGTTTATTGATCTCTTATAGGGTTTTTTTTTTTGTATCCCCAGTGCTCAGCACAGTTCCTGGCATATAGTAGGTGCTTAGTAAATGCTCACTGGCTTGCAGTGTGCCCCCCGCCCAGAGACCCAAGGCCCTAAGTGCTGATCTACTACCCACTTCTATGAGTGTGTCACAGGAGTGACTGCGGGAGACCCTGATCAATCTGGTGAGTCCCCCAATCATCTAGATGAAATTACAAGGCTCCCTCTGATGGAAGCAGCCATGTGCTCTCACCATTTACACCATTTACACAGAAACTCCTCTGACAGTTCCCAGTGACTGAGGATGGCCTCGGGATGACTGTTGGCCAAGAATGGGGGTGGGATGGGGAAGGGGGAAGAATTAAATCTGGGCAGCTCTCTTTTTCTCTTTGGACTTTCAGGGCTCGGTGTCCCACGTTCTAAGGTCCCTCCCAGCTCTGACACACCTTGATCTAAGGGCTTCCCAGCTCCAATACACCCTGATCTAAGGCCTTCCCAGGTCTGACACACCCTGATCTAAGGCCCTCCCAGCTCTGACATTCCCTGTTCTAAGGTCCATTCCTAGCTCTGACATTCTTGCCTCTAAGAGTACTTCTATCTCAAAGCTTTTATGACTTCAGAGTCTGGATCAGGGGTGGGTGTGGGGGGCAGGTCAGTATGGGCTGAGTTCCCAGGAAGCTTCCACTTGCCCAGAGGTCTTCCAAGCAGGGACCAGGAATGTCCCTGAGGAAAGCTGCTAGACACAAACCTTAAATATTTCATAAGCTGACAAAGCCACTGCCTGAATTTTTCATCATCCATGGGGAACAGGGAGCTGCCAACAAGATGTAGGGTCAGGAGACAACTTTCTTAAAACACAATGTCAGATTTTGGAGGGAGCTTAGAACAGAGACTGTCAGGGGTGAGAAGGGAGAAAATCACAGAATCTCAGAGTCAGAAAGGGCTGGGGCAACATCTAGTGAGGGCTGGGGAAACTTCAGCCTTGAGGTCACATGTGGCCCTCAAGTGAATCCCTTTAACCGAATCCAAACTTCACAGAACAAATCCCCTTAAGAAAAAGATTTGTCCTGTAAAACGTGGGCTCAGTCAAAAGGCCGCACCCAGACACCTAGAAGGCCACATGTGGCCTCAAGGCTGCAGGTTCCCCACCCCTGGCTAATCTAACCCATAGGATTCCCAAGAGTCATGACAGAGCTGAGACTCCCAAGGAGGGGAGGCCCTCTGCACCCAGAGCCTACCCCACTTTGGAACAGAAGTGAACACAATTCTCTAGATCTGCTCTGACCAGGGCCTGCTACAGAGGGATTGCCACCTGCTTACCAAGAACACTCTGTCTCTCTCCATTCACCCTAAGATCCCACAGGAGATCCCAGAGAGCAGGACTGGGTGGTTTGTTTATTTGATTTGCTTCTCTTGTATCCTCGGGGCTCAGCACAGTGCCTGGCACATAGTAGGTGCTTAACAAATGCTTTTTGACTTCCCAACTGCCCTACCCCCCTGCTGACTCATAATGAGTTTGCAATTCACTAAACCCCCCAGATCTCTTTCAGATAAACTATCTGACTTTGCTTCCTCCACCCTCTAATTAGGACAGGAACTTGGGATCATGGATCCTAGGAAGGGCACACGGTTCTTAGGCCAGTGAGTCCAACCCCCTCATTTTACAGAAGAGGAAACTGAAGCTAGTCAGCATCTGGGGACAGATTTGAACTCACAAAGGCTGGGTTTGAACTCGCTCCTTCCTGACTCCAGCTCCTGGGCTCTCCTGCCCCTCCCAGATGCCTCCCAGATCTAGTTTCTTTATCTGTAAGATGAAGGGCTTGGACTAGATGGGCCTAATATCCTATGACCAGATGATGGTGACCAGAGGGAAAGCTCCAGCACTGGGGGCATCGGAGTGGTAGACCACAAAATCCACCTTGTGTAAGGTGGGATCTGACCTGTTTATGTTCAAACGAGATAGAGAGGATCACATGAGGTAAAACGGAGAATTTTGATTACATGAAATTAAAAAACTTTTGCACAAACAAAACCAAATGTAGCCCAAAAGCAGGAAACTGTGGAAAAAATTTTTGTGGAAAGTTTCTCTGATAAAAATGTCATTTCTCAAACATATAGGAAAATGAGCCAAGTGTATAAAAATAAGAGCCATTTTCCAACTGATAAATGGTCAAAGGATATGAACAGGCAGTTTCCAAGAAGAAATAAAAGCTATAAATAGTTGTATTAAAAAATGTTCTAAATCACTATTAATCAGAGAAATGCAAATTTAAGCAACTCTGAGGTACCACCTCACACCTACTAGATTGGCTAAGATGACAAGAAAAGAAAATGACATTTGCTAGACGGGATTGTGAAAATAGGTACTAACACAATGTTGGTGGACCTGTGAATTAGTCCAACCATTCTGGAGAGCAATTTGGAACTATACCCAAAGGGCTATAAAACTGTAAATACCCTTTGACCCAGCAATCCCACTACTTGGACTGTATCCCAAGGAGATAAAAGAACAAAGAAAATCACTCATATGTATAAAAATATTGCAGCTCTTTTTGTGGTGGCAAAGAATTAGAAATTGAAGGGATGTCCATCAACTGGGAATGGCTGAATAAGTCATGGTATATGATTATGATGGAATGCAATTGTGCTATAAGAAATAATGTGGAAAGAAAGCCAGAAGCAGCCATGGTGGCAATGAGCCTTTTGCTTTGGGCTTCAGCATCGGTGGCGATGGGAGCCAGCTTGGGCTGAAGCTGCACCTCTGCATCTTGTTGACCCAGTTCATCCTGGGAGCAGGCGCCGTGGCCCCTGTCCAACATAGTGGAAACCATAGGAAGAAAATGTTTGTCATCAAACCTTCTGAATTCTATGATGAGATTTTTGAAGTTGTTGAGATTTTATTTATTGTTGACTGGGATTCCAATAGCAATTGGCATAACATTGGTGAATATATTCATTGGTGAAGCTGAATTAGCAGAAATCCCAGAAGGCTACGTTTCAGAACACTGGGAGTACTTCAAGCATCCTATAACCAGGTGGACTGCTCGTTATGTTTATGAACCTCTTGAAAAGAACTATGAAAGAACCATGGCAATCCTTCAATTGGAAGCTGAAAAGGGTGATCTGAGGTTGAAATATCAGAAAACAAAGACTTATGCCAGGAAGAGGAGATAGATCCTGGTTTCATTACCCAGTTGTTAATAAGGAACATAAAGCAGTATCTGATCATGAAACTATTGCTTCTTTGTGTCTGATATATACTCTCTTTCAGGGGGTGTTAAATGAAGAAATGCATACTGTATTGTTGTTCTCTGAATAAAACAGCCATTTCCCTTTAAAAAAAAGAAATAATGTAGGAGATGGTTTTAGGGAAGATTTATATGAACTGATACAATGTGAAGTGAGCAGAACCAGCAGAACAATGTACATAGTAACAGCAACATTGAAGAGATAATCAACAGTGAAATACTTAGTAACTTTGATCAACACAATGATCCATTACAATTCCAAAGGACTTATGATGAAGGATTCTCTCCATCTTCATACAGAGAACTGATGAATTCGGAGTACAGATCAAAGCATATTTTCTTTCATTTTATTTTTCTTGGTTTTTTTTGTAACATAACTAATATAGAAATATTTTGCATAACTTCAAATGTATAATGGGTATCATATTGCTTGCCTTCTCAATGGGTGGGGAACAAGTTGCAGAGAGGGAGAGTATTTGAAGATGAACAATTTTTTTAAATCAATGTAAAAAAAAGAGAGAGAGAAGAGAAAAAAGCACCTTGGGTATACTCTTGGTTAGTGGTCATGATTTCCAAATCATCCAGCAATGGAGACTGAGAAGTAGTGGTCAGACAAGTCACGAAAAACTAGAGAGGGGAGAGTATTCAAGAGAACCGGTTGATCAACAGTGTCAGGAGTTTCGGAGACACCAAGGAGCATGGGGATGGAGAGAAGGCCATTGGATTGGTAATTAAGAGACCATTGGTGATTTTAGAGAGAACAGTTTCAGTTGAATGATGGATGAGGTCAGAAGTCAGACTACAGAGAGTGAGAGGAAAGGGCCATGTACTGTGGAAGGCTTTCTCAATGAGATTAGTTGACTAGCAGAAGAGGGTCATCAGCCAATAGCTACTGCGGATAGTCATATCAAGTAAAGGTTTTCTGAGGATGTGGGAGACATAAGTGTATTTGGAGGCAGCAGGAAAGGTGCCAGTAGACAGGGAGAGATGGGACGGAATGGGGCCAAAGTCAAAGGGTTTTGACTTGGCAAAGAGAGGGGCCACCACTTCACCAGAGGCAGGAGTAAAGAAGTTGGAGTCTGCGTCATAGGCAGATCAGTTGAAGGAACTGGACATATTTAGCTTGGTGTTGAGTGTAACAGGGAGAAAGTGAGATGGCCATCTTCGATGAGATGTATCCCAAAGTGGACTGGGCTACCTTGGTAGTAGTGAGTCTCTCTTCACAGGAGGTCTGGTACACTGTAGAGAGAACTCTTGTTCAGGCATAGGTTGGACCAGATGGCTCCTGAGGGTCTTTTTAACAATAAAAGTCTGTCCTTTGTCATTCCTTCCCTTCTCCTCTGGTTCTATGAAGAGGCTGGTCTGGGAGAGTTTATCATTAGTGACTTAATCATGCAGGTTGCCCCAGCCAATGCCCTTTCCTAATAGCTCGATACATTATAAGCAAACACATTGTAAAGGCCTGAATATCCTGCTATTCATTCCATCAGAGAATCAAAGAACCTCAGAACTGTCAGAGACCTCAAAGGTATCCATCGATGAAGGCATTCTGGGAATACTCCTTAAACGTACTCATGCTCACAGGTTGGATCCCCAGAGGGTGGTTTCCCTACCACTCTCTCACGAATAAAGAAAAACCCTAAGGGTCTTGGTTTCTACAAGTATGACTCATGAGTTCCCACTATTGTTCTCCCCATTGGCAATCAGCCAGTGGCTTGAGTTACCTTTTTAGCTAAGGTTATTTACTAAAGAGATACAGTGAGAATATTTGGTATAAACACTGTCCTCAAGAGCTGGTGACACAATCCACCACACATATAAGTAAGTCCATGGGAAGAGTGGACTTTTAAACTCAGTTCACAGCTCCTGGCACTCTGTGGCCTGGAAGTCCTTTCCCTAGTCTGTAGCCAACATTCTTCTCTGGTGCAAGGAGCCATTCTTCTAAAAGCTGCTCCCATCTCATGCCCCTTTCCATGTTGATCCTAAGTAGAAGGAGCCTGAGTTTAAGAGCTGGGAGCCTTGGGGTCTAGGCTGAGCTATGCTAGGAACTCACTGTGACAGGGAGGTATATTAGGAAGGCAGAATTTATGATTTCAAAGAGAATCTCATATGTGCCTAAAAGGTCCGGAACCGCAGGATATAAGGAATTCTCTAGGCAGAAGGCAGGAGAACTAAAGCATGTATTTACACTCCACAATAACAAGCCCACAAATCAGCATCCCCATTTTGATATTTTCATCAAAAGCTTCCAGGCCCAATAAGTCCGCCTCACAAGGGTAAATAGGAGGCCACAGAGAAGCGAGATGGTATAAGGCAAAATCGTATACATGCTTCCCCTCTATGGTAAGAAGATTACCCACTAGCCTCTAGTCAGCTCTGCTACCGGCAGCTCAGCTTCGGCTGTAGGTGTCTCTGGCTCCAACCGGAAAAGGAAAGGAGGATCTTCAAGCTGTCCTCTCCCCTCTTATAGAGTTTTTGACATCATCAAGCGCCGCCTGAACGACCAGGGCCAATTGGTTCTTGACTTGGCCCCTCCCCCAGCGTAGACCACGTTAACACACCTCCCCTCAGCCAGCACCACGACTCATCACACAGGAAGCTCCGGTCCCGCCCCGGAAGAGCAAGCCCCAGCGTCCAGGGAAGCTCAACGAGGCGAGCTGAGCCATTCAAAGAAAACAAAGTCCATTCTGGCTACAGGAGGGCAAGTTGAAGAGAAAGAACCCAGGGCATCCAGGCAGATAGTGGCCCAGCTTTAATGGGGCCTAGGAGCCCATGTTCAGAGCTGAGGGGAGTCTTCAAGACCATCAGGTCCAATCAAGCCCCTCTCGTGAGGTAGAAGAGGACACTCAGTCTTAGAGAGAAGGCCTTGCCCAGAGTTGCCTAGCTGGCCATGGAATTAGGATCCAGACATGCTGGGGTTCAAGCCACTGGACCACCATGGGCCATCCTGGGTGAATCACACCTCAGGACAATTGGCTAAGACTGTGAGCTGCCGAGTTGCTGCTGACCTGCTTTGGTGAAGGGAGCTCCCTCACCTGGAGCTCTACACTCAGAAAACTCCAGGTCTGGTCAAAAACAAAACCAGAATAAAACAGAACTGGATGGCCTGGAGGGTCACAGAGCCCTATCCCTACAACGGCCCCAGGACTATTTCAGAGAAGGAGACTGAGGCTCAGAGAGGCACCTCAGAGGGCCTTCAGTTCAACCCCTTCCTTCTGTAGAGGAAGAGGCTTAAGCCCAGTCAGAGGGACCCAATCGCCAACTGCTCATGCCCTTCTTCCCTCCCTAACTCCCTGGTTTGTGCTTAGAGGCAGCTCGCTAGATGGTGTCAATGAGGAGAGCCCTGGACTTGGAGTCAGGAAGACTGGAGTTCCAATCCAGCCGCAGATATTTGGTAGCTGTGTGAGCCTGGACAAGTCATTTCTGGTTTTTTGGTTTTCCTAAAACTTGCACAGGCTGCCTCATCTGCACAATGGAGCAATTGAACTCGATTACTTTCAGGATCCCTTCCAGCTCTCAGTCTGTGATTCCAAATACAGAGTGTCTAGTCTGCAGCTAGTCAAGGACAGAGCCAGTGTCTGAACCCAGGGCTCTCAATTAAGAGTCCAAGGCTCTTTCTATGATACAGTAGGTTCTCTCTCGATTTTCAGGACAGCCGTGCTGGCCCCTTGTGTGTCTGCCTTCACACCCTTACTGAATTCTAAACTCCACCAGGGCAGGCCTGCCATAGACCGCTTATACACTGCAGACCCTCAGAGAAACTGGACATGGGCTGGAGGCAGAGATCATTCCCCGGGAAACTATGACCAGTAACAGACAGACTCATCTAAAAGTCTGCTTGATGTCAAAACCAGGCCATTCCTACTATTCCCCAGGTGCTGAGATTACAGAGACAAAAAAGAAATGTTCCTTGTCTTCAAAGAGCTTGCATTCTATTGGGAGGAAAGGAAAATAGGTAAAGGATAAATAGCTAGGGAAGGAGGAAGGGAAAGGAAGAAGTAGTTATATAGTGCCTACTATGTGCTAATGTTTTTTCACAGTTATCACCTCCTTTGATCCTCACCACAAACCTTCAAGGTAGGTGCTGTTAGTATCTCCATTTTTAGTTAAGGAAACTGAGGCAGACAGAGGTTAAGTGATTTGCTCAAGGTCTGTGTCTGAGGCTGGATTTGGAACTCAGGTCTTCCTGAGTCCAGGCCCAGTGCTCTATCCACTGGAGAGAGGGAGGATATGAGGGAAGGGGGTGGAGAGAGAGAAACAATAGAATATTTTTTAAGTGCTTATTAGGTACCAGGTGCTCTGCTAAGCTCTGAGGATATAAATACAAGCAATCAAGACAATCACTACCCTCAAGGAGTTTACATTCTAATGGAGGAAGACAACCCAGAAAGAAAAGCTGGAAGGAGAAGGCAATACTCACCTAGGACATGGTTGTTGACAGGGAGATGGAAAAGTTCAGAGGGTGAGGAGTGGAGTGGGTATGAATTGAGTATTACCTGGGCCCCTCATGACATAGTAATGGTTCAGGCCAGAGGTTCACCAATCAGAAGAGAGCCACAGAAAGAGTTCTACCAAATCTCTCTTAGCATACAAATATGGTGCAGATACCCAAACCAGGAAGAGCAAAAACAGAGAAAGAAAACTATAGATCAATTTCCCTAATGAATATTAAACATTTTAAATACAATACTAGCAATGAAATTCCAGGAATACTACCACAAAGATCATATACTGTGACCAGGTGGGATTTATACCAGGAATGCAGGGCTGGCTCAATATTAAGAAAACTATCAGAATAATTGACAATATCAATAACAAAACTGACAGAAATCATATGATTATCCTAATAGATGCAGAAAAAGCCTTCAACAGAATACAACACCTATTCCTATTAAAAAACGCTAGAGAGCACAGGAAAAAAATGGAGTTTTCCTTAAAATGATAAGTAGTATCTATTTAAAATCAAGAGCAAGCATTGTCTGTAATGGCAATTAACTAGAAGCCTTCTCAATAATATCAAGAAGCAAAGAAGTCCATTATCACCACTACTACTCAATATTGTACTAGAAATGCTAGCTATAGCAATGACAAGAAAAAGAAATTGAAGGAATTAGACTAGGCAATGAAGAAACCAAACTATCACAATGAAGAAGATATGATAGTGTACTTAGAGAATCCTAGAGAATTAACTAAAAACTAGTTGAAATAATTGCCAACTTTAGCAATTTACAAGATACAAAATAAACCCACACAAGTCATCAGCATTTCTCTATATTACAAAGTCCAACAGGAAGAGATAGAAAGAGAAAATCCATTTACAATAACTACAGACACTATAATATACTTGGGAGTCTACCTGTCAAGACAAAGCCAGGCACCATATGAACACAATTACAAAATACTTTTCACACAAATAAAGTCAGATCTAAACATGTGGAGAAATATTAATGGTTCATATATAATGCCAATATAATAAAAATAATAATTCTACCTAAATTAATTTACTCACTCAGTGCCATACGAGTCAAATCACCAAAAAATATTTTATAAAGCTAGATAAGATAGGGCTAGAAAAAATAATGACAAAATTCATCTGGAAGAAGAAAAGGTCAAGAATATCAAGGGAATCAATGGAAGAAAATATGGAGGAGGCAGTAGTATCAGATGTCAAACTATTACAAAGCAGTAATCATCAAACAATCTGGTACTGGCTAAGAAGTAGAGTGCTAAATCAGAGCAATAGATCAGATACACGATACACAGAAGTAAATGACCATAGTATTCTAGTGTTTGATAAACCCAAAGATCCAAGCTTTTGGGACAAGAACTCGGTATTTGACAAAAATTGCTGGGAAAATTGGAAAGCAGTTGGCAGAAGCTAGGTATAAACTAATATCTCACACTGTATACCAAGATACTGTCGAAATGGGTACATGTTTTAGGCACAAAGGGTGATATTGTAAGCAAATTAGGGGAGCATGGAAAAATTTACCTGTCAGATCTATTTATGACCAAACAAGAGACATTTATAACCAAACATTATGGAATGTGAAATAAATTAAAGTTTTGGCACAAACAAAACTAATGCAGCCAAGATTAGAAGGAAAGCAGAAAACTAGGGAGGGGGGGAATTTACAGCAAGTTTCTCTGATAAAGACCTCACTTCTCAAATATATAGAGAACTGAATCAAATTGATAAGAATACAAGTAATTCCCCAATTGATAAATGGTCAAAGGATATAAACAAATTTTCAGGAGAAGAAATCAAAGCTATCTATAGACATATGAAAAACACTCTAAATCACTATTGATTAGAGAAATGAAAATTAAAATAACTCTGAGGTGTCACCTCATACCTATCAGACTGGCTAATGACAGAAAATCAAAATGACAAATATTGGAGGGGATGTAGAAAAATTGGCACACTAATGCACTTTTGGTGAAGTTGTGAACTGATCCAACCAATCTGGGGGGTAATTTGGAACTATCCCCAAAGGGTTATAAAACTGTGTTTATCCTTTGATCTAGCAGTAGCATTACTAGGTCTGCATCCCAAAGAGATTTTAAAGAAAAAGGAAAAGGATCTATTTGCATAAAAGTATTTACAATAGCTCTTTTTGTGGTGGCAAAGAATTAGAAATTAAGGGTATGATTGTGATGGCATACTATTATCCTGTAAGAAAAAAAAACCTGGGAAGATTTATATGAACTGGTGCAAAGTGAAGTGAGCAGAACCAGGAGAACAGTATACATAGTAACAGCAATATTGCAGCAATGATCAACCGTGAATGACTTCGCTATTCGTAGCAATACAATGATCCAAGAGAATTCCAAAAGATTTATGATGAAAAATGTTATCTGCCTCCAGAGAAAGAACCGATGGCAGCTGAATGCAGATTAAAGTATACTTCTTAAAGCTTTATTTGTCTTGGGTTTTTTTTTTTGGTCTGTGTTTTCTTTCACAATATGACTAATATGGAAATATATTTTGCATGACTGCACATGTATAATCTATTGCTTGCCTTCTCAAAGAAGGGAGAGGGGAGGGACAGAGGGAGGGAGAGAATTTGGAACTCAAAATTAAAAAAAATGTTGAAAATTGTTATTACATGTAATTGGAAAAATACATAATATAAACATTTTTTTTAAAGAAGAGAGAGCCACAGGGCAAAGACATCTCCAGTGTGAGGAGGCTGCTGGCAGGGAGGTGTCTTGAGAAAATACAAATCGATCTTGTTGAGGGTTGGTGCTAGCAACTGGGGTAATCAGGAAAACTGCCTGGTAGAAAATGGCATTTGAGCTAAGCCTTGACGGAATTCAAGGATTTCAGGAGGTGAAAGGAAGAAGGGAGAACCTTCCAGGCAAGAGGGGTAAGGGACAGCTTGCGCAAAGATGGAGGTGGGAAATGAATCCTCATATATGGGGAAGAGCAAAAAAGCCATTTGGGTGGGAACATGGAGTAGGCGAAGGGCTTATTGTTCAGTTGTGTCTGACTCTCTGTGACCCCATTTGGGATTTTCTTGGCAGAGATACTGGAGTGCTTTCACAGATGAGGAACTGAGGCAAACAGCGTTTAGTGACTTGCCCAGGATCACACAGTTAGTAAGTGTCTGAGACTGGATTTGAACTTGGTAAGATGAGTCTTCCTGACTCAGGCCCAGCACTCTATCCACCATGCCACCTAGCTGTGCAGATGATGGAGAGTAAGGTTGAGTAAACCTGAAAAAGGTAGGCAGCTAGTGGGCAAAAACACTAGGCTTGTAGTCCAGAAGGCTGGAGTTCAAATATCATTTCAGACACTTACTAGCTGTATGGCTCTGGACAAGCCACTGAACCCCTCTCAGCCTCAGTTTCCTCATCTGTCAAATGAGCTGGAGAAGGAAATGGAAAAAGAAGGGAAACTGTTGCAATAACCCAGAAGGGTATTAGGGCCTAGGCCAGGGTGATGGCTATCTGAGCATAGAGAAAGAGACAGATATGAGAGATGCTGTGAAGTGGACCCCTCCTAGAAAGGCCCTCAGCCTGGGCCCAAGGAGGGGGGCAGCTCGCTGCTCCATGCCTCCCAGATCTTTGGGGGATGCTTGGAGACTAATGATAATAGTTCCCATTTTTAAGCTTTCAGACTTATAGGAAGCTTTGCATACGATGATCCCGTGCAGTAAGTGGTCAAAATATCCATCTCCCCTTTATATAGCTGAGGAGTGTGATGCCTGTCAAGGGATAGTGACTTCTCCAAGGTCTCCCGGCTAGCACATGTTGGAGGTAGGATTCAAACCTGGAGCAGGCCATCAGACTCTGCCCTCCTGCAGGCTGCTTCTGCCTTGTGCCTTTGGTGAGTCTGAGAAGGGGAGCAGGGTGGAAAAGGAAGAGTAGACAGGGCTGCAGCTGGCACTGTCTGGCAGGGTGCCCCCATTACCTCTCCATCCCAAGGCCCACATGACCCACAAGCCAAATGAAATGGAGTTGGGAGGCTGGTGGAGGAGGGCCTAATTAAGCCATTGGGGTGTGATTCCATTAATTGCTTTTGGCAAGGCCTTGAGCTGCTGCCTCTATGTGTGGTGCTCAGGGAGGGGGCCAATTAGGACCCGCTGTGCAGGGTGGGAGAATGTGTGTGTGGGGTGGAGGACTGTAGTTATTTGATCCTTCCTCAAGGAGCATCCCAACTTCTCTACACCCTTCCCCAATCCATCCTGCCCAGGCAATTTTTTGCCTAACAAACACCTCTCTGCCTGAGTCACTCCTTTGTTCAAAATCCTCCATGGCTCCCCATTGTCTATAGCAATCTGACCCCATCTGGCATTTCCTAAGATTTCATAAGATGAAGAGATAGAAGGGACCTAAGAGATCATTTGTCTAATCCTCTCATTTTACAGAGGAGGGGACAGAGACCCAAGCTCACACAGGTAGAAAATGACAGAGCTAGGATTTGAACCCAGGTTTCCTCCTCCACGTTTGGTGAGTATTCATTACTCCCTCCACTCCCCTTCAGGATGCCAACGCTCTAGCCAAATGGAACCTTGCCCTGTTGCCCCCATTCAATTCCAATCAACCCAATTTAATTCAATTAGACAAGCATTTATTAAATGCCTAGTATATACCCAAACACACATTTGTCCTTCCCCCCCCCCATGCCTTGGCTCACACAGTTCCCTTGGCCTAGGACACTCCCTGCACACCCTTCACAGACCAGCTCCAATATTGCTTCTGCAAGGAAACTTTCCCTGATTTCTGGGCCGACCCTGGGCTTTCCCTCCGCAGAGCTGCTGCCACAACACCGTACCCAGGCAGCCACGGGAGTGTAGGCCTAGGGCTGGGCCCTAGAGGTCATGGAGTCCAACCTTCTTGTCTTAGAAATGAGGAAACTGAGGCTCCTCAGAGAAAACAACAGTGACAACCAAAAATAGCAATAGCCAGCATTTATTAAGACTTGCAAAGTGATTTACAAATATCTTCTCCTTTTAGTGAATAAATACCAGTATCAGGATTTGAAGGCTGGTCTTCTGACTCTTAAGGCTGGGCCAATCCAGGTGATAGAAATGGCCTCAGAAAGGATCCTGGAACTAGGCAAGGCCAGGCCCAGAGGGGTCATCTCCCTAAGCCCCTCATTGGTTGGGTAAAGAAGAGGCTGAGACAAAGGAGTTCATGGCCATGAAGGGAGGCTGCCTCGTCCTTACCGGTGGGACCCTCGTTCGTTCAGGAACTCCCAAGCTTGTGAAAATGGGTGAGTCATGTCATTTCTGTGAGCCTCGGTTGTCTGACTGTAAATTGGGGATAAAAATAGTGCCTACCTCACAGGTAGGCTATTGTGAAATCACAAAGGACCCTATAATCAGAGGTTACTTATTGTAAGCTATTTTTAATATTAAATTCCTGTGAAGTTGACCCAGAAAGGACAGACTTCCCTACTCCATTGATAACAAGCACCTACTATGTGCCAGGCACTGATACAAAGAGTCTGGGTAGGGGGAGATAATATGTGTATATACACACACAGATGTAGAAAACATACAAATTTGTGGGGGAGGGTGGCGGTCGAGATGGGCAGAGGGTGGTCAGGAAAAACCTCATATAGAAGGGAAGACTTGAGCTGAGCCTTGAAAGAAACCAAGGATTCTGGGAGTTGGAGGTGAGGAGGGAGTGCTTTCCAGACCTGGGGGTCAGCCAGGGCAAAGACCTGGAGGCAGATGTCCCCCACCTCCCTTTCAGAGACAGAATCAGGAGCTAGGGGGCCCAGAGGGCATCGTGGTCCCCTTCCTGACAGTCAAACCTTTTTAGATTCTCCCCTCAATCTTGCTTGATGCTCTAGCACTGCCCTGTGAGGTCAATAGACAAGGGATTAGTATCTCACAGTACAGAAGAAAGTAGAAGCTCCTGGCCTGGGAACAGTTTGCCCAAGGTCACCCAGACATGGAGCTAGGATTAGTCAGTCCTCAAAGGTCAGAGCTGGCTGGGCCTGCTTACATTCGGGGACAGAGTGGATTATTTCCACCCCCACAGGTCTTCACCCTCAAGCCTGGAATACGTTTCTTCCTCTTTTTCTGTTCCCTCCTCTTCTCCTATCTAGGCTTTACAGTAAGGCCATTGGGCTAGCTGGCCTCTCAGGCCCTTTCAACCCCTAGTTCTGGGGTCCTTTTCCCAGAATCCTCCTCTTCCTTCAGGGTTTAGCTTCCTTCTCTTTCATGAAGCCTTTTTGGGTCCTCCAGGTGTTGGCGCTCTCTTCTTCCTCAGTTTCCCTCACATTAGACTTTTTTGCATGCATGCTCTACAGAGCCTTAACTAGGGTAGGTGACTGGGGCCTTTATCCAAGGGTACTGACCCAGGCCAGGGCAGAGTTTCCTCTTCTTGGTGGTTCCACTGCTGGCCTCGTGCTCTCCCATGGGGATGGCTCCTGCTTTCCCAATAGGCCTGGGCTGTCCTGATCTTCCCAACACCTGAGGTTTTTTTGGATACTAGAATTCTTGTGAGACAATGCAGTTAGCCTGAGAATTCCCACCTACACAATACAGTCTTTGTGTCCATGAGTCACTTAACCCCTCGGTGCTCTGAGCAACCCTGAAGGACTGTTAATTGCTGAGAAGGGCAGAGGGAATTTCCTGACTGTGATTTCCTTATATGAATAAACTGCAGCCTCTCCAGAATCTACCAGGATTTCCAGCAGTGGTTTTGGTCTTGCACCCTGCCCACCCACCCTCGACCCCTCCAAGCAGAATGTAAACTACTTGGAGAGGAGACTTTTTCTTTTCTTTCAGCATTGATCTCCAGTTGCTAGCAGAGGCCTGAGTATGATAATACGTAGGTGCTCAATAAAGGTCTGTTAGAATTATTGACTGAGTGCAGAGAAGGGACTTTGGGGTTATCTAGGCCACTCCCCTCTTCTTACTGAGGAGGAAGTAGAGGCTCAGAGTGAGGCAGGGGCTTGTCCAAGGTCACCCAGGTAATAAATGTTACAGGTGGGATCTCCCTTCACTCCAGGTTCTAAGCTGTTTCCACAGTTCTACATTGCACCCCCCCATCATTTTGCAGATGAAGAAATTAACTCTTCCCCTTCCCCCCATAGCCCATGGGTGATCTTCAGAATCCCGTCTGGCTCCAAGCTCAAGGCTCTTTGTATCACAGCTCACTGCTTCCCCATCATCTGGCTGGAAAGGACAGAGAGAATCATGGGAGGGATCTTGGAAAGCATCTGGGTTCAGGCTGTCCTGACTCAAAGTCCACCTGTTTAAGCTCCCCCCTCAACACAGAGTAAGTGATCGTGGCATGTTTGCTTGGAAGGCTCCCTCTGATGCTCGCTCACTCACTCACAGACAGCTCAGGTGTGCAGTGGATAGAGCTGGGCCTGGAGTCACATCCATCCGGCCTCTGACACTCACTAGCTGTGTGACCTTGGGGGAGTCACTTAACTATGTTTGCCTCAGTTTCTTCATCTGCAAAATGTGGGTGATAACACCTACATTCCAGGGCTGTTTGTAAGGATCATATGAGATAATGTCTGTAAAGCCTTTAGCACAGTGTCCTGCACAGAGTAAGCGCTACGTAAATGCTAGCTATATCATCATCATCATTATTATTAAAGTGATCTCAGATCTCTGTTTCCTCATCTGTAAAATGGAGGGGCTGCACTTGATGGTCTCTTCGGGCCCTTTCAGCTCTGGGCCCATGACTTCCAATGAGGAAGGGCTTGACCGGTCTCTCAAAGCTGCTCCTTCCACTCAGTGTTAGAGATCCCAACCTACTTGTTTTAGGGACAGGAGATTGAGGCCCAGAGGCCCCAAGAGAGGTCCCTTAGTAAGGCCGACTCACAAGTGGGGGCTTCAGGAGTAGGTCCTGGAATCCAAGCCCAGGTTCTGATTCCCATCGGGTGCTGGGTCCCTGCATGGTCCCTGCTTTCTCAAGGCCACGTACAGCCGTACAAGCAGGTGGGTGGGTGGGAATCTAAGCTTCCAGATGCCAGGCCCAAGCCCTGCCCAGTTAGTCAGGACACAGTGGAAGAGCTAGGGCAGGGAAGGTCTCCTGAAGGTTGGGCTGGATAAACGCTCTCATGACAGCTTGTTCAAAGATGGGGATGAGAAGGCGTGGAGGGGCCAGGATCTTCGCTGCTGTAGAGTTCACCCCCAGCACCGAGATCCTGGACGAATGAATGAAAAAGCATAGCTTCAACCTGGACTAGGGGCACGGCACCGGCTTCAGCGCCAGGCATACAAAGAGATGGACCAGCCAGTCCCCGGGGCTCTAAGGCAGCTCACGTTCCAGTGGGTCCAAGCAAAGACACCCCATCCTCGGGCGAGGGGCTAACTGCAGCCATCTGTCCAGGCTTCCAGCATTGCAAAGTGCCATCCTCTCACCAGCCATGAGGGGGAGGCCATGCCAGGCTTCCTATGCCCATTTTACAGATGAGGACTCAGGCACCGAGCTGGGGAAGGGCCTGCTCCAGGCTCGCGGGTCTAGGACCCGTTCTTCAGACTCCCTCCGCCCCCCAACTCCCCCCACTATTTTTAGCATCCTTATTTTGCAGAAGGAGGGGTGGGGGCGGGAGCGGTCCTGCCCAGGCCCTTGAGGGCGGCTCGCCCCGGGCCTCTCTACTGATGACAAGACGGAAGCGCAGCGGGAAGCAGCATCCTGGCGACGTGCGCGTCACGATGAGTGTCGTGAATAAGGATGAGGAATCACCAATGGCCGGGGGCCCTCGGGAGGGGGAGGGGACGGAACGTGCCCACCGGGCTCGCCCCGCCCCTCCCCGTGCCCCGAGCACAGCCCGGCCCCCCTCCCCGACCCCCTCCTCCGGGGGCGGGGCCGCGCGCGCGTGGCGGGGGCGGCGGCGGCGGCGGCGGCGCGGGGGGCCGGGGCCGGGCCGCGCGCGGAGGCTGAGCCCGCCCCGCCCGCCGGGGAGGGGAGCGTCACGGAGGCTGCTTGAAATGCAGCGGAGCCTGAGCCCGAGCCGGAGCCCGAGCCCGAGCCCGAGCCCGAGCCGGCCGCAGCAGCCCCGCGGTCCGCACTCGGCCGGCTGAGGGCGCGGGGCGCTGCGGGGGCGCCGGGACCCCCGGCCATGGGGCGGCCCGAGCTGCTGCCGGCGCTGCTGCTGCTGCTGCATCTGCTGGCCCCAGGTGCGTGCCGCTGGGGAGGGGGAGAGCGGGGGGAGGGGCCGCCTCTGGGGGGATGTGTGTGTGTGGGGGCGATGTGTGGGGAGGGGTGGCGAGGTGCGGGGCCGAGCCCCCCCCCCCCAGGCAGCCGCACAAAGCCTGCCTGGGGTTCCTCCACCTTAGCCGCAGGCCATTGTCGGAAAGAAGACATCCCCCCCTTCCGATGGGGAGGGGGCGCTGCGAGGGGCTGGCGGGGGGGGGGCGTGGAAGGCCGAGACCCGAACTTCACCCTCTTCGTCTTGGCAGTAGGAGAGGAGCTGTGATGCCCGCTCCCCTCAGTGCCTGCACACCCCGCCCCCCACCATTTCCTCCATCCAGGACTGGGGGCTTTGAGAGTGTGCAGCTGGCGGGGGTGGGGGTGGGGGCTGGGAAGATGCCTTAACTTTGTCCCTTTCATCTTCTGGGGCGGGGGGGGGCGTGATTGCCCCTCCCTCCTATCTGCATCCTCTCCACTCCATTTCCCCCCACCTCCCCTCCTTGCACACGTTTCCTCTAGGATGGGGGTGCTCCCCGGGATGTAGTCAACCTACCCTACCACCGACTCATTGGGGAGGAAGCTACCCCACCCCTGATCCACCTTCCTCTTTGCCTGGACCCGGGACAGGGTCTAGGGGAGGATGTTATGTCCTTTGCTCCCTGGATTTCTGCCCCCCCCCCCCCCCCGTAACGGACCAGGCTAGTAAGGGCTGGGGGGGGGGGCGGATCTTAAACTTTGTCCCTCTTACTATCAGACCTTGAGGGAGAAGAGATTGTTCCCTGTCATCTCTGCCCCCTACACACTCTCTCTAGGGATGGGGTACTTAGTACCCAAGATTGGGGGCTTTGAGCATATGTGGGTTGGGGAGTTCTCTTAACTTTGTCCCCTCATCTTAGTGGGGAGAGAATGATGTCCTTCCCACTCCCATGCACACACCCCTTCCTGGAATGGAGTGCTCCCGAGCACGGGGGAAGAGAGAATCTTATTTTCACCCCCTTCATTTTAGCCTTGGTCCATGTCTATATCTCTGCCCCCAATGTACTCCCAGAATGGGAACTTTCGGGTCGGGGAGTGCTGAGGATGTGTGGTTGTAGGGTGATCGCTTAACTTTGTCCCTGTTTTATCTTACCCTGGAGATGCCTCCTCCCCTGTATCTACATCCCCCCCCCCAATTCCCTAGGCTTGGAGAGTCGAGGAGGCGGGTGCGTTGCATAGAGAATTGTTTTCTTAACTAAGTAACATGGTTTTGGGCCCCCCCAACAATGAAGATGGGGTGGAGGGGCCACTTCTCCCCCCCCCCCCGCATATTAGTTGCCCCTCCCATTCTGCAAGCACCCTTCTTCCAGGTCCTGCAATGGAGACTCAGATGCTGCCTGGATCCCCCCCTCCCCCCTTCCCCATGCAGGGACAGGAACGGTGTTTCTGTGAAGAGGGAACAGAAAACTTTGGGGGGATGATGTGAGAGGGGGCCCAAAATTGTGTTTAAGGGTGTTAGCAGAGAAGTGGTCTTTTAGGTGGTTTATTTTCCTTCTTTCATTTTCTTTCACTGCCTTCTTGGCGTCCCTACACCTGTGAATATGGGAGGGGGGTAGGACTCCCGGACTTCGGTGAGCCTCAGCACTGTGCGCTACCCTTGTGGTCTGAGGGTGCAGGAGTGGGGTGGGAGGGACCTTGGTCCAGGCCAGGATTGGATGAGGAAAGGTGAGTGGCTTAGGCTGGACTAGCTGTCTGGGGCGGGGAACACTGAGGGGAGGGAGTGACATTGCCCTTCTGAGGGTGGCTTTTCTTCTTCCACAAGGGGAGGGGGTGAGATCTCCAGCCTTTTTTGCCATCGGTGGTTCTTGGGGCTTCTAGCCTTGGTGGCTGCTGAGGAGAGGCTCCTCCCCCATCTGCCCTCTCTGCCTGTGTCCCCAATTATTGTCCCCTTTCTTCCACCACCAAACAGTTGGGGGCATAGTCTGGGAAGGGGAGCTCAGCAGAAGGAGACTTAGTCTCTTTGCTTCAGTTGCTTATCTGCAAAACATGCAGGGGGTTGGACTAACTCGATAGGGCTGGCACTGTTTGGTTTTTGTCTTGGTGCCTGTGCCTAGCGGTGTGCCAGGCACATTATAGGAGCTCAACGTGCTTTTGGGGGTGACTGGGATTGATGCTTTCCAGGGCCCCTGGATGAGCCACTGCCCAGCTGTGTGTATGTGGCAGGGGCATTCTGGGGCCCGCCCTAGGTGCTGATTCTCACACCACTGCTCTCCCCCTCCCGGCTTTCAGGGGCCGCCAAGGAGTGTGAGGAGAATCAGTTCCAGTGTGGGAACGAACGCTGTATCCCCTCAGTCTGGAGATGCGACGAGGACAATGACTGCGTGGACAACAGTGACGAGGATGACTGCCGTGAGTGGGGAGAGGGAGGAAGGTGGCAGCCCTAGGCCGAGCTCCCCGGGCTGGCTGGGTCACCCTTGGGCGCTTTCTGCCCTTCAGGGAGGAGAACCCAGGCTCCTGGGGGAGGAGTGGGGAAATTGCGGTGGGGAGGCCGTTACAAGGCTCCTGGTCCCCACCCTCAACCTTCACTCCCCGCGGAGTCTTAGCCAACCTCTGGCTGTGTTCAGAGGCGCCCAGTGCCCTTCCTGTCGGGGGCGGGGGGAGGAGATGGGGGGGCCCTGGGCACAGGAGCAGGGGGGCTGCCCCTAGCCCCGTGACACCCCCAGGCCCGGCCTGCCTCATCCACCACCCGTGGCCCTGGGTGCTATGGCCCTGAGTAACCTAGCCGAGACACGTGGGTGTTGGGGCGGCATTGGAAAACGTGGGTGACTTAGCCGACCGCGGAGGGGTTTCTGAGTTACAGGGCCGGCTGCCGGTGCTCCCTTCCCCTTCTGGCTTTTTTGTGAATGAATGGGCTCCCCGCGGGCCCTGATTGGCTGGGCTCGCAACACCAGATAGGCCTCGTGGCCGGAGCGGCCAATCGTCGGGCCGAGACCTGGCCGCTGTAGTATTGGGACCCAAGCCGGTAGTCAGCCTTTCTTTCCTCTCCTGGGCTCCCCTTCCTCCTCCTCTTCCTCCACTTCTTCCTCCTCCTCTTCCTCCCCATCACCACGCCCCTGACACACCCCTCCCCTCCCACTGTCTTTTTTTTTTTTTTTTTTTTGCCAAGTCACCTTAGCTGGTGATGGGATCCCGGAGGTGAGGAGGAGGAGGCTGTCGGGAGGGCCCCGCCAGAGGCGGGGCCCATGTTCCTGGAAGTACCTGGGCTTGGGGCTTGGGGCCTCGGGCTGTGGCAGCTTTCTATTGGCCCAGCTCAGAGTTTCCCGCTTGGGGAGAGATCTCGGGGGAGATGGGAGTACTGAGTCGGCCCTCGTGGGTGAGGGAATCGTCAGCTTCTGTGTGTGGGGGTGTGAACAGGAGAACGGCAGTGGCCCCAGGAGGCCAGCTCCTCTGGTAGCCCAGGGCTGGGCTGGGGGGCTGCTGCCACAATGTGTGGCCCTACCACGCTAAGACTCCACCCCTCTCTGGGCCCATGTTCTCAAGGTCCTCAGAAAGGAGCTGGCCTAGATCAGGGCTTCCTAATCTGTGTGGCATCTTGGGCAGTCTGGCCGTGTAACTCTCCTAAGGATAACGTTTTTAAAAGACATACATACAGTAAGATATCCAGGATCGCAAAGGAAAGCGAGTTTAGTGCAGGAGGCTTAGTTTTCATGGGCTGCCCCCCCATGCTTGGAATACTCTCTCTTCTCATCTGGGGCTTTCAGGGCTTTTTTCTGGTCTCTGCCGAAGACCTCGGGGAAGCCCTCCCTAATTCTGCTATCTCCCATCTGTTTCTCCAGCCTATATCCAGTTGACCTGTTACTCCCTTGAACTGGGAGCTCCTTGAAGGGAGGGGCCACCTTTCTGTCTTTTCCCTAGAATGGGGCTTCCAATGCAAAATGCCTATTGGCTGACCAAAACAGCCCCTGGCCTCATGGAGCCTGGATTCTTTGGAAAGAGACAATCTATATAGGATTATATTCCTGATTAAATGCCAGGTGGCTGTGAGAGAGAGGGTGGGCGGTAGCTGGGAGGTTGGGGCTCAGGATAGGCTTAGAATGTTGAGTTTAAACTGTGGCTCTTTCAAAAGGAAGGGAGGGAGGAAGTGGCTTTTAGAAAACCAGATGGGGCTGCTTTTTAGCACCCACACCAAAGTCACTTGGCCTGCTAGTGGGCAGTGGAATGCAGCAAAGGTAGGGATAGACACTTAGGAGAGAGAGGTAGCCAGGCTCTTGGTGGTGGAGGGCTTTCCCAGCACCAGGCCTTTTTTTCCTGGCTGGGGAAGGAGGCCAAGGTTTGGTCCCTGCCCTCTTGGAGCTTCCTTGGCAAAGAAGAGAAGGAACTGGAGACAAAGTGTCTTCCTCTGGGAGGACCCTGCCAGCCTTCTACCTCTCTTATCTCTGAAAGCCAGAGAATAGGGCAGATAAAAGTGCTGGCCAGGCTCAGGAACGCCCCAGTGGCTACTGGTTAGGGCCTCTCACTTCCACTTCTCTGTGTCTTCTCATATGGGCAGTTTAGAGACCCTTCTAGCTACCAAGGCAGAGAGCCTTTAGTCTCAGCTTCTTCATTTGCCCAGATGGATTCCTTCCTTCCTTTCTTCCTTCTCTCCCTCTCTCCCTCCTTCCCTCCCTCCATCTCTCCTTCCTTCTTTCCTTCCTTCCTTCCTTCCTTCCTGGCAGCTGGGTGGTGCAGTGGCTAGAGCCCTGGGCCTGGGGTCAGGGAGGCCTGAGTTCACTTTCAGCCTCAGACACTTAGCAGCTGAGCCTCAGTTTCCTCATCTGTAAAATGGGGGATAATAAAAGTACCTCCCTCCAGGGCTGTCCTGCGGATCAATGAGATATTTGTAAAGCCCGCTGCAGCCCTTAAAGCATCTAAATGCTCTCTTCTTCTTTGTTATCCTCAGCTGGAAGGTAGAATTCGAGCCGAGCTTTAAAGTCATCTGGAGATTCCAAGAGACAAGAGAGGAGGGTGATGGGGAATGGAGTGTGTGGGTGTGGGCGAGGCAAGCAGGGGGGCCAAAGCTCCATAGGATGGGAATGTGGACCCTGTGAGGGGAATCGTGTGGAATAAGGCAGGAAAGGGAAGCTGGCCTCAGATCTCAGAGGCCCTTGGGTGTGGGGTGAAAGCTCATTGATGTCTCTGAGTAACGTGCCTTCCCTACGCTGGGCCTCAGTTTCTCATTTTGTAAAATTCTGTAAAATTTTCAATTCTGTAAAATGAGGTCCATTTTGGCTCTGTCATTCTCTGGTTCCATTATGATCTTTGGTATCCAAAGGCAGTGTCATGGTTAGAACCCGGCCCCAAAGCCAGAAGCTGAGGTCCCAACTGTGTGACCTTGGGGGAGTCCCATGCCACCTCTGCCGGCCTCAGTGTCCTCACCTGTACAACAAGGGTGGCCTTTCTAACTTTGATATAGTGATCTAAGCGTTCCCCTGTGTAAGTAAGAGAGGGCCAGTTATGCTTTCTCCGCCCACCTCTCAGGGCTCTACAGACAGTACCTCCTCATAGAAATGCAGGGGCTTGCTGTGAGGGGAGGGTCTTGGAGGCCTGGGAAGAAACCAGGGGTGAGAGGCCCTTGAAGGATTGTGTGCCCCTCATCCCAGCGGGCGCCTGGCCTGGAAGGGCCCAGTGTGGGGTGAGAGCTGTCAGTGGGAGCTGGAAAGTGGGGGGGACGGTGAAAAAGGCTTCTGTTCCAGTTCCAGGCCTGGGTGGGGGAAAACAAGGCTCCATCTGAGTTCAGGGAAGGACCCACCCGCCGGGCCAGGACAATCGGCATTGAGAGCAGGCAGTTCACACAGGGAAGTCACTAAGCCAGTGGGTTTGGGTTAGCAGCAGGAGACCAGACTATTTCTCTGTCATGGGGGTGGGGCCTCCCCAGCATGGCCTGGCTCTCCTCCCCGATCCGATCACCACCGTACTCCTGCTAGCCCCTGCCCAAGTGGAATCTTTAACTCTCCTCCTCCCTGGCTGGATCCTGCCTAGCCTGTCCTCTGTCCTTACTGCATCCCTGCCCACCCCACCCCCATGACCCCAGGGCCCGGGGAGAGGGGTCAGGATGAGAAGCAGTGTCATGTTATGGCAGGAGGCCATGGTGGGACCTAGCCCTCTCTGCTCCGACTCACATACCCTTTGTAAGTTTCTATGGCTAGGAAAATTCATCCCCTGCTGGCCAGCCTTCTGGTGATAGGCCTGCCCACTCTTATCAAGTGATCTTTGAATGACAGCTCGGCAGGGCCTGCCAGGGATTTTGGTATAGTCTGAGAGGGCCCAGTCACCTCTGTCCCACTGAGGCATTGGAGCATTTGAGAGAAGGATGGTAGAAATGATCATATGATAGGTTTTCCTATCCCAGGCCTGCTGATCTCTGATCCTTGAAACTCAATTTGGAAGAGGGCCAGAGGCAGCTGGACTGGCTAGAGGTCACAGCTGATGCTGACTTGGGAGAAATAGCAGATGTGATCTCTGTCCTCAGGCAGCGTCCAGTCAAGGACAGACACACAGAGGTTCCTATGGGGCCCATGTGTGGTTAGTGAAAGACCACTGACTGGGAAGCCATGTATCTGAATGAGAAGAGGAAAGATCCAGATTTGAGTCCAGGATCCTTGTGGCCTGGGACATGTCAATTTCTCTGGGCCTCAGTTTCCTCATTTGTAAAGTGAGGGTGGGGAGAGGTAGAAGAGGTGATCTCTAAGGCCCCTCAACTGACTTTTTAAAGATTCTCTAATCAAGCAGAGATAACTAAATAGGACAGAGTCTGATGGCCTTCTCTGATGCCAACATAGACATGGGAAACCACCACCCTGGAAGAGTAGGCCCCCAAAAGTGAGGATGTGGAGTGAAGGCGGCTGAACGAGAGCTGGAAGGGACCTCAGATGGGGTTGGTTAGCACCTCTCACCTCATAGAGGAAGCCCATTGTAACCTGGTCATCCAGCTTCTGCTTGGATCACTTCAGTGACAAGGAGCTCACTACCTGACAAAGCAGCCTTTGTGTTGTTGGATAGGGGTGAAAGGTTCTTCCTTTCCAGATGTGGAAGGGAGTGGGGGGGGGAATGTGGAGAGACTTGTTAAAGGGAAGGGTTGGAGCGCGAAGATTTAGAGGGGGGTACCCCTGTTAGGGAAAGAAGGTCAGGCCTTGGAGGCAGACTCAGTTCTGCCATACCTCCCCACCCACCTCCTCCATTCCCAAATGACCCAGCTTGAGGCTGACTGTGTCTGGCCAGCCCTTAGTAGGACCTAGACCTGGTTGACTGTGGATGGCCAGGCCTTAGTAGGACTAAGACCTAGGAGATGGGTGGTGGCAACTTTGGGATGGGGCTGAGGGGAGGGATGACAGCCACTTCTGTACTGCTTGGAAAGCATTTCAAAGCTCCGGAAGAGGCTTAGGAGCCAGAGGCCAGAGCAGAGGAAGCTGATCCAGGGCCAGGTCAGACTGAGGGCTCCACAAAGCTGCCTCCTGGTTCCTGCAGTCAGCAGGTGGTGGGGTGTGTGTGTGTGTGTGTGTGTGCGTGTGCGCGCACAGGGATAGGGGAGGAGAAGTCTACAAGAGGCCCTAGAGACCAGCTAATCCAGTCTCCTACTAGAAAAAGTACTGTTTCTGAAATCTGAGTACCTGGGTTCAAATTCTGACTGATGCTTACTCCCTGTGTGACCTTGGACAACTCCTGCCTGGACCTCACTTTCTTCCTTTGTGGGATGATAGGTTGTTTAGACTGTAGATGACCCCAGAACTTCCTTCTACATCGTGCTGGGGATACAGAGGCACAATTGAAAAAAGATGCCTGCTCTCAAGGAGCTTCCCTTCTCCTGGGTAACTGCATATTCCTTAGGCCTAGCTTCTTCTATTCCCTACCACCCCCTCCCTGGAGGAGGGCCCCTAAGACTTCTGGGGAAAAGACTTAAGAGGGAAAAATAACCCTTAGAAATCTACAGACCCTGTGTAAATAGGAGAAGGGAGACCTGGGCTGATGGAGAGAGGCAAGGACCCAGCTCTATTAGGAAGGAAGGAGGGAAGGGAAGAAAGAAGGAAAGGAATGAGAGAGAGAAGGAAGGGATCGAAGGAAGAGAAGGAAGGAAGAAAGGAAAGAAGGAAAAAACATTTAAGTGCTTCCTATATGCCAAGCACTATATTAAGCTAGAGATCCAGTTTAAAAAGCAAAGCCAGTCCCTTCCCTTAAGGAGTTAGCTAGAGGGGCAGCTAAGTAGCACAGTGGCTAGACCCCTGGCCTCAGAGTCAGGAGGACCTGGGTTCAGATTCAGCCTCAGACACTTACTAGCTGTGTGAGCCTGGGCAAGTCACTTAACCCCAATTGCCTCAAAAAAATAAAAAGGAGCTAGTTGGGTAGACTGAGGCAAATCACGTTTTCTCTTTGAACCTCAATTTTCTTCCTCCAAAAACGAGGGGCTCAATTAGGCGATTCAAATTCTCCAGCTGTTTATGTCCAAGCATGTACGGGGTGTGGAGAGCGCCTTGGCACAGTCTGGGGGTGTGGAGGAACACAAGTCGGATCACAGTCCTTGACCTTAAGGTGTCAGGTTGACAAGCATTTGTTAAGTCCCTACTATGCGCCAGGCACTGTCAAGAGACAAAAGACAGACTCTGCTGTTCCTGGGAGCCCCTGGTCTGATAGGAGAGACAACATGCAGACAGCTGTGGATGTTCGAGGTGATTTGGAGGCAGAGAAAGGGGACAGCAAAGGCTTCTGGCAGAGCGGGCTTTGAGCAGGGGCTTGAAGGGAACCGAGGGGAGGCAGAGACAGGAGAGAACTTTCCTCTTAGTTACCTCAAAGGGAGGTAGAGATGAGGACACACACTGGGAACCAATTTCCTCCCCTGCTTATAAAACCTGTTGGAGGGTGTGAGGTCTTGTGGGGGAAGGGTGGTACTGATCCGGGTGAGGATGCCCAAAGATTTCGGTAGGGAGGGGCTGTGGAGGCAGGCTTTGGACAGGGAGGAGGAGGAGGAGGAGGAGGAGGAGGAGGAGGAGGAAGAGGAATAGCAGCAGCAGCACCACCACCACCACCGCTACCCCCTCGTCCTTCCCAATCTCCAGCATTCTCTGCTCCAAAGTCCCTCCCACCTCTGCCACTGACATCCTAGGCTCTAAGGACTCTAACATTCTATGTTCTAAGGGTATTTCTACTTCCCATGTTCTGTGTTCTGACATTCTGTGCTTAGTGGTGCCTGCCAGCTCTGATAGTCTCTGTTCTCTGCTCTAAAGGCTAGACCTTCCGGCTCTGCCATTCAATGCTCCAGCTCACTTTTCAGACATCCCTTTCTTGGTTCTGAAGTCTTAGCGCACTCTGGCAATCCTTGGCCCTCATTTCATGGCACCATGGAATATGTTGCCATGTCCAGGAGACAATTCGCTTGGTTTTATGTGACGATGGTTGGCTTCATTTTCACTTTCATTAGCGTCCCCCTTCATTTCATCAGCCTTTCCTGCCCCCCCCCCATCTTCAGCTCCCCTCCAGCCAAGCAGAGAGGGATGGAGAGAGCAGGGAGACACAGAGACAGAAAGAGGAGAGACAGAGAAGAGAGATGAAAGGGTTCATGAAGGGTGGGGAGTGTAGGACACTCAGTCTCTAGGCCTAGACCTTCATTAGCCGCACAGTCCAGACTGTGGGATGTGGCTGGCCTGCTGTGCTGGGCCCTCATACATAATTAAAGCTCATCTACACCTACCCCAGGAAATGAACCTTCAGAGCGGGAGGACGCCTTGGCCTTGGGCCACCTTCTCTTCCCGTCCCTCCCTCTCAGTTATGTGGTATGTGTGTGTGTCCAGGAAGGGAACCTATAGGACTGTAGAGTTTAAAGCTGGGAAGGATTGTAGAGGTTTGGAGTCCTGCCTTCTCTTTTTACAGAAGAAGCAGGGAAACTGAGGCCCAGAGAGAAGTGACTTACTCAAAGTCACACAGCTTCTAAGTCACCATCATGAGATTAGAATCCAGGCACATAGGCTTCCCTTGCCTGCCAGAGGGGCCCATGGCACAGACCCCTGCCTCTGAGGTTCTGCCACGCTGTGAGTTCAGATCTGGCTTTGCCTTTCCGATCCTAGCAGTGATGAAAGCTCTCTAAGCTTCCCTGTCCATAAAATGGGGTTTTGCTGTCCGTCCCCCAGCCTGCCAAAGGAGGTGGTGCAAAGTGCTTTGGAAGCGTTAAAGCTGTGGAGAAGGGAGAGTTGTTTAAATTCTTGGAACAGGGAAATGGCCAGTGAGATCTAGCCTGGGGCTACCCCAGTTGTTTCTTGGGAAAGGAAGGGTCCCATCTCTGGTGCCTCTTTCTCCTCTAGACTCCTTCGGCTGCTGGCCCTGACCTTCCTCCTTCCTCCTCCTTCTTCCTCTAAGCCCTTCGAGTCTAGAGATGCCAAGTCGCTTCCCCAAGGTCATAAAGAAGGTATTCCATAATTAGCTGAAGTCTGCTGACTCCACATTGGGCATACTTTCTGCTGCACCGAGGTCTTCTCTTATTTGGAGGCCTGCCTGGCCGGGGCTTGCTCAGCTCCCGCTGGAAAGGAGGAGAGGGGCTCTCCCAGCCGGCTGCTCTGTGGACACATCCAAAGCCTGGAGCCTAGGGCCTGGGCCATCTTTCCCTTTGGAAATTGGGGCTCCAGATGCTCAGTAAGTGGAGAATGGCAGCCGAATGATCTCAAGAAGTGAGCTCACCCAGCTCCCTTGTTGTATGGAAGACAGAACAGACCTAGAAAAGGGAAAGGTTGCCCAGATCTGGGGTTTCACTCTTGTCTGGTTCTTTGGTTTGGCCTCCTCCAGGAAGGCTTCTCAGATTTCCCTTTGGGGCCCTTCTTTTCCTCTCTCTGAGTCATGCTGTATATCATAGTTGGGTCTCATTCCCCAGATGATCGGCACCTCCTTGGATCCCTCACAGAGTGAAAAATGGAAACAGCTCTGGATTAGGACCCCAGGGGCCAGGGAGTTCTACCTCCCTATTTTGCAGATGAGGAAACTGAGTCTTAGAGAGATGAAGCAACTTCCCCAAAGTCACATATGTAATAAATATCCAAGGTGGGATTTGAACCCAGGTCCTCTTACTGATGCCAATGTTCTTTCCACTCCGCTGTGTTGGAGAAGGGATTCTTATTTCAGTGCAGCTTGGACTAAATGAGCTCTGAGGTCCCTTCCAATGCTGAGCTTCTCTGGGTTCAAATCTCAGATCTGCCTGTGTGACTGTGGATGCGTCATTTAACCTCTCTTGGCCTTCATTTTTTTCCTCCTCTGGAAGAATTGTGGTGGGGTTGGTCCGTTAAGGTCCTTTCCAGTTCAAAATCTAGGACTCTGTTATCCAGAGCCAAGGATGGAGCTCTCTGCACACGTTAGACACTTAACAAGCTGAATTAAATTGGCCTTCTGATCCAGGAGGCCTGGGGGTTCTGGAGTGGGTGAAACAGTAAACCTCCTTCTGTGGAGAGAGTCACCCACCTGAGTGCTGTGCCAGTCCTTCACCAGTGGGCACGTGTGCTTGGGGCCAGGAGTTTGGATGGCGTGAATTAGGGCCCTCCCAGCCTCCAGGGGGATGGATGAAGGGAAGAAGGCAGGTCACAGTCTCCTTTTTAGTAACCCAATTTCTGGCCTGAGTGCTGATTTTCACTCAGACCTGGCCTGGTTTCTTCCAGGCCCCCAGGGGGACTGGGTGAGGAGAACCCTTTCAGAAATCTTTCTGGCTTGTCCTGTGCCTTCCTCCCCTTCCTTCTCTGTTCTCCCCCTGGGTCTGCCTCTCAGGCTGGCCTCCGCTTGGATGGGGAGGGCTGGCTGGTGAGCCTCTAGGTCTGGCCTTGTGCCCTGAATCACTGAAGTTCCCCTTCTTGGGGCCGATTTATCACCTAAGCTGTCCTTTTTTGTTCGTCACCAGCTCTGTGGTGGGGATGATGTATGTATGGGCAGGAGGCAGGGGGCCATTGGGAAGGAGGGCAGAGCAGGGGGCAGTGACCGTGAGGAGAAAATCGAGGATGCAAAGGGTGGCGGGTTTTATTCTTCATTTTAAATACATTTTATTGTTATCCTTTGTTTTCACATCATGCTGTTTCCCACCGTATCTCTTCCCCCATTCCTTTTTCTGGAGCAGCAGGCTGACTTTCTAGGTGGCGTTCCAAACCTGTGCAGAGAAGCAAAGGGGACGTGTCCTTTCCTGTCTCTCTTTGGGGTCAGTTTTCTATCTCATTTACATGGTCGTCCTCATCCCCACTTTTGTTTGCCGTCACTACCTGTGAGTCTTCCCACGTTCCTTTATACAAATCCATCTTAGTCATTGTTCCTTAGCAGCCCCTTAGCCGCCATTACGTTCATGTACCGTCATTTGATGAGCCATTCTCCAGTCAATGGGCATCAACTCGGTTTCCAGTTCTTTGCTTCTATAGAACGTGCCAATATAAATATTTTGGTGTGTATGGGGCCTTTCTTTTTTTTATCATTGATCTCCTTGGGGGACGTGCGGAGCAGGGAAATCTCTGGATCAAAGGCTATGAACAATTTGGTCACATTCTTCACACAAGTAGGGATTGTTTTCCAGAGTGGTTGGAACATCTTACAGCTCTAACAACAACGCGTTTAGTTTGCTTATACTTCCATGGCAATTGTGTTTTCTTACAGATACCAGGGACGCATTGAACACGTATGTATGTGTGTATGCCAGAGTAGGATGGACTGCCACTAGCAGTCTCAAGCTGAGGCTGGAGGACCATTCATCGAGGTTTCTGTAGGTGGGAGTGTTGAGGAATGGGCTGGGCCAGACAGCCTCGGAGGTGTCTCCATCTCCGCACAGGGTGCCCACCTCTTGTCCCAGTTGTAAGGAGCATCCTTAGATAAAGTCCCCTGGGCCTCCCAGCTCCTCTCTCCTCCCTGGCTCTCCTTTGGACAGCCCCTGGGTGCTAAGGATAATTAACCCAACTGGAAAGGGCTGGTCCATTTGTGTCTGAACCAATCGATGCCTAGAGCATCCCCCAACTCGGTGGTTTTCTCAGCCCCAGGCTGTGTTCCTTGGGGAGCTCTGGGTGAGGCAGAGCTGGAGAGAGATGCTGTCTGTTCCCCAGGGACAGAGTGACTACATTAGGTTGAACTGGGAGGGGTAGGGGGAGCAACTTTTTAAAAAGAGGAAATAGAATTTGCTGATGTCAGCAGATGTGACTTAAGATTGTTTTTCTAAGGGAACTGGAAGGAATGCAATTAAGTGAAGTGGAAAGTTTTCTCCCCATATCTGGTGGCTGCAGGTTCAGCTACTGTCTTCCTGCTCTGCAGAGGGCAGGAGGCCCAGGGGTCTGCCATACTGCAGCCTTCTGGGAAGGGAGGCTAAAGTTAAAACAAGAAAGACTCTAGGGACCATCGGGGCCTGGGAGAAGAGAAAGGACAAACCCAAGGACGTGCAGGGAGGTGGTGTCAGGAGCTGGATTCGAACCCAGGTTTCCTGGCTTCACGTTCTGTGTCTAGTGGTCCTAGGCACATCCATTGCCCTTCAATGCCAAGCGCAGCCAAAGCTTAGGGGCTTCACTGAGGTGAGCTCCCTCCAGGGCTGGCTGAGGCAGGCTCATTTTTATTGGTTAATCGTTTCTTTTTCTTTCTACTGTCTTACTGGATGAGGGCAGGAAGCATGGTTGCTTTTGAGCCCAGGGCCTCTTGTGGTATGGCAGAGGTGGGTGGGAGCTGCTGGGCCCTGGCTCCTGGGGAAGCTAAGGACTAATCCCCTGGGGAGAAGGAAGGGGGCAGTAGCGGGGTCGATGACAAGAGCCCTGGATTTTCAGTACCAGTACCTGCTGCTTCCTTCCCGCGTCACTTCCTGCAAATGCTGCCACCCTTCTGGGCCTGGGATTGTCCAAACGTAAAGTGAGGGGCTTGGATCTGCCAAGGTCCCTTCTCGCTCTGAATCTCTGGCTCTGTGACCGCAGCTGATGGGTGTCTCCATGGGATGTACATGAGGGAGGGGGCAGGCCCTGTCCCTTGGAGGAGGGGCTTAGGCTGGGGGCTCTGATGACCATCTCTCCATTTGTTAATTGAGGCTCCCCACAGATGTTTTACAGCATCTGGCCAGGGCTTTGTTAGGCACAGGTGGCGGGGACCAGTCTGAAAGGTTTTATGAATCCTGAGACAAAGAGGCCCTTTCACCTCTGTCTCTTGGGGACTGTTCCCAGCTTCCTTCCTGCCCCTGGCTGCGCCCCAGAAACCCAGAAGGGTCTGCAGAGCTGGCAGGGGCCTTGGTGGTCAGCCTAGTGGGGACTTAGTGAGTGACTGCCCTCTGGCTGGTCTGGCTGCCTGGTGCAAACAAGAGAAGGCAGCCAGACTTCTGATGGGGCCCCATGCCATGCTGCTCTGGCGGCTCCAGCTGCCCTGTGTGGGGTGGGCACCTCCCCAGCCTGCCTCGTAAGGGTCTTTTCCTCATGGCTGCCTCCTCCTCCAAGAGCTCCTCCTCCTTCTCTTTACATCTGGGCTTTCTGACCCTTTGCAATCCAGAGTAAGGAGCTTGGGAGATTGAGAGCTCTGAGAGAGTGGGCCTGCTTCTTAGTCATTCATTCAAGAAGCCTACTGTGTGGTAGGACCCGTCCTCAGTGCTGGAGCTCCAGTTTATGAATGAAACAACCCCTGCCCTCTTAGTGCGTCCATGCTCTCAGACCCAAGAATTCAAGAGTGCATGCGTGTATGCACATGCACACTCACACGCACAATCACGTATACACACATACATACTCATACACTCACATACACACTCACATAGATACACACAACATCACATACTCAGGTAAATTGATATGAATATATATGATAAGTGTATGCAAATACCTGTTTTATTTTGTGATTGTCAAGTTTAGAATTTAAAAAGAAAAGTAACTGGAGGGGATGAGCAGTTGGGGTGGGGATGGGGTCAGGAAAGGCCATGGACAAGGTGATCTAAGTCTTAAGAGGGGCTCCAGTGGAGGATAGGTCAGAGTTTAGACCATGATTTCGGCCCAGCGTACAGGAAATGGCCACCAGGCCAGTGTGGCTAGAACCCAGAGGCCATGCCAGACCCCCATGTGCAGCAGACGTGCCCATGGAGGCCTGAGCCAGGCTGTGCAAGGCTTTCAGTGCAGGAGGACAGAGGGATTCCTAGCTCATTCCAGAGGCTTCATGAGCAGGGCTGTGATGGGGTCAGGTCTGTGCTTTAGGACTATCTGTTTAGGAGTGGTGTGGAGGCTGGGCTGGAGTGGGACAGGTCTAAGTGACCATCTAGGCCGGCCCAGGCCCCCAGCTCCCTGATGTAAGTTACCTGACGCTTGAAGATCCCTAAAGGTGGAGCCCCCAGCTACTGTGGCAGCCCCTGACCCACCTTGGACAGTTCTCATCCTGAGGAAGCTTTGTTCCTCTGGGAACCCCCTTCCCCATCGGGGTCAAGCAGAGTAAGCCAGATTCCCCTTCAGATACCTGAAAGCAGCTGTCACATGTCCCCAAGACTTCCAGGCCAGGACTTCCACTCCAGGTCTCCTCCCCTTGAGGGGATGGGGAAGAGTCAGTAGTGCCTGAGATGGAGACATGAGCATGGGCAATTGGCAGGCTTCAGCCTGGTGGGGGTGTGAAGGGACAGATTCCTGGACCAGTGGGTGGCTGGACATTTTGGGGAGTGGGGGCGGGGCATGACACTTCCTTAGTGTTTCCCACCTGCCCTAGAATCAGGCCTTGCCCAGTTTGGCCTTGGAAGCGGGGGGCTGAGGGTTGCTGGTCACAGCAAATCAGGCAGCTGCATCAGTGACAGAAATCTTGTCCAGAAAGATGAGACTCGGGGGCAGGGTGTGGGTGACTGGGTGGGGTCACGGGCCCCCCAGCCATCTATAGTGGCGTGGAGGAGAGCACTGTGGGGCCCTCCGAGCTGCTTAGCAGCCAGCCACTGGCCTGTAGATGGGAGAGGGAACTAAGGATCAGAAGGTGCTCCTGGAAAAGAGGGAGCAAGGGAGTGAGGTGGGGCTGGGAGAGATTCTAGAGGGTGTCTGGTCGAATCCCCTCATTGTGCAGATGAGCAAATTGAGGCCCAGAGAGGGAAAGAGACATGCCTAAGGTCCAACCATTAGTGAGAGGGGTGGGACGTGGACCAGACTCAGTTAGCAAACATTAATTAAGGACCCACTTCAAGGCCCTGGCACACCAGGCACTGTGCTAGGTCCTGGGGTTACATTGACAAAAGTGGGACCAGCCTTGTTCTCAGTATTCATTCTGTGTTCTAGACCCCTCCCAGGCCTGACATTCCCTGTTCTCAGGCCCTCCTTCCCAGTCCTGACATCGCCTTTTCTAAGGCACCTCCCAGCTCTGACATTCCTTGTTCTCAGGCCCCTCCCAGCCCTGACATCCCCTGTTCTAAGGTCTTTCCCAGCTGTGACATTCTCTGGTTTTTTAATTTTATTTTTCCCTTAATTACATGTAAAAACAATTTTTAACATTCATTTAAAAAAATTTTGAGTTTCAAATTGTCTCCCTCTCCCCTTATTAAGACGTCAGGCAATTTGACATAGGTTATACATGTGCAGTCATGCAAAATATATTTCCATATTACTCATGTTGTGAACAAAAATACAGGACAAAAAAAAGCACAAAACAAGGAAAATAAAGAAAGCAAAATAATATGCTTCAATTTGCATTCAGATTCAAGTTCTTTCTCTGGAGCAGATAGCATTTTTCATCCTAAGTCCTTTGGAATTGTCTTGGATCATTGTATTACTGAGAAGAGCTAAGTCTACCATAGTTGATCATTGCACAGTGCTGCTGTTACTGTGTACAGTGTTCTCTTGGTTCTGCTCGTTTCACTTTGCATTAGTTCATGTAATTCTTTGCAGGCTTTTCTGAAACCATCCTGCTTGTCCTTTTTTATATTACAATAGTGACATTCTCTGTCCTAAGCTCCTTCCCAGCTCTGATAGTCTCTATTTTAAGGCCCCACCCAAATCCCATATTCTCTGTTTTAAGCTCTCTCCCAGGTGTAGCATTCTGTGTTCTAAGGTCTTTTCCACTTCTGACATTCTGATTCTTTTCCCACTGCATCCCTGTTTCCTGGTGCCTAAGGGCTGTTTCTCCCTCTCGTTCCTTCTTTGCCCACACCCTAGCAGTCAGCCCCATTCTTGAAGAGACCTCTTTGTGTGCCTACCAGGAGCATCCCCTTGTCCCTGGGGAGGGCTGTCAAACTCAGCCAGCTTCTGTCACCTTACTCTTCTGCCCCATCCAGCCTCAGAGGTACCTTTGGGCATCAGTCGGCATCTCTAATTATCAGATGTGGACACAGAGCAGACATTGTCACAGACCACTCTGTCCCCATTTTCACGGACAGGAATGAGCTCATGAGATCTCAGAGCCCAGAGAGATTTCTGAGGTCATGTTGTTGAGTCCTTCCCTCCAACTGGAGGCTCCGCTACACCCTCTTGGATCAGGGGCAAGCTCACCACAGAATCTCCTGAGCCATTGTCTCTGTTGGGAGAAGGGGAGAGGGGCCCAAGAATGGGCAGGACAAGGAGAAATCTGGCCTCAGGTTTTCAAAGAGAGCAGACTCTAAAGGCTGCAGGTCTGTGGATTTCTGGCAGAGCTCTAGAAAGGATCATTAAGGGGTAATTAGTGATCACCCAGAAGAGGAAGCAGCTTCACCTAGAGCAGGTGGTCCCAGCTCCACTTTGTCTCTCCTTTATTGACCTATGATTAGACTCAGTTATTAGACTGGTAATATTTTATCTAGATTTTAACAAAACACTTAAAGTCTCTTATTCTTATGGAGGAGATCAACAAGTGTGAGCTAGAAAATAGTGTCCTTAAGGGGGTTCTGGTTGAATTATCATTAATAGTTTGATGTGTTTGGAAGGAGGTCTCTACTGGTGTGCCTGAGGGATCTATCTCTGCTTGGTCCTGTGCTGCTTAATGTTTCTGACTTGGATGAGGGTGTGGATGGCATTCTCAAGCTGACTGATGACTCAAGCTAGGAGGAGGAGGAGGAAGAGGAAGGCCCTCCAGTATTGGTAGAGTATTTGCCCTGAAGAAAGCTTGGGCTAAATGTACTAGGGTGAGACTTAACAGGAATGAATGAAAAGTTTTAGATGTATGTTCACAAAATCAGATTCAAAGTATAGAATGGAGAAATGGGGTTAGACAGAATTTTATTTGAAAAAGATCTAGGGGTCTTAGTGATGTGGTGGCAGGTTGCATTATGAGAAGTATGATGCCCAGGACTGACCTTTGCCCCCTGTCCCGGTCAGAGCAGAGTGGGATTATTGTGGTCCGCTCCTTAGGAAGGACATTGGTCAGATGGAGTGTATTCAGAAGAGAGCCACAAGCCTGGAGAAAAGTCTGGAGCCCATGCCATATGAGGATCAGTTCAAGGAGACAAGGATGTCTAACTGGGAGAGGAGAAGGCTGGGGGATGTGAGGGGAGTCTTTCAGTATCTGAAGGGTCCTCATGTGGAGGAGCCTTGTCTTGCCCAGCCCACAGGGAAGAACTAGTAATGGTGGGTAAAAGCTGCAAAGGGACCCACTGAGGCATGATGTCCCTAAAGCCTTCCCCACACTTAGAGCTGTCCTAAAAATAGAGGGTTGTAGAGAAGGTCCTGAAGGTTCTACTGGTAGAAGGAATTGCCTATTGGGGCTGGGGAAGGGTTGGAGGGCCGGAGAGAATTTGGGACTGAAAATAAAATTAAAAATAAATAAAAGTTAAACAAGGAAAAAAAAAAAGAAATTACGGGTCTGGTCCAAAAAGAATAAGTCATTTATTATTGGAGAAGCTGACGTCCAAGCCAGGAAGCTCAGGTTCAAGCCTCCGACACATCCTGGCTGTGTGACATTGGCCACATCTTGCCACCTCTTGGCGCTCGAGGCAGCTCTGGGTCTCTCCATGTTGCACAGATGGCACTTCCCTAGATGCCTAGAAGGCGTTTCCTCATTTTGGAGAGACCGACCTTACCTTTTCCCATGAAATCACAGGTCTAGCCTCTTCCTTTCCCCAAGGTTGTTCATGGTAATCTTGTAGGACCAGGAGTGTTTGGTCAGTGTAGAACGTGGTTCAGATACTGTCCCCAGAGTATTTTTTTACGTTTAATTTTTCTTTTCTTTTTTTCTTAATTATATGTCAATACAAATTTTTAATATTTTTTAAAGTTTTGAGTTCCAAATTCTCTTCCCTCCTCCCTCATTGAGAAGGCAAGCAATTCGATATGGATTATTCATGTGCAGTCATGGGACACATTTCCACATTAGCCATGTTACGAAATAAAGCACAGACCAAAAAACCCAAGAATAATAAATTTAAAAAGTGTGCTTCAATTTGCATTCAGACTCCATCAATTCCTTCTCTGGAGGTGGATAGCATTTTTCATCCTAAGTACTTGGGATTGTCTTGATTCACTGTATTGCTGAGAATAGCTAAGACTATTTTTTTTTAAAGTTTTATCAACCATCAGTAAATCACAGAATTGAGAGTTGGAGGAGACCTCAGCAGGCTTGTAGTCCAGCTGGTCCATGAGAAGAATCTCTAGTAAAAACGTCCTTGGCTAGTGTTCTTGCAGTCTCTTCTTGAAGGCCTGTGGAAGGGGGAGCCTGGGCCCCCTTCTCAAAGTCCATTCTATGCTAGGATATCTGTAATGCCTTTTTTTTTTATGTCACAGTCCTGGGTGCCTTATCGTGTGGGCCTTCCTTTGGAGCAAAGGATACAAGGAAATGAACATTTATTAAGTGCTTACTGTATTCCAAGCCCTGGGAATACAATACAAGCAGAAAGACAGCTCCTGTCCTCAAGGAGTTTACATTCTAATGAGGGAAGGCAATACACAAAAAAGGAGCTGAAAAAAGCTGGAGGAATAGCAGATGGCAGTAACTGGTGTGGGGACTGGTGGCTTAGAGTTTGGAAAGTTAGTAGGACCGGCCGGCCAGCTCGTCCCTCTTCACAAAATGGCAGACTTAGTGTAAACTCATGAGTAAAGGTGGCAAATCTGGTGCAGGGATATGAGAGAGAGAGAGAGAGAGAGAGAGAGAGAGAGAGAGAGAGAGAGAAGGCCACCGAGATATTTGGCTCTTTGTGGGCGAGGAGGCCCCGGGTACTGAGGGAAGTTTCAGGATGAGATAGAAGCAGAGGCATGGTTTTGAAATCTGGCAAGTCAGGAACAGAGCTGGGAAGGGGATGGAGGCTGGCTGGCCTGGTTCCCTCCACAAGATGGAGGAGCTCACCAGCCGGAGAAGGGGTCAGGCCTGTGGAGGGATATTCCAGGAGAAGTAAGATAGAGCCAAACAAAGCCCAGGACACAGCAGCCACGTTGGGCAGCCTTTCCAATCTCTAGATGCCCAGCTCTCTACGAGAGGAGGGAGGCTCATTTTCTCGTTTCCTCTCCTGGTCCAACGCTGGTCATTGCAGTTAGGTAGAGGTCCCCCTCATTGTATTGTTCTTTCTGGTTCCAGTGCTGGGTGTATTCTTTTCCTGGTTCTGCTTCCTCATTCTTGATCAGTGCAGATGCCAGCCTGAGCATACAAGTTGGTGCTTAGATTATATTTAGGTGCTAGCAGTGCCTATAGTTTGGTCTCTCAGTATGGGTGTTTGTGGGAGGACATCCTCGTTAGGGCTGTGGGCTTTGGAAGAACAAACTGCAAACACATCCATGGAGGAAAAGACTTCCATGTGGCTGGGGAAAAACCCACCACATTCCCCGACTGTCTCGTCTGTGTTCTCTTGTTAATTCTCATTTTAGCATTTTAGACTCTTTGACTTGGGAGGGACCTTAGAGGTCTGTCTGGTATTTTTATGAAGCTACTTGGCTAAGGATGTAGACGGTGGGACTTATTCAAGCAGCAGATGAGATGACGCCGGGAGGGGAAGTTCATTTGAGGTTGGTTGGTTGGTTGGTTGGTTGTCCTTCGTTCTCGAAGAGGACCACAATGATGTCACTATGTTGAAGTTGAGGTACAGTGTCCCATTGTGGCTGATAGACTAATAAGAGTGTGCAAGGCTGTACCCCAGCTCGGGCACAAACAGTCCAAATGAACATCTGGAGTGGAGATGTCTCTAAAATGGAGATGTCTCTATTCAGGGTGACCCATTCAGTGACAGAGTTAGGTCCAGAGAGATCTTGGCATGTTGGAATGATGGGCTGGATTGAATCAAGTGCAGTTTAATGGGAAGAGATTCTATGGCTCTCTGGAGCCTTACACGGGATGGGCAGACATGGAAGGAAAAGAGGAAACAGCTACTATGTGCTAAGTACTTTACAAATATTATCCCATTTGAGCCTCACAACACCTCTGTGAAGTAGGTGCTGTCATGATCCGCCTTTTTAAAGTTGAGGCAACTGAAACCAACCGAGGTAAAGTAACTTATCCAGGGTCACCCAGCTAGTAAGTATCCGAGGCTGGATTTGAACTCAGGTCTCCATTGCACCACCTGGCTGTTTAGGCAGGTGAGAATAGCCATTTTGATGAGATCATCATTCCACTGGCTTTCCAGGTGGGAGCTAGGTGGCACAGGAGGGAAGGCAAGGCTTGGAATCTGGAATGAGCCCAGGGAATCATAGCTGTGTCTGGGTAAAGTCACTCCACCTCTGTGGGCCTTGGTTTCCTCAGCTGTAAAATGAGGGGGTTGGCTTCGATGGTCTCTGTCACCTCTAACTCTAGGATCCGTGAGACCACATTAAACAGAGCATCCAAGGGTCATTGAAAGAGCCTTGAGCTTGAATTCCGAGGGCCTGGGGTAGAGCCCACACTTTGCTCCTTGCTAGCTGTTTGACCTTGGGCCTGTCCCTCAGTCTCTGAGCCTGAACAACAAAAATCATGGAAGAGACCTCAGAGATAAGCTAGTCTGACTGTCATCCAGAGTGTGAACCTTGTCCGAAGTGTCTTTGACAAGGGGTTATTTGGCATCCGTTGAAGACTCCCGGTGCCGGGGGCTCTTGGACGGCCTCTTTTTAAGCAAGTTTCTCTTCATACTGAAATGACGAGCCTGTAGCTTTGACCTACTCAGTGCTCCTAATTCTGCCCATGAGGCTAAGCAGAAGTCTTGTCCATTGTCTATGGGGAGGCCCTTTAAGGAATTTGAGGAGGGACCACGTTCTCTTCTAACTCTTCTTGGGGTTATGGCTCCTTCAGCCTTGCCTTGGTTGGCATGTTTTGATGCTCAGCCTTCTGTACATGCTTCAGTGACCCAGTGTGGTCGGTGTGAACTTCTGGTACATTCTTGGCTCTTTCCACAGGCAAGATCTCGTACTTTATGGAATGTAGGAAAGACTGTCCCTGCTCTCCTTTGAGCTGGTGCTATAACTAGATCACAACCTCAGTTTTCAAAAGAAGGGATTTGGTTTGGTTCCCAACATCTCATTGCTCCCTGATACAGTCTGTCCTTCCCCTTAAGATTTCATCCTTAGCTGCACTGATTTTGTTCATGCAAAAGCTTTTTAATTTTGAGTACCTGAAATTATCCCTCTTATTTTTATCATCACCTCCATCACTTATTTATTTAAGCCTTCTTTCCATAACCATAGTCATGGACTTTCCTTCCTTCTATTTTCCTCTCGTTTATTTGCGATTTGCTCTTTCTTATTTAGGTTGAGTTTCCATTTGGTGCTTTTTGTGGTATATGGTGTAAGATGCTAAACGACATCTGTTTTGATGCCAAACTGCTTTCTAGTTTTCCCAGTGGTGATTATCTAATAGGGAGTCGTTACTCCAGTGATTTGAGTTTGGGAGGTATATTGAAAACTAGGGCTACTTATGTTTAATTGCTTCTTGGCCTTCTTTACTTAATCTGCCCCTTTGATCAGCTTTTTAAACTATTTTACCAGCATCGACTAGTTATTTCCCTCGAGGTTTGTTTTAAACCTAGATAAATTTTATCATTCTTTTGTCTATTTCCATAAAATAACTACTTGGGAATTTGTTTGATATGGCACTAAAACTGTAAATTGATTTGGTGAGAATTATCATCGTCATTCTCTGGACGTAGCCTAATCAGGAACAACGACTCTCTCTAATTATCTGTCTGCCTTTATTTCTGTAAAGAGTGCCTTGTAGCTGTGTTCAGAGATGGCGTGAACGTGTCTTGGAAGGTTGGCTCCAGGCATATTGTACTTTCATAGATCTCTTGTCTAATTCTTGCTCTGCTGGGTTCCATGGGTCATATCCAGAGAGGTTGAGGATTTTTTCCGGCTAATCTTCTCTCATGTTACTTTATTGAAGTCCTTCGCTGGAGGAGCGAAGGCTGAGGCAAGATGAGCAGTAGCCAGTGACGTTATTAAGGGACTTTTGTGCATGGGTTGACACAGGTGATCTCTGAGGCACCCACCCCCAGGGGAATGGCTGTTATGATTCTGGAATATTCTACTGAAGCAGGCTTTCTCCAGAGTCCTTGACCCTTTGGTTGTGGGAGTGGTACTTAGAGTGACCCCTAGGCTTGTAAGTGGCCCCAGAAGTGCTCCAGATCAGGCAGGGTCAACAAGCATTTATTAAGAGCCTACTGTGTTCCAGGCCTTGTGCTAAGAACTGGGGATACAAAGAAATGCAAAAGACCCTCTCTCAAGGAGCTCACAGTCTAATGGAGTAGGCAACATGTAGTTGTAGTATATACAGAGTATATACGGGGTATGTTGAAGGCAGAGCAGCTGGGTGGCACAGTGGACAGAGTGCTGGGCCTAGAGTCAGGAAGACTCATCCTCCTGAGGTCAAAGCTGCCCTCAGACACTTCCTAGCTGTGTGACCCTGGGCAAGTCACTTCACCCTGTTTGCCTCAGTTTCCTCATCTGTCAAATGAGCTGGAGAAGGAAATGGCATGCCACTCCAGTATTTCTGCCAAGAAAACCCCAGATGGGGTCACGGAGAGTCGGACACGACTGAAATAACTGAACACCAACAAGTTGGAGATAACCGCAGAGGGAAGAGGTGGTTGGAGGCAGAAGGTGGCCTGTTCTGGAGGGGCAGTTTACATTTCCAGATTGTGGATCTGCCCACAGACTGAGGCAGGACCGGATGACCTTCTAAGGCCTCTTTCTGACTTGGGATTCTTGAATTTCCTGGTTTGCCTCCTGGTCCCTGGGAGTCCCTTCTTGGGGCTTTGAAGAACTAGGGTGAGAGGTCACTGACACAAGAAGTGGGGCCTCTCATTTGGCTTCTTGGACAAAGGAAGGCTTTACAGCTTCTCTGGAGACCCCCAAGGCTGGGAATGTGAAGCAGGGCCATTGAGAAAAGGCCATCAGTCTAGCACCTGCTTGCTAACCCAGGCTGCAGCTGCCACTCCCAGCGAGCACGGGGAAGAATGACAGGATGGTAGATTTAGAAGTGGGTGGGACCTTAGAGGTCACTGAGTCCAGCCTCCCCATTTTGCAGACGAGGACACTGAACCCCTTAAAGGTAGAGGAGCTTGCTCAGGACCATGCATCTAGTAAGGGTCTGAGGTGGGAGTTGAACCAAGGACAGGGAAGGGAAAGTCAGATGTGGCCATCAGAGTCTCAGGCCCAGCGGTCATCAGGGAGGAGTGGATTGGATTGGTTTTCTTCTTCTGATGTCACAGACAGGGAGGCATTCCATGGGCAATGGGAATTCCTGATGTGGCAGATTCCAAAAGAAAGAGGAGGTGCCAGGCTATATGGGGTATAACTTGGGTAAGACCTTGTGAGTGGCTAATAACGGCTAACATCTATATAACACTTGCCATGTGCCAGGCACTGTGCCAAGCACTTCATAGTTATCATCTCATGATCCTCACAACAACCGTGGGAGGTAGGTACCATCATTACCTCCATTTTACAGATGAGGAAACTGAGGCAAGGTTAAGTGACTTGCCCAGGGTCAGATAGCTTGTAAGTTTCTGAGGCTAGATTTGAACTCAGATCTTCTTGACCCCAGACCCACCTCTGTAGCTACTCTACTGCCTAGCAGCCAAAAGGAATAAATGCCAGTTTGTTTGTCTCTAACATTAGGCTGGGTCAGATTAGCCTCTAAGGGTCTTTCCACTCTTAGACTTATGTTCCTGGGATCACCAGTGTCATTTGGGCTTGGGTTATGGCACTAGATGAGTCTTGGTTATTGGGCCTTTTAAACTATATCCAGGGTCCATCTATTCCACAAGCAGGTGTCTCCCTTGTATGTGCTGGGACTGTGCTGGGCAGTGGGAATATAAAGACAAAAATGAGACAGCCCTGCCTTCCAGGAGCATCCATTCTGCTGAGAAGAGACCACTTGAATATTCTAGTAACTATAGAGCAGTGTGGAGGGGAGATGGGATTAACAACTGGGGTAGGAGATGGCAGCAAGACCTCTTGTAAGAAATCCAGGGAGGCAGAAGAGAGGAGAGAGCGCAGTTTAGGCATGGGGCATAGCCTCTTCAGTGGCGTGGAGGCTGGAGATGGACTGTCCTGTATGGGGAACAACATGTCAAGAGTGGGACACAGATTGCGTTCTTTGTCCACTGGAAACCACCAGAGAAAATGGAAGCTGTTACCCATTGGTCAGGTGGGCCTCGGTTAGCAGGCGAACCTCGGTGGACATCAGAGACTTGGCGGCAGGGACAGAGATTGGGAGCAGCCAAGGGGTGGGGGGGGGGGAGCTGAGTTAAATAGCCGGAAGGAATAGCTGGTGGCCAAGGCAGGCTGCTCCTGGTGGGCTCGAAGCCAGGTGCATTCACCAGCTGGGCCTTCTTCCCAGCCCATCTCCATGGTGGGGTAAGCCTCCCCCCAAACTACTGCTTGTCATCCTCCGGTAGGGCCTTTCTTTGCTCATTGTACCCCAATCTCCCCCAACACTTGAATTCAGGCTACTCTCTTCTCCTCCCATCCCCCACCCGAGTGTGTGGGGGTCTGTGGATATGTGGGTATGTGAGAGGGGAAGAAAGGGAAGCTCATTGTTCCCTGAGACACAGAGCCTGTCCCAGGCCAAGGCAGCTTGCTTCCTCCCCCGTCCCCCACCGAGAAGGCACCGAGCCAAGAGCGACCCGCGGGGCTGTTTATTGCTTGAATTATTTGTAGCTGAGAGATGCCAACATGCTTTGTAACCACCTGCCCCCCCACTGCGTGGCCGGCCTGGGGGGCTTTCATGCGGCTCAGGCTCTGGCTGGAGGGAGGAGGATAGTGCTGGGGTTTTCTCTTTAGACCCCAAGCCCACTTTCCAGATGGATTCACACAGGCTGGAAAACACTTGATAAACCTGTGAACACTGCGCCAATGTGGCTTATTGTCTTTGTTATTCCCATCCGTAAAAGCATGGGGGTCAGACCTTGGAGGAGGAAATTGAGGCCTGAGTGATAAGGTTGAAGGCTGGCAGAGTGGGGCCTGGGTCAGGCGGCTTCTTTGACCACATGTGCCCCCATTAGTGTAGAGGCCGGGGGCTGCTCTTCCTCATTTGGTGACATCTGGACCAGTCTGAACTGAGGGGCACCCCCTCCTGCCCCTGCCTGACCTGAAAGGCTCTGGTGACCAACGGCTGGCCGTTTAGTGAGTGAGGTCCCGCTGTGCTTGGCACCAGAGACATAAGGACAGAAAGACAGGGCTGGCCATCCGGGAGCTCCCCTTGTCCTGTCAGTCATCTGACATTCTCACCGATGTCCAGTGTACAAGGTGGTGCACGAGTGACAGGGACAAAGGAAAGGAGACCCAAAGAGTTGGAAGATGACGCTGGCTGAGGGGAGGTCTTTTTGTAGCCTCCCCCAATGGGCTTTGGGCCAGCTCAGGAGGAAGGCTGAGTGCCTGCTCCCCAAGAGGCCTGTTATCTATGGGCCCTGGGAAGGTCGCTGATTTTTGTGACGACCACCCCCCCCACCCTGAGGAAGGGACAGCTGAGCAGGAGCAGGGCCAAGGGGTCCAGGCCAGGCTGGGGCTCTGGGCACGAAGCCCACTCCGAGATCCCCAGGGCAGCTGATTTAATGATCACTCCAATCAAGCGGTTAACAGAAACAAGGATGAACAGCGGCCGATCAGCTGAGCCCTGATCCCGGGCGCACTATTCCTTTGTGTGATCGATTTTTTGCCTGAGTGGTGAATTGGAATTATTAAAGCTTAGGAACACAGGCAGCTGGAGAAAAGGCACGCAGACACCCCTCCACATCCACAGATGCTGAGCCGCACATACACGCACGCGCACCCACACATACCCCCCCCCCACACACAATGACAGACATGTCCAGACATACACACATAATACAAACATAGGCAGAGACAGATGGATGGACAGACAGACACCAATGAGCACAGGACTAACCCTACATTTTCCCTCAAACTGTTCATCTCTAACAAAGCCAGAGCATCTAAACATTGTCCACCCCACTTTGACTTGAGTGCCAGGCCTCACTTCGTGTTTGCTGTGTGACTCCCCCCACTCAGATTCCACCTGTAAAAAACGGAGCTGTTGGCTTCCCAGCCTCCAGGGCACTTCCAGCTCTCTTCTGGGCCTGCCATGGGGCCGACCTTTCTGGCCCTCTCTGGCCGTGGGTCCGACCTTTCTGGCTGTGGGTGCGACCTTTCTGGCCCTGGGGCTGACCTTTCTGGTCCTTTCTGGCCTTGGATGGCTCCCAGCTCCAGGCCCAGCTCACCTGTGGCCTCTCCTGTCCTCCCTCGGGGGCCATCCACGTCCCCTGCCTCTGCTTCCCGCTCTGTGCTCATGTAACAGCAGTTCGCCATCCTGCCCCTTTGGCACCTGGACCGAGTCACTCATTGGCTCTTAATAGGAGCTGAGATCCCCTAGGAATGTCAGTCCATCAGGCAGGCAGGCTGCAGCTGGAGCAGGGAGGGAAGGCCTTGGTCTTGAGTGGACAGAGCCCTGGCTCTGGGGTCAGAGAATCTGGTTTCAGATCCTACTTCTGACACTTAGTATCTGTGTGACCTTGGGTAAGTCACTTCCCTTTGACTCCTTTTTCTTGTCTATGAAATGGGAGGGTTGGATTATATCAAGAATTCTTAATCTTGGCGTGGGGGGGGGGGGGCGGTGTCTGTGAACTTAAAAAACAAACAATTTTGACAATAGTTTCCCCACGATTGGTTTCCTTGGCAATCATGTGTATTTTATTCAATGCTCTTAAAAACCTGACTTTGAGATGGGGTCCCTGAGCTTCCTCAGGACACAGAGGAGGTGAAGATGCTCTTCCCTGCTGGTGTCTGAGATCTCTGAGGCCTGGCTTCAGGGGAAGGCACTTACTTACTCACAGGGTTTGATTTTTCATGAGTCAATCAGTGGTTTAGAGGTGAATGAGAAAGAAAACCTGCTTCTCACACGAACGGTCTGGGTGACTCTGGACAAATGACCTCCCCCCACCTTGCTTTTGTGAGCTGCGCTGCGGAGAAGATGCTGTTTGCATTAATAGAAGAGTTTCCTCCCCAGGGAGTGCCCTGTCCCAGTAAAATCACAGGCCTGGTCCCTGCCTATTATTATCAATAATTATTGTTACTGTCTCTTCTTGGCAGAGGTATCTCCCTAAGATTAAACTGCAGATCGGGGGCCCATGTACATCGGGAAAGGACCTCCCTTGCCAGCTATTTCTGCGCCGATAAAATCACAGAGCTGGTCAGAAACAAAAGGCTGGCACAAGAGATGTCTGTCTGTGCCCGGCCCACCCCTGGGTGAAGAGAGAAGGAAGGCTCAGGCCTCACTGGTCCAGGGAAGGGCTTGCTCCTTGTAACTGAAGCCCAGGAAGTCAGACCTTCTCTCCCCCAAGTGCCCCAGCATTTTCACCTGGAGCAGACAACCTATTGACCCCTTGGGGGTTGGGGCAAGATAGAAAGGAGCCTGCCCATGGGAGGGGCGGTAGCTAGGCTGCTGGCTGGCAGGTGGGTGGGCAGACGGGGGCATCTGAATAAGAGGGCCTTGCTTCTGAGGTGGTAACCCCGGCCACGTTTCAGGAAGTGGGGAGGAGGGATCCCTCCAAATGAGGCCATCCTGAGGCCGTGGGATCAACGCTGCCTTTGTATGAGCTGTAGCTCCTCGGGGCTGGGGATCATGGGTTCCAGCCCCCCCCCCCCCCCCCCCCCCGCCCCGTGAGGCCAGCCAAGGCCCTCTGCCCTTTTTCAGGAGTGGGGGAGGGGGCTGAAACAAGAGACTTGGGACAGGCTCCCTGCCCTTTCTACCTGTGTGGCCTTGGACAAGCCATCTCTGGGGTGGCCTCGGTTTCCCTTCCAGCTCTGGATTTGTGACCATTCGACTCATTGCTTTCCCCTCCCCTCTTCTCTCCACTGTCCTCCTGACCACTGGTATAGACTTGGAAGCTAAAGAAAGAGGTTCCGTGACAGAGGAGGGGAGAACCCTTGACTGGGAGTTGGGGCCTCAGTTTCCATCTCTGCAGAATGGGGGGTTGTGCTGGATGGGCTGCTTTTAACCCCCACATTCCTCACCTCCCTTCACCAGTCACCGGGTTGGTTCCCAAGCCAAATACTGGCCGCGCCCAGTGTAGTCTTTGAGTTCCACCAGTGGGAACTCAGAGCTGGGGTCCGCCCTTGTCCGCTGCAGATGAAAAGGGAGGCCTTGGCTCTATTTATTTGGTGTCTGGGTTTGTGGGCCTTGAGGGAGACGGTCACTTCCCAGCCCACCGGGGGATTATGACTGGGGCTTTGTGCAAGTGTAAACAGACACTGGCCTCCCTGTGCAGGGCCTTCCAACCCTTCCTTGCTCTGTGTGTCCCAGACTAAACCTGGGAAGGAGGAGGAAAAGAGGGTGGGCAGAGGGCAGCTTTGGGAGCAGAATGGCCCGTGACATCTGACATTGGCGTGCCGGTCATCTTTCCCCCATCCGAGTGCAGCATGAGGAGTATATCAAGAGTGCCAGATGTGGAGTCCAAGGATCTGGGTTCAAATCCTGTCTTTGACACTTACTGCCTCTATGATTTTGGCAAGCCACTTACCCACCTTGGGCCTTGGTTTCCTCATCTACAAATAAGGACTAGACAACCTGGAAGCTTCCTTCTGTCTTTAAATCTAAGCTCCTGTGACCCCTGTGCCTGGCACCCAAGCTGAGTACTGATGGGAGGGAGGGGTGTTAGCAGGTATAGACAAGGGCTGAGAAATAGGGGTCGGGCTTGGTTTGAAGGGTGGCTCAAATAAAGGCAAGGAGGAAGGAGAGAGGAGGGTGGGATTGGGAGCTGAACCAGCGTGTGTGGGATGACCCTTGCCCTCCCTCAGGCTGAGGACCTCAGAGGCTGCAGAAACGACGTGGCAGGGCCCAGGACGGTCTGGCTTTTTGGCCTTAGGGCCCAGAGGTGAGTGTTGGCAGATGCCTCTCCTCCTTCGGTGCTCTGAAGGCCTTGTCCCTCTGATCTGGGTTAGGACGTGGTGTTGAGGAAGCCTGCTCAGAGACCGAGGGACAGTCATTCGCCACTGCAGGCCAGAGCTGAGGGACCTCAGAGGCCATCTGGTCCAACTCTTTGTGCTGAGGAGGAAGCTGACCCTGTTATATCTTCATGAGCCATACAAAGAAAAATTCAAACATGAAAAGAGTTGGCGCGTAGATATTGATTTAAGGTTTGCCAAGAACTTTACAGACATTCCTTTCACACAGTCTCAGAATCTCAGAGGGGAGAGGGACCTCAGAGGCCTGAACAAGTGTCAACTGAGCAGAAGCCTCTAACCTGTGGATGGCCAGAGCCAGACAGAGCAGCCTAGAGATAGGAGAGTCGGGAATCGAACGAGTTTAATTTCAAAGTGAGGAAAATGGCTTGCCAGTGAGCAGGTAAATTAGACAAACATGCAGAGGCCTCGCCCCTAGTGGGGGGACCCGAGGCAGTGTGGGAAGATCTCAGTAATTACATCAGTCACTACGCAATGAGCTGTAACCCTGACAATGGGGTGTGACAGCAACAGTGGAACAGGTTTCGTTTGTAACAGGGCTTCATGACCGGAACGTGGGTACAGCAGGTGCTTGTCCGAGCTCAGAGAACACTTGGTACTGATCAAAGCAATGTGATTGTTAGGTGCTTTTGCCAGAGGATGAGATCATCCAGAGGGGGATCACAAAGGATTATTATTATGCCAAGCCCAGGGCCCAGCTTGCTTTTGCTGGGCCTCAGCTCTGGAAAACAGGGTGTCTCCTAATATTGACATAAAGGGGTGGCCCAAGGGAAGGAGTGCCCACTGCTTCTGAAAGTGGCCTGTTCCACACTGGGACGCTTCTCATTATAAGGAAGTTACTCTTGACAGCAAGCATAAGTCGGAGGCAGCCTAGATAGGGGCAACTAGGTTGTGCAGTAGATGGAACTTGGAGAGTTGGAGTCATGAAGATCTGAGTTCAAATCTGGCTTCATCTGTTTCTAGCTCTGTGACTCAGGGCAAGTCCCCTAACCTCTATTTGTCTGCCGTTGTTACTATGTACAGTGTTTTCCTGGTTCTGCACACTCCACTTTGTATCGGTTCATATTCTAGTCATTCCAAGTTTTTCTGAAATCTGCCAGCTCATCATTTCTTACAGCACAATAGGATTCCATTACATTCATATACCATAACCTGTTCAGCCATTCCCCAATGGATGGGCATCCCCTCAATTTCCAGTTCTTTGCCACCACATAAAGTGCTGCTATAAATATTTTTGTACATATAGGTCCTTTCCTTTTCCTTTGATCTCTTTGGGATACAGACCTACTAGTGGTCAAAGGGTATGCACAGTTTTATAGCCTGTTGGAAATAGTTCCAAATTGCTCTCCAGAATAGTTAGATCAGAAGCATGCTTTTTTTGCTTTCTTTTTTTTTTTTTGGTTTTGTTTTGTTTTTTAGTTTGTGTTTTCTTTTGTAGCATTTGTGGCCCTTTGACTGAATCCAAACTTCACAGAACAAATCTGCCGTAGGACCTAGAAGGCCACATGTGGCCTCCAGGCTGCAGGTTCCCCGTCCCTATGAGTCTAATCAGTAGTGAGGACAGCTGGTGGTACAGTAGATGGAGCATTAGGTCAGCAGTCAGGAGGACTCATCTTCCTGAGTTCAAATCCGACCTCAGACACATACTAGCTGTGTTACCCTGGGCAAGTCACTTCACCCTGTTTGCCTCAGTTTCCTCATCTGTAAAATGAGCTGGAAAGGGAAATGACAAACCACTCTGGTATCTTTGCCGAGAAAACCCCAAATGGGGTCACGAAGGGTTAGACATGACTGAAATGACTGAACAACAACCACCATCAATAGTGCAGAAACATATTTTTAAATGCTTGCATCAAATAAAATACATAGGATTACAATGGAAACTAATTCTATTGAAGTATAGATATTGAAACATTTTTTAAAAACACATTCATGGAGCCCAGGTTGAGAACTCCTGATCTTGGGTAGTTTCCTCTCATATGCCAGTGCCTGTTCTGGTTTTGCCCTTCTAGTTCTGTCAATATTCTATCTAAAAAATATGGCTTCCAGTATTATTGAAGATAGTGCTTCTGTTGTGGTCTGGCTAAGACAGAACAGTGACACAGTCAGCTTCCTTCCTTTCTTAAAGGGGACAAAGGTGTGACTTGCCGTGTCACACAGTTGATTGACTTTGGACCCTAGGCCCTTTTTCTTGGGAACTATCTTGTATTTGTGCCATTGATTTTTTGAACCCAGGTGTAGGACTTTACTTTTATCTCTATTAAATTTCATCTTAATAGAGTGGCCTAAAGTTCCAACTTGTCAGGATTTTTTGGGAACTTGAACCTGTCATTCAGCCTGGATAGCCCACGGGATAGAATGCTGGGCTATAGAGTGCTTGGTGTCAGAAAGACCTGAGTTCAAATCCTGCCTTAGACATTTACTAGAAGTGTGATTCTGGGCTTAACCTAGCTCAGCCTCGGTTTCCTCATCTGTAAAATGGAAGGGATTGGACTCGATGGCCTCCGAGGTCTCTTCTAGCTCAAAATCCATGATCTTGTGTTTGAAAGCCATCCCTTCCAGCTTAGTGTTAGCCACAAATTTCATAAGCCATCAGTATCTATCCAGCATCTTTATATGCCATGTCCTCATCCAGTGTCTTCATCCGGTGTCTTTATCCATTGAAGATGTTACATGCTGGACCACTTCTTCATCAATGATGGCCGATGGCCATACTCACTGCTGTTGGGAGTGTATGCCTGGTAGTCCTAGGGCCCTATAGAACCTCAGACTTCAGACTGCTCAGGGGAAGAGGCTACAGATCACAGCATATGGAGATCGGTAAAGGAACCAGGGAGGTTTTGGCCTGAAGAAGAGAAGAATTAACTAGAGCTGCCCAACAGTGAAACGATGCGCCTAGGAAGGTGGTGAGCTCCCCATCACCGGAAGTCTACAAGCAGGGGCTATCAGAGGTATTCTTGTTCAGATGTGGTAGGACTGCATGGTCTCTGAGGTCCCTTCCCTTCTAAACCTGAGATTCTAGGAAGAGCAGGGTGTCAGTAGCCCCGAGGCTGCCCACCAGACCTCCTTCAAGCAGAGTTTCACTAGGTTGCTTTGCTAGGGATGAAGATAGTGTGAGCATTGGAAGGGAGGTCTGCTCTCTAGGCTCTGGTTTGGGGAAATGAGAGCTTCGTGCAGCCTGGGGAGGGCCCCGTGCTCTGGAGATGACAATCTGGACAGCCACCCACACATGGAAAAAAACATCCCCCCTGCAGCGTCCCAGACAAGCAGGTATCCAGGCCCGCTGTGGAAGACCTCCGGGGAGAGCCTCCCAGGCAGCCCATGGATGGCTCTAACCATTAGATGCTCTTCCTTATGGCAAGGCCAAATGGGCCTCTTGTACTTTTCACCTATGACAGAACTTACCGGTTCTATCCTCTGGGGCCAAGCTGAATGCAGCTCATCCCTCATCCACTTCGTTGCAGGCCTCCCGAGTCTTTTCCAGGCTGACAGCGTCTACTTCCTTTCCTTACCTTGGGGGCCTCTGCCTTCCTGGTCGCCCTCCGTGTGTATTCTCCAGCTCAGTCGATGTCCTTCCTAAATGGTGGTCCTGGAACTAAGCCCAGCTCTCCAGATGTGGCCAGAATAGAGCAGAACCATCCCCTCCCCAGTCCTGACCCCTGGGCCTGTCTGGGCAACTTTGGAGGCCGTTAGCTGCTGTCAAGCGTGCGGTGTTCCAGGTATGCAGAGAAGTAGAATAAGGAGGCAGACAGATGACTTCCAGCTGACAGGCTTCAAGAAGGGTGGTGCGTGTGGATGGAAGACAAGGGTGCTTCTAGGCCATTGACAGGTAGAAGTGACATCAGACAAATGCCCGCAGGTAGGAGACTGCGCACCAGATATGGGGAGTGGCAAGTTCCCCCGACTGGCTGCCTTGTTTGGCCACGGAGGTCATGTGGAATAGCGCTGGCCAGCAAGGTTGGGTCTGGATGTCGCCAGGCCAAGGAGTTTGCATTTTAGCCTAGAAGCAGTGTGGGGTAATGTCTAGAACTGGCCTTGGAGCCTGGAAGACCACAGTTCATGTCCTCCGGCGATTCAGGGGCTCCCACACATGGAGGAATACAAAGCACCCTTCCCACAGCCGCAGAAAGGAAACAGTGTTTGGTTTGGTTTTTAATGAACATTGAAACATTAATGAACATTGAGTCTTGGAGCGCGGAAATGACTCAGCCAGCATCACGCAGCTGAGAATTCCTGGTCGGGGCCAGATTGAAAGCCCGCTAGCCTGGCTCTTTCTCTGGTGCCTCAGAGGAGATCTCCTTGTGGGTCTGTGCCCCAGGCACACTGAAATTACAGCCTTGGCAGATACAGCGATGGATTTGGAGTCATGTAGGCCTGAGTTCAAATGCTGCCACTGTTGCTTACTAGCTATGTGGTCTTGGACTGCTCTTTCCACTTATTAAGGTCCCTTTCAGCTCAAAGTCAGTGACTAGAGCATGATGGCCGCTTCCTCTTCCCCCCGGGGGACAGAAGTGAATTGTCCGATTTCATTTCCTGGTTGCTCACTTTCAGGCCAGGATGGTGGAAGGAGGTCATTGAGGCCGTTGCTGAGCCAGGGCACTGGCAGCGCTCCCCTCCCCCCCAGCCCCCCCCCCCCCCCCCCCCGCCCATCCTGTTCCCGGACTCTCTGGGAAGGAAGGAAGGAAGGAAGGAAGGAAGGAAGGAAGGAAGGAAGGAAGGAAGGAAGGAAGGAAGGAAGATTCCTGAGATGGTCCATTAGAGCTGGGTGTGACTTGGGGGCTGTCCAGCTCCGTCATTTACAGAGGATGAAGCTAGAGATCAGAGGACTTGTTCAGGGTCACACAGCTTGTAAGAGATAGGCAGGATTTGCACCCAGGTTGCTCTCTGATTCCAAATCTATTTCTCTTTTCATTTTCTTTGAAAACATTCCTTTTTTTTAACATTCATTTTTTAAAATGTTGAGTTTTCCATTGCTCCTTCCACCAGATTTTTGCTGCCTCTCTCAGGTTTGGGGAGTGAAGGTCGCCCACGTTCCCTGTTAGGATGGCCCAGGTGGACGGACCACGTGTGCGAGAATGACCACTGTTCAGAGGGGGAAGGAATGATCTAAGAACGTCTGCCGTAGAGAAGGGGGCAGGATAGGAGGACAGACAGCCTGGGCCTGGGTCTGAGATCCCACTAGAGGACCTGGATTCGAATCCTGGCTCTCCCACTCACTTGTCCTTTCTGGATCTCAGTTTCCCCATCTGTGGATGAAGGCGATTGGGCGTAGTCTCTGAGGCCCTTCTCGATTTTGTCATTCTAGCCTAGAAAAGGGAGGGAAGAGGGGTGATTAAAAACCAAAACAGCACCGAGCTATTTGTCACTAAAGTAAAGTGACAAGGGCTTATTTTGTCTAGTTGTGTCCGATTCTCTGTGACCCCGTTTAGAGTTTTCTTGGCAGAGACACAGGACTGGTTTGCCATTTCCTTCCTCAGCTCATTCCACAGATGAGGAAACTGAGGCACACAGGGTTAAGCGACTTGCCCAGGGTCACACAGCGAGTAAGTGTTGGAGGCTAGATTTGAACCCAGGCCCCAGTGCTCTGTGCACAATGGCGCCACCTAGTGGCCCAAGGGCATTCTCTCCATTTTGGACCTCCTTTTTATTCAGGGAACATTTGTGAAGCCGGTACTATGTTCAGAGCCCTTTGTTCCAAGCAGGAGGAGAATCCGAGTTTTGATACACAGGGGAGAACCCTGGCCCTCAGAGAGCATTCAGTTGGGCAGGGCAGTCACATACCCACCCTGGCACGACAGTTCCAATATTCTCACTCAGCAAACGCTGAATGTCTAATGAGCTCGGGGAAGCGACTGTGTCTTAGTGGATACAGAGCCGGCCTTGGAGTCAGAAAGGCCTGGGTTCGAGTGCTGGCTCTGCTTCATCCTGGCTGTGTGACCCTGGGAAAGTCCCTTGCCCTCTCAGTGTTCCAGGGGACTCTGGGCCTGCAAGTTACAGACGTCATCCAAGTTGGTAGAGGGAATTTTCATGCTGGGAGTTCCTATATGGACAAAATCTTGACTCTAGGCCTCCCCTCCCCCCAGTGCGTGAGACAGTATTTCACTCTGACATTGGATCTGGAGAGAAGGAACCTGAGCTTCCCTTGCCCCTTGGACACCAGGTACTGATGTTCTAACAAAAGCCTGGGCAGAATCTTCTTTACAGAAAGAACACCCTGCCCGTCTTGCTGTCTTGTCTAGGTCACTGCAGGTGCATACACAGGACTTCTGACTTCGGCTTGGGAGCAGTGGGGGGCCCTTGGCTGGCTCCCTATCACCACCCCCCCCTCCCACCTTTTACCTAAGAGGGCTGGCTTCTCCATTTCTCAGGCCATGGGCCAGAATCTGAGGGAGAAGGACCCTTGGACTTGGGAAGAGGCTATAGTAGGAGGAAAGACTGGCAAAGAGGTGGGGTGGGTGACCACGGTGGGGAGGTTTGTATTCTCAGGGACTCCCTTGGGGCTCTTGCCCATTTGTGCACCCCCAGTGACCACCGCTCAAGGGGATGCAGAAGTGGGGGGACATGGGGCAGGGCAGGTTACTTTTTGTTCCTGGGAGTCAGTTCCCTTTTCTGTGAAATGAAGGATTTAGATTAGGTAGCTGGTAAGGCCTCTGTTCTCTATAATCTGTTTTAAGGCCTCTCTCAGCTCTGATACTGCCTTTTCTAAGGCCCCTCCCAATTCTGACATTCCCTGTTCTAAGCTCCTTCCCAGCTCTTGATACTCCCTGTTCTAAGCTCCTTCCCAGCTCTGACACTCCCTGTTCTAAGCTCCTTCCCAGCTCTGATACTCCCTGTTCTAAACTTCTCCCCAGCTCTGACACTCCCTGTTTTAAGCTCTTTCCCAGCTCTAACATTCCCTGTTCTAAGGCCCTTCCCAGCTCTGACATTCTGTGAAATAATTAGGATCAGGATAGCCTGGCCCCGGTCAGCATGGGGCTGATGGTCAGAATGCTTCCCAAGCCTGTCATGTCCGGCCCTGAGCCCAGGGTCTGGGGAGGTACGGTGAGGTACTTAGTGAGAGATATCACATGCTCTGATGGAAAAGTGGCTGCAATCTAGGTCAATGAGGTGCAGCTGGGAGGGAGCCACTTGAGACCCAGGCTCCTGTGGCTTCTCAATGAAATGAGAAACTCGGCCCGTCCCTCCCCAGCGCCTGGGCAGGGCCCAGACTCTCCAGGAGCTCATCCTTGCAATTTGCTGTGTGCCCTTGGTCAAGTTCCCTTCCCTCTGAGCCTTGGGTTTGTGTTAAGTGAGGAACCCTGGAATCTTGGGTGCCTTCCCTGGAAAGCAGTCATGAGTGACAGGGTATCATCTGGATTCGAATTCTGGTTAATGTCCTCCCTGTGTGACCTTGGGTAAGTCACTGTATGTGTCCAGGTCTCAGTTTCCTACCTGTAAAATGAAGAGGTTGGACTTGGTGGCCTCTGGGGTCTTTCCTGTTCTGATCCTCATTGTGGAATGGAGGGGTTGCCCTTTTGGTGTCTAAAAGTCCGGTTTGTAGGTGCCTCAGTTTGAAGCTGAGGAGACCTTGAAGGTTGTCTAGACCACAGATAAGAGAGCTGAGGCCCAGAGACTAAAGTGATTTGGTCAAGGACACATAGGTAGTAAGTGGCTGTCAGGATTCAAACCCAGGTCCTTTGACTGACTCCAGCATCTCTCCACTGCCTCAGTACCTTCCCTGCTTTTAGAGTCCTAGATTACAGAGTGGAAGGGAAGCTTGTATCCTTCATCTGGCATCAGAGATTGGCTCAGGAGAGGCTTGGACAAAAAAAATCAAATGGATGCTGCATGGCTCAGCCCCTTCGCCGGGCCCCATCTGTGCTCCTGCAAGTCCTGAGGTTGGGGAGGCCCTGCCCACTGAGCTGCCCGGTACCCTCGGCCCATGACTTCCCTGTTCTGGACCAGAGCCTCTCTTGGCTGGGCCCCGACCCCTCTGGCAGTCCTGGTGAGGCCCCAGGGCCCCTTCTCAGAATGGTGGTTTGGGAAAAGTGAATGGGGAGGGAAGTCCCCTCCATGGGCCGGGCACTGTGCTAAACCCTATACAAATATCATCTTGTCTGACATTAATGAAAACATCCAAAACTATTTGAGTTCACGGACCTCCCTGTCTCTAAAATGTATCCGGGGACCCAGCTTAGGAACCCTGGTCTAGATGAACTCTGCAGGGTGCCAGCGTAGAGGCTGGGCTCTTCAGGGACGACTCTGAGCTGGGAAGTGGACGTCCAAAGAGGCAGCCCCCATCCCCTTCCCAGTGGCCTTGCTGCCAGGGTTGGGGGGCAGGAGGCTCCCTCCTGGGGGGCATTCACAGAGACAGATGAGATGGCAGGTGTGGATGGGCCAGGGATCTCAAGGTGACATTCAGAGGTTGTGTTGTGGCTGTCACCAGGAGATATTCACCATGGCTGATGTATGGCTGAGTCATGAGACGGCAGCCTGATGTGCTCACGCAGTGGCTGTGGGCCATCCTGATGAACTGAAGAACTCCTATGGATCTCATTGCAGGCCTTGGACCATCCTGAGCCCTGAGCTAATGAACGGAGGTGTGTTGGGGGAGGCGGGGTGATAACTGTGTTCTGAGTGTCAGTGAGAGGCCAGGGCTGCTGGGAAAAGTCATTACAAAATGTTGGGTCCGGTGGAGCAGCAACTTCCATCCCATGGAGCACTAGGAGGATCCCCACAGAGCCATCCGGCCCATGGGGAATCTCCAGGTAGAAGCAGTGGGGGTCAGGAGGCTTGCCCCACTGGCATTAGGAGGGGCACCGAATGCCCTAGAATGCTAGAATCACAGAGCCCTGGGATGGTAGAATTGGAGAAGTGGGAGGCAGCTCACTATAGTGAAACAACTCGGGATTTGAAGTCAGAGGTCCTGAGTGTGAATCCTGACTCTGCCACTTAGTCCCTGTGTGACCTCACTGGGGCCTAGTCTTCTAAAGCGATAACTTCTAAGGACTCTTCTGGCCATGGAATGCTAGAATGGTGGATACCTAGAACATCCGGTGTAGTACATGTTCCGGTCTTGGAGCCTGAAGGCCCGAGCTTCATCTTGACTAGCTCTGTGACTTTGGACTTCGTCTCTTCCTTTCTCTCAATCCCATAGAATGAGGGACTGGACCCCAGAATGGCCACGGTCCCCCGCCAGCTCTGACTCCTTTCCACAACAGACCCCTGAGATGCCTTTGGGGCTGGGCTCTGCTCATTCTGTCCCCCGCCACTCACAGAAAAGCTCCTGTCCAGCGAGCAGGATTCTGATGATCTCATTAAGCCCCAGCTGGTCCTCCATCCCTGCCTTTAACAAGGCCTGCTGACAGTTGGCTCCCTTTTCACTGATTTTGGCGTCTTTCCATTTTGTTTTTTGGGACGTGTGTTTTAGGCCAGGGGGTCTCCCCCCTCCCATTCCCCCTCAAGCTTGTCTTCTCTGCCCTTGCCCAAACCTGCCCCTGCTTCTAACCTCCCTAGGGTGTAGACCCCATCCTTCTAGTTGCCAGGTCTGTAACTTTGGCATCATTCCCTAGTCTTCCCTCAGCCTCCACACCGGATCAGTTGCCAGGTGATTTTGATTCTGCCTTCCCAACATCTCCTGTTCCCTCCTCTGCCCACCACCCAGCCGCCTCCCCTACCTGCCTCCTCACCAGGCTGTGGGGGCCTCCTAACGGGTCTCCCTGCCTCAAGGCTCTCCCAGCTCCGATTCCTTCTACACACAGTCGACAAAGCCATCTTCCCAAGGTTCTGTTCTGACCATACACCTTCCTTGCTCAAAAATATCTTCAGTGACTCCCTGTTACTTCCAGGATAGAATGATATTTTTAGCCTGGCATTCGAGGCCCTTCCCATCTTGGCTTCAACCTACTTTTCCAGCCTTAATTCTCCTTAACCCCTTTATGAGGTCGATTCCATCCACACTGGACTCTCAGCTATTTGTCTTGTCCTCATCCCTCCTACCTGGAACACACAGGGAACCAATCTCCTCTTTGCCCCTGGAAACCCTTCTCTTCCTCCTCAGAGCTGCTTTGGGCCATTGCATTCCCTGCTCAGATTTTGCAAGTCCTCACCCTCACATTCTGCCACCTTCTTTTGCGCCACAGCACACGTGTACATCCTTGTGCATTCATGCCCCATATCCACATCCCGGATTCCAAGGACATGCTCCAGGGAGGGTGGGGACTAGCAGTTCATTCTAGCTGCACCATATTGAATTAGAGGGCTGTCTGCCTTGGCCCCAGAGGCCTCCTGGTACATCAGCCTCCGGATGGCTCACTACTAGAACCCAGTGCAGGGTCTGGGGCTTTTCCTGGGGAAGTCTCAGAGGTGAGATTTGGGTGGCCTTGGGAAGGTCCCTTTTCTCTGGGCTCATTTCCTAGTAAAAAATGTTAACAGTTGAGGTTTGTAGAGTGCTTCAAACAACTTTTACTTGGCTGATCTCATTTGAGTTAAGATCCTTTCCAGCCCTAACATATAATCCTATGATTCTGATCCCTGAAACAGCCCTAATGAGAGACAGGGTGAAAGGAGTGAGAGAAAATAGAATAAATAGGGTGGGGAATAGGATGGAGGGAAACACAGTTAGCAGTAGTAACTATGAAAAAGAATCTGAAGCAAGTTTCTCTGATAAAGGCCTCATTTCTCAAACATATGATGATCTGAGTCAAATTTATAGAAATAAGAGCCATTCCCCAATGGATAAACAGTCAAAAGATATGAACAGTTTTCAGATGAAGTAATCAGAGCTATCTATAGCCCTATAAAAATGCTCCAACTCATAATTTATTGGAGAAATGTGAATTAAAACAATGCTGAGGTCCTACCTCATCCCTATTAGATTGGTAATAGGACAGAAAAGATAAATGACAAATGTTGGAGGGGATGTGGGGAAAATGAGACGTTAATGCCCTGTTGGTGGAGTTGTGACCTGATTCACCCATTCTGTAGAGCTATTTGGAACTATGCCCAATGGGCTATAAAACCATGTGTACCTTAGACCTGGCAATACCACTGCTAGCTCTGTATCCCAAAAGAGATAAAAAGCAAAAAGGAAAAGGACCTATATGTACAAAAAAATATTTATAGCAGCTCTTTTCTGGGGGCAAAGGATTGAAATTTAGGGTATGCCCATCAACTGGGGAATGGCCGAACAAGTAGTGATATGTAATTATGATGGAATTCTATTGTGCTGTGGGAAATGATGAGCAGGGTGCTCTCGGAAAAACCTGGAAGGGCTTGCGTGGACTGAGGCAAAGTGTGATGTACTGTGTACGAAGCAACAGCAGCATTGTGAGACAGTCAGCTGTGAATGACCTAGCCGTTCTCAGCGATGCAACGATCCAAGACACCTCTGAAGGACTCGCGATGGAAAACGTTGTCTGTCCCCAGAGGAAGAACTGATGGGGTCTGAATACAGGTCAAAGTATTAAAAAAAAAAAAACCCTCTTGAGGTAGGCAGTAAAAAGATTAGTATCCCAGTTTTATAGGTGGAGAAACTGAAGCTTTCAGTGGGGAAGTGACTTAGCCAAGATCACTTGGCTAATACGTGGTAAAATTGGAACTGAATTCTGAGCCACCTGATAGCAAGGCCTGGGATCTGAGTAAATTTCCTTTAAGGCCCCTCCCAGCTCTGACATCCCCTGTTCTCAGGCCCCCTCCCAGCTCAGATGGTCATTTGGCTGTGACAGTCATGGGGGTGAGGTGGGTTCACAGCTTATTGCCCTTGGAAGGGTAGGTGTTCATGAGGTTCTGAGAGCGACATCATGCCCCCCTTGGCATGAGAGACTTATCTCTGTACCCAGACCCTTCCCTCCCCCCACGTAGGCCCCCCCCCCAAACCTGAGCAGAACACCGTGGTTACTCCACCTGGGTGGGGTCTGAACCAGAAAGTCCAGTCTTGTTATCAGCAATGTCCTTCAAGAGACTGAATTTTTTAAAATCAGGACTTTAGAAGGGGAGAACTCTGAATCTCCTCAAATTCCTGGTTATTAATGGTCATTTCTCTCAAGGCTCTCCTGCAGCTCTGACATTCTATGCTCTAAGCTCCCTCCCAGCTCAGATATTCTCTGTTCTAAGGGCCCTGCCAGCTGTAATTTTTCCAAGATCTCTCCCAGCTTAGAGACAGAGTGCTACAGGCTTCGTGGGTCTGTTTTGCCTGGGAGAAATCAAGGCAGGCTTCCTGGAGGAGGTGGTTTTTGGACTCAGTCTTGCAATGTGGTGGCAATGAGAAAATCAGCATGCGGGCGACTGAGAATATGCTTTGTCAGTCAGTCTGTCCAATAAACATTTATTGAGCACCTGTTATGTGCCAAGCACTGTGCTAAGGCAGCGAGGGTACAAAAAGAGGGCTAATTCCTGCCCTTCAGAGCTTACAGTCCAATGGGGGAAGATCACACAGAAAAGGAAGCTGAAGGGGGCTGGCAGAGGGGGAGGGACTGGGGATGGAGTGGAGGCCAGACCAAGGAGTGCCTGCATGCTGGGGATGTCTTCAGGTATGACCCAAGTGTCCGAGGTTCCCAAGTTTCCTGTAAACATGACACCCACAGCTCTCAGCAGATCCTTGGATGTTTGGAGGGCCCTGCGGTCCTGCCCCCATCTCCACAGACCCCAGATGATCTCTGCAGGCTGTCCTGGTGAAGGAAGACCATTGCCTGGTGGCCGACCTCAGGGGAATGAGCTGCAAGATTTCTGCTCTGGGTCCCAGGACAGTGGGCGCATGGCCCCTCCATGGGCTGCCCTCAGGGCCTTTCCCATGGAGCTGAGCTCTGCTGATATGGCCTTGGAGATCCCTGGTCACCCCAAGCTTCAGACCCACCCCCTCCCAAAGCATGCCCCCCATTCCATCCCTCTATAAGGAGTGAGGCAGCAGGGGGCCGGGCACTGGGGCTGCTGAATGGGGGGGCCAGGCACTGGGGCTACTGAATGGGGGTGACCAGGCACTGGGGCTGCTGAGTGGGGGGGGGCAGGCCCTGAAGCTGCTGAGTGGAGAGACTGGGCACTGAGGCTGCTGAACTGGGGGGACCAGGCACTGGGGCTACTGAGTGGGGGGAGGGGACTGGCACCGGGGCTGCTGAGTCGGGGGGCCAGGCTCAGGAGACGGCTTTATTGCAGTTCTCACACTTTGTCAGAGCCTATTCCTGACAGATGGAGGCAACCGGAGAGCCGGTGCCAAGAGGCTGTCACAGCAGGGAGATGGGGGAGTGGAGGGTGGGCAGGAGGCAGGTGGGGCTGGGGGAGGAGGGGGAGAGCACTCTCTATCTCTGCCCATGGCTCAAGGCCATGCTGTCCTTTCTCCTCCAGAGGAATCATGCACAATTACTGACAGTCAGAGCTGGCAGAGACCTTACAGTGTAGAATGTCAGAGCAGCAAAGGACCTTGGAACACAGAATGTCGAAGCAGGGAGGGGCCTTAGAGCAGGGGCTGTCAGGGCTGGGAGGGGCCTTAGAGTAGGGGATGTCAGAGCTGGGAGGGTCCTAGTGCTAGAAAGAACCTAAGATAAAGATAAATAAAAGAAAGATGTTCCCTGCCCTCTAGGAACTTATAGTCTGCTAGTGAAGATGACCCACAGAAGGGGGGAGGGGACCGCAGAGCAGCTAGGAAACCCGGAAGGTAGCAGTACCACCCTAGGCACAGGGAGACTTTGGGAGGAGTTCATTGCTCCGCCCCCTGCCCAGCCCTCCAGAAGGGAGTGTGAGGAGGAGCGCCAGCCTCCAAGCTGATGGGGTTTCAGGTGATGAGCTCATGGGGTGGCTGGATGTTCCTGGGCTTGAAACCAAGCTGTGCTGCTGGTAGGAAAAGAAGTTAAGTGGGGGCTCTGTGCCCCTCTTTGGGGGAATCTTTGAGAGGAGATGAAAGCCCTTGCTCACGCTGGGCCCATGTTGTCACATCTTCCTTTCAAGGGTTGATCTCCCATAGTCACAATTTTAAATTATGCTCAGCCTCTTACGTAATGCAGGCTAAGGAGGGACATTGGTGTGGCTTTTTGTCACCCAGACACGTCCTTGAGTTGGCTCAGATGGGACCAAAAGGGAAGGGGCTGATGGCATCCCAAGGGGGACAGGACCGAGGGTGGGGGGAGCTTTGGAAGCCTGGAATGCTGTCTGTGTTTGATTTTGGCACCCTGGGGTCCGAGAGGGCTTGGGGGGCAGGAGGTGGCCGTCAGTTGGTGGCAGCAAGCGCTTCCTAACCGAGCGCTGTCCAGAATCTGAATGGGGGTCTGCCTCAGGAAATGGCGGGGTCCCCCTCCCCCGGGTTCTTCAGGCAGAGCATTGGAAGCATGCTCATCCGGGATGGTATTTTTAGAGCCGTGTCTGCGGCTTGGACCAGGTGGCCAAAGAAGGAAACGTTTAGTAAGCTCCCACTCAGTGCCAGGCTCTGTACTAAACACTTTACAAATATTTAATCCTCACAACAGCCCTGGGAGGTAGGCGCTATTATTATCCGCGTTTGCGGAAATGGAGACAGACGAGGTTAAGTGACTCGCCCGGGGTCACACAGCTCAATTGCGTCAGAGGACGGATTTGAACTCGGGTCTTCCTCACGCCAGGCCCGGTTCTTTGTCCATCGCACCCCCTGCATGCGTCTTCCTTCCAGCCCTAGAGTTCTGCACCGCGCTTGCCTTGGCCAGCCTTACCAGATTGGCCGGCAGGAGGCCTAGCAGATTGGTCGCTGGGGCAGGCGCCAAGAAGGAGGCTGTCCCAGCCATCCGGTGCTTGGGATTTTACCTCCAACCCCACTGTTCCCTGTAGAAAAGAGGGAGGGAAACTCAGCAGCAGTGCCAAGGGAGAAAGAAAGGCTATCCCTGGCCTCTCACTAGCCTCTTGTCTGGGATCTGACGCCTCGTACCCACGTGATACCAGACAAATCTCTTGTCTCCAAACCTCAGTTTTTGAGTCTGTAAAGGGTACTCGGGGATCCTTGCCCTACGCCTCTCCCGGGGTTGTTGTGACAGCCGTGCTTTGTGAGCCTTAAAGCCGTTGGGGCTTGCATAGATCTCTTCTCCCCAGCACCATCAGTCCTTCAGGGCTCCCTTCTGGGGGCCCTGCATCCTTACCTCACAGTGGCCTGGCGGTGGCACTTTGAGACGATGGTCAGTTGGCGGTTCTTGGCTATCCCTTCAATGGTCACCCATCTTCCCCAGAGACAAAGGGCCACCAGCTGGGAAACACAGAAGCCTCTTTCTCCCAGATAGGTCAGTATCTGAGCCTGGCACTGTGCAACCTAAGAAATTTTCCTATTTTATTCCCCCCCCCAAATTACGTAAAAACAATTTTTAACATCCATTTTTAAAACATTTTGAGTTCCAGATTCTTTCGCTCCCTCCTTCCCCTCCTCCCGTTCTTGAGAAGGTGAATGATTAAGTGATATAGGTTATACGTGTGCAGTCACGCAAAACATAAACCTGAGAAACTTTAGACTTGAAGGTGACTTCCCGTAGTTCAAACTGGCCCATTTTGCAGATGAAGAAGCCGAGGCTCAGAGAGACTGGGTGAGGAGCTGTTGAAGGACAACGTGGGTGGCCACATCTCTCTTGTTTCCAGGTACTGAGTTCTGATGCTGCTGCGTTAGGGAGAACCTGGGGTGTGTTTTGACAAATGCATGCCTGACCTCACCCCTGTGGCCCCTCACCTCTTGGACAGAATCATCGCTTCTCCAGAGTCCTGCGCTCTCCTGTCCCTGTCTCTCCCTTTCTGAGCCAGAAGAATCCAGGGCCTGGCCTAGAACAAAGTGATTCTCTAGGAGCCCCAGTGGAAACAATTAGCCGGCTAATTAAAGCCATCCCTCTTTGTGTCATTGAATTCTGCAGTACTGACTGTTGGGGCCCCTCCTGTTTAGGAGCCAGCGGCAGGGGCTTTCAGTGGCCAGAGGCAGGAAGTTGGTTGGCAACCTGGGAGGGCAGGGCCTTTGGTGTGTCCCTGGCCTCCTGTCTCACCCAACTTGAAGTCATCTCTGAATCATAGGATTTGGAGCCAGAAGGGGCCTGAGAGAGTATTACTTTACATAGGAGGACACTGAGGCACACAGAGCTTAAGGGATTTCCTAAGGTCACACAGCCGGTAGAGTTGGGGAGAAAAATAAGTGGTCACATCTACTGGGTGGGGACAGGACTGTTCCCACCCCCCTCCTTGTCTCTACCTCCTGGTTTTCACCCTTCTTGGCTCAAATTCCACCTTCCAGAGGAGGCCTTTTCTTCTTTTTTTTTTTTCCTTGTCAAAGAAAAAACAAAGTTTATTAAAGATTTGCCGTATTGAGTAGATTCTTAGGGAGCCGGAGCATTTGTGACTCTAATGCCAGCGGGCCAGGACAATCGGAGCAGAGCTGGATTGAATCCAAGTCAGGAGGCTTTTTTCTGGTCTGTTCCTCCCCTGCCTTCCTCCCACTATGTCCCCAATAGTGCCTGCCCTCTGAGAGTATCCTCAGGCTGCCCCCGTTAGACAGTGTGCTTCTTGAGGGCAGGGGCCTTGTTTTTGCTTTTCTGTTTTTTGTTTTTGAGGATACACATATCCTCAGCCCGGTGCACAGCAGGCACTTACTAGTCTAGGTCCCTCATTTTCCATAAAGAGAAACTGAGGCCCAGATCGGCGACATGATTTGTTTAAGGTAACAGGGCTAGTAAATGGCATAGCTAGGATTTGAACCCAGGTCTTCTACTCCCAATCCGGCCTTCTTCCTATTGCCACCCTGCTGTGCGTCTAAGTATTTTAATAGCTCATGTTGCATTCGCGTTTATGAAGCCCTTTCCTGACAGCAGCCCAGAGAGGTCAGCTGGGCTCAAATTGCTGGTCATAGAGCCAAGAGGTCAAGAGTCGAACTGGGGGTCACCCAGAAGTCAGTGCCAGAGGCCTAGCCAGGAGCCCTGGGCTCCACCTCCCCACCCCAGCATGTCAAACTGCCTGGCTGTTTGCTGGGGGTGGTTGGACAGTCATGTCCGTGGTCCCTCCCTTGGGGGTCTGGGTCTCCTAAGTGGGAACAATACTAGCCCTGCTGCCCCTCTCCTGGGGTTACTGGAAGCCAAGCCCTCTGGAGGCTTTAGAGCATTCAAGAAACCGGAGCTGTTATAGTGAGACCCTTCAGTCACTGATAAAAATGCTGGACAGCCCAAGGCAGGGAAGAGAAGCCGGGTACCAGAGCTGTCCCTGTGGGCTAACCAGCAGCCTGGGCCTGGGCTGGTGGTCGGCTATAAATCTACTTAATGGAGCAGACAACCAGCCCACGGCTGATAATCGGGGCCAAATGAGGAGAGAAGGAGCCTTAGGAGTGAGAGGGAAGAGCCTGTACTCAGAATCTGAGGCCCTGGGGTCAGACCTCTGATCGGCCATTCCCCAGCCTGGTAACTAGGAGCAGGTGCTTCCTTTCTCTGGGCCTCGGGTCCTCATCTGCAACATGAAGGGGCTGGACTGAGTAGCCTTGAAGGGTGCTTTCAGCTTGAAGCCTCCCTTATGTTACAGATGAAGAAACCAGGGCCCACAGCAGGGAAGTGGCTCACCGTGGGCTGTAGGATCACTTAAGTGCATCACTAGCCTCTTCTGCCCCCCAGATGCCCATGCCTTCCTAACTTCTGTGATTCCCTTTTTCTATTTATTATGTACGTATCAATAGAGGCATTTATCACTTTCCTATTAGAATGTAATCTTCTCGAGGGCTTTCATCACTTATCCTCAGTGTCTAGCTGGTGCCTGAAGTATTTGTTGTCCTTTGGTGGTATTTGACTCTTTGTGACCCCATTGGGGGTTTTCTTGGCAAAGATGTTGGCGTGGTTTGCCATTTGCTTCTCCAGCTCATCTGACAGATGAGGCAAACAGGGTGAAGTGACTTGCCCAGGGTCACGCAGCTAGTGTCTAAGGCTGGATTTGAACTCATGAAGATGAGTCTTCCTGATTCCATGGCCAGTGGCCACCTGGCTGCCCCACTTATCTCTAGGATTAGGAAACCAAAGCCTACAGTTTGCTTTATAGATGAATATACAAAATATACCCAAAGTAGATATAAAGGAGTTTGGGGGGGTGGTGGGGACGGTAACAACTTAGGTGCCAGGAAAGGCTTCACGGAAGGGCGTCATATGTGAGCTCCGTGGGCCTCGAAGGAAGCCAGAGAGCTGAGCTGCGTCTTAGGGATGCCGGGCAGCCTGTGACATACGGAAACATCCACTGGTCTGGTTTGGGTCACTGAAGATAACCACCATGTCCCCTGTGGGTGTTTCCTATCCACCTGTGGGCTGACTTTGACATCCCAGGTTAGGGAAGGGGAGCTGGGGGAGAGTGGCCTGGATATACCCCTCAGGCACCTCCCAGGAGGACACCACTCCCCCCATCTCCTGCCTGCGTTCTAATGGTGGCTCATCAGCCTGGCTAATTAAACATTAAATGAAAAGAGTGCTCTATGGGGACACTGGGAATTGGTGACGGAAGCTGCAGGGTGGGGAGCCTGACCTAGTTCCAGGCATTGGAGCCGATGGAGAGCTATCCCCTCCTCCCCAATCCCTCCCCAGCTCCGTTCTGTCACTGAGGCTCTGTGGAGTTTATCAGGTAGCTGGGGTTGGGCAGGTGTCCTGCCACATTCAGGTAATCTCTGTTCTTATGATGGGCCCACTCTCAGGGATGCATGAGCCCTGGTCACCAGAGCCGGGCTCCGATCCTAGCTCACACTCTTCCTAGTGACCCTGGACAAAACACTTTGCCTCTCTCAGGCCTCAGTCTCCTCTTTAAAATGGGAATAAAGCTAGGGAACACACTCTGCTCTAGAAAGGGGAGTGATGATTCGGAGGGAGCTGGGCAGGCGTGGAGGTAGCATTGGCTGAGCTGGTGAGGCCATTGCCCATCCTTTAAGGCTGGGAAGGGTCCCACAGCTGACGAATGTTAGAGGCAGGATTTGAGAAACACCAGCCCCTCCCTGTCCCTGATGCCGGTTCTCTGCCCAGGCTCCCTGACTGTGATACAGAACACCAGCTGCTGAGGGCAGGTTGGAGCGCACCTTGCTAGAAGCTTACCTTGCCCACAGTCACCAACGATGGGGCATTTTTTCTTTTTTCTTCTTGTCTTTCCTTCCTAGTCAGCCATACAAGTGTTTGGGAAAACCACAGTAGTGAATTGAACCACCACAGCTTATGAGTAATTTGCTGTCAGGAGCCCCGGTTAAGCAGAAGGCTAAATTAACGAGCCGTAATTAACATTAATGTTGTGACAGATCCCAGCCAAAGTTGGGAAATCCCTCGATTACAGGCAGCCCCCTGCCCCCGCACACTCATCATGTGTGGCAGCAGCAGCCGCAGCTACGAGTGTGTGGGCGGTGAGATGGTGGGAGGTAGGGGGCTATATGTTTGAGGGAGGCCTAGGAGGGCTGCCTGAGCCACTGATGGATTGTGGCCTCTGGGTTACCTGTTTCCCCAGCATAAGAAGGGATTTAGGGGCTGGAGGCCCCGACTGATCCCACTTTAGGAAGTGAGACAGTCCTGTTACCTTGGCTCCCAGTGGGGGTGATTGGGGGCTTTTCTTTGCTCCACGGATGGCCCCCCAGTTAGAACTAGAGAAAGGGTATGGGAATCCAAGGCCTGGATTCATTATAGGGTTGGCATTTTCATAGCTCTTGGGGATTAAAAAGAGAAGGTCTCAAGCAAGCAGCCCTGTGAAGTAGTTTGTGCCCCATTTGACAGATGGGGAAACCAAGGCTCAGGAGAAATGACTTACTTATCAATCAACAAGGATTTAATAAACTTTTGCTCTGTGTTAGGCCCTGTATTAAGTGGTGGGGATGTGAAGACAAAAACAAAAAGCTTTTTTTTTCCCACTCTCAAGGAGCTCCCCAATGTTGATGGGGGGAGGGGGGAGACAGCATGAACACAGGTATGTGTTCAGAGTAGATAATATGATGGAAAGGCAAGGCATTAACAGCTGGGGGATGAAGGAAGGCCTCCTGGAGAGGGTAGAGCTGAATCTTAATGGAAAGAAGGAATTCTGAGAAGCCAAGGTGAGAAGGAAGAGCGTCGGGGACAGCCAGTACAAGGGGCTGGAGCTGGGTGACAGAGTGCTGGGGACTGGGGTGAGGACCGGCCAGTAGGCTAGTGTGGTTGGAGGTCAGAGGATGTGGAAGAGAGGATAACGTGGCATGGTCTACGGAAGAGCTGATGAGGACCTGAAGCAGGTGCACGTCGACAGAAGTGGGCGATTGTAAGAGATTATGGAAAATGGAACAAACTGTCAAGAGAGAAGACTTAGTGACTGGGAGGGGTGGGAGGAAGAAGTCAAAGGATGGGAAGCCTGGGTAATGGGAAGGCTTTTGGTGCCCTTGGCAAGAGTGGAGAAATCAGGAAAGGGGAGGCGGGGAGAGAAGATGAGCTCAGTTTGGGACGTGTTTGTCTGATGCCTGTGGGACATCCAGTTGCACTGTCTAATGGGCAGCTGATGGTGATTACTGAATAAGGAGAGAGATGAGGATGGCTACAGAGACCTGTGGGTCAACTGCATAGAGTTGATAACTAACACCCGGGGCCTAATGGAGTCACCAAGTGAGAGAGTGGAGGACCGGGTCCTTAACCTAGAACCCATGAACCCCCAAGGCACCCATGGATACTTGGGAAGAGATTTAAAAAAAAACAACTTTAGAAAACCTTCTCCCCTCCCCCAACTAACCTTTTGTTTCCTTCATAATCTGTGTCTCGTAATTTATGCATTTAAAAGCCTTATTCTGAGAAGGTGTCCATAGGTTTACTAGCATGCCAGAGGGTTCCATGATATAAAAAAGGCATCCTGGTATATAGAAGGAAGGAAAGAGTGCCTGGGACAGAGCGGAGGGATGCACCCAGGAGCCATGTGCATGGCCTGGATGAAATTCCAGCAGAGGAGAGCAGATAGATAAGGAGGAGGTGCCCTGAGAGAGAGAAGGCAGCAGCAGCATCAAAAGCTGAGAAGGATCAAGGAGGAGGAGGGAGAAGAGGCTGTTAAATTGGGCAGTTATAAGATCCTCAGCAGCTTCCATTGAACGATGAGGTCTAAAGCCAGACTGCAAAGAGTTAAGAAGAGAGTGAGAGGGAAGGAAGTGGGGACACCCAGTGTAGACAGTTTGGTTGACCAGGAAGTGGAGAGATACGGGGTGATAGGAACTTATCTCTGTGCCTGTATCTGGATCTCTGTCTGTCTATCTGGCTCTTCATTCATCCATTTATCTATGTGTGTACCTATGTGTCTATCTCTTATGCACTGGTAAAAGAGGCTTTGGGGCAGGGACGATGAATCTTCCTTTTCTTTTTTGGTCACCATCCTCTTGAGCTCTTTGTTCCTCTCGGTAGTGCCAGGCAGTCAACAAGCATTTCTTCAGTGCTCATTATGGGCAAACACTGGGAATACAATTACAAGCAAAAAGAAAGTCCCTGCCCTCAAGGAGCTTATGTTCTAATTGGGAAAGACACCATGTAAAAGGGAGCTGAAAAGGGATGGGAGGAAGGTAGATGGTTGTGGGGGCATCAGCCTGGTGAGAAATGAAATGATGGCTTGTTTGAACACCTCCTTAAATGGAGATGCTGGGAAGAGCCATTTGGTCAGAAGGTGGAGCCGAAGGGGTAGAGGATACAGCCTTCGAACAGCTGAAGGAAACTGGCCGGTGTGCTGGGGGTGCCCAGGTGAGGCCCTGGAGATCCCGGTGTAGATCTCCCCGTGACAGCATCATTTCCCCTCTGTCTTTGAGAAAGTTAAAGTTTTTACAACTATCCCTTGGTGGGAACATCCATCACAGGATCATAGGATGGCCATCAGAGGACAGTGGAAATCACACTGCCCTGGAATCGGGGGGACCTGAAAATTACTGCCTGTTCCACCTTGGGCAGATCACTCCCTCTTGGGTCCCATAAAATGAGGGGACTGAATTAGGTGCTCCTTGACGTTCTGTCCAGCTCTAGAGGATGGAAGGTATAGAGATGATCTAGGCATCCCTCTTCTTCTGTATCTTCAACTCCCACATTTGGAATCTGAGACTCAGCGCAATGAAAGAACTCACCCAAAGTCACACAGAATACTGGAGCAGGTTCAGGATGCAAACCCAGGTTCCCTAAATGCCAAATCCAGGGCTCTGTCCTATGTTCCTGGTATGGTCCAGGACCCTTGAGAAATGCCTTCAGGAAATAGCCAACCAGATGGGTGGTTGTAATCCAACACAGCGCCCCCTGGAAAAGAGCATGGAAGGATGCTGGCCACTGGCTACAGAAGGTTCCTGTGTTGGACGCCTGACTCTGATCCACTTCTTGTAGGATTCTCACAGTACTGCAAAGACTAAGGCAGGAGAAGAAGCATAGGCTGACAGCTTTGGAGCTGGAAGGGACCTTATCGTCCAGCCGCCTCTGGTTATGGAGATAGCATCCAGCTCTGAGATTTTCTGAATGTAGGATGCCAAGATTCTCCGTGTCACAGGATCTCATCGCTGACCTCAGGGGCCACCCAATCCAGACCCTACCTGAGCAAGACCACCCACCAGAACTCACCCAACCACTGGTCATTCAGCCTTTGCTTGAAGGCCTTCTTGAGAGGCAGCCCATTACCCGCTGAGGCAGCCCATGTCACCTCAGGAATCTCAAATTCTTTGTGTTTAAGATTCCATGAGTCTTTGCTTTTTGGATTTCTAAGATTCTATAATCCTGATCTGGAGGATCCGTGCATGAGTCTGAAGGCTTGGTCATTCTTATACTTCATCATTTGTAAAAATCTGAGAGTCCGTGATTCAGTATTCAATAACTCTGAGTCTGTGGTTCCAGGATTCTGAGATTTTGTGAGTTTGAAATTTTACGATTTCAAGAATATACAATTGTAAGAGTTATGAGTATTTGATTCTGTGACTCCAAGATGCTGTGAATTTAAGACTCAAGTAGAAGATTCCAAGATTATAAGATTTTTTGGTAAGGCTTTGATTTTGTGATTCCAGGATTTGACAAATCAAGACTTGATGATCTTGCAATTATGGGATTCTGATGGTCTAAGCCTCTGGGGTTCTAGGATCATCAGGTTCCAGAAGTCTGGGATTCTCTTGGCTCTCAACAGTACTTGGGGCACATCAGCTCATCGGATAGACCATACAACACTGGGTTTCAAATTCCATTAATTCCATAAGTGCATGTTAGAAGATAGCCGAGTCTTGTTTGAGCAAAATCGGACATTATTATCTGGCTCATTCTTGGTGTGTGAGATAACAGGCATTTGCCAGACTGCAGATCAGTCCAGGGTCCTGGTAATATCCTCCATACTTATTACTCCTCAGACCTTATCTAAATGAGAAAAGCACTGTCTTTCCAGGCCCATCCACCCTTTGTGAAGATGTCCCATTCCTGTCCTCCAGTGATACCATCGGTGACTGCCTTCCTATTTGTGCTGGTGTGGGAGATGTGGCCTCTTCAGGCAGCTCTCAGGGGCATGCCCGCCTCATGATTTATAGGAGATTAAGTCTGAGTAACTCAGTAAGTGCCAAGAGAAGAAGGCTCCAGGGCCCCTGGGGATGCTGGTATTATCCTAGCAATGGAGGCAAGAAAGAGGAAGAGAGAAACAGATTGAGTCTTACAAAACAGACAGGGGAGGCATGCCGCTCACAAGAAAGATGAGCCAGATGAGCTTGGCGGACCTCTGATCTAACTGCCCAGCAGTTAATAGGGTTAACAGCTATTCCCTCTTTTTCTCCTCTTTCCTTCCTCCCCCCTCCCTCCCTCTCTCCCTCCCTCCCTCTCTCCCTTCCTTCCTCCCTCCTTTCCTCGCTCCCTCCTTTCCTCGCTCCCTCCCTCCCTTCCTCACTTCCTTCCTTCCTCCTTTCCTCCCTCCCTTCCTCCCTCACTCCCTTCCTCCCTTCCTCCCTTCCTTCCTCCCTCCCTCTCTTCCTCCCTCCCGTCCCTCCTCCCTCCCTTGCTCCCTCCCATCCTTCTTCCCTCCCATCCTTCTTCCCACCCATCCTTTTTCCCTCCCCTCCCAGTACATAGTAAGCACTTAGTAAATGCTTATTGACTGACTGTTCCATCGAGTTGTTAAAAAGAACTCCAAGAATCACCAAATCTCAGAGCTTAAACAAAGCTCCGAAGCTGTCTAGGCCAACCTTTCCATTTTACAGATGAGGAAACTGAGCCCTTGGGGAGTTGATTGACTTGCCCAAACTCACACAAATGGCAGAGCAGCAGAAGCAAGATTCGAACCCACATCCTCTGACTCCAGAACTAGCTTTCTGTCCCCTAAAAAGAATTCCCAATATACCTTTCCTAACGTGATCACTTAGCCTTTGCTTTAAAACCTACAGTGAGAGAGAGCTCGCTACCTACCAAGGCAGCCTGTTCCACATTGGTGGAAGCCTTTCCTGTCATTGAGCCTCAGTTTACCTCTTTGGAAGTGCCCCCCATCACTCTTGATTCTGCCTCTGGGTCCAAGCAGAACAAGGCTAATCCTTCCTTCAGATCCTCACAGGCAGCTTTGTGGATACCTCCAGAGCCTTCTTGAAGCTAAACTGCCCCAATTAGCCCTCCTAGGACATGGATCTGAGGCCCTTCACTGGAATGGTTGCTGTCCTCTGGATGGTCTCCAGCTTGTCAACTATGGTTCTCAGATCATGCAGCCTCCAAGTTAAAGAGTAATAGAACCAAATGGTCTTGATAGAGACTCTCCAGTTCCATTTTATGGAGGTAGAAACTGAGGCCCAGACCAGAGAAATGACTTCTACAAAGGCATCAGCCCTTTATGATCAGATCTGGGCCTAGAACCTGGGAACAAAGGTGGGAGACTTGCATGGAGGCAGATCTTTGCTTGCTGTAGGAAAGGGCTTCATAGCAGTTGGAGCTAAGTAACAGAGGACTCATCTGCTTTTGGAGGTAGTGAGTTCCCCATTGCTGGAGGTCATTAGAGATTAGGGTGGTATATCTGGGATGCTATTGAGGGGGCTCCTGTTCATTTCCAGATTGGCCTTGATCCACCCACAAGATCCCTTCCAAATTCAAGAGCCTGCCTTTTTGCCTTGTAATTTGGTCCCCTATGCCCAATCTTTGTCCCTATTTCACATTTCAAATCTCCTTTCTCTGTGAGAAGTCACAGTATTCTGATGGAGTTTGAGGGATGGTGTTCATGGGGCTGGCATGGCTCACACTCAGGAAGGACCCACCTGATTTCTCTTCCCCATTTCCCGGCTTGAAAAGAAATCCTGGAGCCTTATGTTGTATTATTCAGAATGCTGAATAAGTCATATCCCAGCAGCCTATGCCAGTCTCTCCCATGAACAGCCAAGGGGCCTCCTTCTTGGGAGCCCTTCTCTGCACCAGCTGCTAGGGTCCCTCCCTGGGTGGAATGGAAAGGTCAGGCCACAGTGAGCCAGCAGTTGGAAGAAGGGAGGAGAGACCGAGGAAGACCAGCCTTTCAAAAGGCCAAGGAGGAGGCTACCTTAATCATTACAACTTCCATATCCATAGGACCAGAAGGCAAACACTTGCCTTGTAGCAACCATGTAAGGTCATCCCCATTTTACAGGCTGGGAAACTGAGGCACATGGAGCAGCGTGCCTTGTTCACAGATATATGACCAATAATCAGGGATTTGGAGCACAGGTCTTCAGGTGCTTTTTACTCCCCCATACTCCTAGTGGAGAATGGAATGGATGAGGGGCAGGGTTGGCGGCTATGGCTGGGTTGTTTTTCCTCCAAGTGATGCTCAGAGTGTCCAACTTTTCTGCCTTTGGGCCTCCTTTGGCAGCCACCGAGGGATTCAGGGAGGTGGGAAGGGCTAACCCAGAAATATAAATATACACAAAAGGGGCCCTGTGCCCCTTGACAGTCCAGTGAAGCCAATAGATCCTTTTCTCAGAATCATGTTTTTAAATGCATAAATTAAAATACACAAAGACCCAATTATATTTAAAAAACATTTGTCAAAATATTTTTAGACAATAAGTTCATACACCTCTGGTGAAGAACTCCTGATCTCCAGGTAGGCCCCAGCCTCTTCTGTGTTAGGAAGCAGAATGTCCAAGTGGCTTCAAATGAGTTCTTCCTCTCTTGTGCTCTTCTAATCACTAACATTCTGTGTCCTGACTTTTCTGTCCTACGCTGGGAGGGCCCGTGGCAGCTCCCCAGACTGAGAGTTCCCGAGAGAAGCACCTCTCTACCATTTATTTACCAGATGATCTTGGCCTAGCCACGACCCCTCTTTGGGCTTCTGTTCACCTATCTGTAAAATCCAACCTCTAGGTTGCTTTTGCTCCCTGCTGCCTCCCCTACCCAATCCGGGTTGGTAGTTTTCTATGGAGAATGAGGGCAGGTAAATCTGGAAGTTTAGGTCGAGGTTGGGTGTCGACCTGAAAGTTTGGTTAAAGGAGGCAGACAGGCTGGGTGATATATAAATTCATATAGTTTATTCCCTTAAAGCTATCAGACACATGATCATAGAATCAGAAGCAAACTTCTGATTGACCGAAAGAAGAAAGACAAGGTTTAAGTAACAATCCCAACTCCAGTTTATGATCTCCATGTCATAAGAAAGAAAGTTTCTTAGTTGAACAAGACAATTGACAAGGTAGTGTCATTTAGAGATTATGATCCCAAGATGCAGATGTCCTTAGAATATCAAGATAAGAGAAATCCCACTGTTCTGGCCGCAGACCTCCTGTCACCAACGGGAAAGATGCCCCTTGTCAATCTTATCTGGTCTTTGAAGTTGCTGCCACAGAAAGGGCATTTTTAGAGTAGAACAAAAGCAGTTCGGATGCTTTGGATATTATTGGGGTTCAAATAATCTGAAAGGATTGTCATGGGTTATAGAGGACCTTGAATGACAAGACTAAAGAATTTAGAGTTGCTCCTTTATGCAGCAGTGAATAGTAATTGTTACTCTGACGCACCTTTTCCTCCCCAGCCCTCCACCCCTGCCTTGCCCCCTAAATATGTTGTTTGAGGGCCAGAGCCCGGTGGAACCAGATGAACGCAATGGTCCCTGGGGATTTCTCCCCTTAGTCTGCCTAACATGGCTTGTGCCCGTTTTGGGAATTAGGGATACAGGCATATTGGTCAGGGTGAAGGCAGTGGGAATGTGGAAAAGGGGGGGGGGGTGGTTTGTTGTTAATTAATTAGAGCATTAAATGTTGGCCTCCAGGAAGAGCCGACCATCTGGCTGTGACTTGATGTCACTGGAGAGATGTGTGTGTGTGTTTGTGCATACATATGTATGTTTGAGCTGTAGGAACTTGCATATGTGCGTTGGGTTGGTTTTGTAGCTAACAGACCAATCCACAGTCACTTATTAAATTCTTACTGTATGCAGGGTGCTGGAATGCAAAGATAAACAACTGAGACAATCCCCACCCTTAGGGAGCTTGTATGTCCTTGGGGTATACAACAAGGGAGAGAGCACTGGCTCCAAATCAGAGGACCTGAATTCAAATCCTCCCTCTGACTCTTGGGCAAACTATTTGACCTCCTTAGATCTCAGTTTCCTTCTCTGTAAAATGAGGGAGTTTGACAAGGTGGCTTCTGAGGCCCCCTCCAGCTCAACAACTATGATTTTTGTGTGTGTGTGTGTGTGTGTGGAGGGGTGTATGTGTGTGTATACACACACCCACACCCATACACACCCACGCCCCCCCACACACACGCACACAGACATAGAGTAAATACAAGGGATTGAGGGAGTTGGAGGAATCAGGAAAAGCCTTGGGTAGAAGCCTAAGCTGTGTCTTGAAGGAAGTTTTTGGTCACATTGGTACTGAGCCCCTCACAGGGATCTCAGTGCATTTGGTCCAAGTCCTCTCATTTTGAAGATGAGGATCATGAGGCTCAGACAGAAGCAGCTGGCTTCAGATCTCAGGGCTAGTTATTGGCAGAGACCTGGTGCTTGTGGCCAGCAGTTCTGTGCAGAAGTTGTGGCAAGTGTGGACTAGGCCATGGCTGAGGTCGTGCTAGAAGTAGGGTTGAGGAATGCAGCCCTGCCAGAGGCTCAGGTATCCCAAGCCCCTACCCCAAATGAAACCCTTCCTTTTTTTCCTCTGGCTTTTCAAGGTCTGGTGCTGGTGCCTTCTGGAACCCAGGAGGAGAAAGTTTTCACTTGTCAAGTGGTTTTCCCTTTCTTCTCTCCTTGTAGCATCTCAGGTCTTCAGGGGGAAATAGCTAGAGGAGTCACGTGACTAGCCCAAGGCCTCAGAGTTCTCTGGAGCCACCCTTGGACCCTGGACTACCTCTGATGTTCTGGAGCTCTGTTTAACTGCTCCAGCTTGCTGTGTCTTCACTGCATGGCTTTCTTTACTCAGCACCAGTCTCTATGAGCCTTCTTCATAATGACTATTTAATTATCATGGCTGTAGTTTAAAAAAAAAAATGACAGCTGCGTAGTTAGACGCTTCCGAGAGGCAGGAAGTTGGCTGGGAGCCCATCGAGCGTATTGTCCTGATAAGTGCTGTTCACCATAATCAGACACACTTTCATTCTCCTTTAATGGATCCATCAGGAGTGACAGCAGAGGGTTCATCACCACGGACAGCTCAGGGGCTCGTCACCAAGGCCAGCCCATGTTTCAGCACCACAGACAGCTCAGATGGCAGATGCCTTAGGTTGGGGCTTGGCTTCAATCGGCATCCCCCTCTACTTCTGGACAGCTCTAATTGGTAGGAAGTGTTTCCAGAAATCAAGCCTAGAGCTTGGCCCTGGTTCTGCCCTCTGGGGCCAGGCAGACCAAGGCTCTTTCCTCCACATGACAACCCTTCTCATTCTCGAAGACAGCTGTTGTTTCCTCTCCCACTCCTACTGTTTGTCTTCAAGTTAAAGATCTCCTTTTCCTTTAACCAGTCCTTATATGGAATGGTTTCCAGTTCCCTCGTGTTCATGGTTACCTGCCTCTGAATAGACCCCCGGGCCTGGCACTTACTACATGTGTGACCTTGGGTCAGTCACTTGACTTCCCTATTTCTTCATCTCTCAAATGAGAGGGTTGAACCGAAAGGCCTCTGTGGTCCCTCCTGGCTCTGAGTCAGTGATGTTCTGACATACCTTTGTGAAACCACAGACATCCAGCCTTAGAGCTCGTCTGGCCCCCCATCCCCACCCGTCAGCCTCTGAGTGAGGCCCGCAAGGCCTCAAGGTCCGGTGCTGGAGTCTTACAGATGAAGTCAGAGAGAACCTTGGCAATGACTTACTAATTGTCCTTTCTATCCTATAGTGTTTTATGGTATAGGGAGAGCTTTCTACGGTCCTGTGAGGTAGGTAGTGGTAATCACAGCGACAGCGAGCATTTACATAGCTCTCAGAGGTTGACAAAGCATTTTCCTTGGGTTGCTTCATTTGATCCTCACAAGAACCCAGTGTAGCAATGCGATTATTATTTTCCCCATTTTACAAATGAGGAAACTGAGGCCTAGGGAGGTTAAGTGACTTGTCCAGGGTCACGCAACTAGTAAATGTCTGAGATCAAATTTGAACTCAGGTCTTCCTGACTTCCCAGGAAGCTAGGTGGTGCAGTGGATAGAGCACCTGAAGTCAGGAAGACTCATCTTCCTGAGTTCAAGTCTGGCCTCAGATACTAGCTGTGTGACCCTGGGCAAATCATTTAACCCTGTTCGCTTCAGTTCCTCCTCTGTAATATGAGCTGGAGAAGGAAATGGCAAATCACTTCAGTATCTTTGCTAAGAAAACCCCTGGCCCATTGTAACAACAGTGCAGCTAGCAGCTGCTGCTGGGATGTAAGACCCAACAAGACCAGCAACAAGAGCTGCCAGCACAGGTTCTTTTTTTATTAAGATTTTTTATTTTTAGTTTACAACACTCAGTTCCACATGATTTTGAGTTCCAGATTTTCTTCCCCCCCTCCTTCCCCAAGATGGCATGGAATCCAATATATCAACACAGGTTCTTTTGATCCGCTTTACTAAGGAAAGTAACTTTAAGGGGTTAACAATCCCACTTTAGTCCAGCGTACAGATATCATTCACTTAGTTCAGGAGGAAAAGCCAGTAACCTGAACTTCAGAGCAAATACAAACAAATGACAAACAGAGACAATATCACAATAGAGACCAAATCACAATTCGTAGTTACCAGAGAACCAGTGGGTCTGGGTTAGCAAAGCCATGGCGGGGGGTGGGGGGTGGGGTGGGGGTGGGGGTGAAGTTACAGCAGCGGCTTGCCCAGAGTCTCCACATCAACACTCCTCCAGTGAGTGAGAGCCCCAGACAAAATGCTAACCTTTGAGTTTTTGTACTCTGTTCAGGGCCCAAAGGATTCACACCTAATCAACAAAAGGGTGTGAGCCTGGAGCTTTGTACCTAGTAAGACTTAATCAAAGGCACTTAATTAATTTAGCATTCTAAAACAGCATTAAAAAAAAGTCCCACCTTAATTGCCAATATACCCACAAATGTCTTTCAGAACCTCACAGATTGAAAGCTGGAAGGGACCACAGAGGCCTTTTGGTTCAACCCTCTCAGAAGTCAAGTGACTCACCCAAGGTCACACATGTAGTAAGTGCCAGAAGTGAGATTTGAACCCAGGCCCAGGGCTCTATTCAGAGGAGGATAACCATGAAGATGAGAGAACTGGAAACCATTCCATTTAAGAATTGGTTGAAGGAAGTGGTGGGGGAGGGGGGCTTTGAATTGGATTTATTGACTTTTCTGTGAGGATAGGACAAGAGGGAAAGGGTTTTGAAGGTGAGGGGCACTGGGGGTACTCAAACAGAGCCTGGGATGCTAAATTGGAGAAGAAAGAGATGAGAGGCAAGGAGGCCCATTTGGAGGCCATTACAGTAGTTCAAATGAGAGTTAATGAGGGCCTGAACCAAGGTGGTGACTGTAGGAAGGGACCAGATTAGAGACATGATGTGAAGACTTCAGAACCAGATATGGGGGTGAGGGCAGGGACCGTGTTCCTGGGTGGCTGGAAGGATGGGGGTGCCCTTGACAGAAACAGGGAAGTTTGGAGGAAAGATGGCTTGGGAGCAGGGGCAAAATCTCTTTATAAGATTCTAAGGCCTGGGGAGCATTAGCGCCGATGCCAGTAAGATTCATTGTTTTTCTGGAGGTTCTGTTTTATGTTGCTGGATTTTCCATAAAACCACAGCTTGGACACAACCCAAGAAATGGCCCTTTCCTTGGCTGAATTTGTTTGGTGGAACAGCTGAAATCTCACTGGCCATTTGTCATCCCAGTGGGATGGAGAAATCAGAAGGCTGGGAGGGCCTGAGGGGAGTGAGTGGAGAGGTATAAGGAGGGAAATGAAGACAGCAAAATCCAGCCAGGCTTTCTCTGGCAGTGTGTGACCTATGGTCACCCCTACGGGAGGCTGGATCACAGCTTGGCACTCTTTCCAGGATCCTGGGATGGGAGGGAAGTGGCAGGAGGGGAGGATCAGGCAGATCATTTCCAATTTTTTTCATAAGATCATAGAATTTAGAGCCAGGAAGGTCTTAAGAGTCTTCTTACCCAAATTCCTCATTGGACAGAGGAAGAAACAGGCCTGAAAAGGTTAAGTGATGTCAGAGTGGAATGGGCCACCTCTTCAAGCAAAGCTGGGATGGCTGTGAGTTGGAGACTCTGTGGTCAACTCCTTGACTTATCCAAGGCCTCTTAGTAATAAGTAACAAAGCCAGTATTTGGACCCAGGTCATCTGACTTCAGACCCTCCACAGGGGCTTTCAGCTATATCACCCTCCTTCCTCATCTCCCGCAGTGATCAAGGCTGAAGGCACAAGTGTCCTGTTCAGGGGGATACCATAGGCCTAGAGGGCAAGAGCAGGCAGAAGTCCCAACTAAGGGTAGGGGCTGAGTTTCAGCAACACCTTCAAGAAAGGAAAAGGAATGAGCATGTATATGCCCCCTCCTGTGTGCCAGGCTCTGTGCTAAAGCATTTTACAAATATCTCATGTGATCCTCCCAGCAACCTGTAAAGTAGATGCTATTATTAGCCCCATGTGACAGTTAAAGAAACTAAGGCAAACAGTGAAGTGACTTGCGCAGGGTCACACAGCTAGTAAGTGTCTGAGGGTGGATTTGAACTCAGGTCTCCTGACTCCAGGCACAGCATTCTAGCCACTGAGCACTGAGCTGCCTCAAAGGCAGTATTTTTGATTTGTTGATACCAAATTCTTTTTTTTTTTTTTTAGTACAGGAGGCGAGAGGGGAAATGGCAGGGGGCTTGCAGGCCAGGTACTGCCAACTCTCTCTGTGTGCCTGGAGGATGTTGCTTGGCCACTCTGGGTCTCAGTTTCTTCCTCTGTAAAATCCGAGGATTGGGCTAGATGACTGCCAAGGCTCCTTCCCCCTTTGCCATCCAGGCCTCTCTGATTTCCCCCCCTGTGGACTTTCTCAGGGCCTGCCTCAGTGGAGTGTGTGACTTGCTCTTGGGCTGGCTAATTTACACTGAATGGTCAGGTAAAGAGTGATTAATTAACAGCAGCCCTGGGAAGAGTATCAGCATCTGTGGAGGTGGGAACCCCTTCCCACCCCCCATCTCCAGGTTTTTGGTTAATCCTCAGTAAGTGGTAACTTGGCCCATCTGTGTAGGGGAGAGGTGCCTGGCAGACCCGGGGACTGCCCTCTGTTCGGACAGCTTGCTTTGGGTAGAGGTGGGATCAAGACCTGGCTCTCAGGGTCACAGTGCTTAGCTAGTAAGGGGCAGGAAGTGCTTTGAACCCAGAATTCCTGGTCTTAACCTAGAAGTATAATCCAGAACTCCAGAAGGACTGCAGCCTGGCCTTCTGTGAGATGGGGAGAGAGAGAGACAGAGACACAGAGAGATAGAGAGAGACAGACAGACACAGAGAGAAGAGATAGAGAGACAGGCAGAGAGAGACAAAGACAGAGAATGTGTGCGTGTGTCTCAAAGCCAGGCTGGGCAACTCTGGGTCTCTAGGTTGGCTCCTCCTAGCCTCCTCCTCCTTCTATTTACCCATCAGTGTAGAGTCAGATGTTGCCATTGGAGCCTGCACAGCACACGCAGGAAAGACCCTCGGACCAAGACATGGAGGACCCTTGAGTCTCACATCCCACCATGGAGACTTATATTTGTGGGACCTTGAACAAATCCCTCTAACTTTTCCATGTCTCACTTTACCCCTCTTTACAACAAAGGGATTGGGTAGGTGGTTTTCAACAAAGCTAGGTATGTGATCATAGGACTTGGGTTTGAATGCTGCTTCTTCTCCATCTTTGTCTTGGTCCTGAGGCTCCTCTTCTCTTCCATGAGGGGTGGCCAGGACGAGGCAGGGGTGGTAAGGACGGGGCAGGGAGGCCAGGATGGGGCAGGGGCGGCCAGGATGGGGCAGAGGTGGCCAGGATGGGGCAGGGACTGGAGACCATATTATTTGAAGATCCTAGAGTGAGTGCTGGAAGGAACCCCAGAGGCCCTTTGGTTCACCTCCCTTGTTTTGCACAAGGGGAAGCCAAGGAGAGCTGTTTTGTGACTTGTTCAGGCCACACAGATAATTTACAGCAGCGGTTTGAGCCTGAGGTGACAAGGACAGTATATGAACCTAAGGCCCCTTGATACTAGAGCCATTTGTCACTTGTTTTGTGGGTCTACACTCCCTCCCATGGTCCAGTGGGATGGGATCCTTCTGCTGGAGAATAGGATAGCAGAGAAGGCTGATTCTGCCTGCTGAATGCCAAGGCCCCCGTGTGTCAGAGCTGTTTGACCCACAGGACGTTGGAGTCAATGAGGGACGCTTGGCTGAGAGCCCCTTGGAACTCTCTCCTCTCAGGCATGCTCATCCTCATGATCCGAGGAAAGTGAGTTCCCTGTCCTTGGAGGTAACCAAACAGAGGCTAGATGAGCTGTGGGGTCATAGAGGCTAGTGAAAAGATTCCTCCCCTAGGGGGGAATCAGAGACCTCCAGGATCCACCCCCCAACCTGAGCCCAGGGTTTGGGGAGTCTAGGACATCTAGAAACCGTGAGGGGAGTTGAGAATCTGGGCAGTGGGTGTGAGTGGGGGCAGGGCATGTTTCCTTCATACAAGCAGTACCCAGAGGCGGAGAGGGAAAATGGGCCGTCATCATCCTTCATCGTCATCATAAGTATCTGGCTTTTATATAGCACCTTAAAGGTCACATACACTATCTCTGTGAGAGAAGCTTCGTCGTTCTCTGTAGTTACAGATGAGCAAACCTAAGTGGAGAGTCCAGGGTTACGTAGTGGGTGTCAGAGTTAGGATTCAAACCCACAGCTCTGCTGACTCCAACCCCAGGACTGTGGGAAAGAGCTCAGTTTTGCTTGTTTATTTTGAGGACCAGGAGGCAGGAGAACGACCACAATCTGATGTCATTGAATTAATTTTGTTCTGTTTTTGGCCTGGGCCTGGGATTCCTTTTGTCAAAGGGAATTCCCAGTGTGGAAACATCCTCCACCAATCGAGATTGCTAGCTCCTTCCCTTGAAGAACTGATTGCATTGTTAGGAGGGTCTTCCTTGCATTTGGCCAAAACCTCCGTCGGCTTGCCTGTGTGGTCTCCTGCCCTCTCACCAGCCCTGCCCACTGAGGCCTTGAAGGACTGGTTGAATCCTTCCTCATGACAGGCCTTTCAGTTCTCAAAGACAGCTGGGACCTCAACCCTGAGTCTTCTTTCTTCTGCCTTCACGCCGCCTCCCCCACCCCATTTCTTCAGCCAATCCTCACAGGGCATGGACTAGAGGACCCTTCGCCATCCTGCCTGCCGTCCTCTGGCTACCCTAGCTTGTCAGGGTCTGTGGCAGCTGGCTTGGCATTCTCTTTCACCCAGCCAGCATTTCTTAAGGGCTGACTATATGCTAAGCCCTGTATTGGGCTCTTGGGGTACAAAGACAGAAAGGAGATGCCCCCTGCCCTCAAGGAGCTTACCTTCTGCTGGGGGAAACAACACAGACACAGACAAGGAAATACAGAATGGGGAGAGAGAGGAAGCGCTGCCTGCTGGGGAGGAGCGTGTAAGCTGGGGGGTTGCCGCTGGGATTCTCCGAGGTGGAGGGGAGATGGGAGGCAGGAGGTCCCAGAAAGGGAATGGTGAGTTGACCAGTTTGCTAGAGCATGGGGTGTGTGCAAGAAGTTTGGAAAGATAAGTTGGAGCCAGATTGTGATGGGTGTTAAGGGGGAGAAGGCATTGGAGGGACATGGCCAGGCCTGCCTGTGCTTTGGGAATCTCCCTTTGACTTCTGCATAAAAGGATGGGTAGAAGAGGGGAGAGACCGGAGGCTAGGAGACTGACTGGAGGCTGTAGCAGTAAAGGCCACATTGAGGGATGTGAGCAGAGGGAAGGAGCCAGATGTGAAACACAGGAGAGGGTAGTGACGAATGAGGAGGTGATTTGGTGGAAAATGAGTCAGGAGTCCTGGATTTGAGATTGCAGGATTGTGGGCAAACTCCTTACTGGCTCCCAGCCTCAGTTTCCCCATTTGTTGGCCTGGGTGATCTCCAGGCTTCCCCTCCAGCTCTAGCTTTCTATGCTTCTTTGGCTGATGTGCCTTTCTCAGGCTAGTGGTGGCTGAGGGTAGGGGTCCTGCCTTCCTGGGGAGCTTAGAAACCTCCTCTTCCCGGCTCCTTCCCTGGCCGTTGTAGAGCCCCATGAAGGCTGGCTTCTTTATTGTCCCGTGATTAAGGTGCTGTTAGATGCAAACAACCTTCCCCACCTCGCCTCCAAGCTGTCTTGAAGCCTTGAAGAAAGTGCCTCTCTTTCTAGCTTTCTGGAGAACGTCACTATAATTGGTATTCCACTCAGGTTAATGGGCCTGCTGGCCTCCTCAGTATATTACGCCTTAATTTCTTTTATTGCAGACTCAGAATTAACAGCCTTTAAACATTATCCCCTCTCACTTCCCACCAAAACCTATTACCAGCCTGGCTGCTCTTCGGAATCATTTGACTTCAGTGCCTGGCACGTTTCCACATCCCTGGAAATCTTTCTCCAGCTCGAGCCAGTTCATGAGCAGGGGGGAGGAGGAGATTCATTTGTGCCAAATGAGGGGCTCCTGTGTGGAACCTATTTCCCTCCCTCTTCAGGAGAAGGGGGCACACCGATGGAGCCTGTCACTGGAGGCATTCAGGCCGGGGGCCCAACAGCTCTGTCAGGGAGACTTTATAGAGTGTTCCTAGGATCTAGGATCTAGAATCTAGGGTTGGCTTAGATGAGGGTTCCTGAAGTTTCTAAGGGGTCCTGAACCCCTTTGGCTGTCCAGTAAAGCCAAGGACCCCTTCTTAAAATCATGTCTTGAAATGTGTAAGATAAAACTCAATTGTCCAGATATTTTTAAAAACAAGTCCAAAGATTCCAGGTTGAGAACCCTCAGGTCAGGCAATCTTCCTTTTCTAGAGTCAGAGGACATACCAGTCAGTCATTGAATATCGATTAAGCACCTACTATGTGCCAGGCACTGGGGATACAAAGGAAGGTAAAAGCCAGTCTCTGCCCTGAAGGAGCTCCCAGTCTAAGTGGGGAGACAACATGCAAAGAACCCTGTACAGTCGAACTATGGACCGGATAAATTGGGAATAATGATGGAGGGAGGGTTGACCTCGGCCTATCCTCTTTGTGTGGCCTTAGGTGAGTCACCTGAGTCTCTGGGCCTTGTGTGTCAAATGGAGGCAGAATCTCCTGTCCTTCCAGTGAGGCCAGGGCAGGATAGGAGAACGCCGTCTGGCCCAAATGCTGGGTGGGAGGGAGGGAGGGTCTGCAGATGGGGGCTCTGAGAACGAGCCTCCCATCGCGCCTCCCTCCACCTCCTGCCTAGCGTGTAGCAGGAGCTAAGAATATTAAGCCCCGGGATTTTCCAACCTCAGCAGCCACACATCAGTTGGATCTCCTAATGACGACTCCAAGCAAATGAGGTCGAGGCAGGACCCCTGTGTCAGTTCCTCCGCACACTGGAAGCCTTGCTGTCTGTCTTTAGACAGAAGGAGGGCCCGCAGTGAGGTGTTCTCTGAATAGCAAGTGAAGGCAGCAGGAGAGGAGTTACTGCAGGCTCCTAAAGGGGAAATGACTGGCCCAAAGCCTCAAAGTCAGATCATAGATAGCATGGAGTAGTAGGAAGAACACTTGAGGTTTGGCATGTGAGGATCCAGGGTCACAGGACAATCAGCTCTGAGCTGGAAAGGACCTCAAAGGTCATCTGGTCATAGGATTATTAGGCCCATCTAGCCCAAGCCCTTCCTTTCGCAGATAAGGAAACTGAGGTCTGTGAGGCAGCTGGGAGGTTCAGTAGAGCCCTGGACCTGGAGTCAGGAAGGAGCGAGTTCAAATCCAGCCTTTGTGAATTCAAATCTGGCTGTGTGACCCTGAGCAAGTCACATCACCCTGTTTGCCTCAGTTTCCTTATCTGTAAAATGAGCTGGAGAAGTAAATTGCGAACCACTCCAGTATCTTTGCCAAGAAAATCCCCAGTGGGCTCACTAAGAATTGGACACAAGTGAAAAATGACTGAAGAGAACAGGAGACCCGCTCCACTACTCTGCCAACTCTGGAGAACTGTTCTGTTCAGGAAGGACAGGGATAAGGTGGAGGGCAATCAGGAAGAGTGGAAGGCCTGATGAGTATGGAAGGACCTGGGAGTGTTTAGCCTGGAGAACAGGAGGGAGGCAATGGTTGAGGTTCTTTGTGTGTCTGGGGCCCCAGGGTTCAAAACCAGCAATGAGGATTTCAGCTCATGGCAAGGACCAGCTTCCTGCCAAGGGGAGCTGTCCAGTGTGTGGGTGGCTGCCTCCTGGGGCCCTGGACTCCCTCTGCCCAATGACTGGATGGCCACTGGCCAGGCCCCGAAGACCCCTTCTCACTCCCTGGTTCTCCCCTCAGAAATGAGAGAATCTCTTGAAGGCCCCTCCAGCTCCAATGTGAGGCATTTCCTGTCGATTTGGGCCCCAATGCCACTCTCCCTCAGGTATATGTGATGAAAGCAAAGAAAGGGATGGTTAACAGTCCATCAACAAGCATTTATGTCTGCAAGGGAACCATCCTTCCTTCCCCTTTCCTGAGCAGGGAGAGACCCCTCACTTGTTCTCCAGCTGCCCCGTGCATTTATTTGGCCATTTCTTTCTTCATTCATTAATTTCTCAAGAGCCACAAGGCCTATGAGGAGACCGGGGGCTGGTCCCAGCTCTGACGCAGGATCCTCTGTGACCCTGGGCAAGCTTTCCTGATTGACTTTCCCCATTTCTACAAAGGGAATCATAGTGCTTCGTCTACAGACCTTCCAGCGTTCTTCTGAGGTGGAGGAGGGAAGAGTTCTTCCTGAAATGTGGGCCTTTATTCCAGTCAGTGGATGGGGGTTTGTTAGGTACCCATAAAGGTGCTTGCCTGTCAGGAGTTTACAGTCTGGTAGGGGCTTAGTGTACACACACACACACACACACACCCTGTTTTGGGCAAACATGCCATCTCCTAGGTTCTGAAGTCTGTTCTCAAGGGAAGATTCCAAAGATTCCTCCTCTCTCTCCCTTGTCCAGACAAGGAGATCAGAACTTCGAACTGTACTGCCCTCATTTTCTTATCATGCCTGCTTGAGCTCTGCTGATACCCTCTTCCTCTGGGCCACTCATCCCCAAGGGTCTCTGTGTCCCTCAGAACTGGAGGCTGCCCTGGAGTAGTCCAGGACCCCTTGAGCCTAGGCCTCAGATTGCCCCAGTGAGGATGTGCTGCCATCTCCAGCTCCTCCTTGCCATTGGGCAGCCAGCTCCCTGGGCACACACAAGGCTTGCTCAGGCAGACACAACCCTTTTGCCAGGGGGCCCTTAGAAATGCTGAGTAAACTCAGTGTGTAGGAACAGAAAATGCAAATGATTCCAGCCAATTAATCTGATGGAGGCAACCATTCCCTGAAGAAGTGAGTTGAGAGTGGGCAAGAATGAATAATAGATGGAGACGCCCTCTTATTAAGAAAATATATTTCCCCCCTGAGCTAGCAGCTCCATGCTTCATGGGCGTTATGTGGGCCCTGCCCACCTCCCTGGGTCCATCTTTCTCCTTCTCCCCCTGCAGCCTTGGGGGCTCCCAAACAGACAAATCACAGACTCCCTAAATGTCAGAGTAGAAGCGAGGCTTAGAGGTCATCTGGTCCTCCTGCCCCTCCTGTTCTTATTTCATAGATCATGATTCTAAGGCCCAGAAAGGGTAGGCGCTTGGCCAAGGTCATCCAGCTGGCTGTAAGGGGCACAGCATCCTCCTGAGTTGGCCGTCCCTAGCTGTGGGTCTCAAACAGGAGCCTCGGAGCAGGTGCCAGCCTCTGTTTAAATTTAGCCCTCTTTGCTAGCAGTCGGCTGATTCTCCGCCTGGGAGCTGCTGGTCTGGCAGATAGATGCCAAGGCCTACCACAAGCCTGAGTGGCGGGGGGCCCTGCTTCCCCAGCTGACCCTTCTCTAATCTTGCTGAAACTGGGGCTTTTCTTCCTGAGGATTGGAAGGATGAGAAAGAAGAATGAAAAACATGGCTCCTCGACTCCTCTGTGGATGGGGAGGGATCAGAGAATTCTGCCCACAGTAGCCCTGGGAAGGGGTGGGTTCCACCCTGACAAATTTAATCTTTAAAAGGGGCATTGTTTTGGCATGGGGTAGACCGTGGCTTGGGTCTTGGCTGTTAGAGAAGAACCATCCAGTCCAGCCAACCCCCTCATTTTACAGATGGGGAAACTGAGGGCCAGTAAAGCCAAGTGACTTGCCCAGGGTCACACAACCAGTATGAGTCAGAGGTGAGACTTGAATCCAGGTCTTCCTGGCTCTGAAGCTGCCTCTAACTACACCCCAATACTGCTCCTTACTTACATGTGTTACTCTATGTATTTCTCTCCATGACCTCTCTCTACTGCTGGATTCAGGCTCTGTGGGGACAGGAAAGGTGTCACATCCATAGAAAGAGCCAGACTAGGATCACACAGGATAAGGATGTACAGGTGGGCTGCTTTCTGTAACAGAGAGTGTGCTTATCCTTAGGAGGTCACAAGTCCCCTCAAAGTCTGCCCCCAGTGCCTAGCACTGTGCTCCCTGCATGTAGGACCCACTTGATCAAAGTTGACTGAGTGTACTGGAACGTCTCTTAAACTCTCTGGCCTCATTTGCTCATCTGTAGAATGGGAAATTTAGATTAGACAGCACCAAGGGCCCCCTTGCGCTCTGGCCTTCTGTGACCTGAATTAACCAGGGGCCTTTATTACAACCTCTGATACCAAGGACAGAGGGTTGTCATAGGCCCCCAGAATAGCTCGATTGGAAGGAATCTTTGAGATCATTTGAAAGGGGGGCAAACCAAGGTCCAGAGGGGAGAGTGGACTCATTCAAAGTCACACAGCTAATTAGTGGCCGAGAGAAAGCTCCAGCTCTGACTTGAAAGCTGACTCTTCCCCAGGCTCCAGATGCTGCCAGATTCCTTGGCTGGCGCCAGCCTGAGGGGCCCCTTCTGGGGCCGGAGGCCACCAGGGCTGGGTCAGTCCATCACCCTGAGATGTCAGGAGCTGAATAGTGCCCCTCCCACAAATCACAGGGAAGGGAAGATGCCTTTGTCAGAGGGCCAGGGAAGGCTTCCATCTTCATCGTGCCAAAGGTGCAGCCGAGAGCAGCTACAGGGAGCCTGGCATTCCCAAGGAAGAGCCCAGGCAGCCCTTGGCAACAGCTGGGGCCGCAGGTTGGGAAGCACCCTGGGACGGCCCAGCTTCACTAACTGGTTGCTGGGGGCTGGGGCCCGACTGTGGGAAGCCCTGCATCTCCTTTTCTGAGGAGGGCCCCAGGAGGTCCTCAGGGTTGTTGGCCAGGACATAGAATCCTATCAGAAATATCCTAGAAGGGATTGATGGTTCAGGAAAGGGTTGGACAAGATGGCCCCTGAGACCACACCCCCAACCTTGAGATTCTTAAGATTCTGGTGCAACTGGCTCATTTCACTTAGGCATCAGTGTTCATGCCCAGCCTAGAACATCATGTGTGGAACTGTATTTGCTAACATCCAAAGTATAGGCCCTGAAAATTAAGTCTTTCATTTTTCTTATGAAGAAACTCGATATGGAATGGGGTGAGGAGAGGGGTCTCAACACTCGTGTCCAGGGCTCTATCCCATGGCCCCAGGTGACCAGGAAAGCACCCAGGCAGACAGCAGGATGGCCTATTTCAAGTTGATCTGAGTTTCACAAAGGGCTGCCCCTGCAAAGCCAATTGGGAGCCACCTCCTCCAGGACGCCCTGCTGGGCTCTCCCACTTGGCAGTATTTTCGCCCTCTTGAAATGACTTTCTGTCCACCGAATTGTGTCTGTAACTGTTCCTCCCTGCCCCAGTGGAATGTAAGGAGGGCAGAACTAGCTTCAAGACTAGTCTTTGCATCTCCAGTGCCTTCGTACTGTACCTGACACACAGTAGGTGCTCAATCATTGCTTGTTAATGGATAGGGCGGGGGTGGGGTGGTGGGGGTGGGGAGGGGGGTGGGGAGCAGATGAAGATACACAAAGCCAGCTGCCATTTTCCTTCAAGACCCAGCCATCCTAGTGGTGTGCACTAAAAAGACCCAGAGGCAAGGGGAGATTGAGTACCGATTTTTGGTTCCGATCCCTTGCCTAGAGAAACAGAACTTGCAGAAATTTGGAAGGCCTAGGGATAAAAATAGTGACTTTTTTCCTTTACATTTTGGCCGAGAGTGGGGGATAAAGATGGAATTTGAGAGGGAAGATGAAATGCCGTGTTGGCAGGGTTTTCTGGAGAGCGCTCTCTGTTCTGGGACTTGCTTGGCCCATCATGTCGTTTTTGGAGGCCGGGGGGTATCACCGAAAGAGCCCTCGATTCAAGGACAGCAACCTGCTGAGAGCTCCCTGTGTGACCTTGGACCAGGTTCTTAACCTCTCTGGGCCTCAGCTCCCTCCGCTGTGAAATGACCAGGTTGGATCTGATGCTCCCGTTTGTGCTCAGGGTGATGCCTTTGTGAACTGTGATGTGCAGCCAGCAAGAAGAGAAGGCCAGAGGCAGAAAACCGAAGGGAAAAGGCAAGGGGCGATCTAGGGAAGTCTTTGGAGAAAACACTGCTACCCCGTATTCTTGGGCTTTTTCCCAGGCCATCACATCTTGACCGTCTCCCTTGGGGCCTCTATGTTCTTCCTTTTTTTTTTTTTTTTTTTTTTTGCTCCTGAGTTGGGAGGGTTTGAGCGGGTCCTGGCGGAAGGCAAATTCAGATGTCACACACTGATTAATGATGGTGGGCTTGAACTCTCCCCCTCCCGGGCTGGCAAGACAAAGACATTAGCATAGATGTTTTCTTATCCCAGCCACAGCACCAAAGCAGGGTATGTGTACATCCCTCCTTGAGCCGTATTGTCTCAGATCTCTCTGGACCTTAAGAATCTGAGGACTTGATGTGCAGAACCATGGGCTCTATACCTGTTATTTCATTGGGAGGAGTGGAGCAAGAAACTCCCAGTGGGGAAACCCCCTCCACCAAATGCAGATCCACAATTCATCTGTGATTTGTCATCCTAACAAGTCACTGGGGGGAGAAGGGGGTGCCTAGCCAGGAAGTATCCAGCATGTGCCTACGTGTGACTTCACCCAGGTCCAGCTGCCATCCCAGAGATTTTGCCTCCACAGGTCACTGAAGGTTGGTCATAAGCCCCACGAGGCAGTGACCCTCTCGTAATGACCGTGTGGAGTCCTCATCTTCCTGCTTTTGGTATTGGACACGCACTAATTGTCTGATAGATTGGTGTTGAAGAACTGACGTGTGCATGGGCACCATGAGAGGGTCTTCCTTTAGGAGTTCCACATGACTCTTAATCCAGGAATTCTCGGGTTGAGAGGTGGATGCATGTTTTGGGCACTGACAAGTGCGCAGTGTCTCCCCTCTGTGGGAAGTTAGACCATCCTTACGTTTGTCCTCAGTCCACTTCCTTTAGTCTTTCAGAGGGGGTTGACCTGGCCCCCTAAAGCGGCACCCACGCTGCTGCTTATTGCCTGGGTGATCTTTGGCAGAGCACTCGACGTTTACGGGCCTCAGCTCCTGCCCCTAGAGGCAGCTGGGCTTTGCAGTGGACAGATCGATGACCCTGGAGGCAGAAAGACCCGAGTCCAAGTCCAGGCTTAGATGCTTCCTAGCTGTGTGACCCTGGGCAAGTCCCTTTACCCTGTTTGCCTCAGTTTCCTCATCTGTCAAATAGAGGTATAATAATAGCACCCACCTGCCATGGTTGTTGTGATGGGATGAGATCATATTTGTAAAGCTCTTAGCGCAGAGCCTGGAGCAGAGTGGTGCTTAATAAATGCTGGGTAGCAGTACTGTATTATCGCTGTCCAGTGAGCTTGCACTAGATGGCCTCTCAAGGCCCTTGCAGCTCAAAATCTATAAGCACAATGATCCCTGGACCCTTTGTGACAGTCTAGGCTGGTTTAGAGTGTGAACTTGACCTGCCACTGACAAATGAGATTATGGCCTCTGCCCTCATCTCTAGACAAAGGAGACACAGAGAGGAGGGAGAGTCCTGCCCAAGGTGACCCCTGCTCCCCTCTGGGGTCACTTCTTCCCTGTGTTGGATGAGGGGTTTCATGTAAAGCTCCATGAAGTTCCTGTGAGCTCTGACCCAAAGCCTGGGCTGTTTGCCCACGCTCCAGGCCTGATCCTGCCTTGCACTGACCCACTGCCCTTTGGGAGGTCTAGGCCTCTGCGCCCTGCCTGCCTCCCAGGGTGTTTGGAAGCCCCAGGCAGATGCTTCAGAAAGGAGAGGGACAGAGCTGGGGAGAGGGAAGAGTGAACATCCTAGGGTCCCAGCTCCCCAGGACCAGACGGAGCCAGTCACTGGATGGGAGGCTGGGCATGAATGAATAAAGCAGCTGCCCTGCTTTAGCTGCCTCTGTGTGTGTGTGTGTGTGTGTGTGTGTGTGTGTGTGTGTACACGTGTGTGCACGTACATATGTGTGTGTGTACGTGCCTGTGATGAGTCTCCTCCCCCGGACTCCCTGGTTTTTTGTTCCCGGGGCCAAATGGCATTTCCCCAGACAGTCCCCATTGACTGGGGTGATGGTTTAATAGTCGAGTCCTTTCTTGGACAGGCATCTGAATGTGCCTGCCCAGGCAGCGAGCAGGGGAGTGGGCTAGATTGGAGCCCCCAAAGGTAATTGGAATTCTACTGGCTAGGGTTGTCTTGGTAACGTGGAGGGGTCTGGCAGACACTCACAGAGGGGAAGCAATAGTCATGGAATTGCAGAATCCGAGAATGTCAGGGCCAGGCGAGACCTCCAGAACAATGTTAGAATATAGAGTATTAGGAAGTCAGTGTCGGAAAGGGCCTTAGAAGAGAGAATGTCAGAGTTGGGAGGGGCCTTGGAGCCGGGAGAGACCTTAGAATGTGGGATGGCAGAGCTGGGAGGGAAGCTTTGGAGACGCCTCTTCTTCAGGTGCGGGCTACTCAGCCTTGGAGCTTCTTTCTAGGTCCAGATCTGTGATTTCATGACTTGGTGGTTCTTGCAGATCTCTCTAAAATTCTGCGTCCTTTGGAGCTGGGCTTGAAAGAGCAGGGCCAGGACTCAGCAGAGTCTGATACGCTATTCATTCCCAGCTCTGCTATGAGCTTGCTATGTGACCTTGGGTGAATCACTCTGCTTTTCTTCTTTCCTGTAAAAAGAGAGAGTCAAAAATGGTGTCTGAGGTCCTACCTGGCTCTGACATGAGGTGATTGGAAGGGGCTTTTCCACTCAGGGGAAGAGACTCAGCTGAAAGAGCTGTTCTCCCTGGCAGGTAAAACAAGGCGTCTGTATCTCAGAACATTCCCCTGCAGGGCTGTTGTGGGGGAGGCTTCACGATGATCCCTGGGGCTCATCCCAGTGAGAGAGGGAGTCGGACATAAAATGTGAGGCAGTGGGTATAGGGGATAGAGTGCTGGAGCTAGAATCACCAAGACCTGGGTTCAAATCCCACTTCTGACAGGTGCTCGCTGTGTGTCCCTAAGGACTTAATCGTCCGTAAAATGGGAATAGTGACATGTCCTCCATCCCAGGCTTTGGTTAGGACCAAGTCTGATAAAGGATGGGTGGATGCTACTCTAGATATTCCTGGCTGTTGTCATTATTTTCATCACCATCAGTTCCTTGGGTGAGGGCCCTCCTCCTACCTGTGTGGGTCACCGTCCCTCTCTCACCCCGAAGTCGGCCTGTGCGTGGCCGGTGGCCCTTTGGGAAGCCTGTTGGGGACCATCCGTGCCCCTGCCCTGCTTACCTTACCTTAGGAGTTTTAAAACTTTGCATGTGACAGACTCTACCAGGGCCTGTTTACACGTAAACAGACTTTGCATGTGACAGGCTGTCCTGGTCCTGTTTACTTTATACCACAAATGAGCAAAACCAAACCACACTCGGAAAGCCTGCATCCTGTGCATATGGATGATCCTGAATTTTCTATGTTGGCCTGGATGCTGGGAGTCTCTATTTCCATCCCCTTGGACCAGAGGACTTTTCTGGTCCCAATCCTTCTCATGGCTCAGGGCCCGAGACCATCAGTCAGCTAAGAAGTTGTGAAACTAGAAGAGAGTTAAGAGCCCAATTTCAATTTTAATTTTTTAAAGTTTTGTTGGTGGGTTTTTTTTGGTGATATCTGTGACCCCACCATTACCCAGTGAACACTCTTCTTCTCAATTAATCAATTAACAAGCATTTTAAATGGTGTACTATGTGCCATGCACTGGAGGATACAAAGAAAGACCATTAGGAAAAACCAGCTACAAAGCAACCATGTCTGACAGCCCAGGCAGCTCTCGGTGCCCATAAAATAAGGACGGTGTGCTTGGTTCATTGATCTGTTCTCCTGAGCAATGCTTGGTTGTTATAGTTACAGTTTCCTTTTTCCAGTATTTCCATTTATCCTCTTATGTAGTTACTGTGTATGTTGTTTTCCTGGTTCTGCTGGCTTCACTCTGCATCAGTTCATATAAGTCTTCTCATGCTTCTCTGAATTCAGCACAAAAAATAAAGTCATCACATTCACACAACATACCTTGTTCAACCATGGCCTAGTTGATAGGCATCTACTTTGTTTTCAAGTCTTTGCTACCACAAAAAAATGCAGCTATAAATAGTCTGGAGTATGTGAGATCTTTCTAGTTTTTTACCTCCTTCAGATATGTGCCTTATAGTGACTTCCCCCATTTTACAGAGCTGGAAACTGAGACCCAGAGCAACTTCTCTGATAATAAGAACCCATTTTACTCATTAGAGCACTCCATAATTTACAGAACACTTTCCTGTTCATTTTATTAATAACAATTCACATTTCTGTAGCACTCTATAGACATTTTCCTTGCAACATCCTGATGAGGTAGGTAGTTTGACTCGTTTTCCCCAATATACAGTCTAGTAATATGGGACTTAGAGGTAAAACAACTTCTTCAAGGTCATACCACTAGGAAGCATACAGAATGAAATGTTGCCCCTCCAAATGTTTGCCTTTGGATTCAGTACTACGTACTCTGAACCCAGGTCCGACCGTGTCGCCCCCTACTCAACAAACTCCAGTGGCTCCCTGTTGCCTTTAGGATCAGATACACTATCGGCTTGGCCTTTGAAGTCCTTCATCTCCCAGTCCCCTCCTGCCTAACTCCCTGAACTGTGCTCCTGGCTCCAGGGATGCTGTCCTCTTGGCTGTTCCACAAGCAAGACTCCTCATATCTTGGCTCTGGGCGTTTTCTCTGGCTCTCTCCGGTGCCTGGAATGCTCTTTCTCCTTTGCTCCTATCACTGAAGCATAAAGAGCATCTTAAAGGAAGAGGGGGATGCTAGGAAATAGAGGTGAAGAGGGCTGCAGCCTAGGCAAGCCCTCAATCTCCCTGGTCTCAGTTTCCTCACTTATAAAAGGAAGGGTTTGAACTCAGTGGCCTCCGAGGTCCTTTCTGTGAATCAGTGACCTTGGCTCTGTTCTGGACTAAATGTGTGACCTTGCATAAGTCACTCACTCTCTGGGCTTCAGTTTTCTTCTCTGGGTTGGACTCAGTGGCCTCTGAGGCCACTTCTAGGTTCAGATCTGTGACCCTACATCGCTTCACCTTTCTGGGCTTCAGTCCCCTCCACTGTGACATGAAAGGCTAGGACTCGGTGGCCAGCACTTCTGACTCCACATCTAGGATTGTGACCCCCCACCCCCAGATCTGAAGTTCTCTATGTCACCTTGAGACAAACGGAGTTGTCCCCATTTCTCAGTAGAGGTAACTAAGTCCCTCTTGCCTGCCCAAGGTTATGGAGCACATTGAAGGCAGAGCCTGGCCCAGCCTCCCCGAGCCTGGGCCTTTCCTTCCTCAGATGGGCCACCTCTCCATTTTGGACAATGGGATTTCCATTGTCTGGCTGGGGGTGGGGTGGGGGTGGGGGTGAAGCTGGGCTCCTTTGTTCAAGCTCCCTGGTTGCCATGGGACCGGATTATGATATCACCAGCTCAGGGCGATTATATAATGTTCGTGAAGGCCAAGGAGATCAGGGTTAACATTCCTCAGCCCAGACATAGAGGCAGCTGTTGTCTGGCAGCTGACCTGTTTATGTAAGGTCACTGGAAGGGCAAGTGGGTGGTGGTGCCAGGGCAGGAGCAGGGATCACAGGGCAGACCTGGGACCTGGCATCGAGGAAGCCTCTGCAGTGTGGTCCTGCCAGGGCCCTCCTAGGGTGGGGGTAGGGGGCTTTTAAAAGGCCCCGAGGGGGCTCCAGCGCTCTTTCCTTCACCTTGGTGGACTCTACTAACCATGAACTGCTTGAGGACAGGGCTCAAGTCTCTTTTCAAAACTGTGTAAAACTTTTTTTAAAAAAAATTTTATTGATGCTTTTTGTTTTTATATTACTTTCATTTTCGAATGTATCCCCACCATCCTTTGTCAGGCAGTCAGTATTTATCAAATGCCTACCATATACCAAGCACTGTGCTAAGCTCTGGGGATACAAAGAAAGAAAAAAACAGGAGCTTACATTCTAATCAGGGAGACAACCTACATTCTGGTGGAGAGAGCACTGATTTTGGAGGGATCCACTCTGGGTTCAAATCCTACCCTTGGTGCTTACTGCCTGTGTGACCTTGGACCTTTCACTCAATCATTCTATCAAGAAATACTTATTAAGTGCCCACAGATTTGTATCAGGAAGAGACCTAAGCTAAACCCCTGAAATGTTATACATGAAAACACTGAGGCAAACAGAGGTTAAGTGATTTGCTCAAAGCCACCCAGCTTTTAAGTGTCTTGAGGTCACATTTGAACTCAGGTCTTCCTGACTCCAAGTCTAGTGCTCTATCCGCAGCACCACCTAACTGCCTTATCTGCAAAATGGAAGGGTTAGACTAGATGGCCTCCTTGCCCCCTCTAGATTTATGATTCCTATGGTCCTAAATTACTACAGCTCTCTGTGCCTTGATTTCCCCATTTGTAAAAAAAAAATGAGAGAGTTGGGATCAGATTGGCTAAGATGACAGAAAAAAATGTTGGGGGGGGGATGTGGGAAAACTGGAAAATTAACACACTGTTAGTGGAATTGTGAACTGATCCAACCGTTGTGGGGAGCAATTTGGAACTAGGCCCTTTGACCCAGTGATATCACTACTAGGTCTGTATCCCAAAGAGATAAAAAGAAAAGGAAAAGGACCTATATATACAAAAATATAACCACTCTTTTTGTGGTGACAAATTACTGTTGTGCTTTGAGAAATGAGAAGCAAGATGGTTTCAGAAAAACCTGGGAAGACTTCTATGAACTGATCCAAAGTGAAGTGAGCAGAACCAGGACAACACTGTACACAGTGACAGCAACATTGTAACAACAATCAACAGTGAATGACTTAGCTATTCTAAGTAATGCAATGATCCAAGACAATTCGAAAGGACCCATGATGTAAAATGCTACCCACATCCAGAGAGATCTGATGAACTCAGAGTGTAGATTGAAGCAGAATTTTTTCCTTTATTTTTCTTGCCCCTCCCCCGAATATGGCTAAGGTGGAAATATGTTTTGCATGACTTTACATGTATAGTGGGTATATTTATTGCCTACTCAATGGGTGGAAGGAGAAGGAAAATTTGGAACTGAAAATAAATAAATTTTTTTAAAAAATTTAAATGAGGGGGTTGGAGAAACTTCCTTTTGAGGTTTTTTTTTTCCAGCACTGGATCTATGATCCTATGATTTAAAAAGGAAAGAAAGGAAAGAAGAAAAGAAAGAAAAGAATATGACTTTAGTAAAACTAACTAGGCTGCTGGTGGCTCAGTGGATGGAGCCCTGGCCCTGGAGTCAGGAAGACCTGGATTCAAATCCAGCCTCAGACACTTCCTAGCTGTGTGAACCTGGGTGAGTCACTTAACCTCTGTTTGCCTCAGTTTCCTCATCTGTAAAATGGGGATAACCTCCCAAGGCTGTTGTGAGGATCAAATGAGGTAACTCTTATAAAGTGCTTAAAAAGGCACTGTGCCTAGCACATAGTAGGCCCTATACAAATGTAAGTTATTATTAGCTACTAATCGCCACATTATTTGAGTCTGACAGTGTAGGCAGTGTTCAGTACCCATAGCCCCCCACCTCTACAAAGACAGGGAATAGCATATCTAAAGTTGACACCTCCATCACCACCCAGCACAGGCGCTGCTGCGCACAGTGGGCCTTCAGTGATGCTTGTATTGTTGGATATGTGGTTATAAAATGAGTGACATCTGACATTTCTGTATCTGTTTGAATGTTTGCATCACATTGTGTAAACTCAGTGTCTGAGGCCTGTTTGGGCCGTGCAACAACCGTATGAGCTTTCCCAGGGTCGTGTGACTGCAAGCGTCTGAGCCCAACCTGGAGTTCTGGTTTCTTGGACTTTAGGCCTTGTTCTCTTTTCAGTTGTTCTCTTTTCAGCTCCTCCTCTCTTGGCGCCGAACCCTCTGTCAGTGGAGCTGGTCGAGCCGGAAGCCTCACTGCCAGGGATGCCTGGGACGCCAGGGAGATGATCCTTGCCCTGGGGTGGCTAGGACTGGACAAGGTGCTTTCTGTGGCCCCTCCCAGAAAATAAAGAGAAATCTGTCCCCTATGAGATCATGCATCCCTGGCCCTTCCCCTGGAGCCAGGCCGTCCTGCTTCCAAGGTCTATCTTTGCCAGACATCCCCGCAGTCTGTGTGGCCCGGTTCTGGAGAGGAAGCAAAGGGCCTTCCCTCTCTGGCTTTGGGGATGCCCTCAGCAGGAACACGCACACTCACACAGCCTCTTCTCAAAATGAGAGTGCAGTCCGTAGACTCAGAGGTGGTTCCTTCATGAGCGTTATTTTCCTCAGGAATGGCTAAGGCTGGAGCAGAGGAAAGTCACTGCAGACTGCCCCCTCTTCTCCTAGCCCTGATTCATAAGGAAGGCAGTAGTCAAAGGAAAATGGGATGGGGCATATGGAGACCTGGGTTCAAATTCTGACCCTGCCATTCTAACTCTAGTGAAACCACAGATTGGTGACCTTTTCTGGGTATCTCAGTTTCCCCAATCAGGGTCTCAGACTAGATGATTTCTTAGGACTCCTCCCAGCCTTGACATTCCCTGTTCTAAGGCCCCTCCCAGCTCTGACATCCCCTGTTCTAAGGTCCCTCCCAGCTCTGACATCCCCTGTTCTCTGGCCCCTCCCAGCTCTGACATCCCCTGTTCTAAGGTCCCTCCCTGCTCTGACATTCCATGTTCTAAGCACCTTCCCAGCCCTGACATCCCCTGTTCTAAGGTCTCTCCCAGCTCTGACATCCCTTGTTCTAAAGTCCCTCCCAGCTCTGATATCCCCTGTTCTAAAGTCCCTCCCAGCTCTGACATCCCCTGTTCTCTGGCCCCTCCCAGCTCTGACATCCCCTGTTCTAAGGTCCCTCCCTGCTCTGACATTCCATGTTCTAAGCACCTTCCCAGCTCTGGCATCCCCTGTTCTCAGGCCCCTCCCAGCCCTGACATCCCCTGTTCTAAGGTCTCTCCCAGCTCTGACATCCCCTGTTCTAAAGTCCCTCCCAGCTCTGACATCCCTTGTTCTAAAGTCCCTCCCAGCTCTGATATCCCCTGTTCTAAGGTCTCTTCCAGCTCTGACATTCCATGTTCTAAGCACCCTCCCAGCTCTGACATCCCCTGTTCTAAAGTCCCTCCCAGCTCTGACATCCCCTGTTCTCAGGCCCCTCCCAGCTCTGGCATTCCCTGTTCTAAGGTCTCTCCCAGCTCTGATACCCTCCAGTTCTATGCCTCTCTCTCCCTCCTTCCTATCCTGCCAGCCTGACCCCTCTCTGTGGTTAGAGCTGCAGGGCAGGGGGTGCCCTATTGCTTTTACTTGCACTCCCTCCTCCTGCCCACACAGAGCCCCCAGACCCAGCCAGCCCTGTGGGCTCCTTTGTCAGGTGAGGAAGCTGGAGCCACAGAGGTCACTTGCTCAAGGTTACACTGGCTGTGCCTCAATCACTGTTTTCTTAAATCTTTGTTCAAGTGCATCTCCACAATGCATGTAAATGATATGCAAATCACATGCAAATAAGCCAGTGGCTCTTGGGAATAGCTTGGTTTCAGGAAGACAGGTTCAGGCCATTCCCAGTATCCTCCGTTTTGGAGGTTGGCATTCCGACCTGGCTGAGCTGGATCCCCCCATTCTAACCCAGATTAGGAGATGAGGAGGGGGACGGTCCCTCCCCCCCACCCCTATGCCCACCCCCACGCCAGCCTTCAACACCAAGGCAGACAGCATGCATCATGCCAGTGTCTGGGACCAGACAAAGCCCCCAGCATGGTCCTGTCAGGTGCTCACAGAAGGGACCCTTCCTGGCCAAGCCATTTGTGTGGAGATGCTTTCCTGGGGCGAGTGTCTCGGGAAAACAGTCTGGTTGAGGAGGAAGAAGAGGGAGGAGGAGAACAAGGTTTGGATTGTGTGGCTCAAGGCAGGCTTCCTGGATACCTTAGAAACAAGAGGACCCCTTTGGGAGGGGGGCAGGGGAGTGATTTACAGAAATGTGTCTCCCCCCCATCCCCCGGAGTCACCATCACAAGGCTCTCTGCAGGGCATGGGGTGGGATTGGAAGGACCAGCCCAGAGGCAGGAAACGGGTTTGGATCGTGGCTCAGAAGTTTGCAGATTTGGGGTCCCCCTCGCTGAAGGTCTTCACATACAGAATGGACATCCATTTGGATGTGGGTCTTGACTCCCAAGGGAATTGGATTTACTTGAGGTAGGGCTGTGCAAAGTCATTAGCCTCACTCTCTCCTCCGTCCTTTGGGGGACATGGGCTGGATGGGATGACTTGCTCTGAATGAATGCTGTACTTGAAGCCAAGAGACCTGAGTCTGAACTTCCAGTTACTAGCTGATTACCAGGCCACTTCTTGTCTCTAAACCTCAGTTTCGTATCTGTGAAATGGGTGATAATGCATTACTTATCTCCCAGGGCTACGATGGGAAAGCACTAGCCAAGTGTTCTCTGTTACTTCTTCTGTCGACTCAGATTTTGGCTTAAAACAGCTGGTGTCTGAATCACAAGAATGCCAGCTCACCTGTCTTTCCTACCCCACAAGGCCAGGCTCAGGGCCTTGGCCCTCGAAGGCCCCCAAGAAGTATTAGTTTCAATGAAAGTTCATCTTGGATGAACGTGTTCCCCAGGAGCTGGGTGAGAAGATGCCTGAGAAGTCACAGAAACAGCGATTTGGTGCTGGAGGAGCCGGGCCCTGCAGACTCTCTGTAGGATGGTGCCTTGTTCATGCCTCAGTGCTGTCCATCCGTCTCAGCCCACTTCTCTTAAATCTCTTCCCTTTCCCCTTTGCAGCCAAGAAGACGTGCTCAGACAGCGACTTCACTTGTAACAACGGGCACTGTATCCCAGAGCGCTGGAAGTGTGACGGCGAGGAGGAGTGTCCCGATGGGTCTGACGAGGCTGAGGCCACATGCAGTGAGTGCCCAGCGCCTGACGGGAGGACAGTGATGAGCACTTGGGAGGGTGGGCTCCTGCAAAGTGGGGTGTGGGGTGGTGCATCTGACAGGGCCCTGGCCTGGGAGGCCCAAGTACTGGGTCTGCCAGCAACATACCTGAGGATCTGGTGCAGTGTTCCCTCCCTTGGGTCCCAGTGTCCTCATCTGTAAGATAATATGGTTGTACTAAATGATCGCCAAAACCCCTCCCAGCCCTGACATGCCCTCTTCTAAGGCCCCTCCCAGCCCTGACATCCCCTGTTCTCAGGCCTCTCCCAGCCCTGCTATCCCCTGTTCTCAGGCCCCTCCCAGCCCTGACATCCCCTGTTCTCAGGCCCCTCCCAGCCCTGACATCCCCTGTTCTCAGGCCCCTCCCAGCCCTGACATCCCCTGTTCTCAGGCTCCTCCCAACTCTGACATCCCCTATTCTCAGGCTCCTCCCAACTCTGACATTCCCTGTTATAAGGCCCTTCCCAGCTCTGACATCCCCTGTTCTCAGGCCTCTCCCAGCCCTGCTATCCCCTGTTCTAAGGCCCTTCCCAGCTCTGACATCCCCTGTTCTAAGGTCCCTCCCAGCTGTGACATCCCCTGTTCTAAGACCCCTCTCAGCTTTTAGATTCTCTGTTATGACATTTTGCTTTCTGACATTCTCTGTTCTAGGGCTCTTTCTAGCTTTAAGTTACTGTGACTCCATGGCCTCTGAGGTTCTTCTGTCTACTAGTCTGATTGCATAGATCTTCCTGAACCAAACCAAGGCATGGAGGGGTGCCGAGGGGATGCCTCTTGGGCCCTCCAGCTGCGCACTCCAAGAGGAACCTCAGAGCTCCCTTGGATCAGGGGCTCCTGGAGGGAAGGCGCTTTGTTTGCCTGCCTCGACTTGGCTCTCAGGGCTTCTAGATCTCAAAGCAGACCTCTGTCAGGGTTTGCAGGCTCTCATTTGATTACAGAGGGGGGGACATTAGTGAAAGCAACAACCCTGCCCTGTCTGGGTGAGGGGAGGGCCAGGCCCAGGGGCCTCAAGCTTCAGGGGGGAGCTGCTGTGGAGGCAGAGCTGGAGCTGGGGCTGGGGGGGGTGTTGTAAGGGAAGGGGGGCAGCGACTGGAAGGGGGCTGTTCTTGGTCACGGTCAAGGGAGAGGCAGAGACACACATTGTTAAGGCCCCTGCCTAGGCAGGCTGGTTTCCTCATTACCTAGCAACAGAGACTCTGTGTGTGTGTGTGTGTGTGTGTGTGTGTGTGTGTGTGTGTGTGTGTGAGAGAGAGACAGAGAGACATACAGAGACAGACAGACACACATACATACACACACACATACACACACAGACATAGAGAAACAGAGACAGAAACAGAGAGAGGGAGAGAAAGAGACAGACAGAGAGCTCCCTGGCTGGCCTGGCACCATCTCAGCCACCACCCTTGGTAGCCCCTCATCTCCTTGACTTTGCCTGAGGAATTCAGGCTGTTGAAGGGCTCCAGGGGTCTCTTGCATGAGGCAGGGTCTGTAGAGGAAGCAGTGTGATTCAGTGGATAGAGCAGCAACCTGGCCGTCGGGAGGCCAGGGTCTTCCATGAGCTCCCTGGGTGACTTTGGCCAAGTTGTTCAGCCTCGGTTCCATCCTGGGGCCCCCTTCGGGGCACCCATTGAGGAGGACCTACCTCCAGTCTGATTCTCTAGGGTCCCTGGAGATGAGCTGGGGCTACATTGAGAGTTCTCTGAAGGAGAGGAGACTGGAACCCAGATCCTGTGCCTCTTAGTTCAGGGAGATGGAACTCTCCTGGGAGGGGTCGGACTTAGCCCCCTCCCCTCCATCCCTGAAGCTTGGAGAGCCGTTTCTCATGACTCGGTGGCATCTCTATTTCTGACAGCCTGGGAGGAAAAGAAGAAGAAATCCTTAGAGCTGAGTCTGCCAGACATTCCCATATCCCAACAGCCTCCACTTCTCTGGCTACTTGGCAGCCTTGTGTCCGGGTTCAAGCCCCCAGATGGGAGGCAGGGAGGCTGTGTTGGAGTCTGAGCTCCGCCACTTGCTGTGTGACCTTGACTAGGGCATTTCCCTCACTGGGCCTTAGTTTCTCATCTGTAAAATGGGGAGAAGGACTTTTCTGCCCTCCTATTATAGTACTACTTACCCCTCCCTTAGGGCTGCCATAACTCGCTGCTGTTTTCTTTTGTTTCGTAACCTAGACCCGTCATTTCCCTGGTTAGAGAGTGCCCCGCCAGGAAGCTCCCTCTGCCCATTTAGGGCACACAGCCTGAAGGGTTGCCTGGAACACTTAGAGGCTATTGACCTGGCCAGCATCACACAGCCACAATGTATCAGTCAGGACTGGCACCCAGGTCTTCCTGGCATCAAGACATGCTCTCTCTTTCTCCCTGCAATGACACACTGCCTTGGTGGGCCATCCCTCTGGGAGGGACGCTCTCATCTGATCTGCACAGGCCACCCCTGCCAGTGTCTGAGGGCATGGCCAGGATAGGTGCCCAGGGAGAAGCCGCTGAGGCCGGAAAAGTGACCAAAACAGAACCCCCTTTGGAGGGGAACCAAGTCCAAGGTTACAAGCAGCCAGTCAAAATCAGGCCAAACGTACAGGGACAGCCGGCCACTGGAAGGGACTGCCCTGCCAGGGTGGAGGGGAAGGAGCTGCTGGAGGCCACCAGGGACCTCTCCAGAGTCTGGTTTCCAGGCCAGGTTAATGAGCAGTCACTGGGAAAATGAGTTTGGGACAGTGATCAGAGAGGACCTGGAGACTCAGTCAGAATCCCCGCCATGACCCTGGGTGGTCCCCTCCCCTTCTGTGGCTCTCACCGCCTTCATCTGTACAGTGAGAAAGTCAGATGGGATGATTTCAGAGCGCAGCCCGGCCCGGGCATTCTGCTACTGTCCCCAGAGACCACACTGTGAAGACTGGCCTGAGGATGCCAGCCCTTCTGTCTCCCTTGCTCCCTTCCTTCCCTCCTTTCCTTTCCTTCCTTCTTCTCCTTCCTTCTTCTCTCTTTCCCTCCCTCCCTACCTACCTCTATTCCTTCCTCTCTTCCTTCCTTCTTCCCTTCCTTCCCTCCTATCCTTTCCTTCCTTCTTCTCTCTTTCCCTTCCTCCCTCCCTCCATTTCTCTCTTCCCCTCTCCTCCTGTTCTACAGATAGTGAGGCTACTTAGGGATGCCAGGTGAGGATACAAAGATATTTGTCCCCTAGACCCTACTCTCTAGAAGTCTGAAGTCTAAAGTGGAGATGAGTAGCCGGGGCTCCCGAGAGAGTGGGAGACGTGACAGGAGGGGTCCTGGGGAGTGGCCCGAGTGACTTGGTGGACACAACCATCTCCAGTTGTCCCCTTGGCCCCTTCCTCTCGGTGGGGTTTGCTGAGCCATCACCATTGATATTGGGAAGATGGTTGGCTATTGGCCCGGGTACCAAAGGCCTGAGGAAGGCCAGGGTCGTCCCAGTATCCACTGTCAGCTGGTTCCTGATCCAGCACTCTGCTGCCCAGTACGCTGTGGTGCTGCTGCCCCCTCCCCTGAGCCTCTCTCCTCCTCGTATGTAAAGTACAGGATGATAATAATGAGGTTGGGCTGTCCTCCCTCCTCCCCATCAGCTTTACAGATATAAAATGAGGGAGGTGTGGTTTACATCTGGGAAAAAATGTGGAGGTTTTAGTGGACTGTGGACTCCATATGCATCACCAGTGACGTGGCGCCCCCCCCCCAATAACCTGATTTGGGGCTGGGTGGTGTCCAGGAGGAGGAGGGCCTCCAGGCTGTATTCCACCTCGGTCAGAGCCTATGGGGAGGCCCCAGTTAGAGGAAGGACATTGGGAGAAAGGGCCTGGGGAGGGTGGATACAAGGCTGGCACATGGAACAGAGGAAAACAGAACAAGGAGGGGGGCCAGTTGAGGCTGGGGTTCAAGGAAGACTTCCAGCTAATGAGAGCTGCTTCCAGGAGAATGGGAGTGAGATGCCCCTTCTTGGAGGTCTACAAGCAGGGCCTGGCCACCCACTCGTCAGAGGGGTTGTAGGGGGTTGCTGTCTAGGTCCAAGTGAGGCTCCCAAGGCTCCTTTGACTTGGAGATTCAAGGACGTTGGGGTACCCCATGGTACCTGGATCACACGGCGGATGTGAGGCCTGTTAACGATTATTCCAGAAGACTTCCTGTAACCTGCTGCACATCATCCCCTCACCAGAACGATCTGGGAGGGTATGTCCCAGGTCTGGCAGCACCACTACCCCTGTGAGAAGCCAGGCCTGGGTCTGGATGTGCTGGGGGTGAGATGGGGAGGACTCAAGAGGCCCAGGGAGAGAGCTCTGGCCTCTAGAGCTCTCCTGAGCCTGGGGGTTTGAGGGACCTTTCTGTCTGAACTAGAACTCTGATCCCTGAGGAGGGGCATGGCCAGGACATAGCTGACGAGGGGCTTAAAGGTGCCAGCTGGAGCACAGAGGGGCCCCAGGTGAGAGCTAACATCCAGCCACATCTGGGAAGACATTGGGAAGAGCTAGGCTTATCCTGTGCCCCAGACTTTTGGTGGGATCAGAGGGTGGCATCTCTCAAGGACAAGCCTTTGGGCCCTTCAGGAGCCCTTGGTGAGTCCAAATGTCCAGGTTCTTGTCCCCTCTGGCCACTTGCCGTCTCTCTGGGGCTGGCACCAGCTCTTCTCTCTCTGTAATCCTTAACAAATCTCCCCTCCCTCATTCCCTGGCCCCGGAGGAGGGGGGGGTCTTCATGCTATCTATTTCTCCCTCTCCTTTTCTGTCTTTTCTGTCCTGTTTTGTGTGTATGTGTGTGTGTGTCCCTCATCTCTCCTGTTTTGTCCACACTCCCTGTGTGTGTCTCTCTGACAGTGGCCCCCTGTCTCTCCCTAGCTTTCTGCTGCCTCTGTTTCTCCCTCCCCCTTCCTCCTGATTCCTCTCCCACCATCTGTCTCTCTTGTCGTCATCTCTCACCCTCCAGGCTTCATCTTTCCGCATCCCCACCTCTGTCTCTCTCTCCCCCAACCAGGCTTCCTTCCCTTTCTCACCCCAGGGGTCTCATTCTCTGGCCCCACTCTCTGCCAGCCTCTCTATTCGCTCAGCTGAGCCATCTCCTGTATTCAGAGAGGTTGTCCTTGGGCAACCTCAGCCTTTACTGCCTGTAGGTTTGCTTCTCCGGGCCTCAGTTTCCTCAGCTGAAAAATAAGGTTAGACCCGTGATGTTCGGTAAGATTTTGTCTGGCTCAAATCTTCTAGGGAGCTGAGATTTCCAAGACCAAATTAAATGGCCCCTTTGGAGCGTCAGCAGCATCTGGGGGCGGTGACTCATCCCCACCCTCCTCCCTTCTGCAGCAGCGGCAGAAGCTCCTGGGGATTTGTTTAAAATTAAGTGATCGGAAGAATCCACCACGAGGCCCATTAGGGCTTGATGAGGGTATAAATCCCCGCAGCCCTGTTGAGGGAGCTTAGGGTGATTGGGGGCGAACCCGCCCCCTCTCCCCTGATTGTCCCAGCCCTTAAATTCCCTTCGGGGTGGGCACCATGACTGGAGCCTTTTCCAAGCTCGGGCTTATTCTCCCTCCACCCCCAAAGCTACTGGGACTGCTCTCATCTCTGTCTGCAGCGAGGCTTCCAGCTGGGGGACCTTTTGGTTCCATTCTCTCAGCCCTCTCCTTCTAATCAGGTGCCAAGTCCTGGCCCTCCCAGCTGAGCCATGATCCCCACAGACCCTTCCTTTACTCCTGCCTGTAGTCAGACGTTAGGCATTGAGCCATGTAAATATGCATTAGGCTGTCTGGGCTGCTAGAGAATCTTAGACCCTCAGAGCTGGACCAGGCCGTAGAAAATATGGAGTCCAACCTATGACTGACCAAGAATCCCAATTATGACGCCCTGAACAGTCAGCTGGCCTCTGCTGGAAGATGGGGAGCTCACTATCTCCCACTGTAGCTTATCCCACCAGCTCGTTGCTAATGAACAGGCTGGGCTGTGGGAACCCAGAGGAGGGAAGATGAAATGAGGAGGGCCCCAATGGGGCAGATCTGGGAGTGAGCTGGCATCTGTGACTGGACAGAGAGGTGTGGCCGCAGCAGCCTGGGCCCCCGACAGAGTTCGGCTCAGGACAGGGACAGGGCTAGATGAGGAGTTGGGATTTGGGGAGCTCTGGCAGGACTTGGATCAGGAATGAGAAGGTCCCCTCTGAAAGAGATCTGGGTGGCCCAGGTGCAGCCTGAAGATTAGCCCTGGGACTTCAAGCACCTGATGGCTTACAAGGGATACCAGTTATAGCAAAATATTTCTAAAAACAAGGTCACTGGCCCCACTTTAGAATAGTGGGTCTGGAGACAGGAAGACCTGAGCTCAAATGTGGCCTCGGAGGCTTACTAGCTGCATGACCCTGGGCAAGTCGCTTACCCCCATTGTGTCCCCCGACCTGCTGTGTGTAAATGCTCATTATAATGATGGTGTAGGGATGTTGTGTGAAAGAGTGTAGATGTGGGATAGCCCATCAAAGAGCAATTTATCTTTATTGGCCCCACGAGGCAGAGCTTAGAGTACTAGGGACAGGGGGGAGAGGTGAGAAATGCCTCCTATCAATGCAAGCTGTCCCCGAATGGATTGGAATGCCTTGAAAGGTAGTGAGTTCCCCGTCACCTAGAGGTATCCCAGTTGGATGAGCACTTGTTGGCCAGGGAATTCTTGTTCAAGTACAGGTTGGTCAAGAGGGTCCCTGAGGCATCTTGTACCTGGGAGGTTCTGTGTATTTTATGTGTGTGGGTATTGTTCCACAAGCACCTGCTATGTGCCAGGCATGAATACAATGTATGAAACAGTCCCTCCTCAAAAGGAGCTCTCCCTGGCTTGGGAGGGGTGGGGGTGGGGGGCTTCTTGGGACCCATGTGAGCACCACAGGGGGCCTGAGGAGGACTGAGGTACTCTGTGTCTCACTGTGGCTTTGGAACACTCTGGAGGCCTCTGGGAAGTTAATACAGTTCTTGAGGTTTAATTTAGCTCTGTTAGAAAATTGGCTGATCATGTGGGCAGTGACGAGTTTATTAAGAAAAGACAGAGAGCGCCTCCTTCGAGGGGGGAGGGTAATCCTGACGACAGCCGGTCTCGGTCTCTGGGTCTCAGCCCAGTCACGGGCCTGAGTCTGGTGTTAGTGCAGAGGGTGGGGGGCCGAGGGGGCCTGAGAACATCTTCTGTGGTCACCAGAGGCTTGTGGATGGCAGCCAGGAATGCTGCTCTCAGCTATTGGCAGGGTGACCTTGGCCAAGTCATTTTCTGCTCTTTAGCAGAAGTAAAACTGAGGCGTTTGGACAAGAGGATTTAAGGTTATCTCTTCAATTCTCTCAGGCCCTGAGTTCTGGGGTTACTTTCTCCTCCCCTCCTCTCCTCCTTTCATCACTTTTCTTCTTCCCTGGTTCTTGAAGGGTTACTATGTTAAGGAGGGATCAGACTGGCTCCCCTTGGCTCCAGAAGGAATGGGGAGCAGTGCATTGGTGAGAGATAGAACTGATAGGGGGTCCTTTGGCTGGACAACGAGGAGAGCTTCTCCTTAATGAGGTGCCACAGGAGGTGGTGAGCTCCCTGTCACTGGGGGTCACAGCAGAAGCTGGACCACCTCTTGTCCAAAGTGTTGTAGAGGGGATTCTTGTTCAGGTAATGATTGATTCAAAGTTCACACCCTTCCTGTGTGACCTTGGGCAAGTCATAGAACCTTCTTCGCCTCAGTTTCCTTTTCCGCAAAATGAGGGAGCTGGCCTCGAGGGGATTTGAACACAGACCTTTCTGACTCCAAGTCCAGTGTTCCATGTATCACCCTCCACAGCCTCTGATTTGAGCTGAGCCTTGAAGGATGAGTAGGTTCAGGACGCTCAAAGAGGAGAGAGGGAGCAGCTTGAAGAGGGGGAGGGAGTGGGCACCGCTGGAAGGGCTCAAGTGGCCAGACACCTTGGGAGGCACCTTCTCCGTCCCCTCCCTTGACAGAGGAGGAAGAGGCCCAGAGAAGGGTCGTGACTTGCACAAGGTCACACAGCACATTTGAACTTTGAACTCGGGTCTCCCATTTCCTCGCCGAGGGCTTAGGTCACTTTTCTGATCTAGTTCCTTTATTTTACAGATAAGTAAACTGAGGCTTGTTATGGTACAGTGTGGGAAGAGTGCGGGCTCTGGAGCCAGAGGACTGGGGTTCGAATCCCACCCGTGACCTTTACCGCTTGTATGAGTCTGGGCAATTCACTTCATGTCCGTAGGCCTCTGATTTCTCATCTGCAAAATGAGGAGGTCAGCCCTCCTGGGTTCCGGACGGCCTCCCCGGGGCCCCTACATCCTGAGGCTTCCATGGTCCTTCAGGCCTCAGCCACTGATGGGCTGCCTGGGGCCCCTCTCACCCTGCCCTGTGCTTGTGTGTCTCCCTCCCCATGCAGCCAAACAGGTGTGCCCCACGGAGAAACTGAGCTGTGGTCCCTCAAGCCACAAGTGCATCCCCTCATCCTGGCGCTGCGACGGGGAGAAGGACTGCGAGATGGGTACCGACGAGGTCGGCTGTGCCACAGGTGGGCACCCCTGGGGGCAGAAGCGGGGCTGGGGCTCTCAGAGGCCAAGGCCACCGTGGGAGGAGGAGCAGGGGGAGCAGGAGGCCGGGCCCAGGCTCAGGATCATCTCCTGGACGATGGCAGGACACAGTCCAGCGTCAGGAGGTGTAGAGCTGGAAGGGCCTGAGAAGCCATCTAACCCATCAGCTTTCTTTTACAGCTGAGGAAACTGAGGCCCGGAGGCCACAGCCTCTGTTTTAGAACCAGAAGGAACCTCATAGGCCGTCTGGTCCAACCCCATCATTTTGTGGAGGAAACTGAAGCCCAGGGAGGAGAATTGATTTTCCTCAAGTTGTTCTGGGAATAAATGGCAGAGGCAAGATTCGAACCCAGGTCCTTTGATACTCCAGCATGCCACTTCATACAGTTCTTATGAAGTTTTTCCTTAAATCAAGCCCTGGTTCAGATCCCAGCTCTGCCAGTTACTAGATTTGTGACCCTAGAGAAGTCACACTGCCACTCTGAGACTCAGTTTCTCCATCTGTAAAATGGGTGGTGAGACAAGCTCTTTGTGAGCCGTAAAGTGTCAGAGAAGCGGGGGAGCTCTTAGCATGGGCTCAGTTCTGGGCCCCACATTTTAGCAGAGACGCCGGAGAGCTGGCTGGAGTCCCGAGCCTCATTAAATAGGACGGCGCCGTTAAGAGGATTGGGAAAGAGACTGTGGGCGTGTAGCCTGGGGCGAGGAAGTCTTAGGGAACGTGATCGCGGCATTCAGGGGTGGGGGGCGCGGAGGGCTGTCCCACGGAGGCCAGAAGGATTCCGTTTGTTCTGTTTGGCTCTGAGGGGCGGGGGTGGGGGCGTCACAGAGAGGCCCCACTGGGCTCGAGACGACAAAACCTTCTGCTGTTTGATCCGAGGAAGCTCAGGGACCCCTGGACCTCCAGGTCCGAGGCTGGATGCTGGTGCGGCAGCATCCCCAGAACAATGCCAGGGGCTGATGCAGTTATGGGGACAGAGCAGTGAAAAAAGGAATCACCTGTGGCCTCTGCCCCCCAGAAATTGGGGCCGGAAAAAGGCCAGTAAACCTAGAAAACCTGGGACGATCTGCTGGGCACCGAGTGAGGCAAGTCAGTGAGCATTTTTGAAGCGCCTACTGTGTGCCTGGTACTGTGCTGGCAATGGGGATACAGAGACAAAATGAACCCCAAACCCAGCCCCTGCCTTCAAGGAGCTTACGCTCTAATGGGGGTGGGGGGAGGTCCTGTGCTGGCCACTAAGGGGAGATAGAAAGCTGACTCAGGCACAGCCCCTGTACTCACAGAGGGCTTCAGCCTGGTAAGGGAATAACGCAGAGACCAATGTTAAGTACAGCACATGCAAGAAGACGGTGGAGTTCACAGGGAGGAGAGACCCTGGCTGACTACAGGGGATCAGGAAGGCTGAGAAGGTGGAGGGACACTTGAGCTGGACCTTGATGGATGGGTAGGATTTTAGAAGGCAAGGGAAGGGGCTCCAGGCATAGGGAACAGCATGAGCAAAGGTGCAGAGGTGGGAAAGTACTAGACCTGTTTAGGGGATAAATTGGTTAAATAGATGTCTTGGTTTGCAGGTTTGCCTCCCCTATTAGATGGATCTTTTTTTAAAAAAAATTCAGTAGTTTATTTTTAAAACATTTTTATTTAAAGTTTTGTGTTCCAAATTCTATCCCTCCCTCCCTCCCTGAGACGGTAAGCAATGAGATATAGGTTATACACGTGCATTTATGTATTAGATGGCCCTTTGACAGCAGGGACGGTGTTTGCTGTTCGTGGTATCTATCCCTGGCGCTTAGCACAGTGTTGGGCACACAGTAGGTGCTTAATAAATGCTGGTTGACTTGATACCTGGAGGAGACTTCTGGGATATCAAGCTGAAAAAGATCTCGAATCATAGTTGAAAGGAGTTTCAGAAGCCCGCCTCCTTTCCCAGATGGGGAGATGGGTGTGATGGCGTGCCCTGGTGTGTCCCTGACTCACGTGTGTGCGTCTTCTCTCTCCCCCAAAGTCTGCTCCCCCAATGAGTTCCAGTGCAGTAACCGGACGTGCATCGCCACAGTCTTTGTGTGTGACGGGGACGATGACTGTGGCGATGGCAGCGACGAGCGGGGATGCCCGGCCCAGGTCTGCGGACCCCAGGAGTTCCGATGCAACAGCAGCACCTGCATCCCCGAGCGCTGGCTCTGCGACGGCCAGGCTGACTGCGAGGACCGGTCGGACGAGGTGCCTGAGCGATGCGGGCGCCAGGCGGGCACAGCCGCCCCTGCCACCTGTGGCGCCAGCGAGTTCCTCTGTGGCAGTGGCGAATGCATCCATCTGACCTGGAAGTGTGATGGGGACGCGGACTGCAAAGACAAGTCCGACGAGGCCAGCTGTGGTGTGTGCCTGGGGGGAGGGCAGCCAGGGCTTTGGGAGCCCCCGGGGAGGGGGAGGCGGTGAAGCAGGCGGTCCGTGGGGTCGCTCCGCTTCTCACAAGGAAGGATGACAGACAGACTGAGAGAAGAGATGAGAAACATCCCAGGCAAAAGGGAGCCATGGTGGGGACTGGACAGAGAAGTCCAGGAAGATCCCCTGGTCAAAGGGGACCCCAGCCCCAGGCCATCCCGGGTCTGCCCCATTTCTTCCTGGGTCTGCCTCCTTCCCATTTCCCTTTAAACCTTCCTTAAGAAGACAGACCAGAGCTGTGTTCTTACCCCTGTGGACACCCCCTTCACCAACGCAGATTGCAGCCCACTCTGGCTGATCCTTGGCAAGACGTTTGCAGAGCACTTAGGATTTACGAAAAGCTTTTCCCTTAAATGAGATAATGCACAAAAGTGCTTGGCAAACTGTAAAGCGCTAGTTATTATTGTTATTAGCACCTTACAGCACCCTCTGAGAAAGGAGTCAGGGCAGGCTCTACCGGGCCCAGGCCATTAAATTCCCAAAGCATTGTCTAGGCACCCATTGGTCCCAAACGCCAGTTTGACGTATTCCCATCTGCCATCTGAGGGCATCTCAGACTCAACCTGCCCCAACAGAGAGCTCCTGACCTTCCCCTCCCCCCTCCTCCCTGTCCCCTCCAAACCTTCCTTCCTCTCCTGACCTTCCCCTCCCCCCTCCTCCCTGTCCCCACCAAACCTTCCTCCCTCTCCTGACCTTCCCCTCCCCCGTCCTCCCTGTCCCCACCAAACCTTCCTCCCTCTCCTGACCTTCCCCCCCCCCACCCCGCCTCTCCCATCCCCACCAGACCCTCCTCTTTCTCCCAGACCTCCTCCTTTCTGTCTAGCCCCGCCCCTTAGGCTCCCTTGAGGAAGTCTCAGGGCGAGGGAGGGTCTTGCCTACTGTCCCACAGCTCATGGGTGTTGGGGCTGGCCTCGGGCTCCCCGAACCATGGCTTTTGTTAGCTAGCGGTCCTGGGCTGCCAGGATGGGCGGGAGGCCTACCCAGGGCTATCCCCAGTCATTTGTCAGGGCTCTGCCATCTCCAGTGCAGGGGCGCCCCCAGACCAGAGGGAGGGCACTTCTGAGGCAACGTCAGTGTCCACATGCAGAGGCTGAGGGCACAGGAATGGGCACGGTGCAGACCTGGCTCTGTGAAGCTGACATTCTGATGGGGCCCAAGAGTGCTGGACTGGGGGGAGAAGGCCTTGGGTTCAAGCCCCCTTTCTGCTTGTTGTTCTTGAGTTGTTTTCAGTCGTGTCTTGCCCTCCGTGACCCCATTTGGGGTTTTCTTGACAAAGAGACTGGAGCAGTTTGTCATTTCCTTCTGTGGCACATTTTACAGATGAGAAAACTAAGTTAAGGGACACAGGGTGACCCAGCTAGGAAGCATCTGAGGCCAGATTTGAACTTGGGTCTTCCTGACGCGAGGGCCAGCTCTGTGCACTATGGCGCCACCCAGCTACCCCTGGGCAAATCATCTCACCTCCGTGGGAGTCTGGAGAGGCCTGCACCACTTGGGCATTGCAGTCCCCTCTGGCCATTCCTAAGGAGGCCCTGAAATGTGTGCAGACAGCCAGAGATACGAGGGAGAATAGAGGAACCTGAAGGAGGGTGCCCGGCTGTGTGCCAGGGCCAACTGGGGAAGGGGAGACCCTTTTGCCTCAGCTGGGGGCTCTGTGAGGGGGAACGGAGAATTCAGAGCATCATTTTGAGTCCTATATCCCCAGTTAATCGCTAAGAAGCGGGTGTGCCCCTGGCCCCCGGCCCGCCTCTGCCATGCCACGCCGCCCTCCCTGCCTCGGTGGCGTCTCCCTGTCCCCCGGTGTCCATGGACATCCAGTTCTCAGAATAAGGGAGGCGATTGTCCCTCTGCCCCCTGTCCTGGCCAGGCCCCAGCTGGAGGCTTGTGTTCAACTTAAGAAGGATGTGGATCCGTTGGAGAGTGTCCAGAGAAGGGCAGTCAGGATGGTGAGGGGCCTGGTGACTGTGCCATCTGAGGATTTAATTAAAGGAGCTGGCTGGGCCTGTTTAGCCTGGATTAAGGAAGATTTCGGTGAGATGTGATAGCTGTCTTCAGCCATCATGTGGAAAAAGGGTTAGCCTCAGGCTTATGGGGAGTGGGAAGGTCATCTCTCCATGCCCCTTCATGCACAGACCCCCAAGATTGTAGATAGCATCATCGAGCTGAGAGCCAGGGGCTTACCCAAGGCCATTCAGGTGAGCCGAACTCAAAGCCCACTTCCCCCTCTACAGTTCTACCATGGGAATGACCGAGTCTGTGTGATGGAGCCTTGTGGAGGCTGAGGGCCTGAGCTCTGAAGGGAGGCTGCCAGTGAGAGCCATCCCACAGTGGGAGGGAAGCCCCTGGCCCTGCTCCCCCCACAATGGCACCCCCATTCCTCTGAGAGGTCACCATCCAACTTAGGGACCCCCCAGAGCTCTGGGCCAAAGCCCATGAATTTTCTTAGTTTTCTCTTCCCACTAAGTGGGAAGGGTTCCTCCGCATCTTTGCCGAGTTGGCAGCCAGTGAGAGGTCTGTGTTTCTCCTGGTGTGACCCTTTCATGTGTCTCCTCTCCCCCTCTGAAGCTGTGGTTTCCTGCCGAGCTGAAGAATTCCAGTGTGCAGACGGGACCTGTGTCCAGGGTGCCAAGCGCTGTAACCATGAGTTGGACTGCCCTGATGGCAGCGATGAGGCCGGCTGCCTGCAGGGTACGTTCTGGGGCAGGGTGGGGGCAATGGGGACTTCTTCTGACCTTGTATTGGATGGCCAGATGTCCCCTGGGGAGGAGGCTGGAGAGGCAGGGCCTCTGGATTGGGTGCTGGCTCTGTCTTCTGTAGCTGGGCCTGGGGGGAGGCTCAGAGCTCCTCAGCACTGGGCCCCCTAAAACCTGTAAGGCCTCAATGGGGGAATGCTGAGGAAGCCCACGGCCTAGACTTCTTGTGGGCCCTCTCCAGGGACCTGCTAGAGGGTGGCTCAGTCCCAGGCAGACTTTGTCTTGGTGTCTGCTGCACCTGGGAGGGGCCTCTGAGCAAGGCCCAGCCTTGGACCTCCAAGGATCCATGGAGGTGGAGATGAGGCCGATCTTAGATCCCATTCCAGCTGTCCAACAGGAGTGGTCTGCCTTTGAAGGGGATGACTTCCTCATCCCTGGAAGTATGAAGAGCAGGGCTATATGACCACTTGTGGGAGTGTTGTCGAGGAGATGAGCCAGAAACCTTGGTGGGGGGGCCTTTCTGACCCTTCTTTCCTATCCTAAAGGCTGGTGGGAGGCTCAGCTCCTATCTCCTCCATGCCTGGAAGTTCCCAGGGCCTGGTTCTGCCCCATCCCCAGCCAGCCTAACAGACTCTGCTCTCTTGTCCGACCCGACAGAATCCACATGCGAAAGTCCCAGCAAGTTTCATTGTAAGAGTGGCGAGTGCGTGGACAGCAGCAGAGTGTGCGATGGTCGCGCAGATTGCCGCGACGGGTCTGATGAGCCAATGAAAGAATGTGGTACGGCCCCCACCTCTGCTGCCCCCCTCCCCTGCTCCTCTCCAGGGCTCTGCCCCGGCCTGCTCTGACCTCTGCTCCTGACTAATTCACTGTATGACCTTGGGCAGGTCACCTAACGTCTCTGGCCTTTCTGCCTTTAGAATAACGGGGTGAGGTCTCTGCCCTCAGACCCCTTCCAGCTCTGACAGCCTTCAGCCTCTCTGCCTGTGCCCTTGCTCCCCATGCTCCAAAGGGGGGCTCTCCAGGTTCTGCGCTCTCTCTTTCTCTCTGTCTCTCTGTCTCTCTCTCTCTCTGTCTCTCTCTCTCTGTCTCTCTGTCTCTCTCTCTCTCTGTCTCTCTGTCTCTGTCTCTCTCTCCTGCTGATATAGCCAGGGTCTTAGCCCTACCCAGGCAACCTCCACATCCAGAAAAAGAAATCCTAAACCAGTGAGCGAGTATGGGCTTCTCAGGTGGTGGAAGAAGCGTCTCCCTGGTAGATGGTGAGGTCCCTGTCACTGGAGGTATTCAAGCAGCGGCTGAGTGACTGCTTGCAGGAGATGCCTTAGGAGAGACGGTGGGCCTGCTTCCTATCCACCTCTGCCTGGGTGCTCTCCTAGCTTGGATTCAGTGAGAGGTCATTAGTGTGATTGGCAAGGAGCAGGCCATAGGTAGGAACGTGGGCCTGCTTTGTTAAAGGGGAGGACAGGGGGTAGACCTAGAACCCTATGGACCCCTCTGGGCCTCAGTTCCCTTTTTTTAAATGAGGGAGTTGGCTTCCGAGCACTCTTCAAAGTGTAGGACTATGAGCCTGTGAAATTTGAAAGATGAGGCCAGCTTGAAGGTCAGAAAGGGGAGAGGTCAGTGGGGGCTTGAACAGCTGAGTAATCAGGAACAGGAAGAAGGAAGGATGGGGGGGCATTGGACTGGTGGGTGGAGAGACTGGTGCCCTGGCGGCTCGGGTCTCAATGCCTGCCTTGCCAAGCTAGGTTCCTGGAAAGGTAGGCCAGGGGATTGAGCGGAGCACGGGAACTAGTCAGATTCCAGGACTGGGCTCAGCGGGTTTATGCCCTCCTCACATCCCCCTGCTGCCCTGGAGATGGGCCCTGAGCGTTGTGGGTCTGTCCCTAAAGGTGCACTCATCTCTGAACTTGGTTAAGAAAACAGAATGAGTCCCCTGGCTGACCACGCCTCCGAATCCGAGTTATTGGACAAAGACTCCATCGTCTGGGAGAAGGAAAACACTTCGCCATCCCTTCCCCAGACTTCCCATCGGATGTAAAGGAACAGTGGAGGGGGGTGGGGGGAGCCACAGTCATCTGGCTTTGATCTAACACAGTAACACTCATTAGGGATAAATATAAAGTTCTGTCCTTGGGTTCAAAGGACCAACTGTACAAGGAGAGGTTGGGAGAGGTAGAGCTAAGAAGCTTTTTGTAGGGGAAAGATCTGAGGGTCCTGCTAGGCCACAAGCTTAACATGACTCAGTGGTAGGATACAGCAGCCAGAAGAGTGAGTGCTCTTAATGGGGACCTGGTACCCTAACAGAGCCTGTGATAGGTACCCCCTTCCTTTATGAAGGACTGGGATCCATCCAATCGGTGAGCAGGCTGGAGATCATGCCCTTTGGCGTGGAGGATCCATTAGAGAAATTGGGGTTCTTAGTCTGGGGGTGGGGGATATGATAGCTGTCCCCAAGTATTTGGAGGGCTGTTGGGTGGCCTTGTACAGCTCGACCCCAGAGGGCAGAACAGCGGGTTAAGTGAGGGAGGGAAGTCACAAAGCAGCAGTTTTAGGTATGATGTCAGAAAACCCTTGCTAGGCATGGGAGGGGGTCCCAAAGTGCCTTTCCCATCACTGGGGGACCACAGGTCAGGAAGGTATTGACTCTTACTCAGGCCCAAGGCGAGCCAGCCACTCCTGGGTCCCTTCAGCTCTGACAGGGGGCCTGCCCTGTCTTATTGAGAGTGACCTCTCCTGGACATGGCAGAACCTTCCAGAAAAGGGGACCCCCCTTCCCTCCTTTAAACCCTTCCCCCCCTCACCATATCCCAGGGAGGAACAGAAATCAGCCAGGGGACATTAACCAATTAAACCTCTTCTCTTCCTCCCTGTCTCTCTTGCATGACTTACCCAAGTGGAGTGCGCATGGGTGTATGTGTGAGCATGGTACATGTGTGTTGGGACAAATGTGGCCCTATGTCAAGTTTGGGGTCCTTGCTGGGGACTTCTGGGAGCCCTGACCTGGTTCCTTGCCTTACTCCCCTTTAGGTTGGCCTCCTGGGGTGACCCCAAGAACCCCTTTTGCCCCTCCCCAACCCTTTGGGCCTCTGTTGCTCATCATCTCTGTGACCTTGGATGAGTAATTTCAGCTCTTAGGGCCTCAGAATTTCTTGGCTCTAAGATGAAAGGGTCAGAGTAGACCCCAGAGGTTCATTCCAACTCAAAATCTCATGATCCTGCAGTCTCCAAGGCCCCTAATGATATTCATGTCCCATGATTCCCTGAGACTCCATCCATTAAGGTCACTCACTGCCTGCTCTGATACACTTTGGCAAAGGCTTGAGAAGGGGAGTCCTGGATGTCAGGATGGAGCCTCCCTCCCCTCCCTCTCCCCCTCCCCAGACCCTTCCCGGGGTCCCAAACAAGCCAGTCCTAGTCCCCTCGGGGAGTCTGGAGACATTTAAATAACCGAGTACCATGAAAGACGTCTTAGCTGAGGATGTGGTGAGAGATGGGAAGCAGAGATAGGTGGGCCCTGGACCCTCAGGATCGGCTTCCGTTTATTGGGAGGGGGGAGATGAAGGTCATGAAAAACCAAAGGATGCCAAGAAACGTTCCTGAAATCATTTCACATTTTGGTGGATGGGGCGACCTTCTCTGTGCTCTGTGTAGCTTGGCCTCTGAGGGCGATGCCCTTGAGGTCACTGAGGCAGCTCCTGCCTGACCCTTGAGCACCCTTCATCCCCCAGATGGCATCCGCCTGACTCTGGGGTTCAGGAAGGCCTGGGAAGCCTGGCTCCTGGATGAGACAGGGCCTCCAGTCAGCCAGACCCCCTGGGGCCCCCTCAGGAGGTGCAGGGGCTGGGGGGAGTAGTGAGGGCTTCAAGTGAAAAGACCTTTATTGGAATTCTGACTCGGCCCTTTCTCACTGTGGAACCCTGGGCAAGACACCAGTGTTCCCCATCTGTAGAATGGGAACACTGTACTGGTGCTTACCACTTTCACGGGCTGTTGTGTGGAAAGTGCCTTGTAAGCCTGTGAGTGACAGAGAAGGGGGAGATGTCACCGTCATCATCATCTCATCGTCATGTTGCTATTTCAGTTATGACAGCGGCCCAGAGAAGGAAGAGGCAGCCCAGGGGTAAAGGGGACTCACTCGTGTCTGCATGGCTCGGGGCACTCCAGCTGTGCATGACCCTGGAGGGGGGAGGGGTCTTGAGCAGAGCTGCCTTTGCATGGCCGGGGAGTCACCTGCTGTGCATGGTGTGAGCTGGGGATCCCAGAGGCGCCTGCAGCTGCTGCCCTGGGGGGGTTGGGAATGGCCTCATCTCTCTGCTCGGGGCAGCAGCTTTGAAGCTTCAGTGGGCATGGGGCAAAGGGGCCACCGATGCAGCGAGCAGCCTCCCCCTCCCATCACCCCCAACCCAAATGCTCCTGTGCACTCCTGCCTGGAAGGAAGAGACAAACCATGCCACCGGGGGCAGTTTTAGCTGCCAGAGCCCCTAGGAGGGGTCAGAAGTCTGGAGCAAGGACCTGGGAGGGAAAGACAAAGACGTTCCAACAAGCAAACTCCATTAGGAGAGGATGGGAAAGAGGTGGCTAGCCCTAGGCAGTAGTAGTAGAGCAAATAAAAAAGATCTGGGAGGTCTTAGCTGATCACAAGTCTTCAGTATATGGCTGTTTAAAAGCCATTCCAACACTAATACTTTCTAATGCCATCCTACAAGGCATAGCCATCAGAGAAGGCAATGTAATACAGTGGAAAGAACCCTGTCTCTAGAGTCAGGGTGACCTGAGTTCAAATCGCGCCTCTTAATACCTATGGGACTTTGAGACTTTTGCTTAAATTCCCTGGGCCTCAGTTTTCCCCTTTGTAAAGTGAAGGGATGGATGGCTTTCTGAGGTCCCCTCCAGCTTCCTGAGATACTCTGTTGCCTCCCACCCTGGTTAGACCTATGCTGTACCCAGGCTGCCTCCTGGGATCACATCTCAAGCAGGATGTTGACAAGGGCACGTGTCTAGGACAGGATGGTGAACGGGCTGGTGACCAGGCCCTCAGAGGCTTGTTTAGACTGGAGGGACTAAATTACTCCAGAATTAACTCAGGAGGGATGGAGTGGCCGCCTTCTAGGATCCGGAGGGCTGGCGTGCGGAAAGGAATTATTATCCTTGTCCTGTGTGGCCCTGGTGGGGAGGGACCAGGAATTTTGGGAGGAAGTTACAGAGAAGCCAGTGTAGTCTGGATGGCAGGAAGGACTTTCTCACAATGAGATCTGGCCGGAAGTGAAGGGGCTGCCATGACAGGTAGTGAACCTCCTATTACTTGGGGTATTCAAGAGGAGGCAGATGGCTGCCTGCCAGGGAGAATGCAGCTGGAATTCCCACTGCATTTAGGTCTCCAATCCTTGGCAAAGAGTCAGGTGCCTGGGTCACTAGGAACCCCACAGGTCTGTGCCCCAGAGAGAGAGAGAGAGTGAGAAAGATAAAAGAGAGAAGGTGGCTGAGTCAAAGTTGGATAGGGAAGGGGAGGCCTGGGCCCCCTGCTTTGCCCTCTCCTGGCTGAGACAGCTTAAGAGCTAGAAGGAAGCAGAGCTCTAAAGACCTTGGTGCCTCACCCTTCTCCGTGCCCCCATGGTGCCTCCCAGCTCCTCAGCGTTCCCTTACCCTGGGTCCACTCTGGCCCCAGGAGCCTCAGACCTGTTGCTCTTCTTGCAGAGGTTAACGAGTGTGCCCACAACAATGGTGGCTGCTCCCATATCTGTAAGGACCTGAAGATCGGTTATGCCTGTGAGTGCCCACCAGGATATGAGCTACTGGACAAAAAGACGTGTGGAGGTGAGGCCCCGGGGGCTGGGAGGGATGGAGACACAGAGATCCCTCCGCGTGTCCCACCTGCTGGATTCCACAGCCCTACTCAACAGACATGTCCTCCGGGAAGCTGCTCCTAAAAGATGACCTCCAGCAGCCCATACAAAGCCTTTTAGACCACAAGCTCAGTATGAGCCTCAGTGTGAGCTGGGAGAGATGTCAGAGGACCTGAATTTAATGAAAAAAAATTTATTTTAATTGTCACCACAGACCTAGGGTCTGCATCTCAGAAGTTTGGTCTAAGCTATCTGAGCAGTTTGAAAAAAAATCTGGGGGTTGAAGTGCACCACAAGCTCAGTAGTATCAGCTGTGGGGTGTGGTAGCCATACAAGCTAATGCAGTCTTGGTCTACATTAAGAGGGACAGAGCTTCCAGAACCACAGAGGTGACGGTCCTTCCGGCCTCTGCCCTGGTCAGAGCCCACCTAGAGGATGACGTCCGGTTCTGGGCACAATCCTCTGAAGTGGGTACTGAGGCTCGCATGGTGGTGGACTTGGCCCTGGGCTGCACGTCCTCCAAAAGCCTTTTGTGCCTGTGACGCACCATTTTCATCCCGTCCTCACTCATCAGCCATTCCCCCAAATTGTCCGGCAGCGATGTTAAAAAGACAGTAGGAACAGTTCACATTTCTATGTTACTCTGGGAGTGTTTGTGTCTCCATTTTATAGATGGTAACACCGAGGCCCCAGCAACGGTCAGAGCTGGAATTCCTGACTTCAAGGCTCATTTTTTCCTTCCCTGCCCCTGGCTCAGGCCTTCTGTGTTGCACCTTGTTGGCTGGTGGTTCAGAGCCCATGGGAGCATGTGTGCACAGGGGGCCGGGGGGCCAGCAGGGGCCAAGGGTGGTGCCCAGGGGCCGTGGGGGCAGGGTCTCTGATGGGCACCTGTGTCTCCCCTCCCCCCCAGACATCAATGAGTGTGATAACCCGGATGCCTGCAGCCAGATCTGTATCAACTACAAGGGGTACTTCAAGTGCGAATGTCACCCGGGCTACGAGATGGACACGCTCTCCAAAAACTGCAAGGCTGTTGGTGAGGCCGGGGGAGGGGTGGGGGGCCGCACACACCTCACCCAGGAATACCATGCAGGAGGCCATCCCGCAGAGGAGCCTCGTCTAGCGAGCACTGGGGTCAGGAGAGATCAGGAGAAGGTCACTCACAATCCAGGAGGCCATCCATCATCCATGGGGCGCAGACACACACACACACACACACACACACACACACACACACACGCGCGCGCGCGCGCGCGCGCGCACACGCACACACGGGAGGAAGGGAGCTTGGGTCAGTGGCAGGTGGGAGTAGGGACAGCAGAACCTGGGGTAAGCAGGGAGGTCCCCATGGAGGAGGAGGACTGAGGATAATCAGAATCAATCAGAGACACACACACAGAAAGACAGAGACAGACACAGAGAAAGAGAGAGAGGAAGAGAGAGAGACAGAGAGAGAGAGAGGAAGAGGAGGGGAGGGACACAGAGAGGGAGGGAGGAAGAGAGAGAGAGAGAGAGAGGGAGGGAGAGAGGGTGGAAGAGAGGAAGAAGAGGGGAGAGAGAGGGAGACCATGGAGAGCCGGGCTCCAGCTCCTGACCCTGACCCTTGGCCTCCTCAGCAGGCACGAGCCCCTCCCTGATCTTCACCAACCGCCATGAAGTCCGAAGGATCAACCTGGGCAAGCGGGACTACTCGCCCCTCATCCCCATGCTCAAGAACGTGGTGGCCTTGGACGTGGAGGTGGCCACCAACCGCATCTACTGGTGTGACCTCTTCTACCGCAAAATCTACAGGTGAGCCCCCCCCCCCCAGCGCCAGCTCCATCCTCAGGGAGCAGAGGGTACCCAGCCTGAGGAAGCAGAGCCTGAGGAGATAAGTAACAGGGAGTGTGAGTGCCCCCATTTCACAGATGACAAACGGAGGCCTGGAGACAAGTGGGTGATGAGGGTGCTGGCATCCCCATTCTTATTGAAGAGACCGAGGCTCAGAACGCCCAGCCCTAAGTGGTCACACAGCTAGTAAATGTCAGGACCAGAATTAGAATCCAGGTCTCCTGACTTCAGTGATGCTCCTTTAGTCAGTTAGCAAACAGTCATTGAAGACTGCGTGTTATACCAGAGGGTGTATTGACACACCTCAGAGATCTTCTGTTCCTGCAGGGCAGGTCCTCACTCCCTCACATAGATCATAGCCTCCCTAAGGCGCAGTCTGGGATCTGGGGGAGTTACATCCTCTGATGGCCAGGCCTTTGGTGATCAACCAGCCAAAACTCCACCATCTTGGGCCTCGATTGACAGAGCCACAGTCCACCCCCGGGCCTGGAGTCAGTGCTGGTCTGGCTTGGGAGGGTCTGGCAGAGTCTGCTGTGGAACCTACAGTCTCCTGGCAGACCTTAGCCTTATGGATGCACACACATGTGCAGATACACACACACTCATGCAGCACACACACACATGCGCACACGCACACATATACATATGTATGCACACATGCGTGCACACGCATACACGCGCGCTCGCGCGCACACACACACACACACACACACACACCCCGTTTCCATAATGCTTCACCACTTCTAAGGGGCCCTTCCTTCCATCCCCTCATTTTCTCTCTAGAGCAGGGGTGTCCATCTCAAATAGAAACCATACAGACAGAATCCTGTGGGGCACCTCTTGGCTTAGAAAATTACATATTAACATCACCTATGTTCCATTGTATTTTTATTTACTTTATTAAATATTTTCCAATGACGTTTTAATCTCTAGGCCACTGGGCAAGTATTCTTGGTTGTCATGCAAGTGGCTCTCCTGCCCCCTGGTGGCAGCAGTGGGAAATGCATGGGAGAAAGCTAAGTAACCCACATTTTACATGTGGGAACCCTGACTGGCACCCAGGCTGACCATCCACTTAGGATGAAGGTGTTACTAGTGGTCTTCCCTCAGTGGCCATGGAGTGGCACCCTACACAGATGATCTGTCCTCCACGTTAGGACTCACTTTCTCCAGGCTATTATGGAAATGTGGAGGGTCTCCCTGGAGGTTTACGTCTCTCCACGGTCAGTGTGAATTAGAAGTGGGACTGGGAGGCCAGTAGAGCCACGGCTCTCCTCGATGTGGAGGCTGCATGGCCACTGGTCCAGGCTGCTCTGCCAAGGCTGGACCAGGTGACCTGTGCAGTACCCCTCAAGCCTGAGAGTGGCCTCCCCTGGGACCTAGTGGTGGCCAAACCCAACAGAGCCATTTCATGAATGTTTACAAAGCCCTCCTGGACCAGGCTTAGCAGCCCCACGGCCCCACCCTGCTCTGACCTTGGCCCAGGCCCAGGCTCAGCAGCCCCGCAGCCCCATGCTGCTCTGACCTCGTCCTGGGCCGGACTCAGCAGCCCCGCAGCCCCACGCTGCTCTGACCTCAGCCCAGGCCCAGGCTCATTCTCTGCCAGTGAAGCCTCCTCCTGAGAGTCTTGGAGGGGAGGCGTGGGATCTCTAGGCTTGAACTCTTTGTCGGGGGTAGTCAGTCAATCAGCAAGTATTTATTAAACTCCTCCTGTGTGCCAGGCACTAAGTGCTGGGGATCAAAAGGAAGGTGGCACAAGCATGATTATACCCATTTTACAGAATGGGAGCCTGAGATTCCAGGAAGTTATAGGATGAAAGGAACATAGACCTCAGAGGTCATTGGTTCCCACCCTCTCACTCTACAGAAGAGGAGAGGAGAAGGGACTTGCCTGTGGTTCCACAGCTGGTGTCTGAGACAGGATTCAAACCCAGGCCTTCCTGGCTCCAATTCAGGGCCTGCTGCCTCCCAAGCAAAGTGACTCACCCAAGGTCACACAGCTAATAAGGGTAAGCCAGGATTCAAACTCAGGGTTCCTGACGCCAAACCCAGGGTGCTTTCTGTAGTCCCGAGCGACCTCTCTGATGCCCTCACATTCTTGTGCCATCCCCAAGTCACTGTTTCTCCCTCCTCCCCCAGGTGATCCTATGAGCTGTCTGTCTCTTTACCTGTAGAAATTATGGCTTTCGCTGCCTCTGGCTGTGAGGAAGGAGGAGGCAGGGACACAGAATGCCTGTGGTCATGTAGAGCCATTCCAGTGACTTAGGGAAAATTGAGGCCAGGCCACCCTCCCCACTGGGCTTTCCAGGGGATGCTTAGCTCAGGGCCACTTTAATCACCAGCACTTAGGAAACCCATAATTTTATCAGCGCAGGCCCCCATTAGCCATCACCAACAGTAGCAGGTGATTTCATGGGTTGTTGTAGAGAAAATATTTAACTCATTCTGGCTAAGCCCTGGGCAATGAGCCTCAGCCAACCTAGCAGCCAGCAGGATCCTGGACCACACCAGAGGCCTGCTCCTTCCCCTTTGCTGGATTCTAATCCAGGTCACAGCAACTAAGCAGTGCTGTGGACAAAGTCAGGAAGACCTGAGTTCAAATCCAGCCTCAGACTCTTACTAGTTATGTGACCCTGGGCAAGTTACTTCACCCTGTTTGCCTCAGTTTCCCCATCTGTAAAATGATTTGGAGAAGGAAATGGCAAACCACTCCAGTATCTTTGCCAAGAAAATCCCAAATGGGGTCATGAAGAGTCTGACGTGACTGAAATACCAACAAAGGCAGGTCACACCCTCTAACCCCTGGGCTCCCTTCTCTTCTCCCTATATACTACTTTTCTCGGTGACCTCATCAGCTCTCGTGGATTTAATGACCATCTCTATCCTGACTCTCAGATCTGCCCTTCACTGACCTATCTGCCGACCTCCAGTCTCACATCGCCAGCTGCCTTTCACACATCTCCAACAGGATGTCCAGTAGACATCTTAAACTCAGTATGTCCAGAACTAAACTCATTATGTTTTCTCCAAACCGCCCCCCAGCTTCCCTGTTAGTATAGAGGGCAACACCCTTCTTCCAGACCCTCAGGCTCACAACACAGGAGTCATCCTGGATTCCTCATCCCTTCTCACCTTCCCCGCTTTCCAGGCCTGTTGATTTCACCTCTGCAACATCTGTCGAATACGCCCCTTTCTCTCCTCTGACATGGCCACCACTCGAGTGTAGACCCTCATCACTTCACGCCATTATTGTAATAATCTGCTGGTGGGTCTGCTGCCTCAAGTCTCTCCCTACTCCAATCTGTCCTACCTTCAGCCACCAAAGTAATATTCCTAAAGTGAAGATCTGGCCATGTTATCCCTCCCTCAGTAAACTCCAGTGATTCCCAGTCACTCCAGGATCAAATACAAAATGCTTTGTTTGGCATTCAAAGCCCCTCATAACCTGGCCCCTCCTGCCTTTCCAGTCTTCTAATGCCTTACTACCCAACACACTCTTCAATGCAGTGACCTCCTCCTTTTTCCTTCCTTCCCTTCCTCCTTCCTCCCTTTCCTCTCTTCCTTCCTTCCTCCCTCCCTTCCTCCCTCCCTTTTTCCCTCTCTCCCTCCCTCCCTCCCTTCCTTCCTTCCCTTTCTCCCTCTCTCCCTTTCTTCCTTCCTCCCTCCCTCCTTCCCGTCCTCTCTTCCTTCCTCCCTCCCTCCCTCTTTCCTTCTTTCCTCCCCTCCCTTCCTCCCTCCTTCCTTCCAAGTAGGGCTGTTCCATCATTGTCATCATAGCCTCAGCAGCTGGCCCAGAGCCTGGCTCACAGCAGATGCCTAATAAATGCTTGATAAATTAGATCGTCTTCAACAATCACAAGAGCCGATGTTTCTGCAGTGATTCTCTGAACCCAAATGACCTCGTTTGGCCCTCCCAGTCACCCTGTGGGCAGGGTAGCCCGTGCTTCCTTAGTATCCCCAGGGATTCAGCCATCCATTCATTCGGCAGATCTGTACTAAACACCTACTAAGCGCTAGGCACTGTGCCAAACACTGGGCACATAAAAATAGAAACAAGATAGCCCCTGCCCTCACGGTGCTTACAGTCTATTAGAGGAAAACCATACAGATTTAGGAAATTAGAGCTACAAAGTCTTTTCAGCAGAGAGGACGGGAGCTACCTGAGGCTGCTTGGTGTCATGGGAAGTGGGCTGGGTTTGGAGGGAGATGGCAGCATTCTGGCCCTACTGTGTGACCGTATCACTCTCCTCCTTACCTTTAAAATGTGAGGTTGGCCTAGATAGCCTCTGAGAGCCCTCCTGGGAGTCCTATGAACTGGGGGAATCCAGGCAGGCTTCCTGTAGGAGGTGACTCCTGAGCTGAGCCTTGAAGGAAGCCAGGGAGTCCATGAGTCAGAAGTGAGGAAAGAGAACATTGTAGACATGGGGCATAGCCTGGGCCCAGGCATGGAGTGCCATACACCAGCCACATTGAATAGACCGGGGAAATGGGGAGGTTTATAGGAGAGGGAGAGCCATGTGTGATGGGGGCCCCTGGGCTTGTTTGGGTGGCTGCATGGCCCCACATCTGACCCTCTGCTCCCCCTAGTGCTTTTATCGACAAGGCCAATGACCGGACAGAGCAGGTGGTCCTCATCGACAGTCAGCTGCACTCCCCCGAGGGCTTGGCAGTCGACTGGGTACATAAGCATATCTACTGGACTGACTCTGGCAACAAGACCATCTCCGTGGCCACCGTGGATGGCGGCCGGAGGAAGACCCTCTTCAGTCACGATCTGAGCGAGCCTCGAGCCATTGCTGTGGACCCGCTCCATGGGTGAGTTGTGACTGGGAGCAGGGGGAGGCTGGAGACCAGGGAAGATGGTTTCTGGCCTTGAATCCCCGCCTTGGGAAGGGCTGGCCAGGCTCTGACCTGACCCCACACCATGTAGGATATGTGCTCAACAAGGATCCCACCAGCCCATAGACTTGTTCAGCCCCTAGAAAGTAATGGATTGGGAGGCAGAACATTGTAGCACCAGATTTTGTATCAGAAAACCTGGGTTCAAATCTGTCTGTGAGTAGAAGTTACAGAAAGGCAGGTTTTACCTCAGTCTAAGGAAGAGCTTCCTGGTGACCGGAGCTGTCCAAGGATCCCTTCAGGAGTGTTACAGGAAGATTCTCTGACAGAGTAGGAGGTTAAACTAAGTCCTCCATCCTCAGTCTCACAATCTTGGGTCCTTTGCTTAGTACAAGTCTAGGGTTTCTAAGTTCCCTCGCCCATTGTGATGCCCCTGAAATAATATTTATAAAGCACTTGGCACAGTGCTTGGCACATGACAGACACAATATAGATGCTTATTCTCTTCCCTTCCCCTTTGGCCTTCCTGTTTTTTGCTGTGGGACAACGAATGAATGAATGAATATTTTTAAGTGTTTACTTAAGTGCCAAGCATTGTGCTAAACATTGTTGTGCTTCTCTCCCCTCTCTGGCCCTTCTAGGTTCATGTACTGGTCTGACTGGGGCGACCAGGCCAAGATTGAAAAATCAGGCCTGAATGGAGTGGACCGGCAGGTGTTAGTTCTAGACAACATCGAATGGCCCAATGGGATCACCCTGGGTGAGTCTAGAGATAAACCAGGCCCTGTCTTTGCCATCACTAGTTTTGGGAAGCCCATTAAGTACCTCATCATGTCCACACTGCTCCGGATCCAGACTCACTCTAACACAGATACAGTCAGTAGATAGCCTGATGACCTGATAGAAACATTATGCCAAGACATGAATGGACTAGATGAAGACATAGACACAGACAGAAACATAGACATAGACATGGACATGGAGATACATATATAGATATAGATATACATAATGCATACATAAACACACACACATATGTGTGTGTATATTTGTGTGTCCTTTAGAAGATCTGTGACATCATGATTAGGAGGCAGCATAGTACATTGGAACATTTTGTGTGTGTGTGTATGTGTGTGGTAGGGCTGCTTTGTGTGGCTCATATGTAAAAGAGGCCCATGGAATGCCCACTCCGCCAGCCCTTTCCTCCATGTTTATAAGATTTTCACATCATATTGTCATTCACTCATGTACAACTTGTGTCCAGCTCTTTGTCCATGACCCCATTTGGGATTTTCTGAGAATTAGCTTTGTGTTGCTTAGAATTGGGCAGCAAGGGGGTGCAGTGGATAGAGCACCGGGCCTAGAGTCAGGAAGACTCACCTTGCTGAGTTCAAATCCAGCCTCAGACACTTCCTACCTGTGTGACCCTGGGCAAGTCACTTAACCCTGTTTGCCTCAGTTTCTTCATCTCTAAAATGATCTGGAGAAGGAAATGAAAAACCACTCAAGTATCTGCCAAGAAAACTCTAAATGGGACCATGAAGAGCCAGACATGACCAAACAACAAGGTAGCAGAACTCAGGTGCCAGTCCGGGTTTTCTGACTCCAGATTCAGTTCTTTCTGTCATGCCATGCTGCCTGCCTCTCCTCTGGTCCAGCCACGGCCTGAACGAGATCCCCTTCTCCAGCGTTGCTTGGGCCTCTGTTTGAAGACCTCCGGTGACTGGAGCCTGTTGTTTACTAAGGTGGCTCATTGTGCTTTAGGACACTTCTGTTGTGAGGAATTTTTAAAAATTGAATCAGAATTGGCCTCTAGGGCTTCTGCCACACTGCTCTAAATGTCCAGGCTGTAGGAAGTCAGTGTAAAAACTCTTTGTCCCATACAAAGTGAGAGGTGAGAGGACAGAAGAGGGAGGTTAGAACCCCGGGCAGAGAACCAAAGGGATGGGAGGGAAGGGATGGGCCTTTCATCCCTTTGGTGTGGCCCTTGTTAATAATAAAAAACCCTCAAAAGTGCCGGGGGCCGGGAGACAGGGAGGCTTCAAACCTGCTATTGGTTCTTGCCTGCCCAGGAGTACAAGTTCGGCCTAGTTGTGTTGGGCCAGTGGAGAGGCGTTGGCGGCACCGGGCTGCATGTGGCAAGGGAGCCTGCTTGGTGCTGGTTAGGATCATTGTGGATACTCACACACTGGGCTTTTTGGGTACTGGAAGCTGTCTGACCGGCAAAGACTGCCAATAGCCACAGCCTCTTGGTGAACCAGAGACATCCCCGGGTGAAATGGGCGAATGAGAACAGTCTGTTCCAGCGGCCACAAAGGAGGCTGAAGCAGGAGCTCTGGAGTGCTTAGAGCTTGGTCAGACATTGTAGACGCCAATGTCACCTGCTGTATCCAAGCCATTGCCAGGCATCTTGACTTTTGTCTTGCCACTGGACTCTGATGAATCTGGAAGAGAGAGCGAGGCTGATGACTTGGTACAGCTCTGCCTCACCGAAAGCCAATTCACGTCAGAGTCAAGATGTCACCTGAGATGTCATTGGTCCACAAACAAGTGCAGTAGAAAGTGCCAGATGTGAGGGTCCAAGGACCTGGGTTCAAATTCTTTCTCTTGTGTAACTCATCAAGTCACATTCCTTCTCTGGGTCTTCATTTTCTCCTTAGTCAAATAAGCACAAAGTCTCTGGATTTGAGTCCAGGCTCTGTGACATCAGGCAAGTCACCCATCCCCTCTGGACCCCTGCTTCCTCCTCTGAAAAATGAGGGGGTTGAACTAGAGATCTCCTGAGGCCCTTGTAGCCGTTCGCTCACTCTCTGTTCCTACAGGCCCAAAATAAGCCATATTCCACTCAATCCAGGTGGACCTCCTAGGGAAGGGGCTGCTGAAGCTTCAACAGTTCCTGTTAGTTTATCCCATATTAGGGAATTAGATGAGGAGAATGGACTGCCTGACTCTCCTTGGAGCCAGACGTAGATCCCCAACAGCATGCTGGTCATTAAGCTTGACTTCAAGGCTTTGATTCACACCTTTGCCTTCTGAGGTACTGACAGGACCTGGTTCTTCATGTATGGAGCAGGAAAGCCTTTGACAGATGCCCTAGAGCTGATACAGAGAGGACTTGGGAAAGTCACACAGAAAAGCCTGGCCGTGGCCTAGCTCCAGGACCGTGTACAAGGGCTTGGGCCCAGCCCTGGAAACAGGAGGGTGGGAAGTGTGCCACCCACCAAAACCCTGCCTGGAAGAGGAGCTAAAGTTCCTGGAAGACTGCAAGGGCTGTCTCAGTTAACACATTTCTTAAGTGCCTTCTTTGTGCCAGGCAAGAGGCGACCCGGCTAGGGGATGGACAGCAGGTCTCAGAGTCAGGAAGACACAAGTTCAAGTCTTGCCTCTGGAGTGCTTTGGCTGGGTGACCTTGGCCAAGTTACTGGAGTTCTCAGTGACCCTGGACCACTCTAAAACTCTAAGTTACAGAGAGGGGGCTGGTCTGCACTGGTCGAGGCAGTTCTTCACCAAGAGTTTCCCAGGCCAGTGAAATCACAGCTCAATCCTTATCTTCTATCCTTTGTGCCTAGGCACTAAGCTAGGCCCCAGGGAAGAGCCCCTGCCCTGTAGGAGCTTATGCTGTGCCTGGAGGAGATGCTGTTTACATTTACAAGCATGCACAAAATAAATACAAGGAAACATTGTAGCATAACTTTCAGCAGCTGGAGCCAAGAACAAGCCGAGGTTGTCATGAACAATCCACAGTCATGGGAATTGAGTGAGGCAGCAGGGCCCTGGGTGGGGGAGTGGGGCTGCAAGCAGGAGCTCAGGTGCTCTGAGAATGGGGTAGGACCAGAGGGAGGGGTGCGGTGCCACAGAGGGGATTTTGGGACCAGGCGGGCCAGGCCATCCATTCTTGTACAGACTGAGTGGAAAGTCTGCCGGCCGTGGTCTTAGCTGCCCACTTCCTTGACTTTCTTGTTCATTTCTGTCGTCCAAGGCTAGTCTGCCATTGGAGCTCAGACCACCTTCATTCCCCATGCCCTGGGCCTAGCACAGCCTCTTCTGCTGACACACAGGAAGGGCAGTGCCTGGGGGAGCCGGGTGCCCCTGATGAGGTTGCCTACTCCACATCCCCTCTGCCTCCATGGACACCTCCCCCTTACCCCAATTCCCTCCCTTCCTCTCTGGCCAGATTTGCTGAGCCAGCGTCTCTACTGGGTGGACTCCAAACTGCATCAGCTCTCCAGCATTGACTTCAGTGGTGGCAACCGGAAGGTCCTTATCTTCTCTGTGGACGTTCTGAGCCACCCCTTTGGGATTGCAGTGTTTGAGGTAAGCCGAACATGACCAATATCAGCACTGGAAGGGATCTTTGGATGTAGGATGTCAGAACTGGGAGGGGCCTGAGAACAGGGGATGTCAGGGCTGGGAGGGGCCTGAGAACAGGGGATGGCAGAGCTGGGAGGGGCCTGAGAACAGGGGATGTCAGAGCTGGGAGGGGTCTGAGGACAGGGGATGTCAGAGCTGGGAGGGGCCTGAGGACAGGGGATGTCAGAGCTGGGAGGGGTCTGAGGACAGGGGATGTCAGAGCTGGGAGGGGTCTGAGGACAGGGGATGTCAGAGCTGGGAGGGGTCTGAGGACAGGGGATGTCAGAGCTGGGAGGGGTCTGAGGACGGGATGTCAGGGCTGGGAGGGCCTTAGAACAAGGAGTGTCAGAGGGGCATAGTTTTAGTTGATTCTTTTTTGTTTGTTTTTGTTTTTGGAGGGGGGAGGGCAGGGCAATCGGGGTTAAATGATTTGCCCAAGATCACATAGCTAGTAAGTGGGTCAAGTGTCCGAGGTCACAACATTTGAACTCAGGTCCTCCTGACTCTAGGCCTGGTGTTCTACTCATTGCGCCACCAAGCTGCCCCAGGGGGCATATTTTTAAGACCCAAAGTCCATCTTATATTTTACAGCTTTTAGTAAATTTGTGAAATGCAGTGACCATCAGAACCTCACTGTTCTAGATACTGAGCTGTATTGGGCTCCCTCTGCGTTGGCCCCCAGATGCCTGCATCATAAAGTGGTCAGTCTATGTTGTGTCTCTTAGAGGGGCCCAGGCTCAGGGGGAAGCCAACTGAGGAGACACTAGAAACAGATACAACATGACTTCTGTGTGTAAGCAGGGAGATGTGGGGAGGGGAGAACAGCACCAGCACTGGGGGATCCCCAGTGGAGGGAGAGTGAAGCAGGTCTGCAGCAGCCTGTGCTGAACTATAGCTTCCAAAGGAATCTCTAGTCTCTCCCGGCCTGTGAGGACTTTGTGTGATGATCAGTCCCAGCTCCTTCGGGCTTTAGCAGACAGGTCTGGAGACCTCCTTCCTCACCCGTGTTCATCCCTGTGCTGAGGAACCTGTCTTTGTTTAGCTCAGCTGGTCCTAGGCAGACAGGTGGGGCCTTTGTAGAGGCCATGATAAGAAAAGAACAGAAAAAAAAGGCTTTCACGATCTCCCTCCAACCTCCCTTTCCTGAAGGAAGGCTACTTTAAAAAAACCACAAATTAGCATTGCCTGTGTGGTGTTCCACTTTTGTTTATTGTGTTACACCTTTCCCAGTTACATTTTAATCTGGTTCAGGCTGCACTCAGGAGTTGTGCAGCTGCTTGTGAGCCAGCAGTGAAGAGTTTGATGCTTTTGGCCTCAAAGATCCCCAAAAGACCCTTCCACTTTATCTCCCCAATTCCGTATGTGTGTATGTGTCTGTGGCTCCATAAAGATGTGTGTGCCATTTTTAATCTGGGGCTGAGCTCTTGAGGCTGGACAGTCTGCATGACTCTAACTATCACAGGCATACACCAGTGGGGGCCTGAAGGCCTGCTGCTGCTTCACAGACATAGCCTGGGGCCAGAGTGTAGATGCTGTGAGCAGAATGGTCCTGTCTTAGCCCAGGCTCTGGAAGCGGTGATTCTGCCCTCAGCAAAATGAACCAATTGGAGACTCATAGAATGGAGGAGGGGAGAGGAGAGAGGATGGAAGTGCTATCAAATTTTCAGGCTTACGGAAGGCTTTATTCATATCACCTCATTTGATCCTCAACAGGCCTATGAGGTAGGTACAGTGGACTGCATCATCCCTGTTTTTACAAAATCATGATTAATTCCCTGATCTGAAGGCCCATCACCATCTTGGCTGCTCTCTTCTACATGCAGTCAAATGCTAAATGTCCTTCCTAAATATGGCACCCAGAGCTGAATTCAGCATCCCAGATGGGGTGTGACCAGGGCAGGGGACAGTGGGACCCATCATTACCTCCCTAGTTCTAGGGCATTCACTTTGCCAGCCGCCACATTACCCTGCTTCTGTAGTCATTTTAAATAGAATTTCTCTATCTTTTCCTACTGGGTTTAGTTGGTTATGCCCAGAAATGCTGGTCATTTTATATGGATTTTATTTTATATCCTATGACTTTGGTGAAATTATTGTTTTAATTTTTTTAGTTAACTCTTTGGGGTTTTCTAAGTAGATCATTATATCATCTGCAATAAGCGACCATTTTGTTTCTTCCACTAACTGACTTTTGTCTAATATGTCCTAGAATTTTGCCAGAAATCGTTGCAGACTCTTCTCTCTTCCCTCTTTCTGAATCTCAGGGCACTTGCCCTTTTCCAATCTTGCTGCACATTTCCCACCTGCTCAGATGTCGTGGATGATATCTCAGCCCATCAGTTCTTTTAGTCCCTTTGGTTTGGGCCGGATAACTTAGGATCCTAAAGGGTGTACTCCCCACCTATCCGGTTTCAGCTTCCCTTTTGCCATTTTCCTTTGTCCTTTCCAGTCCAAAGATTCTTCTCTATGGCAGAGAAAAATTGGAGAAAAATAAAACTTAATCAGCTCCAGCTTCTTTCCTTAGTCCACCATCATCATCCATGTCATTTTTGTTCTTTGGAGAACAAATAGCTGCTTCCTCTCCAGAGAGTCGAACTCAGCTCTTTGGGAAGAAACTCAGATGGGTCACTCATCGCCTGGTATTCATTGGTCCTTTTTACTTATCTCTTCCTTGTCGTAGTTTTCATTCCTCCAGCCTCTTAACACAAAGGTTGAAATTCCTCTTGCTCATCTCTGTTTTTATGTTGAAACCCTTCTTTCTTTTAAAGTTTTTTTATTCTAAACACGTTCCTCTTTCCCCTACCCAGTGAGCCATTCCTTGTAATAAAGAATAAAAAAAGAGGAAGAAAGGAAGACATTTGAGCCAAATAAACTAACATGCTGTGTTCTGTACCCACTGGCCCCAACTCTGCAACTAAAAAGGGAGAGAATTACATTTTCTCACCTCTTCTTTGGGACAAAGCTTGGTCATTATAATCAAAGTCTTCAGGCTGCTGTTCCATCCATTTATGGTTGTATTGTTTTCTGGGTTCTTCTTGCTTCACTTTGGATCAGTTCAGATAAATCTTCCCATTCATCAACCATGCTGCCTACTGACAGCTCGGTGGTGCCATAGTGCACAGAGCACTGAGCCTGGAGTCAGGAAGACTGGAGTTCAAATCTGGCTCCAGACACTAGCTGTGTGGCACTGGGCAAGTCACTTCATTCTCTGTCTGCTTCAGTTTCTTCATCTGTAAAATGGAGATCATAAGAGCACCTACTTCATAGGGTAGTTATGAGAATCAGATGAAATCACGTTTGTAAACAGTTTAGCAGTGCTTGCCGCTTAGTAGGTACTTAAGAAATACTTGTTTCCTTCCTTCCCTATACCAGTGATTTCACAGGTGCAGCCCCCTCACCCCATCCTAGATCCCAGGCACTTTGCTCATAGCTAGAAGTACATGCAGTAGTCATTGGTCCACCCCTCCCTCATTTCACAGAGGACGAAGCTGAGGGCCCAAAGAAGGCCCAAGGTCAGTCATCAAGCATTGATTAAGCACCTACTATGTGCCTGGCACCTGTGCGAAGGTCCAGGGCTACCAAGAAAGGTAATAAAAGGCTCTCAAGGAGCTCCCAGTCCGATGAAGACAGTTGATGGCAGAATGAGAGAGAGGCTCGGGGGGGCTTGGGTCGACACCTCACCTTCTCTGCCTGCGCCCCACAGGACAAGGTGTTCTGGACAGACCTGGAGAACGAAGCCATCTTCAGTGCCAACCGCCTGAATGGCCTTGAAATCTCTGTCCTGGCCGAGAACCTCAACAACCCTCATGACATCGTCATCTTCCATGAACTGAAGCAGCCGAAAGGTAGGCGGTGACTCCCCGGGTAGGGTGCCCTCCCTGTACCCCCTCGCCCTACGTCTCGAGCTCCCCTCCCCGCCCTTAGCACCAGCCTGCTTACTTGGTCAGCCTCGGCTTAGAGATTGGCGATGGATTGGTTTCCTCTTGGAATTTCCATAAATTTTTTAATCTCACTAGACCTCAGCTAACACGTCTACAAGATGGGCATGACAGCCCTTCCACTACCCATCCCCTAGGACTCTTCTGAGTGTCAAACGAGAAATTCCATGTCAGGCAGTTTGTAACCAAGCCACCCCACAGAGATAGGAGAGATATTATAGAGATGCCGGAGCTTCTCCACCCCGGTGAGAGCCGATCCCCTGGGAGGCGGTGCGGTAATTCTAGACACATCCTCATAGCTTAGGGGAGCCGCATTCAGGGCGTGCTTTGAAATCATTCTTGTGGTTTCGTGTTTTGAAGTAAATTTCCATCCTCTGAAGGTGGGTCTGATTTTTGGAGGCAGTTGAGTCATTTGGAGCGTTCTCTGGGGAATAAGGTGTGGCCTGTCAATGTCTCATCTCTGCTCTGTGCTGGAGAGGGACCAGGCTAGATCTTTGTGGGGAAAATGAGGGGCAGGGGGGGGAAGTTTTGGGGAAGTAGATTTCTTCTTGATGTGAGGCGGACATCGCTAACGGTGAGAACAGTCCCCAGGCAGAATGGGCTGCCTGGATAGGGGTGGTTTTGCCCTTCTTGGAAGTCTTTATGCAGAGATTGGGTGGCCGTTTGCTGGAGAAGGGCTAGTGGGAATTCTTGTTCAAAGTGTGGCTCAAGCCAGGCGACCTCTGAGGTCCAACCCAACTCAGAGATGATAACCAGCTTTTACATAGAACAGTGGGGTTTGCAAAGCCACGTGACATGCTTCCTCATCTGAGCCTCATAACGGCCCTGGGAGTCAGGTGCTATTATCGTCCCCATCTTTCAGAGGAGAAAACGGAGGCAGATAGAGGTGGGGTGAGTTGCCCAGGTCACAGCTAGTAAGTGCCTGAGGCCAGATTTGAACTCAAATGTTCCTGACTCCAGGCCCAGAGCTCTAACCACTGCGCCACCTGGCTGCCTCGGAGATTCTGGGATGTTATGGATTGGCCTGAAGAATACCGTTTGCATCAAAAACCAGACATGACTCAAAAGTAATGAAGCGTAAACCACAGGACGCCAACGGTGGAAGAGGCCTTGGAGGTCCTCTAGTCTTATGGCTTGGGAAACTGAGGCCCTGAGTATGGAAGTGGCCTGTCTACAGTCACTTTTTTGGTGATCTCTAAATTACCTTTCTGAGTTTCCCAAGTGAAGAAAGATGGTTGACCTGGGTGTCAGGAGAGATGCCATTCACTGACTGTGGAATCTTGGGGAGATCAATACCCCATTCTGGGCCTCAGTTTGCTCTTCTCTGAAATGGGGAGATTAGCCTAGTGGGTATGAAAATGTTCCTTCCAACATTAGTCCTGTGAAAGAGGAGGATAAACTTGCCTGGGCTCTCAGGGCTCCCTCCTTTCTGGCCATGGCCAAAGCTGTTAGGCTGGGGTCACCCTCCAGTCTATCTCCAAGGGTCCATTGTAAATTGTCTGAAGGAGGCCAGGATGGACCAGGGCCTGAAAAGCCTCTTATATCGGGCTCACTTGAAGGAACCTTGGAGAAGAGAAGACTGGGGTGGGGGGCGGGGATCTGGGGAGGAAGGATCTGCTTGTTGTGCCTCGCCCCAGAAGGAAAACCCAGGAACAGCTGGGGGCTGGGGGGATCTCAAAGAGATCAGTTGAGGTTTGCTGTCAGGAAAGAATTCCTACCGAGGAGAGCTCCCCGAAGTGGAGGGGCTTCCTTCCTCGGGATGTGTGGGTCCCCCTCCTGGAGGTCTTCACCTGAACAGCCACTTGTTGGCTGGGTTATGGTACAGATGCCTTTTGTGCAGGGGTTGGACTCCGTGGCTTCTGAGGTCCCTAAAAGTCTGTGCTTCTGCAGGAATCTATAGGGCCCCTGGATGGAATAGAGAAAGCCCAAGCTTGGAGCTGAGACGCCTGTCTCTGGGTCCTGGGGTTAATCAGGTTACCTTCCTGAGCCTTGATGTCCCTGCCTTCTAAGTGGGGCTGACCCAAGGGTCTGTGAGAGCATCCAGAGGGAGTCTGGAGTGCCCCTCGCTTGAGCTGTCACCCTGCTCTCTCTCTCCTCCTCAGCTCCCGATGCCTGCGAGCAGAGCTCTCAGCCCAATGGCGGCTGTGAATACCTGTGCCTTCCTGCCCCCCAGATCTCCATCCACTCCCCCAAGTACACCTGTGCCTGTCCTGACTCCATGTGGCTGGGCCCAGACATGAAGAGGTGCTATCGAGGTAAGAACTGCCAGGGGCCCTGTTTGGCCCCATCCCCTTCCCCATTTGTGCCCCTGGGGTGTTGGCTAGAGCCCGGTGCGGGATATGGAGCCGGGGACCCAGTTCAAATCCTAGTGCCTGCGTGTCCTTGGTCTGGTCACTTTCTGAGCTTCCACTGGGATGACCATAATTCTGTTCCTTCCCTTCCATGGGGATTGTAGGGGAACAATTCTTTAAGCCTTAAGGCTCTAAAGAAATGGGCATTGTCTTTGCTAAGTGAGGAGTCCCAGCAGCCCCAGCCAAGTGAACTGGCCACCTAGCCTGTGAAAAGCATTCATTCCCTCATTCATAACTCATGCTGAGTGTCTACTTGGTCCCAAATAGTTCAGGGACAAAAACCGAAAACAACACAGTCCCTGCCCTCAAGAAGCATGCAGTCTGCTGGGAGAGGGGATGACAGGTCCAGGATTCACATTCCAGGAGGCTAAATGTGGTTGGGGCAGAGGAGGGAGCCCAACAGAGCACCCGAGGGCAGTTAAAGAAAGAAGGCTGAGCTGAGCTCATGAGGGAAGGGTTCATGGAGCTGGGCTCCCCTGAGTGGGGCCTTGAGGGGAGAGATCTTCAGCAGGTGGAGATGAGGCAAAGGCACGCTCCCATCATGGCACCACCTGGAGGTGGGAGAGGGAAGGGCCAGTCTGGAGAACAGCTAATAGCCCAGTTCAGCTCAGATACAGAATGTGTAGAGAGGAGAAGGAAGGGAGAAGGGGAGGAAATAAACACGTATTAAGTACCTGCTGTGTGTCAGACCTTTTATAAATATTATCTCATTTGGTCAAGTATGCTATACAGCTAGATAAAAAGTAGAAACAGAGGGAGCAAGGCCTTGAGTACTGAGGCAAACAGTTTGTATTTTATTCTGTTAGCATTAGTCATTGGGGTGGACGAAGTGAAATTAATAAAAAAGCATTTATGAGACACCTACTGTGTACCTGCATTTAGTATCATACAATTCTAAAATTAGACCTAGGTGGGACCTAGAGGCCCTCGAGTCTAACTTCCTTAGTTTCCTGATGAGGAAACTGAGGTAAAGGGAGGTTAGTTGACTTGTCTAAGATGAGCCCAGGTTTTCCAAATTCAGAGAAAATGTTGTCTCTACCCCAAGGAGCAGAAGACACATTGCCCCTGCCCTCGAAGAACCTTCATTCTTATCAAGGAAGGCGGCACAAGTCAGTGTCAGTCAGGAAGCTCACATTTATTAAGTGCCTACTGTGTGCAAGGCCTGGAGTGAACATAAGGGAGGGAGTCCCTGGAGAATTAAAAAATAGGGTGTGGTTGCTTGAAAAGCCCTTTCTGGAAGTGATGGAAGAGGTGGAAAGCAAGGGGCGGTGGTAGGGGACGGGCAGATGGCAAGATGCCAGGCATAGAGATGGTACGGGAAGCATGGCCTGGGCTGGCCCAATACAGTAAGTTAGGGTAGATTGTACATTTTTTCATTCTTTCATCCGTATTACAAGCAATTTATTATCCACCCAGCACTTATTAAATGCCTGCTGTATGCCAGGGACTACGTTAGCCCCAAGGTCTGATCTGCATGGCTGGGCTTGAGCTGGAACAGGCCAGCTTGGACAATTGACCCAGTCTTCCGCCTTCCCTCCACAGCCCCTCCATCTACCTCGACAACGACATTGGCCTCCACCACCGTGAGGACCCCCAGCACAAACCTTCTCACCACCAGCCCTGCCTCCCTCCCAGGCCACAGGAAGAATCAGAGCTCGGGAGAGGCCTCACAGACCTCCGGGACATCCCCTAGTGAGCCCAGCATCAGCCCGTCTTCACCAGGGGTTGCCACCCCAGGAAACAGCAACCACTCCCAGCACTGTAAGGATTCCTGATCTGGCCGCCCTTTGGGGTGGGGTGGGGAGAAAAGAAATCAGGAGGGTGTGGGTTACCTGGTCACCTGCAGGATGCCCCCACCAGAGGCTGGATTTAATGAAGCAAGGTCCTGCCTGAGGGAGAGGGGCAGGGTGGTGCAGTGGGAAGTGTCCTGGCCTTGCCATCAGCAGACCTGGGCTGAGGCCCAGCTGTGCCCCTTGTGGGCGTGGCTTTGGGCAAAGCCCATCCCTGCTCTGGGCAAATTAGAGGGGTCGGATCTCCCATTCGAGCCACATTGTCTCTTCCTGCCCTGACATCCTGGGCTCAGAGGCCTTTCTGGTGATGAGATTCTGAATTATTAATAAGAATAGCTCACATTCGCATAACCTCTAGGGTTTGCCTGGTGCTTATCATAGTAACTCATTGAAGCCTCGGAAGGGGAAGGAAAGGTGCTCTTTATCCTCCTTGCATAGGTGAGGTAATGGGCTCAGAGACATTAAGTGACTTAGTCATATAGCTAGTAAATGTTTGAGACAGGATTTGAACCCAGGTCTTCCCGGCTCTGAGTCAGGTGCTCTATCTTTCATGTCATCCTATATCTCGTGTATTATGTGTTCTAAGCTCCCTCTCAGCTCTGACATTCCTTGTTCTAAGGCCCCTCTCAGCTCTGACATCCTCTGTTCTAAGCTCCCTCCCAGCTCAGATGTTCCCTGTTTTAAGCTCCCTCCCAGCCCTGACATTCCCTGTTCTCAGGCCCCTGTCAGCTCTGACATCCCCTGTTCTAAGACCCCTCCCAGCTCTGACATCCCTTGTTCTCAAGCGCCTTGACCTTCCCTGTTCTAAGCTTCCTCCCAGCTCTGACATCCCCTGTTCTAAGACCCCTCCCAGCTCTGACATCCCTTGTTCTCAAGCGCCTCTGACCTTCCCTGTTCTAAGCTCCCTCCCAGCTCTGACATCCCCTGTTCTAAGATCTCTCCCAGCTCTGACATTCCCTGTTCTAAAGGCCCTCTGAGCTTTCCTTTCCTTCCCTGCCAAATGAAGACATCCTCCCCAACCAAGGGCGGATGTGAGGATGGGGCTAGGAGCTCCAGAAGCTCACCCAATACTGCCTCCACCACAGGGTGCCTGGCTGGGTTCCTGTAAAAGCCTATCCCCCAGATAGTCCTCCCTAGTCCCCTTGTCTGCCCAGGCCTTGGCCTAGCCCCCCAGATGAAAATAATTAAGTTCAGAGCTTATTAAAATGTTAGGCACAATAATTGTCACCATTAGAAATGTCCTGTCTCATTACCTGGTAAACGTCTTTCTAATTGAGTTACCTGCCAAGGGGAATTCATTTAGAAGGATAAACTCTCTCGGAAATCATTTTCCACGCAACGCCAACCCTGTCCCCAGCTGCAGAGGGAAGGAATGGGAAGGTCCTGGTCTGCCGAGGCCCCTCTGGGAAACCAGCCCCGCATCCCCCAGGATCCTTGATGTGGGAAGATTCTGGCAGCCACTGTCCCGGGTTTTATTGGTGCTCCTTGGCTTCAGAGACAGCCTCCCTAGTTAATACCTCACTGCGTTTGTTTTGTGTGACTTCATATGCATAATGGGTATGATATTTCTTATGTACTCAGTGAGTGAGACAGAGGTCAAGGAAGGGGGAATTTGGAACTAAAGATTTTAAAAATTAATTTAAAAAGCAACAATAACAAAAAATAAACAAAATAAACAAAAAACACCCCAAAACTCAGCTCACGGAACCTGAGTGTACTGCAGGCTTGGTTTTGTTAGTTCACACCTGGAGAGGAAGACCACCCTTCTTTCCACAAGAGAAGCAGCAGGGTATAAACAAACGGGTCATTTGCTGTGTGTCTCTGGGCAAAGCACTTCCCTTCTCTGACCCTCAGTTTCTTTATCTACAAAATCGTAATAATGCCTGTACCACCTATTTTCTTGGGCTGTTGTGGGGATGCACTTTATAGATCTTAATGTACACATGAGACTTGTTCACAGACATGAGATTTAGAGTTGGAAAGGACGTTGGAAGTCTTCTGGTCCAGCCCCTTCATTTACAGATGAGGAAACTGAGGCCCCAGGGAGAGGAAATGACTTCCCCCAAATCATGTAGCTAGCAATCAGCAGAGCCAGGATTATGCTCATTAGTATAATTATTTCAATTTCAAGAGATCTAGGATCTTTTGGGGGAATACCCATCTTTTTCTGGCCAGATTTGGGGATCAGAACCATATTTTCTTCCTACAAACAATGAAATAAAATGGCTTCTTTTGCTGTTTTTGAGAAAATTATATCCTATAGGGATTGTTCGTTCTTTTAGTTTTCCATAGAGTTCTCTCGTGAAATGGATGATGACTTGGTACATGGCTATTCTTTAATAGCTCGTTGGGTTTTTCCCGAGATTGGTTTGTCTATTTCTTGCCTTGCTGATTTGAGTATTTCAGGTTTTTATAAACGTTTATTTTTCTGTTCTCTGTAAATTTATTCTCTTTATATTTTATATCCTTTTTCTTTTACTGGCATTGTTTTGCTCGAAGCTATGATTCAATTGGTGGAGGAAAGTCCACCGATACAGATTGGCCAATCATCTGTGATTTATAGTCTGAGTGAAGCCTGGGGCATTAAGGGAACAAGTAACTTGCTCATAGCTATGACATATCAAAGATGAGTCTTAGACCCAGGTCTAACTGATTCCAGGCTGACTCAGTTTTCTTTCTTCCTTGGGTTTTCTTCGAGATCCTACCCTGTCTTTCGGGTTTTGGTCATTGGATCCTCTTCTTGTGTTTGAGGGAATTTGCTAATGGTTTGTCGATCTTAGCAGCCTTTTCCAATGACTGATTTTTGTTTTCTTCATCAATCCAAGCATTCTTTTAATTTTCGTTCATTGATTTTGCCTTTTACTGTAATGATTTCCTGTTTGGTGCTTGTCCTTGTGTGTTATTTTGTTCCTTTTCTAATTTATTTAATGGCTAACTCCACTCCTAAATGTCCTCTTTCCCTTTCTGGTTTAATAAGTGTGGAGGGTGGAAATTTGCCTCTGAGTATTGCTTTGGCTACAACCCTTAAATTTGAATAAGCAGTATTTGTGTTGTCATCTTTAATATTATCTATTATTGTTTGCATAATTTGTGAACCCAGGAATTATTCAACAAATCATATTTTTAGTCTATGTATAAACCAGAATTGTTGAGAGCAATTTGCTTGTTAATTATTATCTTTATAATCTATGAGCGGTGTTTAAAATTTCTGTTCTTTCGAGTTAAACAGAACAAACCCTCTATTGATGCATAGTGTCATCCTCTTGATGTCTGAGTCAGCGGTTTCATGAACTGTTGTAACTTGCATCCCAGAGTCCTGGTGATGAACCCCTTGGTGCCCAGCGAGGCTGGTCTTGGGCAACAGACCCTACCTATCATTCACAGCCTCTCCAGTCTGGTAAGACCTGCTTGCTTTGGGATTGCAAAAGCAGAGCCTTTAAGAGCCCAAGGTCACTCCCAGAACAGGAGAAGGCACTGAAAGGAAGCTGGGGTGTAGACCCCTTCTCAAGGATACTCTTAATATAGGCCCAACCATCCGTCCCTGCTCTATATAATCCCTGTAGACAGCCTTCCTTCTCTCCTTCCTTCTCCTCCCAGTATGGCTGTGAATGTTCTCTCTTTCTCTCCAGTCTCTGGGCTGGAAGTGAGCTGCTCATCTTTTTAAGTTCCTTTTTTTGAGGGGTGAGGTTTCTGTGAAGCCTGAGTCAGGCTTGTACCCTGAAGCCTGTTGGCTTGAAGTGGGACTTTCTTTGGGGCTCTCTGTTGGGGAGCCAGTCTAGACAGAGGAGGAACCTATAGAGCTTTGATATTGAAAACGGACAAAACAGCTTTTGAAATAAAGAACCAGGCCCTCCTCCAAAAAAAGAAAATAGAGATCTCTCAAGTGTGAGAGTTGAGGGGTAAACCTATATAAACCAGAGATTGCTTCTAGATCCAGAGAAGGAAAGGCCATGTAGTCTAACCCCCTTCATTTTCCATATGAGGACCTCCATATGAGGTCCAAGGTCACACATCAGAGGCAGGATTCGAGCCCAGCTCCTCTGACTCTCAAACCAGAGTATCATGAGGTTGACAACATGGACACTCCCACCAAGTGCTCATTCAATATGGGCGCCATACGTCACTACATGTATTATGAAGAGCACCACCACAACCACCTAGGGCACCTAGGTGGCGCCAGGACTGAAGTAAGGAAGACCTGAGTTCAAATCTGCCTTCAGACACTTACTAGCTTGGTGATGTTGGGGTGGGGCCAGATGATGTCTAAGGTCCCTTCCAGTCCCAAGTCAGCCATCTTTCCTCTTTTCTGCCACTTTGGAGTGAGAATGTATTCGTGGATGGGGCAGTGCTCTGCCAGGGTTTACTAAGTCAATGTGTTTCTACGTCTTGCAGATGGGACCATGGGTGGCAAGCTGGTCTCCACAGCCACGGCCGCCATCATTGGCATCATCGTCCCTGTGGGTGAGTGGGTCCCCTGAATCCTCTTCTTTGATTTGGAGGAGGAGGAAAAAGCCGTTATCTCTGGGCCTGAGCAGAGAGGAGGATGTGGGGAAATGGGAGCCATAGAAGGCTTTCTTCTCCCTGCCTGTCTTCTCTTCCCTTTTATCTTAAATGAGCCGGGCAGTGTGCTGGGCTGTCTCTAGTACTGGAAAGAATTCATTTACCACTGAACCAGCCTTCTGCTTCATGTGTGTATGGAGACTTGGGCCATAGGCTAGACCCCTCCCTGAGATGAGAAGGAAAAGTGGCAATGAGGAGGCCCCTCCCACCCGAATCAGCTCAGTCCCAGCTGCATGAATAGAAATCTAGGGTAGGACTTCAGGCAGTGATGTTTTCTGACATAGACCATATCCAGAGGACCATGTCCGGCTCTGGCTGCCACATTGTAGGAGGGACATGGGTAGAGCCTGAGAGTGTCCAGAGAAGGCAGACTGGAACAGGGAGAGGAAAACCAGGATAATGAGGTGGAGGGCCTTAGAATGGCCAGCAGAGAGGCTTGCGTAAATAGGAAGCAGAACACTGGGGAGCTCATGAATGTCTGTGAGCAGAGGAGTATCCTCAGCAGAGCTTTGTCTAAGAAAGGGGGTCTTTGGGGGATGGACAGGAACAAAGAAAGACTTGAGACAGGGAGGCCAATTAGATTGTTGGTCAATAAGCATTTATTAAGCATCTACTCTGTGCCAGGCTCTGTGCTGAGTGCTGAGGATACAAAAAAAGACAAAAGACAAATCCTGCCCTCTAAAAGCTTACGATCTATTGGGGGAGACAGCATGCAAACAAATATATACAAGCAGGCTGTAGACAGGATAAATGGGGAATAATCCACTCGTGTTAAGAGGGATTGGGAAAGGCTTCCTGTAGAAGGTAAGATTTTTGCTGGGACTTAAAGTGACAGAAAAGTCACTGAGTCAGGAGATGGAGAGTCTTAACTGGAGAAATTAGATCTGTGTGTGTGTGTGTGTGTGTGTTTGTATATGTGTGTGTGTGTAAGAAGACTGGAAAGGTAGTGGGGGGTGGGGGTGGTGCTAGGGTTTTGATCACCAAACAGGACTTTTTATTTGGTCCTGGAGGTGATTGGAGCCTCTGGAGTTTATTGAATAAGGGATAACAAGGGGAGGCCTGTGCTTTAACAGTTGAGTAGAGGCTAGACTGGAGTGGGGAGAGGCTGGTGGCCAGCAGACCCACCAGCGGCCACTGTAGTGTCTGGTGATGAGGACCTGAGCCGGGGGGTGGCAGAAGAGAGAAGGGGGCAAACTCAAGAATGACAGGATTTGGCAACAGATTAACTATGGGGTGAGGAGGTAGAGGTGAGAGAGAGAGGGAAGTGTCAAGCATGGCACTGAGGTCAGGTGACTGGGAACAAGGGCAAGTTTAGTTTGGGGCGAGGGGGTGATGGTCATGGTTCTGTTTTGGACATCCTGACTCTGAGATGCCAAAGGGCCACTACCTGTGGAAGGAGAGATGCCCTGCAAGGAGGTGGCAAGACTTTGCCCTGGAGGACAGAATTAGGAGTCATGAGGGGACGTCATGGGGAGGTAAATTTCAGCTCAGCCTAAGGAAGGACATCTTACCAGTCTGGAGCTGTCCCATCATGGGACAGGCACCTCTCGGGGAATGAGAGCTCTCTGAGCAGAGGCCAGATGGCCCCTTGTGGGGAATGTCATGGTGTCCAGTCTCTTCTGGGTCCAGAAAGCTCTGACCCTGGGGCCAAGGGGGGAGCACTTGGTGCCTGGGCTGAAGTGTCCTCTCTCTCCACCAATCGGCGCTCACAGCGGTCATCGCCTTGCTGGGCATGAGTGGCTTCCTGATCTGGAGGAACTGGAAGAGGAAGAACACAAAAAGCATGAACTTTGACAACCCCGTGTACAGGAAGACGACAGAGGAAGAAGATGAGGACGAGATCCACATTGGGAGGGCGGCGCAGATTGGGCACGTCTACCCTGCAGTGAGTGTTCTTGGGGAGCAATGGCAGAGGGAGGGTCCTCTCTCTTGGGCCCAGCATGCTCCCCCACCTTTCCCCTGCTCTTATGCCTCTTCCTTCCCCTCTCTCCCTGTCTCTCCTTCCTTCCTTCTCTCTCTCTCCCTTTTTCCCTCCTCTCTCCCTCCCTTCTCTCCTTTTCCCCATTTTCTCTCTCTTTTTTCCCATATCTCTCTTCTGCCCTCTCTTTCCCCTTCCTTTTCTCTCCCTCTCTCCTTCTCTCCCTTTTTCCTTTTTTCTCTCCCTTTTCCCTACTTCTCTCCCTTTTTCCTTTTTCTTCTTCCCTTTTCTCTCCCTTCTTTCTCCTTCTTTCCCTTCTCCCTCCTTCTCTCTCTCTCTCCTTTCTTACCTCTCCCTCCTTCCTCTTTTCTCCCTCTGCCCTGCCTTCTTCCTCCTATTCCTTCCTCTCTTCTTGTGTCTTCCCCTTCCTTTTTGACTCCCTTCCTCCCATTGTGTCCCTCTCTTCCTCCATCCCTGTCTCACACCTTTCTACTTCACAATGGTTCTAATTATTAGGAAGTTTTTCCTTATCACAGAATCACCAAATTTGAGAATTAAAAGGGATGTCAGTGGCCACCTAGTCCAATCCAGACCCCAAAAGAATCCACATAGCAATATAAACGAGTGAATTAAAAACATTTATTACATGTTAACTATGTGCCAAACACTGGGGATACAAACATATTGTCCCTGTTCTCAAGGAGACACACGTATGGGAGGTTTCAGCTGCAAGTCAGATGGTCCTCAGGGTGTAGCAGCCAAGCAGATGGTCCAGCCCCTTCTTTATTATTATTTCCATTAATAAAACCATCTCCATTTCTGAGATGGGATCATTTGAAAGTGCCAAGGACTTGGGTGGTTTTCAGTAGCTGTGTCTGCTGAGGAGGTCCCTGTGAGCTTTGGCCCCTCAAGAGATAGCATTGCCCTGTGTATCTATCTCCCCAAACTTTGCTCCCCTGGGCTATTAGGCTATGAAGCCTCTGCTTGGAGCCCTTCTAGGAGTGGGAGCCCAGCACCTCTCGAGGCAGCCCAGGCCTCTTCGGGACAGCTGTCATTTCCAGGTACTGTTTCCTACAATCCAGCCTCAGCTGGCCTCTTAGCACCTCTCCCCATACTGTTGCTGGTTCTGTCCTTCGGGGCCATACAGAAGATTCATCCTTTTTCCATGTGCCAAGTATCTGAGAGAGGTACTGGAAGTCAGTGGCATATCTTCCCTGAGTTTTCTCTCCTCCATGCTCAACGTCCCCAGTTCTCTCAGCCCATCTGAGGTGATGTATGTAGTTGCCAGTTTTTTGATGCCCCACTTGCCCTCTTTTTGTCAAACTTCAGTTTAATTGAGATTGACCCACTGACGACCACAATTTGGATCCTATCATGCAGCCAGTTTCAAAACCACCTGAATAGATAATTTCTAGCTAAAATCTCTTCACCTTTCGTAAAATGAGATGCCCAGAAGCGAATGCAGCCATCTGACTGGCCTAGAGGACAGTGCATGATCACTTCCCTCCTTTCAAATGCTAGGCAATTTAAGGTCACTTTGGGGTTTTGGCCACCGTGCTAAGTACCTACTTCTACTGAGTAATCCACTAAAACTCTCAGATTTGTTTTTCAAATATTTGTTTAAGCATTCCTCCTCCATTTTGTATGTATGAGTTTATTTTTAACCCAAATATGGAAATTTATCATTGATAATCTTATCTCATTAGAATTTGACCTATTACTAAAATTTTTTATTATTAGCTTACCAACTATTACCAGACACACCAATGTATTGATTTGTTTTGCTATCTATCTTGCTGTCTATGGAAGGGATTTTAATTCAACCCAGGCTCTAGCCTATTGAAGAGTACCTCTCTTGACCACCATGTTAACTATCCCTCCCAATTCTGTGCCTTCTATGAAAGTAGCCTTATTAAAGTCATCATTAGAAATATTAAATGTCACAAGGCCAAGGTCAGATCCCTGGGGCATTCCACCAGAGACCTCTCCCCTCCATTAACCCATTAATGATCACACTTGGGTCCTATCACTCAACCAGTTCCAAAGTCACCTAAATATAAAACGTAAGAATGGCTTGAGCCCAAGTCTAGGTAAACTGTATCTCTAAGCCACCAGTCTGGTGTGACCTGCTCCTGGGCCTCTGATGTTGCCTATGTGACTTGGGACAGGGCATTTCCCACTCCTGGGGCTCAGTTTCTTCATCTGTGAAATGAGACGGTCAGACTAGGTGGTCTATAGAGCTAGGATGCTATGATCCTATAGGGAAGGACATGGTCTTCCTCAGGAAGACAGAGTTTGTCTCGCTCTCACTCTGCTTTGGTCTGTCTCCCCAGCGTGTGGCATTAAGCCTTGAAGATGACGGGTTGCCCTAAGGACGAGCACCCCTCCGTGCCTGATGGGATCAAACACATGCACTGGACTCTTTCTGGACACTGGACGGATGGACAGATGGATGCATTTCTTTGCCTGGAGTTGTGTGTGTGTGTGTGTGTGTGTGTGTGTGTGTGTGTGTGTGTGAACGAGGGAGTGAGGATGTGTGTCTGTGTGTGTGCTTGGGATTCTTTTTTAAAATTTATGTTGCGGAAAGGTAACCACAAAGTTATAATGAACTGCAGACATCCAAAGGATGTGAGAGTTTTGTATGTATAATGTTTTATACGCGTCTTACCTGGCTGCGCTACCGTAAGGAAAAGCAGAGCAGCCCCTGCTGAGCAACTGACGTGATGGATGGAACCAGACCCGGCCTGGCAGGACAGGAGCTGGCTTACTGTTTTAAAATTATATTTATAGAGGGTGTTTAGGGGGGTTTTGTAAATAAAATGAAGACGCTTTGTGGCTATCCATCAACATAAGTTAAAAAAAAAACGATGAGCCCATTCATGTCCTTTCCACTCCCCAACACCCCATCTAGAATATTTATTAACATATTTCACAGAAAAGAGCTGTAAATAATTTAGAGAGGTGAGAGTATTTATTTTGGGGTATGTTTGGCTTGCTGTGTATAGACTGTGGTGGGGGTGGGGGGGTGGCAGTCAGAAGGAATGGACCTTTATGGACATTGAACTTTGAAATACAGACAGTCCTGCTGCAAAGCCCCAAGGTCATGTCACTCAATGAGGAGGGTCTGGGATGGCTTCGGAGGTGGTTGTGGAAATGAGGCTGAAGCCTCTGAGTAGGTCAGACACTGGCCAGAGGAGCAAGAGGGTCCTCTTCACTTCTGCCCCATCTCTAAAAGGCAAAGTGGGCCAGAGCCCCATCACTGGTGGACAAGACAGCACCATGGAGAACCTTCCGTGGGCTGGGCTTCTATCCCTAAGGCCACTGTGCTCAGTTTGTACAATGCCAGAAACACCTGGGGATCTTGGTTTCTGTATCTGTAAAACAAGGGTTTGGTTAGAGGTGATTAAATAATCTTTTTGTATCCCAAGGCCCTTCCCAGCTCTGACATTCCTTGTTCTAAGGTCTTTCCAGCTCTGACATCTCCTGTTCCAAGGTCTTTTCAGCTCTGACATCTCCTTTTCTAAGGCCCCTCCCAAGCTCTGACATCTCCTGTTCTAAGGCCCCTCCCAGCTCTCAGATTCTGTGCTCTGAATTCTGTTTTCTACCCCAAAGTCCCTTACATCCTTGACAGTTTATGTTTTAACATTCTGAGATGCTGTCCCACGCTGCCCCTCTCTGAATCCATGATTCTGCTTCCTGGATGGCAGGGTCAGTGCTCTTGTCTGGCCCCTTTATCATCTCTTCCCAGGCCTCTTGTGCAGTACTGATCATGGCATTATTTCCAGTTTCATAGAGGAGGAAACCTGGCAGCAATCCACAGGCACTTATTAAGTGCTAAGCACTGTCCGGTTACTGGCCATACGAATACAAAAAGAGACAGCCCTCCCCTCAGAGGGCTTACATTCTAGTCAGGCTCAGAGCTGGGATTAGGTTGGGTCACTTCCTTCTCCATCAGGCCTGGAGCCCTCTCAGGCCAGAGGCCTTGTGTGGCAGTGTCCGTCTGCCCTGCTCTGATCATCGTGGGGTCTGTTGAAGCCCAGGAGAGTATCCAGCCCTCCATTGGGGACGGGGTGGGGCAGAATGCAGCTAAAGGAAAGAACCAAGGCTCTATGGAAGCATCTGATCCTTCAGTGATGAAGATCAAGAAGAGCCCTGGAGGTCTGGAGCTTGAATCCTGGTGCAGATACTTCCTGTGTGAGCCTTGGGACCCTCTTTGTGAAATGAGGAAAGGGGCTCATGAGTCAGAGTCTCTTTCCAGCTCTAGTGCTAAGGTCATAAATTAAGAGCTGGGAGGTGTCTCAGAGGCTTAGTCCAACCTTCTCATTTTACAGAGAAGAAAACGGGCCCTGAGGAAAGGTCAAGTGACTTACATATAAGACCATAGATCTAGAACCAGTAGAGAAACAAACCTCAAGGAGCTAAAAGAGAAAATGCTTGAAGACCTGGGTGCAAATCCAACCGCTAAAACTTAGCACAGTGCCTGGCACACAGTAGGTGCCTAATAAATGCTTGTTCCCTTCCCTATTCCGTACTAGCCATGTGACCCTCACTGAGCCTTGGTATCCTCTCATATGGTGGTAATGAGACCTTTCCTCCTGGGGTGATGCGGGGATCAGTGAGCACCTTTGTGCACCTTGAAACGCTCTAAAGTGGGCAGTCATCATTTCCTCAGTGGAGGACCTGAGGCACAGATTAAGTGGCGTGCCCATGGCCATACAGCTCATGGAGCTGAGACTCAAACCCTGGGATTACATTGGTATAGGGGGTTCCCAGGGGAGGGAACTCCTTCTGCCAGTGGAGATCAGCACCTTCTGTTCAATTTTAATGCCTTAGGGAGTGGCCAGGTTATGTCAGGCTAGGATTCGAACCCTGGCCTTTGCTGGTTCCAAAGCTGACAGTCCACCCCGTTACTCTGATGCCTCTCCAAACCCAGGATTTCCAGCTTCTAATCTGTCTCCGTTGCTGCCACACCCTGGCAGCAACAAGAGTACCAGGAGCATAGACTTGACCCATGTGCTCTGGCTTCTCATCTTTTCCTTTCTGCCCTTTTTTTTAGCGGGGGGGGGGGGGGAGGGAAGAGAGAAAAAAAGTGTTCAAGGCAAAAAATCGTTCTTTCCGCTAGTCTAGTTCAGATCAAAGAAACTCCTTTCTGATCCTTGTCAGGAGAGGCAAAGAGGTTGTAATCATAATTTCTGAGAAACAAATAAATGGCAAATTGTTTATTCCCAGGTCTCAGACATCCGTGCATATGGACACATGTGGGTTACACTTTTGTAAATAAGAGAGGCAAGTCTGAATTTCTATGTCTGCATGCACACACACACACACATGGTATAGGTCACTTTCTCTGTGGAAGTCCCTCATAGCCCATGGGGCAGTATTATTCTCTTTGTGAGATCTATTATCAACAACTAGCCCCTTCACTGTCCTGCCAGTGGAGGGATTGAGCCCCTACCTCCAGTTCTCTGCTGTGACAGACTTTTCTTGACTCTTTCCCTGCTGAGCTACTGCTCCTGCTCATACCTGTCACCCGCTGAGCCCATCAGCCACGGGATGGCTGGGATCAATAATCATCATCATACCTTCACCTCCCTGGGATAGGACACTGCCAGGCACGGTGGCTCTAGTTTGTTCTGCAGCAAGGCTTGATGAGCCTAGAACATCCAGCCATGTTTCACTATGATGGGCCTAGACCCTTTCTATGTGCACCATGCATTTATCATCTTGGCTTTGGGACAGAAACACAAAGGCGTGCAGTTAGTGAGAGGGGAACTTGGCAGCTGTGTAGGACAATTAGAATTCCTTTATAACATACAATACTTAAATCTGCCCTTTATCACCAGGAAAATATCCAAGGTCAGTAAAAAAGGGAAAGAGAATGAGCTTCTGTGATGTTCTTTAGAACCTAGAATTCTGCACCTGGAAGAAAGAACCTTAAAGTGCTTCCAATCCACCCCCTTCATTTGACTCAAAAGGAAAGGGAGGAGCAACATGGGGGGCAACAACCCTCAACTTTGGAGGACCTGGGTTTGAATTCTGCTCTTGCTGTTGGTTTTCTGATCTTCAATGAGTTATTCTCTGAACTTCAGTCTCCTTGTCTATGAACAGAGTTCGGCTCAGTGTTTTAAGATGGTCTCTTCTAGCTCAAGTCCTAGGAGCTGATGTATTCTTGATTCTGCCCTTTCCTCAGCGTCTTTAGGAAGATTGCACAAAACTCTTCTGGGTAACATGTCAGCCCTTCCATTTCCTTAGAGATCCGGGTCTTTATTGGGAATCTCGGGCAGTATCTGACCTCCCAGGCATGATGGCAGCTGAGATTGGAAATCCAGAAAGGAGGGGAGATTTGAATTATGGTGACTCAGCCAAAAAAGCCAGAGTTTCAGTCATTCAGTGTCCTGGTTGGTCATTAAATTCTCTTTTCTAACTATTTCTCTACTCTCTTATTCCAGCATACAGCATATAAGCACCTTTGACCCTTTTACACTCAGGGTGCTGGCTCAACGAAAGATGCCCAAATTATATTCCCAGCCCTGGGTGGATGGGATCTTTTAGAGTTTGATACAGAGTTGTATTCAGTTCTCCCCAATTTTATAGACATCCTAGTGTCTGCCAAAGAGAGAGGCATGGTGGAAAGATCTCTGAAATTGGAAGCCTGGGTTCAAATCCCTTTGATGCTTAGTATCTGTGTGGTCATTCAAATGCCATTCAATGACTCCTTGGGTCTCCTCACTTTCTCTATCTATAAAATGAGAGGTTTGGATATCGTGGCCCTTGAGGCATCTTCTAGCCATGTTCGATCCCCAGTGTTTTGTAAACGTCTTAGCTGGTGTTCTGTCCAGAGCAATGTCCATCCCCAACCTACCACTGTGTAGACATCTTAGTGCTCCCATCTCCCTTGCTTTGTAGACATCCCAGTGTTCAATCGAGCTATGTCCACACCGTTGGGAGCAGGGGAGGTCCTCACTACTTTTCACTTTCCATAAATCCAAATTCTTTGACACAGACAAGAACGATTCAAGTGAATGGCCTGGTGGGGGAGGGTGTCTTCATGTCAGTGTGTAAGTGTCCTCCTGGAATTCTTTCTTGAGTATGAAGAAGAAAATGGAGGATCTGCAGCATCGTCTGGAGATAGACCCCAATCATTGTATACCATGAAGGTCAGTGAACCCACGGTCCTCTTACAGTATAGCAATGAGTCAGCCATAATAAGACATTTCCCAGAGTAAATCATCCCTTTCCCCCATCGATGCATGAAGGTAGAGTATCTGAAGTGAGGCATTCATTATATTTTAGACTTGGGGTCCTTTGGAGGCCAGAGGACCTCCAAAGAGGGGACAGACAAACCTGCTTTGGATTTACCATCCTCATCCTAAATCAAGGAAGCCCTCTGTCCTCTGAGGCCATTCACCATGTGCATGGCCCAGGATCAGCAGGAAACCATGTTTGTACCAATCATTTGGCATCAAAAGGAAAGAAAAAAACCCACCTGTAAATATGTTTGGAGATGGGAAGGTTTTGATACTTTTTTTACAAAAAAAAAAGACAACAAAACACGAATCTGTACAGACATGTTTTATGAAACAAAAGCAAAACAAAAATAAATTTTGTTTCCTTCAAATTGTTGTAAATTTCATGCCCAGTCCTGGTTTGAAAGCATCATTCTCTTGTAAAAAGAAAATCGTAAGTCATAGAACAGAAAACCATTTTTGTTGTGTCCTGATTTGTTTCTTGCTTTTCTTTAAAAAAAAGAAAAGATCCTGGTATTGAGCACCCTGTCAGGCTTTGTTAGAATGTTGTTTAACACTAACTGTTTCTGCCCCCTCCTCGGGTTGCCTCCAGCTCTATTCACATCCCTGCTTAGTGCCTTTTCCCTTTTGGTTTCTAGCTCATGGGCTGAGGGACTGAGGACAGGTGGGGGAATCTGCTGCATTTCTTTTGCTGGACTGACATAGATGTGGGGGAACTGAAAACCAAATGAGGTCATTTGTAAAACAGTGCACTGTTTCTACAATCAGATTAAACTCATTTTTTTTAATCTGGGAGAATTGTATCATTGTGGTCTTTTAATGAGGAACATGAAGTACTAGTCAACCAAAAGACATTTGTTAAGTGCCTGCTACGTGTCAGGAACTATGCAAGGCACCAGAGATACAGAGCCAACGATGAAACAGCTTACATTCTACTGGGAGAGATATAAACACCCACAAGCAGCTATAGAAAAATACCAGATAATGGCAGGGAGTGGTCCTAACCTGGGGTCCATGAATCAACCTCTGGATAGAATTCAGGGAGTCTGTGAACTTGGACAGGGGGAATATGACATCTCTATTTTCACTAAGTTTTGGTTTCCTTCATAATCCTCTATATTTTATTTTATTTTATGCATTTAAAAACATGATTCGGAGAAGGGGTCCATAGGTTTCACCAGGCTGACTGCCAAAGGGGAACTGGCTAAGAACCCTTGGGCCACCATATAGGGGAATCAGGAAAGGCTTATTTTTATATTGCCAACCTAGGGTCTTTAGTACTTTATATATTATCACTCATGGAATCATAGATTTAGCTCTATACGTCACCTTGCTCAACCCCTCACTTGACAAATGAGGACACAGCCTGTGTGCAGAAATGCCAAGCTGGGTTGGAATTTGAACCCAGTTCTTCCCTCCAAGTCCAGCACTCTCTCAGACCACTCGTAGTCCAAGAATCTCGGCACTGGAAGGGACCACAGTGGTCATCCATCCTCTGCTTGAAGACCTCCAAGAAAGGGAACGCCTTAGTCTTTTAGTCAGCACCTTCCGGTTTTGGACAGCGCCACTTGTTCCTGACATAGCGCTTCAATCTGCTCCTGCTTTAGTTCCTCACTACTCCTAGTTCTGGGACCAAGCAGAGGAAGTGTAATCCCTCTATCGAATGATAGCCATTCAAACAATTGAAAATGGCTATTGCCGGCCTTTGCTCCCACTTCACCCTCCAACCTTCTCTCCTCCAGGCTAATCATTAATCCACAAATGACCTAGACCTTCCTCATGCTGGTTGCGCTCTGGACACTCCAGTCTATTCACGACCTTTCTTAAATGTGACACCCAAAACTAAAGACAGATGGGATCTGACTAGGGCGGGGTCGTCGTTGTTCAGTGATTTCAGTTGTTTCTGACTCTTTGTGGCTCCTTTTGGGGTTTTCTTGGCAAAGATACTGGAGTGGTTTGCCATTTCCTTCTCCAGTTCATTTAATGGATGAGGAAACTGAGACAAACAGGGTTAAATGACTTTGCCCAGGGTCACACAGCTAGTAAATGTCTGAGGGTGGATTTGAACTCAGGTCTTCCTGACTCTAGGCCTGGCACTCTGTGCACTGCTCCACTGGAGGAATGATTGCCTTATTCTTTGAAGCTATGCTTCTCTTAATGCAACCTCAAAACATCTGTTATGCTATGTCCCACTGTTGACCCATAATGAGCTTGTGGTCCATCAAAAACTCTAAATTGTTTTCAGAAGAACTTTTCATTATTCCTTCCATCCCCATCTTGTACTAGTGAAGTTGATGCCTTGAGCCTAAAGGTAGGACTTTACATTTGGAGGCAGTGTGGAAGGGGGTTAGAATCAAAGGAACGGGTTTGACTTCTGGCTGTCACTTGTGTGACCTTGGACAAGTCACTTACAAATCACTTAATCTTGCTAAGCTTCAGTTTTCTGTTCTACAAAATGAAGAATTTAAACCAAGGATTTTAAACAAAATGTTTTCTTGCATCATTTCCAGCTCTAAATCTATGATCCCAAGTTACTTTACCCCTCTGGGCCTCGGTTTCCTCATTTGCAAAAGTGAGGTGGTTCAACTAGATGGACTCAGAGGTTCCTTCCAACTCTAAATTTATGATCCTGTAATTTATCCCCATCACATTTCACCTTCTTAGAGTCAGTTTAGTTTCCTAGTCTGTCGAGCTCTTTTGACAGCACAGTGCCTGGCACAGAGTAGGTGCTTAATAAATGTTTGACTATTGACTATTTGGGGATCCTGTCATCCTATGGGTTAGCTATCCTTCCCAGCATGGTGACATCTGCAGATTGGAGGAACATGCTGTCTCTGCCTTTCTCTAAGTCATTGAGGAATATGTTAAATAGCAAAATGCCCACTGTGTGCGCAGGAGTGTGATAGTTGTTGGAAGGAGGAGAGTTTAGATAACACACAGTCCTTGGAGCTTAGAATCTAAAAGAACATCAAGACGACACTAATAGAAACACTATAATTAGCTAAGTATACAACAAGACTACCGATTCTGCTTATTATAGGAACGTGCTAGTAATTGAACTATCTGAAAGTGGAATGAGCTGCCTTTCAGTTTCCTGTCACCGGGGGTGGTCAAGCAAAGGCTGGATAACCACTTGTTAGGAATATTTTAGAGGGCATTCATCACCTCTAAATCTAGGCACAAAGTTAAATTAAATGTTCTCTAATGGGCTCCTAGACCAATGTCTGGAAGGGACCTAAGAGGTCATCTAGTCTGACTCCTTTATTTTGCAGATGAGAAAACTGAGTCTTATAGAGGCCAAGTGACTTGTCCAAGATCACATAGGTCATAAGCATCAGAGACAGGATTTGAACACAAGAAATATGATTCTACAGTATTTCCACTGCTTCCCACTAGGAGTTGAACCAGTTCTAGGGTAACATAATTCTATGCTTCAGAAATGCCAGATTGATCTAACATTTATTAAGCACTAATGCTTATAAGGAACTGTACTCATTACTGAGAATACAATTCTGGGCTAAGATCCTAACTAGCCTCCAGGAGCTTTTAGGGCAATAAGGGCAGGGGCAGGGGGGAAGAGACGTACACAGACAACTCTTACGCAGAGGAGATGGTGGTCCATGCACAACAAAAGTCCAGGCAAAGCATTGGGAGGGGGAAATTGTGCTGCTTGGGGGGCAAGAGAGCCATATTTAGGAAGGGCATTGGGGAAAAGGTGATATCTGAACTGGACCTAGGTAAAGGTAAAGGTAAACTTGCCAAAGGTAAGCTTGAGGCAGGGCTGTGAAGAAAACCTATCTGATGTGCTCTCTAGCCACTGGACCACACTGCCCCAGTGACCAGCTTCTTTGTGTATAAGCTATTGTTGGCCTTAGTCAGGTTAAACTGTCTACAAGGCTATACCAGTTAATACAGTATTCTGAGTGGAATCCTGTCAGTGGCAGCCAGGAATCCACACCACCCTTCTCTCGGAGGTCTTAGCATTATACCTGAACTTTTCTTTGGAGAAAAATGGAGTCCAGTTTGTCATCACCATACATTTTAACACTTTAGTTGTCAATATGACACACATTTTAAAAAATACCTACTATGTGCAGAGATTGCTACTAGCCAGGAGGAATTTGAAGTATAAAAAGTATAGCACTCACCTCTGGGGGCTACCTCCCCAACATGGCACTCACAGGTTAGGTCCCAAAAAGCTGGTTGCTGCTGGAAGGCTCTAGGGAACCCTGTGGATCTGGACTCCTAAAACTATGGCTCATGAGCTCCCACCAATGAATCTATCAGTAACAATAAGCCAGCAGACATAATTAGTTCAAAGTAAAAGCATTTATTAAGATGGCACAGTAAAAATGTTGTTCAGTTGTGTTCAACTTTCATGACCCCATTTGACAAAAATACCAGAGCAGTAAGAACAAAAGCTACCAAAAAAAGCATTACTCCCACAAACCCGGAGCACCTTCCCTGACAAATACAAGTGTCTGTGGGAAAAGCAGGCACCAATTTAGAATATAGTGGTAGTAAGGCACAAACAGAGAGAACCCATATAGCCAGGGTAACTCATGTCTCCAATACTGCCCGCCTCAGCATCCTTTTTCTCCTCGTGGAGTTTTCACAGAACTTACCTCTTGATTTACTGGGCTAGTTCTCCCCTGAAACCACAATTGACTTTCTTCTCTGGTCCCTGATGCTACCTCTTTTCTCTAATCATTGCCTCTTTGTGTCTCTCTGTGAAGAGAGAATGTGTTTCTCATCTCTCTGCTGAATGTGTATCAACTATGTCCAGAATGCCTCGGAACTGATTAACTAACTACTGGGTAGGGTGTCTCTTACTGGGCAAATAACTGGTGCTAGCCATAATAGTTAATGGAGAGAAAGAAGGAGAAAAACCAATCCCTCCTCCCCACTCTCTGGTGTAGGCACAGTGGTCACACCACACAAGCTATGTATCCTTGAAAAGCTGGTGAACTCAGTCTCTTAGGAATCTGATCATCACCTTGCCAATGGCACTTACTTTTCTAATCCAATCAAAGAAAACTTTCCGTAGTCCTAAAGGGATAATGGGTGTTAACACCTGTGAACTTTGTTAACACTTCAATACCTTAACACCTTAGTTAGCTGTCCTTTGCTTTCTGTGTCTGTATCAAAAGAGGGTGGGCTGGGAATTGATTGATCAGAGACCAAAGAACCCCAATATACTTCAAAGAAGTATAAAGATGTCTTCAATTGTAGTATTCGTATTGGGACCTATAAACTGGATTTATTGAATATTAACAGTATGCAGTACAATAGAAAGAGCCTGGGCTCTGGAGTCAAGATCTGAGTTCAGATCCTGCATCTTCCTCCTTATATGACCTCAGGCAAGTCAGTGAGCATCTCTGAGCCTTAGTTAAATGAGGGGATTGGTTTCTGAGGTCCTTTGCAGCCTTCGTCCAGTGATTCTCTTGTTCAGATCACAGAATTAGAAAGAACACTCAGCCCACTGTCCTCCCCACCCCCCCACCAGCTGAAGGGAGTTCACATCTGGCCTGTCACATTCAGGAGACATTTGGTTCTAGGACTAACTGCCACTAACAAGTATTAGTGACTAAAGGCAAATCCTTTTCCAGTTTCTTCCCTCAGTTTCCCCATCTAGAAAAACAAGGGATTACACTGGTCGATCCCTAGGGATTCCTTGCATTGCTAACATTCCACCAAAATTAGAGGCAACCAGGTGGTGCAGTGGATAGAGCCTAGGCCTGGAGTTAGGAAGACCTGAATTCAGATCTGGCTTCTGACATTTACTAGCTGTGTGAGCTCAGACAAGTAAGTCACTCAACCTCCTCCTGCCTCAGTTTCTCCAACTATAAAATGAGGATAATAACAGCACCATATTTGTAAAGTGCTTAGCACAGTGTCTTGCACCCAGTAGGTGCTTAATAAATGCTTGTTCCGTCTACCCAATAGTCCTAGTATCTATGGGAGTATTTAAAAGGCCTGGCGAATACCTCTTCAGAAGTCACAGGGTGCCACCTTCTCAGACTTGGAATCACAGCGGTCCTTTGATCCAATGTCCTAAATGCTTTGCCCCTGGAGCTTGTAGCGAAGAAAGCACCCCCTCCCATCCCTGCATGGGGGACCTCCCAGGCCAATCCTTGAAGAAAGCTAAGGATTCCAAAGGGCCAAGCTAAGGAAGGGCTGCGTAACAGGCGGCAAAGGTGAGGAGCTGGCCGATGGAACGCTGAATTGGGGGAGCCTCAAGTAGGCTGGTTCAGTGGGAAGGTGGGATGTGTCCAGTGTGATGAAGCTGCCTGGGGGCAAAACCCAGCTTTGTTTTACAAAGGCCATGTTGCTCAAAGTTTTCTTTCTGAAAGTCGCTGGTCAAGCTTGGGGGTGGAGTGTGCTTCTAAGAAACGACTCTCACCCCTTAAAGGACTGAAGCATCTTCACGAGGAACAGGAAAAAAGAAAGTGCGCTGGAGCCCTGCTGTGAGGAGCTTAAAACTGAGCTGTCTGACTGAAGGGTTTGGATGGGATCCAGGAGGCAGTAGGGAGCCACTGACCGTTCCTGAGTGGGAGACTGAACTAATCAGGCCAGTGCTTTAGGAAGAGTGCGCATTTGACTGCTACGTGGAGGGGAGGGAAAGGACCAAGCACGTAAGTGCCTACTGTGTGCCAGGCGTGGTGCTAAGTGCTTTTTACAACTATGAAAAGGATGACATGTAAAGGATATGATGGAAAATAGAGAGAATGTAGACAGGAAGGCCAATTAGGAGGTAATTACAGAAGTGGAAACGACAGCAAACGCATTACAAATTACTGCCAATGGAATTTTAAATGGAGCTAATGTATCGGGTGCTCCCTTCTATACATTTACGTATTTTCTCTCCATTAAGACTTCATCTTAGGAAAACATCGGAGACTTGGACACACATGGGACTCACAATAAAGGAACTAATTGTCTCATGTAGCTCCTGTCCCGACTGTAACACTGCACGTTGAGGCCTTGAAGGATCACAGAATCTAGGAGTTGTGAGGTTAATTAATTCTATTTCATTGGTTTATATTATTGATAATTACCTCATCAGTCCAATTATTGGGAAGAAATTTTCCTCAAAAGGGGCATTAAAAAAAGACATACATAATAATAACAGAGTATACATATATACACACATACACACACTGTATGTACACATACATAGATAAACAACACACATATATAGACAAAATATTCATATATATGTATATCTACATCTATACATGTGTATATACACACATATTTACATATGTGTGTTATAATAATTTATATCACATTTTAAGGTTTGCAAAGTGCTTTGCAAAAATTATTTGATCCTCATAATCCCTTGTTGGGAAGCAGGTGCTATTATTACCCCCCCTTGATTTTACAGCAGAAGAAACTGAGGCAAACAGGATGAAATGATTTGCCCAGGGTCACACAGCTAGTAAGTGTCTGTGCCAGATCTGAACTCATCTTCCTCACCCCCAAGTCCGTTGCTCTGGCTACTGTGCAATGGAGCCACCTGAATGTTACCTAATAGCAGCGTTCCTGAGAATCTAGTTTTTGCACACTGACTTCTTTACATACACTTGGATATCACAGTCTTTGAAGAAATTTTATTGGGAATTCTTTTAGAAAAGGAACCCTTAGAGTCTCCTTTGGGAAAAAAGTGACCTCCCCGCTCTGGGCCTCAGTTTCTTCCTCTGTTAAATGAGGGAGGTAGACTAGTGGGCCTCCGAGGACTCTTCCAGGCCTAGACCTGTGGGCCTGTGGATGACTTTGTTTTATTTTCTTTTTAATTATGGACTCTAAGGTCTCTCTTAGCTCTGGCTCTGAGGTCAGTGGTGTGCTGATAAATGTTTAACTGCCTCAGGCTGTGTGTGTGTGGGGAGGATATGAACACGCATGACACACTTTTAAGTTTAATCTGAATTTTTTCTCACATTCTGCCTCACTTTCTTAAAAAAAAAAAAAGTCAACAAAACAATAAATCTAGTCCTGGTTTGTAGCACCTGCCAATTTCCAAAGTGTAAATGCTCACAATGCACATTTAACAATCAGCTCTCTGACCTGGTTCAAGCTGGCTCTGGCATCCTCTGGGATCCAGTGGATCTTCAAACAGCATCAGGTTTGCTGACTGAAAACCAAGTAGATTCACAGTAAATAGGAGTCGAGCAAATAGCATAGAAAGAACACCAGGGGGCAGTGTTTCCACAAACAAGTCCTTTCTCCTGAGCATCTTGGAGGATGTCTGAGTGACAAGCCCTACTGTGTGTGTGTCATTCATTCAATAAACATCTATTAAGTGCCTTCTGTGTGTCAGGCACTTTGCTAAGGGCTGCCACCTCTTCAGTCCTGCCCCACCTGCTTCACTCTCGCCTCTATTGAACTAAGGTAATAATCTCTTAACCTGATTTTAACATAACAGAACAGCCGGTTGGAAACTGAATTCCTTTGGCTGCATTTATAGAGGTATCTTCCCAGGATGGAGGTGGAGGGTGGGGGGCTAGGTGACGCCATAGTTCACATAGCACCAGGTCTGAAGTTGAGAAGACCTGAGTTCAGTTCCAGCCTCAGACACTTACTAGCTGTGTGTCCCTGGGCAAGTGGCTGAACCCTGTTTGCCTCAGTTTCCTCATCTGTAAAATGAGCTGGAGAAAGAAATGGCAAACCACTCCAGTATATCAGCCAAAAAAATCCAGATTGGGTCACGAAGAATTAAGCCACAACTGAACAACAACAACAGACTTCCCAGGATGACCTTGAACCTGGCGATGCTCTCTCCTGCTTCATCTGACCCCAGCCCAGGGTACTCTGTTGGAGTATCCCACTGTTATCTGCTTCTAACACTCATAGCAGGAACTTGCTCTTGGTGCCAAGGCTCAGGAGTGAGTGTAAGTACATGGAGGGCAGAGGTTGCTTGGGATTTTTCACTGTTATTTCTGCTCCTCACCACCTAGTATAGTACTATGCTCATCGTGGTCACTTAAAACTAGATGTGGATCACTGAAAGAATAGACAGCCCAGGGGATTTTCTAACTCTTGACTCAGAGCCCCCACCCTGGAATCCAGAGAAAACACATGCCTGGTGAGCCCCAGGTGTACTGAGAGGGACAGTAGCTCACCTGAGAGCACAAAGGTTAATATATTAGGTGGGAGATTTTTATTAAAAGGAGAAGAGCACCATATGCATCCTAGAATGCTCGACCATGTAACATTGTCATTTTATTTTATACAATCGAAAGAGTTGTGTCCTTGACCACCTGTAGTTTTTTCAAAAGCTAGTCAGTCACTCAAGAAGCTAGGCACTGTGCTAAGCACTAAGGCTTCAGAGAAAGTTGAAAACATGGTCCTTGACCTCACAAAAATAATATTTGAAAGAGGGAGATGGGATGAAAATATCTATGTACATAGAAGAGATATAACCAGTGTAAACGACCAAGTAACATCTGTAAAGCACTTAGTGCAGTGGCTGGCACACAGCAGGTACTTAATAAATGCTTGTTCCCTTTCCTAAATGGAAGGTAATCTTGGAGAGAAAGTACTGGGGATGAGGAGGGATCAAGAAAGGCTTCTTGTAGAAGATGGAGTCTGAGTTGAGTCTGGAGGGAAGCCAGGAGACACAAATGCCAAGTATGGGAGATAGCCAGTGGAAATGCAGGAGATAAGGGGGCCAGTGTCACTGGATCATAGACACAGAATACAAGGAAGGAGGCAAGCAAGGTGCAAAGGGTCTAAAATGGTAAGAAGGAGCTGATTTTGAAGGGCTTTGAGCACTAAAACGAAGGTTCTATATTTGATCCCAGGGGATCAAATATAAGAGGGAGCCACTGGGGTTTATTGAGAGTGGGTGAGTAACATGGTTGGACCTACTCTTTTGGGAGGCTCTGAAGGAAAGTATGGGAGAGAAGGTATTAGGCTGCCCACCACACTGAAGATCTACAGAGCTGTTGTGATGACCTCATTGGTATATGCCTATGAAGCCTGGACAGTGTACCAGTGCCATGCCAGGAAACTGAAAGGCTTCCATTTGAATTGTCTTTGGAAGATTCTGAAAATCGCCTGGCAAGATAAGGCACTGGACAAAGAGGTCCTTTCTAAGCTGAACTACCAAGCATCCAAACTCTATTGCAGAGAACTCAATTCCAATGGACTGGCCACTGTTCCCTGAATGCCAAAAGTATGGTCGCCTAAAAGACTATTCTACAGAGAACTCACACAAACCAAGCACTCGCATGGAGGTCAGGAGAAGCGATACAAGGACATTCTCAAGGTCTCTTTGAAGAACCTTGGAATCAATTGTGAGACATGGGAGACACTGGCAAAGGACTGCCCAGCATGTCATGCCCCCATCAAAGAAGGCACTGTGCTCTATGAGCAAAGTCAAATTGTAGTCGCTCTAAAGAAACATGAGATGCATAAATTTAGAGCCTTCTCCACTCCAAATGTTTATATGGACTATTTGTGCCTGACCTGTGGTAGAGCGTTCTGAGAGTGTGTTGGTCTGATGGGCCACAGTCAGACACACTGTACGTTGACCCAACATAGCGATGTCCTCTTTAAGCACAAAGGCCAATGGCTACTACTAATTTTGCATGGACTGGTAGAGGGAACAGATCATGGTGGAGGATGCACCTTGACTTAAAGGGAATGGGATGGGGGCAGGGAATAGAAACTATTATCATTTAACAACATCTTAATGGACTAACAATGTAGAAATCCCCCAACCATCTGGTGTCTTTCTATCAGAAAGTAGGGAGAATTCAATTATAACAAGCCATGTAAAGTGGATGATTGCATCCACTGCTGTAAAAACTGCTTGCTGTCCTTGGACAAGAGACATCTGCCCTCTGCTCTGAATGCTTATTTCAACTCTGCAGTTTTGTCTAAATGGACGTTTTTCACAATGGTAAAAGTATTTGGTCACCTGCCCTTGAATAGGTTATGTCTCTTATTCCAGATATTCCTTCAGAAAGCTTCCCTTTTCTCCCCTGAATAATTCTCCGTTTCTCTATTTTTCTATCCTCTTTCTGTGAAAGGTGTTATTTCTAAGTTGCAGCAGAGTGCTGCCATTTGAATTTGCGTTCTAAGGAAGCCCAAGTCTTACAAAAACCCAATCTGCACCCTAGAATTGAAGCTGTGATCAGCAGTTCCTTTAGCGTGCTCATACATTTCTTTGCTTTCGGTTTGGTCTTCTGTCTTTGCCCTGCAGTCATCCAGCCCTCCTCTCCCTTGGGTATGCCTTGCCCTCCACTGGGCCCTCCTCTCCTTTGGGTATGCTTCTCCCAAAAGATCCCATAGGGCAAAGCTGCTAAGGAATGACGTGTCCCCTTTCAATATTGTCATATGTAGGGAAGAGACTTTTTTCCTCTCCCCCCCTTAACCCCTATCTCTATTCCCACAAAATAATTCTTACATATATTTGTTCTTCCCGACTCTACAAATATTAAGGTTTTTTTTTAAAGAATAAATAAGATCATCATAAAACCAGAAACATCGATGTCTATTAGGAGGTAACATGATATAGGGGCTAGAACGTGGGCCTGGGAGTAAGGAAGACCTGAGTTCAAATCCAGCTTCAGACAATGACTGGCTGTGTAACCCTAGGCAAGTCACCTCTCTTTACCTTGATCTCCTCAATCATAAAATGGGAATAACAGCGCTTACCTCCCAGGGTTAAACAATAGTTGCAAATTGCTTAGCACAGTGCCTGACACACAGGGACTGCTGTATAAATGCTCATTCCCTTCCCTAGCTGAGAATGTCTCCTCATTTTACAACTGGGAAAACTGAGGCCCAGGGAAGGGACGTAGGGTCTCACACAGGCATTGTTCTAATGAAATGTACACAAAAGAGGTCAAATGAGCAGATCTGAAGAGTGTTCATTAATGAACGAGTCAGTGCCCTTAGGAGGGGTCTCAGGCAGAGAGCCCCAGGGAGCCGTGCTTGGTCCTGACCTGTTCTAACCAAGTCCCTAGCATCAGATAGGCTGTGACCGATTTGTAGGTCATACAAAGCTAGAGAGAGGACAGTGAATGTGTCCCATGCCGAAAGTCCTCCAGAGGCTAAAACATTAGAGCAGAGAAAAGTGGACCCTCAGGATGGGTTTAGAGCCTGTGATTTCATTGGTGCCAAATACAGGTTAGAACCTTCAGTTGCCTGGGGTACTGAGAGGTTAAGTGATTTTCCCAAGGTCACACAGCCAAGATGTAGTAGAATGGGATCTGAACCAGAGTTTTCCTGGTGACCAGGCTGGTTCCATTGTGTCGAGTTGTAGAAAAAAGATACCAATACCACACGTTACAGCATTGTGTAAGATGTGATCTTCAAGTGATTGGCCATTGCTAGCTATAATTGTCATATGTATCAAATGAGGTCATGTTTATAAAAGCACAGTGACTGGCATATAGCGGGTGCTTAATAAATGTTTATTCCCCTATTCTCTCCCCTTATATAGACATCTACTACAGTCTATATGCAGATTTCTGAATGAATGTAATGGAGGCAAGGGAGGATCCAGTAAGTTTTTGAAGGAGAGATCTTATAATCTTTATGGAATAGTATGTTTAGATGATGCCCTTGAATCTCACAAGACTAAGGCTGAGTGGGAAGCCTTCTTTGACAGGAAGAGACAGCCAAAGGTTGCCTGGAATAGAAAATGAAAGGCGGTTTTCAAGCTGGGAAACACGAATGGAATCCTGACCAGTCTGGTTCCCCTTCTCCTAGGGGAGTGAAGAGAACAAACATTTGTTAGGCAGGAGGCTAAGTGCTTTACAAACATGATTTCCATTTACTTCCTCCAGCTCCACCACTTCCTTTGCCCTCTGCCAAGGTCAAGAAGACTCTGGAGCATATGTTTATAGTTCTACAAGGTATCAGAAGGAAATGCTTTTAGTGCCTTCTTCTATACCCCTCTGCATCCCTCCACCAGAACCACCTTTCTTACCGCTCTGCTGCTGTAACTCTTTTCTTCAGTTGTGGTTTACCCAGTGTAACAACAATGTTACTAGCAGCTGCTGTGGAGGTGTAAGGCTAATAACACCAGCACACAGAAGGGCAACTAGCACAGATTCTTTGATCGGCTTTTCTAAGGAAAGCAACTTTAAGGGGTTTACAATCTCACTTTAATCAAACATACATATATCATTCACTTAGTTCAGGGGGAAAAGTCAGCACCCTTAACTTCAGAGAAAACACAAACAGAAATTACAAGTAGAAATTATATAAACAGAGCAAAATAACACAAATCAGCAAACAGGCTTCTATCTGTCTGACCAAAGCTATACATGCATGGTTACCACAGAGAGAAGCACCAATATCTGGGTTTTCAAAGTGGGGGGAGGGAGGCTCCTTAAGTCTACTGAGAGTCTCCACACCAACACTCTTCCAATGAGTGAGAACCAAACAAAATGATAATCTCAAAGTATACATACACTTCTGCAGGGTCAGAGGGCTTCACACCTCTCCCGACCTAGTTAGCAAAAGGGTATGAGCCTTCCTACAAAGGCAAGACTCACTCAAAGGCAATTGGTTGCCTTAGTGTTAAGAAGCACTCCAAAAGAAAAAAACAGCAAAAAGTCCCACCTTGTTTGCCATTGCACCCAAGATCCTTTGAAATTCACTCATCATTAATAGCCTGGTCATTGAAGCCCCCCCCCCATCCAACTTCTATCAGTAAACAGCATGCAAACTAATAGGCACAAAGTATATACAGGATAAATGGGAGACAATCTCAAAGGGAAGGCAGTGGCATGAAGGGGGAAAGGGAAAGTCTTCTTGTAAAAGGTGGGATTTTAGTTGATATTTGAAAGAAACTAGGGAAACTGGGAGATGGAAGTGAAGGAGGAGAACATTTCAAGCAGGAGGGACAGCCAGTGAAAATGCATGAAGCTGGGAGGAGAGGTCAGTGACATTGGTTGGAAGAGGGCATTGTGGGGAGAGGAGGTAGAGTAAGGCCATTGACTGTTCCTTTAATTAATACTCTCCAGGTCTGCCCATTGAACCCCTTTTCAATACATTTCATTAGAACCATGTCTGTATGAGACCCCAAGTCATTTCCCTGGGTCTCAGTTTTCCCAGCTGTAAAAGGAGGAGGCAATCTCAGCTACAGAAGGGAAGAAGCATTTCTAAGACTGGAAAGATGGGGAGGAGCAAGTTATGAAGGACTTGGAATGGCAAACAGAGTTTATGTTTGATCCTAGAGATGATAGGCAACTACTAGAGTTTGAATGGGGGTGAGGTGGGTGACCGGTCAGCGCTGGGCTCTAAGAAGACCACCTTGACAGCCGAGTGTAGGATGGACTGGAGACGGGAGACAGAGGGCAAGGAGACCAGTCAGCGGGCTATTGCTATGACAGGAGCGTGAAAGTGACGAGGGCAAGTACCAGGGTTGTAGTATTGTTGGAGGAGAGAAGAGATGTTTGCAAAAGTGAAATCAACAGGACTTAGGGTTTGACCACAGATTTTATGTGGGTGGGTTAGAAAGTGAAGGGTTGAGGATGACATCCAGGTTATTCACAGCAGCAGTCCTCAGGGGTGCTGCCGGGATTGGCTTTACATGAGTTTAAGATGTCTATAGGACATCCAGTTCCAGGCGTCCAGTAGGCGGCGGGAGACGCAAGACTGCAGAGCAGAGAAAGGCCGCTCCTCCTTCGGTGGGAAGGGCTGGGCAGCGCAGGAGGCGGCTGGGGATGCTCCGCACAGAGCGCTCAAGGGTTTCCCCGGCTATAGAGAAAGCCCCGCTTGGGATTCCGTGCCGCGCATGCACCTCCCCGCGCCTCGCTCCAGGGGCGGGGCCGTGCCGGTGACGCAAGGAGAAGGCGGGGCCTGTGTGCGGGCGGAAGGGAGTGGGCGCGGCCTCGGGAGCTGGCGGGCGCTGGCTCATGACGTAAATGCCGCGCGCCCAGCGGCCTAGCCAGAGTCCTGCCGGTCTGCTTGGCGGCGGCGCCTGTGTGGCCTCCCGTCCCTCCGCGCGTCCCGCAGATTCGGGCCCAGCTCGGCTCGGCCATGGCCAGCGACTTCTACCTGCGCTACTACGTGGGGCACAAGGGCAAGTTCGGCCACGAGTTCCTGGAGTTCGAGTTTCGGCCGGACGGTGAGGGGCGAAGGCGGCGTGGCCGCAACGGGAGAGGGGCCCGGGCTGGGGGCGGGAGAGGGTCCGGAGGGGCGGTGGGGCCCGGACTGGGGGGCGGGGGGAGACACGGGGGAGGAGGAGGTGCGGGGGAGGGTCCGGGGGGGCGGCGGGGCCCGGGCTGGGGGTGGGTGGGTGGGACACGGAAGGGGAGGGGTGCGGGGCAGGGTCCTGGGGGCGGCTGGAGGGGGACACGGAGGAGGAGGGGGGCGGGGCTGGTTGGGTGAGGCCGAACTAAGGGGAACACGGGGGAAGTGGGGAGCAGGCTGCGGACCCCAAGCTTGGGTTTCACTGGGGTGCTGCCAGTCCCCACCGATGGGCTGAAGGGAGTCATGTCAGGAGGCCCCTCACCCCTGGTAATCCGGGGTCAGGGATTATTGTTCTTGATTTTGGTGTTCAATGAGGAAGGAGAGTACGCCGACTTCAGTGTCCTCTGCCGTAAAATAATGCTCTGGGTGGAGTGCTTCGCACACTCAGGTGCTCTAGGACTGTCTGCTTTACCAGGCTCCCCATTTCCTGTCTGGGGCTGCTAGAATCTGAGCCCATAGAATGTAAAGCCCTGGACGGTCAGGACTGTTTGGTTTCTGTCCTTACCAAGCCTAGGTCCCCATCCTTCCACTGAGCTGAACGTATCACCACCTGGCTGTTGGGAGGTTCCTGGTCTAAACCAGTATTGAGGTGTATGTAGCACATGCGAAGTGGGAGATCATCGTATTCAACCTCCTCATTTTATAAATGAGGAATCTAGGGCCCAAGTGTGGGAAATGACTTGGCCAGGGTCATTAGCAGGACAGTGACAAGAACCTAGGTGCCCTGGCTCCCAGACACTGTTCTTTCCACAAAACTCAAGGGATTTCTTTTGGTTTGTTTTCTTGGAAATCTTATTATAGATATTAGCTAAGTCACTCATTTGGTGATTACTAGCCTGTGGGCAGTCTTGTGACTTACATTGTCTTGCAGTATATTTTTGGCTTTTTGCTTGGCTTTCCATGTATTTGAATTGCATCTCCCTTGAGGCTTGGAACTTTTTCTTCAGATGTATTATTTTGTGTCATAGCATTTAGGGGCAGGAAGGATCTTTAAGATCATGTAATCCAACCCCTCACTGTAAAAGCCATAGACTTGGCCAGGGTCACATAGGAGGCAGGAAGCAGTCAGGATTCAAACCCAGTCTTCTGACTCCAAATTCAGTACTCTTTGCCCTGTATCTCTTGCCTCTGCCTGGTGCAGGGCCCTGGGCGCATTAGACACTTAGTAAATACTTGGTTTGACAAGCTACAGCTCACCTGATTTGTCATAGGATAGACTAGAGAAATCCACAGATTGATTACATTTGGTGTCTATTTGGGATGTAAAAGTATTGAGTTTCTTAAACTAAAAACCTTTCAAGTCCAGAGAGTTGGCACCCAAAAGTTATAAGCCTTAAATCTGACAAAGTTGGCTAAGGCAGAATTAGTAGAACACTATATTTGGAGTAATTAACACTGTATTTGGAGTACTTAACACTGTATTTGGAGAGTTGGCGTCTGAAGCTCCAGCTGTCACCAGATACCGACGATGCAGATCACTGTACGCCGCTAATGCTGTTTCTTCATTTCGAATCTGCATTGAAAGGACCTTAGAGGCCAATCCGTACATGAACAAGAAAGTCCTGTCCAACAGCCCTGACAGATCATCATTTGTCCTTTGCTAGAGTAACTCTTCTGATGAGAAACCTATGACCTTAGATTTTTATAATGTGGAATCCTACCTAACCTTTATCCAAACCTTGGAAATCAGCTCACCTAAAATCTAGATTGCCAGTTAGACTATGCTCGGATTTCCTCTCCTCATCATAGACTCTGAGCTGGAATGGTTAATCATTTTCTCCCAAGGCTCCTGTCATTTTCACTCCATCAACCTGCTCCTTCTTGTTGTTGGACATCAGATCTAGAGTATAAATTCCCTGGCCTACATATCTTTTGAAGGATGAAATTATCATTAAGGCAAGTCAAGAAATTATTAGCCTCTGTGTGTGGGCAAGGTATCTGGATAATAGAAGTTTCCCTGTCGCCACTATAGAATTCTCCTGCCCTAGGCTTCTTCTCTGTTTCTTCTATTTCCCAGCCTGTTCAGGTGGGCTGTAGATTTACCAATGAAACTTGTTGGTGGCTGGACCAGATAGCTCCTGAGTATGACCATGTGTAGGGTGACCGAGCAGGTAGCAGAGCAGCAGTAGAGATATTCAGAAATTCCAGGAGATAGAAAACTAGGAAGCTGCCATTCAACCCAGAGGCTTCAGCTGCCCACGCACAGGGGACTCCTTTGCTGGTCTTCACTTGAACCCAGTTCTGTCTCTGGCTTTCCTCCCATGATGTCTTTGTAGCTCACAAAGCTGCTGCTCACAACAGCCTGGCTCTGGGGGTGGAGAGAGCTATCTGCTCTGGAAGAGGGAGCTTCTCCCTAGGAGTTCCCGATCCCCATGGCATCATAGGTTTAATAAAAAACAGCCAGGAAACAGATGCGTCTTGCTCCTCTCCCTCCATTTCTGCACCGTTTCTTTAGGATTATTCGGGCTTTTGCAGGCAGTGTCACTTTGTGAGCTCAGGCTCAGTTCCTCTTGCCTGTCAGCTTTTCCCTTGGCATTTGTGTGTGGTTAGCTGAGGCCAGGTGTTCAACAAGCACCTCCTTTTTCATCTCGTGGAATTTCTGGGTATCTGGCTGCTGTTCTTCTGCCAGCATGCTAGCTTGCTCCTCTTGGGTCTGCCTCAGAGCCCATCCAGTGTAGCCCCAAGGATCCTGTAATGGCTACATCCTCACTGAGTGGGCCTGGCCTCCACTCTATCCCCTACATATTGGAACCAAAATCTCTAACGGCAGCTTCCCCCCATTGCTCCCAGGCATGTCCTGTGGAGCCAAGCAGAACAAGGCAGTTCTTCCTGTGCCACCTATTGTACCTTTAATTACATAGTTTGCTGTACTCTCACATTGTAAGTTTTTCCCTCTGAATGTCAGCCATGACAGTCCTAAACATTTATTAAGCACCCACCTACTGTGTCAGACACTGTCCTGACGGCTGGGGATACAAAGAAAGGGAAAAGACAGTACCTGCTTTCAAGGTGCTCACAGCATCATGCTGGAGACAGCATGTAGATGGCTGTGTACAAAGCAAGCTGTATACAAGATAAATAGAAAATAAGCACCAGAAATAAGAAGGGATGGAGATTTTAGTTGGCACTTAAAGGAAGCCAGAGAGGTCAGTAGTCAGTGGAAGAGGGAGAGCCTCAGCCCCAGGGGACAGCCAGAGAAAATGCCCAGAGCTGAGGGGGAGGGTCTTGTTCGTGGAACAGCCTGGAGGCCAGTGTCACTGGCTGGAAGAGGGTGAGGTGGGGGCCAGGGCGTAAGACTCCAGAGGGGGGAGGTGTCAGGTGCTCTGAATGGCAAAGGGGATTTGATTCTGGAAGTGCCACCAACCTCCTTGACCTGGTGTTTGGGGCTGGGAAGGAATGTGCTCTGGCAGCTATGTTTTACCAGGTGGTTTCGTTTTTTGTAAACTGAACGTGATTTTTATTTCTTACAGGAAAACTGCGGTATGCCAACAACAGCAACTACAAAAATGACGTCATGATCAGAAAAGAGGTGAGCAGGTCTTCCATCCCCCACTCTGAGGGTGGGCGCAGCGATCAGAGGAGGGGGAGAGGTGGAGAACTGGGCAGATCCTCTGTCTGCAGCCAGTGCCAGTTTTGTTCTCTGGCTCGTTTCTAGGCTTATGTCCATAAGAGTGTGATGGAGGAACTGAAGAGAATCATTGACGACAGTGAGATTACAAAAGAAGACGATGCTTTGTGGCCTCCACCAGACAGGGTGGGCAGGCAGGTGAGTGGGGAGCAGGAGGAAGGGGTCTGCAAGTACAACAGGGGAGATGACAAATCTGTATGTTAGTATAAAGAGAATAAATACGAGTAAACAGAGTGGTTTGTGTACAAGGGAGTTTGAGAAACAAGACAACAGTAACAGCCAAGGGGACCTAGAAAGGCTTTGTGCAAAAGCTGCTACTTGAGTTGTCTTGAAGGGAGAGAAGGAGTCTGTGAGGCAAGCTGAGGAGGGAGGGCATTCCTCCCTCATTCCTCAAATCCAGCTTTGTCACATCTATGTCCATGACATCTCACACCTGTTCCCATTTAAAACCACCTCCTGCACTCAGTATGGCTGGGCCCAGACCCCCCCACCCCAGGCCCAGAGCCCCAGTCCCTCCACACTGTGACATACTGGCCGTGAGTCACTAGAAAAGCCTGGCTTCTCTCTGTCTCAGTTTGTTTGGATGTGATCAGGCAGGGCCTGGACTCGGGATAATCATTTTCTGATAACATTTTTTGTTAAACCATTCCTTTTCAGGAACTTGAAATTGTGATTGGAGATGAACACATTTCTTTTACCACATCCAAGATTGGCTCCCTTATTGATGTGAACCAGTCCAAGTAAGTGTGCCACCCCCTGCTGCTTCTGCACGGGTGGGTGCAGCCCATACTCAGGCTGGTCAGTGAGTGGGGCCCAGACAGTTTGGCTGACCATTTCCATCTGCTGAGGTGCCCAGAGCCTGGTCGTGTGATATTTCCACATCCTTAGTGCTGGGAAGAATTCCCTGGGGGAATTGAAGGTCAGGGGCCCAATGACAGGCCTGCCAGGGCACTTGATACCTGACAAGTGGGAATGAGGCTCTTACCTGGCTCAGTCCCAGCAAGCACTGAGCTCACCGGACCATCCTGCCCCCAAGTCAGGCTCTGGGCTCCTTCCCCTACAGAGCCTAGGTGCAGATTTTAACGGAACTGCTTCTGGCTTCATCAGAGGCCCTAGGGTGAATGGAGATGGTACCTTTGGGCTCTTTTCCCTGCTCCTCACATTTGCCTCTATAAATGAGTCACCTGTTACTGCAGATCTTGGGCCCCTCTCCTCTAGGAGCAATCCTAGGCCATTTACGTGGATAGTATCACTACAGAAAACCTATCAGCTCTATGTTGAACATAAGATGTGGGGTGGGAACCATATGTTCAGCTCAATGCGGGGAATCTGTTGTGGGCCAGCTGCTCTCCAGGGCTTCCTCGCAGCAGCCTCAGTACCTCTGGGTGGGACTCTGTTCAAGGAAATAAGCCAGAGAAGACTTGATTTTGTCCCTTGGATACAGTCTAACACGTGTTTCCTTGTGTTTTAGGGATCCTGAAGGTTTGCGAGTGTTTTATTACCTGGTCCAGGACCTAAAGTGTTTAGTCTTCAGTCTTATCGGTTTGCATTTCAAGATTAAGCCCATCTAGGCTGAGGATTTTTAACTTTTTCTGTGTGCTTGGGTGGTGGCATTTTTCATTCCCAATGTCAGAAGACTTTTGTGTAAGCTAGGAAAATATTTTTTTATATGCTGTGTAAGTGATTGTCTTTAAATAAATATGCAGATGAATACAGAGTTTGTTTACTTGCCAAGTTCCGCATCAGAGTCACTTGGTCCTGGAGGGCCTCAAGTTCTGACAGCAGGTGACTTTCTTGGACTCCACCCTGCGTGTGGGTTATGAAATTAGGGCTGTGTGGCTTGTGTTCCTTACCCAAGAAGTCTGCATGGCATTGGACAGGGGCAGCTTACAGCTGAGATCAGGGAGTGAGTGATCAATTAGCCAATGTTGTGTGCCTGCTGTGTACAGCCCACTGTGTGCTGGGCACAGGGAGGAGACAAAGACAAGATGTACTCTGAGCATCTTTGGGAGGCCCAGAGTCCGGTGGGAGAAAAGGAGGCACCGACATTGATGGATATAATCCAGATTATGCTAGAAGTGCATTAGAAGGCTACAAAGAGCTGAGTCTCCTCCCTCTGCTTTCACAGGGTTCTACTCCTTGTGTCCCCAATCCCGGGCCCTCCATCTCTGGAAGCTGACCCATCTAGCACTGCCTCTCTCCCCTTCTCACCTCCTAACTACACCCTCGGGTCTTCCCCAGCCAAAGAATCTTCCTTTGATCCTGCCTGTCACACTTTCAGTGTCTGGTGCCTCCTCCCCACTCCCTCCTCAGCCCCTGCAATCTGCTTTCCGCTGAAACTGTTCTTGGAAAAGGGCACCTTAATGGAATCTGAATTGGTCTTTTTAGTCCTCATTTTTCTCGCCTGTTGGATGTTGCTGGCCCCTCACCCTTGATGTTCTTTCGGGCTTTGGGAGACTGCTCCTTCTCCCTGCTTCTCCTACCTGTCTGGCTGTTGCTTTTGTCTTCTGTCTTTCCCTGTCAGTGGGCTCCCTTTGGCTGGTCCATAGGCTTCTCCTTTAGCCATGGATGGAGGTATGGTCCAGGGATGTTGCCCCTCCCCCTGGGGACGCTGCCTCTGCCATCCTCTGGTCACTCCTCTGGAAGTTCCTCCTATATCTGTGACCCAGTACCCTAAACTGAAGTCCTTCAAGCACATTCTGGGCATTTGCGCCAGGTCCTGTGGGCACCTCAAACTTCACACCTAACTCGTCACATTCTGCCCTCCCCACCTTGCTTATTTCTCCTCGGGCTCAGAGAGATCTTTCACTCTCCCCCTCCCCAAACCAATCCTGCAGTTGCTACCTCTGTGTGATCTCAGGAAAAGCTGCCCCCAGCTGAGGTCAGGACCTCATCTCCTCTCCTCTATTAAGTTGTGCCATGATATTTCCCTGACCTTCCCTGGCCCCATTTCATGTAGAGTCAAAAGTATCTTGCCCTGGCTTTTCTGATGTCCGCAGTGTCCCTTTGGTGGCTGTAATCTGCACAGCTCTGGCCACACTGGACGTCTAGCTCTGCCTTGAATTCGGTGTGCCTTTTCCCGTCTCTGAATTGTCATTGGCAGCCTAGAGTGTGTGGCATCTTCATCCTGTTAGAGAAACCTTTGGCTCTGCCTTTCCAGTGAAGTCTTCCCTGCTTTCACTCCCCCTTCTCACGTCTTCGTTCTAAAGCACTTTACAATCCACCTTGAGTGATGAAAGGAACTTTGTGTCCAATGGCAGAACCAGGAATAATGGGGCAAAGCTGCCACGGGGCAGGCTTGGTCCGGGTGCCAGGGAAAGGAGGTGGCTCGGTCCACCAAGGGAAACGAGACATGGTTATAACCATTTTGCAGACGAGGAATGAGTCTTGGCAGCGACTTGTCCTAAAGTTTTAGATGTTTGATGAGGTTATGAATAAACATTTCAGACCAATAAGCACGTCTTGGGCACTTCACTCTTACCCCATACCCACGACCTCAAGGCACATGGCCTTTCCCTATCTGTAAAATGAGGCATGGGAGGAGGTTTAGTGCCCAGGGCAGCAGAGAGCGAGCGTCAATGAAGTGCGTGACAAACCAGATGTTTAAGGCCACTAGAATTACACGGATAACTATGGAGGACCTTGAGGACCTGGACCTGAGAGCTTCATTTTCCCTTATGTGGGGGACGCCTCTCGGTTACCAGGGTAACAGGTCCCGCCCCCCGTGTAATGCCGCACATGCGTGCGGGCGCAACGTGCCCGGGCAGGGCGGCGCTTTTACGCCAGGCCGGAAAGCAGCGCGCCCGCAGCTACCCTTGCGGTTCCGGCCGGCCATGGGGGTGAGCGGGGAGCCTGCGGCTGGAGGGATGGGGGTGCGGGCCGAAGGAGGGAACAAGGGGAGGACCGGGGGACGGGGGACGCGGTCGGGACCGAGTCTCGTCTCTCCCGCCCTGCACAGAGGATCGGGCTGCAGCTCAAGGCCACGCTGGAGAACGTGACACACCTGCGGCCCGTGGGTGACGACTTCCGCTGGTACCTTAAGGTGCGGCCCCTGGGGGCGTGGCCTAAGGCGAGGGGCGGGGCCGGGACGGAGGGAAGGAGCCTAAGGTGCGGTGCGGGCGGCTGCGGGGAGCCCTGGGGCAGGTGGGGGGCGGAGTCCCTGGACCATTGCCCTCCGGCCGGTGCAGCTGACCTTCAGCCCCTGACCAGCCGCCCTCTCCCCCTCTTCCCCAAGATGAAATGCGGCAATTGCGGGGAGGTGTCGGAGAAGTGGCAGTACGTCCGGTTGATGGTGAGACCCCCAGCCCAGCGGGAGGGGAGCGTGGGGGGGCTCCCATGGGATGGCGGCTGGACTCGTGTCCAGGAGCTTGTGAACGTCAGTGACCCCGTGTCCCCTGGAGGAGCCCCCAGCGTGGCTCAGCAGCAGCCCGTGGGCACAGACTTCACAGCACACGTGGAGTCCCCCCGACCTATAGTGGGTGTGCGTGGGTAACCCCAAGGCCTCGACCTTCCCATCTTTGCTTTGACCTCAGACAGAGGCTAGTAACCTCGCCCAAGGACGGCCTTGCAGCTTAGAGACAGTGCACAGAGAACCCCCAAGAATGGCTTCTCTGCAGAATTGGGGAGGGGAGAGCTGAGCCTTCAGCACAGTCCCTGAGAAAGCGATCTGGGGTGCTGCATTGCACCTGTGGCGCCTGGGGGAAGTTGCTGCCAAAGAAGCTTGGGCTGATCTTCGATCATAGGATTATCCTGCAAAGGGCCTAGAGATCTGGTCCAGCCCCTGCATTTCATAGCCAACCTCTCAGTCCTGTGCAGGCCCACTTGTCCTCTGCCCTGGTCAGACACATCTGGAAGCTTCGTTGTGGTTAGTTCTGAATGACACATTGTAGGGGGACTTTAATGAGCTATAGAAGGTCCAGAGGAGAGGCATAGGATGGGAACCCAGACAGCAGGAAGACCAGCTTAGAGACCTTGGGATGTTGCACTGGAGAAGACCAGACCGTGATGGGGGGACAGGGTGGGAAAGACTTTTCATGGACAGACTTAGGAGTGAAGGCTGAGAGTTACAAGGAGGTAGATTTCAGCTGGAATGAAGTGTCTTTTAAGGTAACGAGTCTCCTTATCTGTCATCCTTATCTGGATGGATCTCCTGAGGGAAGCTGCCAAGGAGGTTGGGGCTGAAGGTTTGAGTGGGGACTAGATGTCTCAAGGGCCCTTCTGACTCTCTGAGGTTCTTTGCTTTGCCCCTTAGGTTGCCCTTGGTCATCTTGCTTGGTAGTTTACAAAGCACTTGTTTGGGGGGCGGGAGGAGTAGCACAGTCAGGGTCTGACCTTCCCATTTATAAATAATTGATAAATTGAGTGTGGAATCAGGCCCAGAAGGGAATTAGGGAGTCTGAGCCTAACATGGAAGAGATTTCAGGGTTTTTGTCTTCTAAGCTGACCAAGATGTCAGGGCTAGAAAGGAGAACTTTCAGTGGCTTGAAAAGTCTGGAGCAGCTGCTCAGGGGAACTTGACCAAGGCAGCTTAGGAGACTTCACAGAACAAAGGTTCTTGACATTTCTTGTGTCCTAGACCCCTTTGGCTGTTGTTCTGATGAAGCCAACGTTCCCTTCCCAGAGTCGTCTTTAAATGAATCAAGTAAAATACCTAAGATTGATTACAAAGGAAACCAATTATTTTGAAATACAGTTATCAAAATCTTTTTTAAACATAAGCTCACAGATGCCAGGTTTAGATCCCTGCCATCTATTGCCCCAGGGAGATTTGTTTTTGGATTATAAAGCCAAGGTTGGGAGCAGATTGTTGAGGTCTGATGTGCTTTGCACCCCACCACACTGCCCACGAGTTCAGGTGCTGACAGAAAGCCCCCACTATGTGGCCCCAAGGGTGGGGGCTTCCCTCACCCCTCCCTGGCCCCTCGTTCTCCTTTGCTTCTGAGCCTGCTAAATGGCTTACTTTGTAACTTTGCAGGACAGTGTCCCCCTGAAGGGAGGCCGGGGCTCTGCAACCATGGTGCAGAAATGTAAGCTCTGCTCCCGGGACAACTCCATCGGTAGGTGCTTGGGGGACCCTTGTGGAGGCAACGGGCTCGGACCAAAACCTGCTGGCATTGGGCAGGCTCCTCCCAAAGCTAGATTCTGTTGCCTCTCCTGAAACTTGAAGCCTGCCTGCCCTTCCTTCCTTCATCAAGTCTCATGCCCTGGGTGTGGGAGCTCCAGAGGTCAATTAGACACTGCCCCTGCCCTTGTGGAGACATAAGCAAACATGCATGAAACGGCAAACAGTGCAGGACCCTGGATGCCCGGCCCTTAAAAAGGTCCAGACCAACCATGCCCAAAAGTGAGTTTGGCGTCTTTGCCTCAAAGCCCTCCCTGCTTCTGAATTACCTGTTACTGCTGAGGGCACCACTGGGGTTGCAGCCACCTCACTTCCCCATCAAACTCCCACGTCCAATCTGTCACCAAGTCCATCATCCTTCTCTCCTCTGACCCTGTCCCACCGTGGGCCCGGCCCTCATCCCATCCCACCTTTAATGCCGCAGTATCAGGTTAGCCCATCCTCCGCTGGGCCACCAAAGGGATTTTCCTAAAGCACTGCCTGGGTCAGGGCTCACTCCCCCCATCCCCACTCAGTAAACTCCAGTGATTCCCTCTTGCCTCCAAGATCATCTATAAAACCCTCTGTTTGGCCTCCAAAGCCCTTCATAACCTGGCCGCCTCCTGCCTTTCCGGTCTCCTCGCTCCCTTCCCCATACTCTTCAGTCTGAGGACACTGGTATCCTGGCTGCTCCACAAACAAGGGCCTCCGTCTCTGGCCTCTGGGCATTTGCCCTGGCTGTGCCCCAAGCCTGCAATGCTTTCCCACCTCATTTCCATCTCCTGGCTTCCTTCCAGTCCCAGGAAGCGTTTTCCAGGGCCCCCATCGGAGACCACAAGCCCCTGTGTCATTGATCCTGACTCCATCTTGTTCGTCCGTGCTTATTTCATGTTGTCTCCCCTCCTTTATTAGACTGAGCTCCTTTCAGGCGGGGACTGTAGTTTACCATCCTTTATATGCATAGCACTCAGCCTGGTGCCTGGCACACAGTAGGTACTTTATGAGTGACAGGAATCAGAAAGAGGGGGGTCCCTGGGCTGGAGGAGTCAAAACCCATTTGGTCTTCCTGCCTCCAGCCTCTTCCTTCCCCACACCTACAAAAAGGGATCCCAAAGCCCCTGGGTGACCAAGTGTCCCCCTCCTGCTCCCCAAGCCCCAGGCTTGTAGCTGCTTCTAGGATCAAATAGAGACTCCTCAGCTTCTCCCCCAAAGCCCTTCCTCAGGGGGCTCCCGCCTCCTTTTCCACACTGATCCTGCACCCCTTCTGCCCATGCCTGTCTACATCACAACATGTCTTCCGGGTTTTGGAGCGAGCCGCTTCTGGCCTAGAGCACAAGCCCTTTCCCCACTTGGTATGACTCTGTCTGAGCTTGGTGTAGTGTTTGTGGTGTCTCTGGAAGGCAGGAATGAATTCGCTTTTGTCTTTCAGGCCCCTGGTGCCCAGCACAGAGCCTAGCACACTGCGGATACTCCACAGTGCTGGCTGAGGGGAGCCAGGGCGTGGCTCTGCCTGTTAATAATCAGTGCTGATCCCAGGAGAGGAGGGTGGAATCTCTCTCCTCCTTTGGGTGCCTGAGTAGGGAGCCCCGAGGGGAGCGGCCTTCCAACTGCCTGGGCAAAGAGAAGCAAGGCTGTCAGGGGCCTTGGGGGGCTTTGAAGCTTAGGGATCAGATTCATTTTCTGGGGCAGTGTCAGCAGTGAGCAGATCTTTACTGTCAGGAGCCAAGAGGACTCCCGCCTTCTCTTCTCATTTCAGACATTCTGAGCAACAGCATCAAGCCTTACAACGTGAGTCTGACCCTGCCCTGGGCAGGGAGGGTGGTGGGGAGGGGCAGCTGCGGCCGCTGTGCCTAGACTGGGCTGCGCTGGGAATTCACTGTGTGTGTGGGCCTGCTCGTTCCCTTCCCTAGTCCTCACTCTTTGTACCTGCAAAGTGGGGGTAATACCAATGCCTGCCTAGAGGACTGTGTGACGGATCAGGATGGATGAGGGGGCACTTGGATGAATTATGGGGGCCCTCCCTGAGGGAAGGGGAGGTTCTCCAGCAGCATCGACCCCAGGCCAGCCAGAAGCAGGTGGTTCATTCTGCCTCAGGGTGAGGCCTTAGGAAAGCGCTTTGGGGGAGCAATGACCAGCCCAGAGAAGGCGCCAGAGGATCAGGGGAGGGACCCTGAGTCTGGGGCTGTGATCTGGCTTCAAATCCCACTCCTACTTCATGCCTGTATGACCTCACACAGGTCGTTCTCCCTCTCTGGGCCTCAGTTTCCTCATCTGTAACATGAAAGTGCTGGGAACTCAGTTGCCCCCCGGGCCTTCCTGCCTCTGAGTCCCGCAATCCAGTGACTCTGATTTCCTGGGGAGAGTCACTGCCTGAGGGCGGCCCTGCTGGCCGGGGTGGGGGGATGGTTCCTTGCCAAGCTGAGGAAGGGCTGACCCCCACCCCCACCCTCCGCCACCAACCTCTCCTTCTTCCAGGCTGAAGACAGTGAGAAGTTCAAGACGATTGTGGAGTTTGAATGTCGGGGCCTGGAGCCTGTGGACTTCCAACCCCAAGTAGGTGGTGCCTCCCCCGGTCCCTCCTGTCCTGGCTCCCATGGCACTGGAGACCCTGGAGGCCAGAGGCATTGCAGCCCCAACCCACACGGTCACAGCCAGTGGAGCTGTCTGGGCACAGACAACCCAGATGGTGTCCATAGAGCCCCACTCCCCACTCCAACACCTACAGGGAGAAGGAAGGAGCCCCTGCTCATGACAATAAGTCGAATTCAGCATTTATTAAACACCTCCTGTGTGCAGAACATTATACTAGGTGTGGGTTTGTGTGGGTGTGGGTGTGTGTAGAGGGGAGGGGGGGGAGTTAATGATAAGAGTCTATAGAACAGAGCAGGCCAGGATAAAAAGTCTAACCATGGCTCTTGGGCCTGATTTAGAACTAACAGATGCAAACAGAAACCCACGGCCCAGCCTCTGGGTCTGGGCTGAATAGACACTGGGAGCCAAAGGGGCCCCATCGGGTTCTCAGGCTGGCACGTGGCATGTGTCTTGTAGTGTTAGAGGACACTAGAGAGGTGGTGGGGAGGGAGACCTCAGGGCTAGGGACAACTCTGCCTTCAGTTTCCCTCTGGGTTCCTTCTGGCTTTCCCGTTCAAAAACTATGTGGTTCTGTGAGCAGGACCATGTCCCTAAGGGCCCTGACCAAACTCATCAGCTCTTTCCTGCTTCCACTCAGGCTGGCTTTGCTGCCGAGGGCTCAGAGACTGGGACTGTTTTCAGTGACATCAATCTGCTTGAAAAGGTATGGTCCACGAGGATGATGCTGGGTGTGGAGGGTTCCTCTGTGAGGGTGGGAGCTCTCAGGGGAGGCAGTACTGCTGGTCTTTGTGGGCAAGTCTGCCATGTGAAGGCTGAGTATGAGACTGGGCATCACGAGAGCTGGTGTCAGGTCCCAACATGGTCCCCCAATGCTGTTTCCTCAGCTCTAAGCATGAGGGGGTTGAATTGTTTCACAAGATGGCAGAGAGGTGGACTATGGGAGTGAGGTGCATCAGACTCTTGGGTGTGGCCCACCTATCCCTTTGGGGAGGGGGTTGTCGGTGGTATGAAAGAACATAGAAATTGGGAAGGTGGGGGAGTGAGAGGGGTGGGTTCCCTCTGGTTCTGTTAGCACTGTAGAGTCCTGATTCCTGGGGCCACCCCAGGTAAGGGGAGTAGGGGATGTTGAAGGGACTGACCCTGGGTCACTCAGCCGAGAAGGTGCAGGTCCAGGGTCCACTTCCTTCTCCCTCCACCTGGACTCGGGCTTCAAGCAGTTGGCAGATTTCACTGTTAACCTGCCTGTGGGGCCCAGCAGGGAAGCCATGGCACCATGTGTGCAGAGGCCAGAGGATGGGGGTAGGTCTTGTGACCTCAAATCTGAGGCCTTCCCATTGTGGGCGAGGCTGTGGAGAAGGGTAGAGAAGCCCAGAGGGTCCTCACACTCCTCCTCTCCTTTCTCAGGACTGGACAGACTATGACGAAAAAGCCCAGGAATCTGTGGGAATCTATGAGGTCACTCATCAGTTTGTGAAATGCTGAAAGAAACTGCCCCTTGGCCCCAGATGACTGCCATGTACAGGTTGGCCTCTGGCTGGGCCTGGCCTGTCATTGTAGCTCCCCTGGTCACGCCAATAAAGGCTCGTGTCCCCCAAGCCTGTGTGATTCTGCAGCCCAGAGACGGGCTGAGGGAGAGGCGGGGTGGGGGCAGGGGGCTGCCTCGCTGTCCCACTCAGCTCTTTGTCCTCCAGAGTTCACTTGGGCATCTGCAGGTCTGGTTGGCTGGGGGAGGGGGGTTGAAAACAGATACCCAGAAAGCCTCCATTTAGTGGCTGTGGGGACTTAGTGGGCTGTGTACCAGGTGGTCAGGTGCTGAAAGGGAACTCACAGGTCATTGTGTCCATCTGAGGCACCTGAAGCCCAGAGGCCATGACTTGTCCTGGGTCACAAAAGTAGTGAATGTTGGTGCCAGGGCTCTTACACCCCCCACCAGAGAACAAAGGCCAGCCACTTCCCAGGCAGTCAGGCAGATGAGTCAACTGTTAGCTGGAGGCCTGGGGCAGAGGGGCAGCCCAGGTCAGGAAGGAGCCCTGGTTCCTTAGGACACAGACCTGGGTTGGAGGCCCTGAATGTTGAGCAGATGGTCTTGGGCGGTTGTTCTGATGACCAGCAGGCATTTCAGTAGCCCCAGTGTGGGCAGGCAGCCGGGATCTGCGCTCTGGGGGAAGGGGAAGCCCCTGGACAAAATGATTCACAGCAGAAGTGATGCCAGAAGTGAGCACGGCGCTCAGGCCAAACAGAAGACAGCAATGTCCCATTGCAAGGAGGATCATCCAGACAAAGCTAGTTCACAAGCCCTCAGCACCAAGCGAGGCCCAGGAGAGACAAAGGTACCAAAGAGCCCACTGAGTCCAACCCCCTCATTTTACATGTGAGGAAACTGAGGCCCAGAGATGTTAAATGACCTGCCCAGCTTTGTGTGACTAGTGTCTCAGGTGGAATTTAAGCCCAGGTCTTCCCGACTCCCGAGTCTGCCCTCCATCCCCTCTACCACACTGCCTCCCATGATGGATACAGACTGAGGAAAATTGAGACCATGAAGAGGCTGGTGACAGGGGAGAATGCGTTGCAGAAGAAACTACAGTGGGGTTCAGACATTGTGAGAGGTGGAGACCAGGAAGGCGTGACCATCTCTGCCCCGGCCCCAGCTCTAAGCCTCTAGCTCTCTCCTTGGGGACTTTGCCTTTCCTGCTGCAGACTGAAACTCTTCCCACCCCTTTGCCTCTTCTGTCCCTCTACCTTTGCTAAGAAGTTCGAGAGAACATTGGCCCCTGTCAGGTGGCCCATTATAGGTGCTAAAGAGATGCTGAAGCAGAGAGATTCAAGAATAGACACAAGTTATGTGCTGTGATCACCAATATAAAGGGAGGAGTCCTTGCTTGGGGCTCAGGAGGCCTGAGTTCTTGTCTTGGTCTGGACAGGGACTCACTGTCTGGCCCCGGGCAAGTCCCTCCCCTTGGCTGGGCCTGTCTTCCTCTGCACATGGAAGGGTGGGCCTGGCAGGCTATAAAGCCCCTTCCAGCTCTAACATTCGGCCTAGAAGAGATGGCCAGTTGGAGAGCAGAGTTCAAGTCTCTGAGACTGATCAGGCTGCTAAGTTACCTCATCTCTCTGAGCCCTGGTTCCCTCAGTCACATGGTAAGAATAACCACAGCTTGCTAACACCTTATAGATTACACAGAAAGTACTTTGTCCATTTTCTAATTCTAGGAATTCAGTGGAGGGGCAGCCTGGGCCTCTGCCACCCCCGGCTGGGGTCTGGGGTCAAGCGGGGCCTGTCATTTCTCACTGCCCTCAGAGAAGTCTGGATGCTCCTGGGCGGTTGATCAGCATTGGGAGAGGGAGTCTTCTCCCTGGGATTTCCCTATACTGATGGAATCACAGGTCCAGGCACCAAATAACAAGGGTTCCGTTAGTAGAAGACAAATGCCCATGACATGCCAGCCTGTCCTGGGTGACAGTTACTGGTTTCAAGAGAAGAGTTTTTATTACAGGAGTATCAATTTCCAACAGCCAGCGGGTCACCCCTGACACAGACCACACGGGATCCTCAACAAGAGTCTGAGATGGTTTTCTGGAGCGACCCTAACCCATGTGGCCCGTGCCACACTAACCAGGTAGGAGCCAGCGGCCTCCTCCAGGACAGACACTGTGTCTCCTCCATCCAGCTCAAATCCTACCCCCAAAGAAGCCCCCAGAAGTCACAATTCACTCTCTAACTTGTACAATCCACCCCACTTTAAATAACCCATTAATTTTGGCAGATTGATGATTTTAAAGTTAAAACATGACTGTTTCAGTTACTCAGGCATTTCATGATTTGGGGAGGGGGCAGGGCAACTGGGGTTAAGTGACTTGCCCAAGGTCACACAGCTAGTAAATGTGTCAAGTGCCTGAGGCCGGATTTGAACCCAGGTCCTCCTGACTCCAGGGCCGGTGCTCTATTCACTGTGCCACCTAGCTGCCCCCACTTCATGATTCTAAGCTCACAGGACACTCCCAAACCCTTCTTGCTCCCACAGTTATCACTAGAGAGGTGCTTTGTGCCTCCCCTGCTAACTTTTGACAGGCTGGCCTTCTAGAACATCAAAAATATCTCCCAAGGCCTTGTTCACACACTGGAGGAACTCCGTGACATTGCGGGCCGGGTAGGAGGAGACGTTGCAGCCGATCCAGTCATCGTGGACCCCGTAGCCAATGCCAAAGCCATCGGGGACGACAGGCGCGAAGCCCCCAAGGTTCACAGCAGGGCTGCTCAGGGTGCTGGTGGACAGGATGTTGTGATTGATCTGCGCATAGGCCGGGTCCTGGTAGAACTCGGGTAGTTTGTGACCTTCAGCCGCTGCCAGGTATCTCAAGGCAAACAGGTGTCTGTCAAATCCCTGGCCTGCGGGACAGAAGGCAAACAGTGACTGATGCATCCACCCCCAATTCTCCAGTAAAAACTCCTGTCTATAATTCAGCCTCTGTCCTAGCCTAAAAAGGTGCTTAAAGCAATCAGTAACAGGAGGGAACCTGTTGAGAGGCCTTCAGAGGCTGTGCAGATCCACTGCAACCCAGTCGTGCCAACTCCAGCCTGTCTCCAGCATTGGGGAGCTCCTGCGGCAGAGGCCATCCATTCCTCTGTTGGGCAGCTCCAGCACCAAATCCTTTTTCGGCCAGCTCACTTCCCTCTCCCTCCCAGGGCAGGAGGAGTCTCATAATGGGAAGACACTTACCCATCGCGGCCTCCTTTGTCAGCTGGTTGTGGTACTTGGAGCACTGGGCCATCATCTCTTTGAGCTGATCTGTGCTGTTCTGGGAAAGCCCCCTGACAAATGCCTCTGAACACTTCTTGGTGAACACAGAAGCCGGCCGGACAGTCTCGGTACGGCCGTGTTTGAATGCCGCCGTACTACAGGACTCATAAGTGGCCACCGTTTGCCCGTACTGCCGGAGGAAGGCCATCTGGAAGGAGAGCTGAGCCACCGCATCAGGACTGAGCTTGTGCTTCTTCAAGAATTCTTTGCCTCCTCTCTGAAACTGGATGAAGTCTATAGTAAGGGTCTGCATGGTGGAGTCAAACTTCTCTTTGGCTCTGGCAATTCCAGCTTTTAAAGTATCGTTCAATCTGAAATTGAGTTTCTGCACAGCCCTCGATGAGTCGACAGGTGCAGGCTGAGCCTGGGGTGTGATGGCAGGGGTCTGGGTGCTGTCTTTAAACACATCATTGAAGACTCTAAGCACAGCAACGCCATCACCCCAAGAGTGCTCAAAGTTGATGGCTGCATTCCCATCTTTGGCTACGATGAGGTTGAAGGATTTGTCAAACCATCGGTTCACACCATCTCCGTGCAGCATGGTATGGGACAAATGGACCAGGTCTGTGATGGGGAAGTCATCTAGACACAGACAGAACACAGCCGAGTCCGCTTTACTGAGCACTTCCTCGTTCCCATTATTCAGCAGCTCCTGCCTCAACCCAGCCCAGGTGTCTCGGTTTTCAGTGGTCAGATACGCCAGAGGAAACTCGGGAGTGGGGCTGTTGTCAGAGAGAATATACTTCAGGTGAGCGTGGACTTCCGTTGCTTTGAGGATGTTCCCATCTTGATCCAGGACATCAAAGACGTAAAAATTCCCATTCCTCAGCACTAGCAGGTGCTTCTCCTTGTCATTGGTAAAAAGCTCATCTCGACCAGGCTTGGGCAGCCGAGTTGAATTGAACAGTCTAAAATACTGCGACATATCCAGGGGGTAGGCATTGACCATGTAAGCGCCATACCAGGCCAGGGATGAAGGCACAAGGCGGATAATTCTCTTAAAGGCATCAGTGTTGCTTTTGGCAGGGTTGAGGTGGAACACCTCTGGCTCGAGGAGGCCAGCCCTGAGACTCTTCATAAACCGCATGACTGACACAGTTAAGTTAGTTGCTCGTGTGAGTTGGTCATTATAATCAGGCTTTGGGTCAGGGTTGAAAGACATGAACGGATTAAAATTCAGAACAATGGAGTCTCGGGCAGATAGGTACATATCAAACCAGGGACCTATGAAGATATTTAAGGTAATAAGTGACAAGCACAGAAGCTTTATTCTAGAAAACACACATTTATGAAGCATCCACTATATACAGACCGTGGTGCTTAGTACTGGGAAAAAGGATCCCTGCTGTCATGGAGAAGGGAGACAAAGTTATCATAGAGAGGTCCCAAGACCTGCCAAGCATGTGAGGATCTACCACTGAGAAAGCTTCCCTGAGTGCTGGCAGGCAGTCTGGTTGCTCTGTGGGCTCAGAACTGTCCAATAGCCAGGCTGTCCAACGGCACGCACTTTGGGGGGAAACCAATCAGTTTCTTTCCTGCACACGGCAAGCCCTAATGTGCAAAGGTGACTGAAGAAGTCCCTATGGGTCCTGAATGAGAACAAATCCAAATGCTATTATGACTCTAAAGTCAATTTAAGCAAACCTCATATGTGAACAATCCTTATAAAGTATGCCACATAATGGCACCTTGGTTTTATAAGGTCCAGATGGGAGTTCCCTAGACAATTTGTAAGGGTTTATAAATTATTAACCAGCTAAAATAATGAAGTCAAGGGATGAACTGCTGGTGTCAGAATAACTGTTGGAGGCCAAATAGGAATGGAAGGAAAGCATGTCTGCAGTGATAGAAAATTAGGGAAATCATGTTTGACCAAAGCAGCCTCCTCTAGGGCACCCTCATGGTACATCCTGGTGGGGTGGTTCCTGGGGTATCAGAAAACCATGACTGGTACACATGCTTGGCAGGTCAAGGACAAGGCCCAGTGATGGACTGTGGGTCTGCTTTCCGAGGACCAGCCAAGCCACATGAAGAGGCTCCACACCAAAGCAGCCACAAAGAAGATGTGGGCTTTGCCTATGTCGTTTCATTGAGAGGTGGCTCAGTGGTACAGTGGATAGAGTCTGGAGTCAGACTCACTCATATTTCTGGCTTCAAATTTGGCCCCTGACACTAGCTGTATGACCCTAGGCAAGTCATTTAACCCTGTTTGCCTCAGTTTCCTCACTTGTAAAATGAGGTAGAAAAGAAAATGGCAAACCACTCTGGCATCTTTGCCAAGAAAACCCCAAATGGGGTCACAGAGTCAGACACAACTGAAAACGAATACACGCAATTCAACCAGTAGAGGGACTGTGATCTACATCAGTTAAGAAAGATCAATCCTGACAAAAGCCCAGATCTGAAAAACCGAAGAATTTGCTATTGCCTAACAAGACACATCTGTGTAAAATGTCAGCTGAATTCAGAAACCAAGGTGGCTTCAGAAACTAACTTGTACTCCTCAGATCACTGCACTGAGTATTACTGCAGAAGACAGATTTGTCCTCCTGAGAGAAGGTGCCTCTCTGGTATTCTAGGAGGCTGGCACCAAAAGGAGTCTGTGTTCCAGTCTCCGTCACTGTCTGGGTGACCTGAACAGTTTCCTCCCTTCTCTGGGCTCCAGTTTTCCAATCTATAAAATGAGGCGTGGGAGGGGCGGGGGGGCGGGTGGATAAGTTTCTGTCCAACTCTTAAAAAAAAAAACAAAAACAAATTTCAGAAGAGAAATAGCTGCTGTCCCTGGTGGGCAATGGTGTACTTTCCCCGTCCCAGAGTAACCTAAGCCCTTTCCAATGCAGTGGGATTGCTGTGCAGAGGTCAGCAAAACCTGCCCAATGCCCCGCTGGGAGCCTGTGAGAACAGGACTTCGGGGTACAAGGCCGCTGTGTGATCATCCTGAGTCACAGCTGGTGAGCTAGGTTTCCAGGTAGCCCAGCTGCTATGTGGCCCTAGGGCTGCTGAGGGAAGGGCCAGCCTGTCTATGGTCCTGCTGGGAGATCTCTGTCTTCCTCAGGGTGAAAAGAAGATTAGGAAGCTGAACAGTCAGAATCCGGGGTTCTGAGTCCCGACTCTGACACTGACTCACTGTGTAACCCCAGGCAGGTTATTGTCCTCACCTGACCTCAGTCTTTCCATCTGTAAAATGAGAAAATAATAAACTTTGTATTTCACGGGTCCATTGTGAACCAAGTGCAGCACTCTAGGGATGAGAACTAGAGACCCTTGACCGTTGACTGGAACCCAGCCAAGGTGCCATTTCTTGGCAGTTTTGTTCCCATCTTTCTTTGGTCCCTCCTGCCCTCCCCTGTCCACCAAAGCCAGGATTCCTGTCCCAGCACATAGGGAACATGGCCACTTAAAGGGGTCACGAGAACTGAATGGGGTCCTGAGTGTGACCAGTGTGTAGGCTGATGATGACCCCTGACCTTCAGTGCCTAACTGCCCATGGGCTGGACACCAGGGACTGAATTAAAATAGAAGAAGCTGCAGGTCAGCCACATGAGGGATAACGTGGATGCTTTTCTAACATTTGACCAGGTTGGCAGGGGTGGCGGCGGGGCATAAAGGAAGAACAATGAACTTGGACTTAGAAGAAGTGTGTTTGAGCCCAACTCTGCCACTTACTAGCTACATCTCCTGAAGTGTCCTCACATGTAAAATGGGGACAGCAAAATGTGCACCACCTCCCTCAGAGGTTTGCTGGGAGATAAACTGTAAAGTGCTCCAAAGAGACAGTTATTGTTTTGTGTGGGGCCTTCCACTACAGGGCTAACCTGATGCCTCCTCTTGGGAGGAGAGGCTCCAGACCTGCTGCTGGAGGACCTGCCTCATCACCAGGAAGGCCAAAGGAGCGATGCCTCTGCTCCCTAATGATGGAAGTGCACTGGCACCTGCCCATCCATCAGGGCATCAGGGACACTGCTCTGCTGAGGTGCAGGCCCACCCATCCTCGATAAGGGGAGTCCATCTGGCCACTGCCTGGGGACGGGATGCCCTGGGAACACTACTGGACTTGGAGCTGACAGACAAAAGGAGCTTGGACAGGGTGGCAAAGGAGAGCATATGGGTTTGAGTCCTAGCTCTGTAACATTGGATTAAGTGGCCCTGCTCTGAGCCTCCTTCATGCTCCCCAGGGCTACTGCTCTGAGGGAGGATGTTTTCAGGAGGCACTGAAGTCACTGACATACGTACATGCTGGGGGTCCTGGCTGGTGTGGCCTCCCTGTCCCCAGGGCTGCTGCTCCGAGGGAGGATGTTTTCAGGAGGCACTGAAGTCACTGACATACGTACATGCTGGGGGTCCTGGCTGGCGTGGCTTCCCTGCCCCCCAGGGCTGCTGCTCTGAGGGAGGACGTTTTCAGGAGACGCTGGAGTCACTGACATACGTACATGCTGGGGGTCCTGGCTGGTGTGGCCTCCCTGTCCTCCAGGGCCTCACTTGATGCTCTCTCTCAATCTCTCTCTGCACTCATCTTTTCTCTCCTGCCTCATCTTTCTGCTCTGGCTCTTCTGTCCATCTCTTTTCCATCCTCTCTGTTTCCTTCCCTGGTTCTTGAGAGAGCAGAATTCACACAGGTAATGCCCCATTTAGCCCTGCCCACTTGGCCCCTTTGCCTGGGGGAGGCCTCTAGAATCCAATCCAGGGCCAGGCAAGCACCAGCTAAAGCGAAACCACAGGGACTCCCCTTCAGAGATGACGAGAAGTGAACAGCTTTCTGGGGAGGGGGCAAAGGGCACAATGAGCAGCTGGAAGTCTTGGATTCCTCACCCAGACACAAAGGCCCAGCCCAGCTCTGCCACCTCCAGGCTGGGCAATCCTGAACAAGTTATGGAGCCCTTTGGGGACTGTCACCCCTCTCACTCATGGGGTTGCAATTTAAAGCAGGGCAGTGGCAGGCAGAATGGATTCAAATGCTTGCTCTCACACCTGCCAGATACCTGCCACGGAGGAGTCACTGTCTCTGAGTTTGTTTCCTTGTCTGTAAAATGAGGCTAATGACCAGCTGCCCAGGGTTGTGGTGAGCTAACATACCGAGCAACGCCTGGCACCCGGGTGTACTCCCATCTTTCCAAGAGGCAGGCCTTGGTGAAAGGAGTGCAGTGACCAGGGCTCCAGGCTCAGCACGGTCACTGAACTAACTACAGGCCTTGGGTTCAGCCCCTCCCTTTCCTGGGCCTCGGCTGCCCTTGTGTAAGACACTGGCCTGCACAGAGATGGGGTCCTAGGTCCCTTCCAGGCCGGACGTTCTATTTAAGTACCGAAAAACTGCCAATAAGGCCCACAATACAAACTAAGGGACAATATTTATGTGTGTGCGCGTGCGTGCACTCGCGCGCGCGCGCGCACACACACACACACACACACACACACGCATGCGCGCATACACGCGCATGCGCGCGCACATGCATACACACACACACATGCATACACGCGCACGCACACACATACACACACACACGCACACACACACGCACACAGAAAGTGCTGGGCTCAAATCCATTTTCCCAGTCATAACTGTGCCCAAAGATGGACCCCTTCCTTTTGGGGCAGGGATGCCAACAGTAAACGCTTGGGAACTTGTCCCTCAGCTCTCCCCCCCTTCAGCCAGCAGTGACCTTGGCTCACTGACACTGCGAGGCTGACCGCTGACCTCTCTGCCATCCTCCCTCACAATACTTTTAGGACCAGAACTCCCTTGAAGGTGGCCTGCCCTCAGGTCACAAGGTCCCCTCTGCCATAGGGCATGTTCACAGCCAGGCTTCACTCAAACCCACCTGAGATGTAGCTTGTATGTTTATTCTGCTTGTCCTTAGCAACCAGCTGTGCGTGCAGTTCTTTGCCAAGTCCACTTTCGAAGGTCCTGCAGAGCTGCTCTGTTCTCCTGAGACATTCAAGAAGGAAATATCAGACCACAGGACATCGAGGGCAGAGAGGCTGCAGACCCCAGTCAGGCTAGACTAAAGGACAATTCAGGATTTTACTGTTTACAGAGAAAGTGCCCAAGACCATTATCACTCCCATGCCTGAGGTAATTTACATCAGGTCTAACATTTACATGGCACCTTCAGGTTTACAAACCACTTTACACAGGCTTTCATTGGCAGTGAACCGCCTTACCAGGGCCACCTAGTCAGTGACCAAGTTGGGGTTCTAAGCCCTGACAGGCCCCTCCTGCCTCAGAGTCCAGAGTTGCAGCCACCGGCCTCCCTGCCTCTAACCTGGGCTCTCTCTGGCTCTCTCCACTGAGCTTGTCACCCGGACCCAGAGCACCAAGAGAGCAAGCAAAAAGGACCCTTCCTTTCCTACTGGCTGAACTTCTGGACTTCATTCCACTCTCATCCTGCAAGACCATGCCAACCCCTGCCTTTTCCAGCTTCTTTTTATATGCTGTCTCCCCATTAAATGGGGAGCTCCTTGAGGGCTGGGGCTGTCTTTTGCCTCTTTATATGTCCAGTGCTTAGTATGGTGCTGGGCACCCAGAAGGTGCTTAATAAATGTTTACTGCCTGATGGAGCTGCTGCTGGTCATCTTTGGAAGACCCAGAGAAAAGGAGGTGCCCAGGACTGGTTTTCTAGAAGGGGAAGCACGTGGATATCTGTGGACTATAGGCCATCAAGTTGATCTGTAAATCTTGGCACTATCTGAGCCTACATTATTAAGGAGATGCTTGTGGCCACTAAAGGGTGACACAACATCACCCAGCCCAGGCCATAGAGACTTACCTCATGTCTCCTTTTAGCCAGGGAAGGCCTGGTGGAGCAGCATCTAAGTCTCATGCTGCCCTCATCCAGGATAAAGTGGAGATATGGGCTCCATGACAGTACGGTTTAGTGGATCTGGGAGAAACCTGAGCTCAAGGCCCAGCCCCCAAGTGTTTCTTAAAGAGGTGATGTTAACCCACAGGAAAGTCTCCAGTGTGGGTTCCAAGCACCTGGCCCTGGTGCATCCTCTTTGACATTCTGATCAGTGACTTGGCTATAGGAATAGATCACATGATTGTCAAACTGGCCTGACCCGAGGCTTGAGAGGACAGCTAACACATGCATGCAATGAAGCTGGAGCCTAAAGGCCACAATGTGGGCCAAACATGGGGATTCAAAAAATGAACTTCATGAATGAAAGGCAAGAGGAGACGTGGCTTTTTTTTGTGAAAAAGATCTAGGAGGCCTAGTGAACAGCAAACTCAAGAGGAGTTGAGAGGGCGACATGGCAGCTGAAAAAATCTTACACTGCCCTAGACTCTGTTCAGAGAGATAGTACCCAAAACAAGCAAGGTGAGAGTGTCCCTGAATTCTGCCCAGGCTGGGCCATAGCCAGAGATTGTGTTGAATTCTGGGTATGCTGAGGCATAGTGCGGCACGACATCCCTGCTTCTGAGGTGGATGCTGGTAGATCCTCTTAAGACACCCACTGTACCAAGCTTCCTCTAACCTAAGAGGTGTGCCTGGAGAAATCCCAAGAGGCCATGGTTCATTTGATGCCAGTAATCTTGGCTAGTACACTGATGAGAGAAGTCTACCAAGCAGTGCTATCCTCCCATGGAGAACACTGCCTCCTGAAGTGACAGACTCCCTGACCACCTCTCATCAGAGACTCTGCAAGCAGGATCCATGCTGCAGGTGGGCTGTAAAGGGGCTGTCATCTCAAGTGCTTTTCAACCCTAAGTCAAGTCTATGATTGCTGGTGACTTGATTAAAAATTAAAAGTTTGTTTTCTAAATTGACAAAGCGCAGGACCGACTCCTGGACACTTTTTGTTATCTCACCCAGTACAGAAATGCCTCTAAGGTTCAGCTTGATCTGACTCCCCCACCCCCGGCCTCTCCAGCCCTCTTAACCACTTCAACATGCATCAAATACCTACTGTGTATACTCCATCTCCTAGGTGATAGAGATACAAAGTGAAAGTGCAGTCCCTGCCCAAGGAGCTAATGTTCTCCTGGAACATGATATCTGCAGGAGGAAGTAGGATACAAAGGAAGGAACAGTGGAACCTTCCTCTAGGGACTCTGGAGGACAGACAGAACCCTTGCTCCTGCTGGGCAGGAGGCAAAAGGAGGCCTTCTCTTGTGGGCAGAGATGGCAGATTCCCTAAGAGCCCTCATGAGCGCTGAACCACGGTGGAGCAAGTGTCCTAGCTTTGTGCTGGCCTTTGTCTCTGTTCGAGTCCATCTCTTCCCATTCTGGCCATGGATGGATGAGGGCATAAAATGCATTCTCCTGGGGGGAGCTTTGGGCTGGCCAGCCAGGTTGTGCCAGGGAGGACACTCTGAGAAGGCAGTTTTCTTTTTCAAGGGGAAAACATTCATCTTTGGCTTTGCAGCCCTGGGCCACCTTCAGGTTGGACGGGTTCTATCCCACAGCATCTTCTGGGTCACTGGTCTTTACCTGAACTGGCTGTCATCCAAAAGAGGTCTCTGGGCACTGAGGTATCTCTTCATGGTATCTTCGAGTTTGGGAATAGGCAGCCTGAAGGAAAGAATTCCAAGTCAGATGGGATTTAGATGGAGAACAATTGCACTCCCCACCCACACTAACCAAGCAGACACTGGCACGTTTATTTCTTTGCAAAAATTGAAGAGAAATAAGTTCCATGAAGACTTTGCCTCGATGGATCTCCATGAGCCAGGCTACCTACCTCTCAAACTCAGCACGGCCAAAATAAACTCATTAGCTTCCCCCTTAGGACAGCCCACCACCCTCCCGGGCACCTCCCAGGCATTTCCAATTCTCCCCTCCCCTCTGGTAACCCAATCACTTCTTCATTCCTGTGGATTATAACGCCATGTACAGTCACCCCTCACCTGTAGTTATTCTCCTAATTGGAATCAGCCTCCTTGCTTCCAGCCTTTCTCCTCATCCTTCCTGTGGTAACTAAAACAATACTCCTGTGGCACGACCCTCTATTTCGATGGCTCCCTATTGTTTCTGGGCTATCACATGGCCTCGCAGTCTGAGTGCAGGTGACGGCTCCTGCTTTACCTCGAATCTCCTCCTCTGCCACCTCTTACTCCATGTCCTTGGCTCAGCCCTGTCCAAGAGCTGGAATATGCCCTCACCTCTTCTTGGCCTCATCAAGCGATTATCTTCTTTCAAGGTTCAGCTCAGGTCCCATCTCCTTTGTATAGCATTTCCTGAAGGGTGTTGGTAGGTTCCTTCTCTCCTCACATAGTCTCAAGGGCCCTTTGATCTGTCCTTTGCCTCCTTCACTCCCTAGCTTGAACACCTATCTCGAACAAAGCATATCCTCTCCACAAAAGGTAAGCTCCTTTGGGGCAAGGACTGATTCATTTCTGTCTCTGTATTCTCAGTACCTAAAGCAGTGCACAGAACATAAAGGCACTCGATGAATGCTTGCTGGATTGAATTGGGCTTGAGATGTGGAGGCCTCGGTTCCAATCCCTGGCTCCAACCTGCAAGCCTTGAAGCAAGTCATTTTATTTCTCTCCCTGTAAATGTTCTCCCTTAGTACAGTGGGAGCAATGTCTACACAACTAGCCCAACACCAGGTGCCAAGGGTTCCTAGTACCAGCATCCAAGACAAACTTAGTCAAAGGGGTCTCTTGAGAGGGCAGTTTCTTGTGGACACTTCACCATAACAGATTAGTCCTATCTCCAGATCTAGGTAATTACTTTCAACCACCACAGAGAGGCACAAAATTTCCCCCAAGCACTCTCTCCCTTTAGAAATTACTTTGTACAGACATTATAGTTACTTGTATCCATATTGCATACCCCACCCCACCCCAGTCCCTTGTAAGGTAACCTACCAGGGGACTGTAACCATTTGGTGGTGTCTTTGTATCTCTAGGGCCTGGCACACAGTAAGTGTTTCATGTTGACTTTTTTCCAGTACCTGTGTCTGACTGGATTGTCACTGGTTTACTCAGCTTTCCAGGCCTCGTTACCAGCCTAATGTTAGGAAAAGGGCTGCTCCACAATCACCCACTGGACATGCTATAACCCTGGTCTCCCCTGTAACTCTGGCAGGTTCTCAATCCAGAAAGCCAGCTGGCTCTGCTCAGCTTGGTTCCTGTGGCACAGGGCATGTGCATTCAACACCTAGAAGCTGTAATTAGCCATAAATATGGCCTTGAACCTGACAAACGTGAACTCCCACCCCCATCTCAATCTATGAAGAGGCAGCTCCAGTCAGGGAAAAATAAAAGGCCAGACTTTGGAAACACAGGGCCTGGGTTGGCATCTTGGTTTGGCTGCTTAGTTCACTCAGTGTAACACAAGGGAGTTAACCTAGACCTCTGAGCTCCCTTCTGGCCCTGGAATCATGACCTTATCAGTATTCTTCCTCCTCTTTAATGCCCCACCTTGTACTACCCTTCCCTTCTAATGTCTCTCCTGTGGACTCCAGGAAAAGGCAAAGCTGTCAGAAGCATGGCCTGCTTTGCTTTTGGTCTCTTTCTAGGTGCTTCCCTCCTTCAGATCCACAATATCCCCACTGGAAACAAGGTGAAAAAGCTAAACTCCTTGACTTCTGAGGTCCCTTCCAGAAATGTGATTCTGGAAAGTGGGGACAGGGGGGCCCCTCAAGGGAGGACAATGGCGTTAGTTTTAACTAATGGCTTCTAGTCCACTAACAGCCCAAGATCTTTTTTTGGGCAAACTGTTGCCCAATCATACCTCACCTATGCCTATCCACCCCCACCCCCTCATTTTCCAAATGATCATATTCAGTTGAGACAAGTGAAGTGCCTTCCTCCCAGGATCCCAGGGGTGTTGACAGGGTAGAGCCAGTATTTGAATGTGGGTCTCCTGACTTAAATCCAGTGCTTTTCCCAATTCTGCCTCCAAAAGAGACTAAGTCATAGAACAAAGGCTCTGTAGTCAAAAGCCACAGAGCTGGCAGTGGCCTAAGTATTCATCTAATTTTACAGTCTGGGCCCACCTCAAAAAGGTGAGAATCAGCTCATCACCAGTACTTTGGGATGGGCCTTGGTCTTTTCCCACTTGCTTCTGCCACAGCTATAGAGAGAAGGCTGCTAATAAACAGCATGGTTTTTAAGACCATCAACAAACAGTATTTTGGCTGTTGGCACCCTATATGCAGGAGTCTTGGTCAATGAACCCTGACCTCAATCTGTTGGTCAAACTTGGGGAAGGACGCTAAAGCAAGCTGCAGTACCGGAAGCAATGCCCAAACGCTTGAAATTGCAGAACCATTGGAGTGATGCAGTAGGACTGATTTTTTTCAAAAAGAGTGAAGGTCAGAATGGTACAGTAGTTATTGTGGCAATAGAAAAACAAAAGGGGGCTAGGGATGGGGTGTTATGGGGGTCTGCAGAAAGCTAAGCAGGCTCGGGGACCAGAAAGGTGGGGATGCTCTGTGCCTCAAGTGAGAGGGTTAGAGATCAGCGAAGATTTAGAAGCCAGCAGAGGTGAAAGCCCACAGTGTGTCGCGTTAGAAATTTAACAAAAAGGTAAACTGAGGCAATTTGCCAAGCAGGATATTTATTAACAAGGTCATGAGAACTGATAATAAAAGATGAGCGTCACGATAGACCTTCTGAGAGACAAAATTCTGAGCAATTTATTAGGCTAGTGGTGACCAACGGATTGGGTCGCTGGTCCCTCTTGATGACCAAACACCAAGAAGGTTGACAAACCGAGGGGTGTCTTCCTTCTGACTGGCCTGACAGTTCGGCACTGGACCTCCCCTGGCCAAATAAAGCAATCCCCAACGGTAATGAAGAGGTGGGCTGAGTTTTCAGCTTATTACTTATTGAGGTAAAAATCTAGGCTTTATCATTATGCTCAAGCATAGGTTCAGGCCTCAGAGAAAACCTGAATGCTGATCAAGATTAACAAGGCTTCTCATAGCCAAAATCCTGCCACCAAGACTCGTTCATTAATGTGTTGCAATCTGGACCCTTCCTCTGAGGCCACCCACGTTAATGAGGAGCTCGGGTGGGGAAAGTTTAATCAGCCATCACCTCCCACCCCCCCACCCTCAGCAGACTCCACAGGTGAGGGGAGGTCAGTCCCGCCGGGCAGAGACGCCCCTGGATCCTCCTGAAGCGAACGTTCCCGTCCCGAGGGGCGTCAGCAAAGCGGCAGAGGAATACAGGGGTTCGGGGATCCCCGCAGCAAAGGAGCATGCCGGCGGGAGGGGGGGGGTAGCTCACGCCCTTTGCCCTTTTATTTTTCCACCTGCAGAAGCTGAACACTTTCCCTCGGACCTTGACCAGAGGCTTCAATGGACTTAGCCGCACGTTCCACAGGGGGGAGGGGAGGCACAAGTGGCTGTCACCTTTCACCCACTTAGGACCCCGCCCTGCCCCGCCCCAAGGACGGCTGCAGACTCCCCTCCCCCCTCCGGCCGCGGGAGCCGCAGGAGAGGCGGCCTGGCGGGTGGCCGCGGTCGGGGGCTGACCCGGGGGCGGCCCTGGCGCGGGGGTGCAGAGGGCCGGGGGGAGGGGCGCCAAGGCAGAGCCACAGGCCCCCCCACCCCCATCCCCCCCCCGGGCCGGGCGCACACAGAAGGCGCCTAATGCGGGCAGCCCGCCGGTACCTGGGCAGGCTCGGCTGGAAGTGCAGGGTGGGCACGACGCTCCGCTGCAGGTACTGCCGCCCGGCCTCGGCTCCGGCTCCGGCTCCGGCTCCGGCCCCGGCCCCGAGCCGCCTCCGCCCGCAGCCTCCGCCCGGCATCCAGAGCGGCCGCGGCCCGAGCCTCAGGCGTACCACCAACGGCCCCATGGCTGCTCCTTCCGCCGCGAGCCTCGCTCTGGCCCGGGGCGCCCGGCCGGAGGGACCTCGGGGTGTCGGCGTCTCCGGTCCGAGCGGACACTGCGGGCCGGCCGTGCGGTTCCGGCAGAAGAGGGCCCAGGAGGAGGGGGGAGGAGCGAGGAGGGCAGGAAGGGGCGGGTCCGTCCCGGGGGGCGGGGCCTTGGGGCTCCGGGTTCTTAGATCTCAGACCCGGCGCGGGGTGGGGGGGGAAGGAAATAAGGGGTAACGTACAAGAAGATGGGGAAGGTCGGGGGGCCGTGAATGGCTCTGGTATTGGTCCTGGGGGTGCCAGGATGGGGAAGGAGCCGGGAGGGTCCGAGCTGCCCACCAGGTGGGTGGGGGTGGTCGGGACCAGGGAGACATGGGGGCAGGCACACCCACCGAAGCCCAGGTGGAAGGGGCTGGGGGTGGGGGAGGGGCTGTCCGAGAGTGGGGGCGGGGCAGAGAGGAGGAACGTCACGAGGGCGGAAGTGACAGGACATGACAGCTGGTTATGTGGGTGACCCCCGGACTAGGAGCCCGGGCGCGTGGCGCTGCTTTGGACCAGGGGAGAGTTGGGGGTAAAGGTCCGTTAGGGACACGTTGAGTTTAATATGGAAGCAGTGTGGGGTGGGGAGGGCAGCGGGGCCTGTTGGGGGAGGGGCTGCTTCTGCCTCCCCTACCCGACCAAGGACCAGGGGCTGATTTTGTAAACTTGAGCAGGTGGGAGGTTGAGCAGGGGGCTGCCGGGAGCTCTGTTGAAGGCCTCCACAGAGGGAGAAAAGGAATTCCGGGAACGTACCCTGGGCTGGGAGCCAGCCTCCGCCGGCCTCAGTTTCCTCATCTACAAAATGGGGGTAATTACAGCCCCTCTCCCGGGGCTGTCGCAGGGACCAAACGAGATACTGCTGGTAAAGTGCTTCCGCCAGGGCCGGCCACTTAGCAGGCACTTGACAAGTGCTTGCTGAATGAACGAATGGTGAAGGAAAGAGTTTGTTAATGAAGTCTTTTTACATGGTTTCTATTTTTTCACCTAGTTTTTGTTTTCTTCGAAGTTTCATTCATTTCATTCAGTCATACAGTTGTGATACTGTGGCTCTATAAGAAACGCCCAGAGTTTGGTT